>NC_067400.1:453835323-454473323 GCF_016432865.1 Antechinus flavipes | reverse complement strand
ACTCGAAGACAGCTATCAACTACCTCCTGAGCCTGCTCTTCAACAACACATCCCTAATATATCTTCACAGTGTATGTGCTCAAGGTCCTTCATCACCCTGGTTACTGTCTTCTAGACTGTATCCAGACTACCTGTGTTTTTCCTAATGTGATGTCCAACCAAGAATTCTCTACCAGAAATGGTCCGACCACAATACAATAGGACTATTGTCTTTCTTATCCTAAACACTCTTGATGCAGCCTAGGACTGCTTCTCTTTCTTAGCAATAATAGTTATAATATAATATAATATTGATTCATAGTGATATACTGATTCATAGTGAACTTGCAGTCCACTAAGACATCCAGAACCTTTTAAAATACACTGCTACCTAATCATGCTTCTCCCATCTTTTGAATTTAGATACTGGACATGGTGTGTTGTTTTTTTAAATCCAAGTGAAAAAATTTTACATTTATTCTCATTTAATTTCATCTATTCTGATTCAATCCAATGTCCCAGAATCACCAGTTCTTTCCAAATACATTCTCTGTATACCAAGGTGTTAGCAATCCCTTCCCAACTTTTTAATGTGCAAATTTGATTAACACGTTCCCTATGCCTTTACATATGTCAAGGATAAAACTATCAATCAGCACAAGGGCAAGCATATGTCTCAGAAACACTCCATTAAAGACTGCCTTACAAAATGAGAGCAAACTATAAGTGACTTAGATCTGGCATTCAAATAGTTCTGAACGCAACTAACCATCTTTTTCAGAATAACATTTCATACTTAATCAAGCAAACTGATAAAAATTTGGGTAAACTACAACATTTCCCTGATCTACTAAGTTAGTAAACTGGTCAAAAAAGAAAATACTATTCTGGCATGACCTATTCTTTTTTTTTTTTTTAATAACTTTTTATTGACAGAACCTATGCCTGGATAGTTTTTTAACAACATTATCCCTTGCACTCATTTCTGTTCCGACTTCTCCCCTCCCTCCCTCCACCCCTCCCCCAGATGGCAAGCAGTCCTACACAAATTAAATATGCCACAGTGTATCCTAGATACAATATATGTGTGCAGAACCGAACAATTCACTTGTTGCACAGAAAGAATTGGATTCAGAAGGTAAAAATAACACAGGAAGAAAAACAAAAATGCAAGCAGTTTACGTTCATTTCCCAGTGTTCTTTCTTTGGGTGTAGCTGCTTCTGTCCATTATTGATCAATTGAAACTGAGTTAGGTCTCCTTGTTGAAGAAATCCACTTCCATCAGAATACATCCTCAGACAGTATAGTTGTTAAGGTATATAATGATCTCCCGGTTCTGCTCATTTCACTTAGCATCAGTTCATGTAAGTCTCGCCAGTCCTCTCTGTATTCATCCTGCTGGTCATTTCTTACAGAACAATAATATTCCATAACATTCACATACCACAATTTACTCAACCATTCTCCAATTGATGGGCATCCATTCATTTTCCAGCTTCTAGCCACTACAAACAGGGCTGCCACAAACATTTTGGTACATACAGGTCCCATTCCCTTCTTTAGTATCTCTTTGGGATATAAGCCCAATAGAAACACTGCTGGATCAAAGGGTATGCACAGTTTGATACCTTTTTGAGCATCGTTCCAAATCACTCTCCAGAATGGCTGGATGTATTCACAATTCCACCAACAATGTATCAGTGTCCCTGTTTTCCCATATCCCCTCCAACATTCCACATTATCTTTCTTTGTCACTCTAGCCAATCTGACAGGTGTGTAGTGGTATCTCAGAGTTGTGGCATGACCTATTCTTAATGAAACTAATTTGGTTCTTGGTGATCACTGCTTCCTTTTCAGAATGTTCATCAACATTTAAGAAAAGATATTTATTAGGCAGAGTGTCCAGATGAGGGCAACCAGAATGATAAAGAGTTTCAAGTTTATTCCTCATGAGAGAGGGTGAAGAGCCTAGATACATTTAGGCTAAAGAAGACTCAGAGGAGCAGGAAGAGGGGAATATAATAGTTGAATTTAAGTTATCTTAAAGGTTGTTACACAAAAGAGGGACTGGACATCTTCTCTCTGATTTCCAAGAATCTCTAGACCATACTTCAAGAACCAGTGTTTTAGGAAAATAATTTTTCATTTTTCAATTTTTTTTCAAAATTTTTAAATTTTTTCAAATGAAATTCTCAAGTTTGGTTAGCTCTTAGCTATATTGCTTCAAATTTTTGGGATCAGCTGAAATGAACTTCAAGTACTCTATCTAAGTGAATACATGCATACTTATGGGTCAAACAAATGTCAATCAGTTAACAAGCATATATTAAGCACCTACTATGTGTCAATAACTGTTGTAAATGCTAGAAATACAAAGAAGAGATCTCTTAACTTTGCTATCAGGAATCATGGTAACACGATTTTAAAATCACAATAATAGCAGCAATATAATAGATGTATTTATATAGTAATTTAAGGTTTGTAAAGCACTTTAGAAATATTTCATTTTATCTTCAACAATCCTGGGAGGTAGATACTATTATTATCCCCATTTGACAAGTAAGAACACTGAGCAATACTTGGGTGACTGTGGCCAGGATAAGGAGAACACTGACAAGTGAGACTTAATATCCTAGCCACAGTCACCCAAGCTCATAAAATGTTTGAGGCTAGATTTGACTTCAGACTTTCCTGCCATGGGGTTTAAATTACTAGATTCTATTGATGCTAAAATCTTAAATAAAATATTAGCAAAAAGATTACAGAAAATCATCCCCAGGATAATACACTATGACCAAGTAGGATTTATATCAGGAATGCAGGGCTGATTCAATATTAGGAAAACTATTAGCATAATTGACTATATCAATAACCAAACAAACAAAAAACATATGATCATCTCAATAGATGCAGAAAAAGCATTTGATAAAATCCAACATCCATTCCTAATAAAAACACTTGAGAGCATAGGAATAAATGGACTTTTCCTTAAAATAGTCAGGAGCATATATTTAAAACCATCAGTAAGCATCACATGCAATGGGGAAAAACTGGAACCTTTCCCAGTAAGATGTGGAATGAAGCAAGGTTGCCCACTATACCATTATTATTCAATATTATATTAGAAACACTAGTCTCTGCAATAAGAGTCGAGAAAGAGATTAAAGGAATTAGAGTAGACAATGAGGAAACCAAACTATCACTCTTTGCAGATGATATAATGATATACCTAGAGAACCCCAGAGAGTCTACTAAAAAGCTATTAGAAATAACTCGTAATTTTAGCAAAGTAGCAGGATACAAAATAAATCCCCATAAATCCTCAGCATTTTTATACATCACCAACAAAATCCAACAGCAAGAGATACAAAGAGAAATTCCATTCAAAATAACTGTTGATAGCATAAAATATTTGGGAATCTACCTACCAAAGGAAAGTCAGGAATTATATGAGCAAAATTACAAAAAAGTTTCCACACAAATAAAGTCAGACTTAAATAATTGGAAAAATATTAAGTGCTCTTGGATAGGCCGAGCGAATATAATAAAGATGACAATACTCCCTAAACTAATCTATTTATTTAGTGCTATACCAATCAGACTTCTAAGAAAATATTTTAATGATCTAGAAAAAATAACAACAAAATTCATATGGAACAATAAAAAGTCAAGAATCTCAAGGGAATTAATGCAAAAAAAAAATCAAATGAAGGTGGCTTTAGCTGTACCTGATCTAAAATTATATTATAAAGCAGCAGTCACCAAAACCATTTGGTATTGGCTAAGAAACAGATTAGTTGATCAGTGGAAAAGGTTAGGTTCACAAGACAGAATAGTCAACTATAGCAATCTAGTGTTTGACAAACCCAAAGATCCTAACTTTGGGGATAAGAATTCATTATTTGATAAAAACTGCTGGGATAACTGGAAGTTAGTATGGCAGAAATTAGACATGAAGGCACACTTAACACCGTACACCAAGATAAGATCAAAATGGGTCCATGACCTAGGCATAAAGAACGAGATTATAAATAAATTAGAGGAACATAGGATAGTTTATCTCTCAGACTTGTGGAAGAGAAAGAAATTTGTGACCAAAGATGAACTAGAGACCATTACTGATCACAAAATAGAAAATTTTGATTATATCAAATTTAAAAGTCTTTGTACAAACAAAACTAATGCAAACAAGATTAGAAGGGAAGCAACAAACTGGGAAAACATCTTCACAGTTAAAGGTTCTGATAAAGGCCTCATTTCCAAAATATATAGAGAACTGACTCTAATTTATAAGAAATCAAGCCATTCTCCAATTGATAAATAGTCAAAGGATATGAACAGACAATTTTCAGATGATGAAATTGAAACTATTACCACTCATATGAAAGAGTGTTCCACATCACTATTGATCAGAGAAATGCAAATTAAGACAACTCTGAGATACCACTACACACCTGTCAGATTGGCTAAGATGACAGGAAAAAATAATGATGAATGTTGGAGGGGATGCGGGAAAACTGGGACACTGATGCATTGCTGGTGGAGTTGTGAACGAATCCAACCATTCTGGAGAGCAATCTGGAATTATGCCCAAAAAGTTATCAAACAGTGCATACCTTTTGATCCAGCAGTGTTACTTCTGGGCTTATATCCCAAAGAAATACTAAACAAGGGAGAGGGACCTGTATGTGCCAAAATGTTTGTGGCAGCCCTGTTTGTAGTGGCTAGAAACTGGAAATTGAATGGATGCCCATCAATTGGAGAATGGCTGGGTAAATTGTGGTATATGAATGTTATGGAATATTATTGTTCTGTAAGAAATGACCAGCAGGATGAATACAGAGAGGACTGGCGAGACTTACATGAACTGATGCTAAATGAAATGAGCAGAACCGGGAGATCATTATATACCTCAACAATGATACTGTTTGAGGATGTATTCTGATGGAAGTAGATCTCTTCGATAAAGAGAGCTAATTCAGTTTCAATTGATCAAAGATGGACAGAAGCAGCTACACCCAAAGAAATAACACTGGGAAATGAATATAAACTGCTTGCATTTTTGTTTTTCTTCCCAGGTTATTTTTACCTTCTGAATACAATTCTCCCTGTGCAACAAGAGAACTGTTCAGTTCTGCACACATATATTGTATCTAGGATATACTGCAACATATCTAACATATATAGGATTGCTTGCCATCTAGGGGAGGGGGTGGAGGGAGGGAGGGGAAAAATCAGAACAGAAGTGAGTGCAAGGGATAATGTTGTAAAAAAAATTACCCTGGCATGGATTCTGTCAATATAAAGTTATTATAAAATAAAATAAAAAAATTACTAGATTCTATCTACAACACATTAACACAGTAAAGTTACATAGATTTTTTTTTCAAAAAGACTAACACTGGAAATGAAGATAATTAAAGAAATGTTATAATAACAAAGCTTCAAGAAATAACATTGAAAACTCAAAAGCATAGCAAAAGATAGGAATCATACCTGTTGGTAAAGGTATATAAATTCTTTTCTCTAATCTCCTTCGCAAAGCTTCATCAATGTCCCATGGGAAATTAGTGGCAGCCAACACCATAACCATTTTAGAAGGATCATCATTTTCTAGAGCTCCTCCAACTCCTATTGGAATTTTTTTCCCAAGAGAAAAATTTTTTAAATTTTAGTAATCTAACAAAAAATATAATATTTTTTATTCTGTCCTTTATCATTTGTACTGTAAAATACACTAAGATAGGATTCTCTCACATGTGGAGTAGAGGGAAGACTATTGCTTATATAAGTTACTGATAACTAAAAAAAATAACTTATCATAAGACTAATTTTTTAATTTATTTTTTAAACTTTTTAAACATATTTCCTTATGAATCATGTTGGGAGAAAAAAAAATGAGAACAAAAGGGAAAAATCACAAGGAAAAAAAACAGGAAGAAAAAGGAAAAAAGTGAACATAGCATGAGTTAATTTATATTCAGTTTCTATAATTCTCTCTGAATGCAAACAACATTTTCTATCCAATGTTTATTGTGATTGCCTTGGATCACTGAACCCCTAAGAAGAACTAAGTTTTTCATAGCTGATCAACACATGATTTTGCTACTTCTTATTGTGTACATACAACATATTCCTGGTTCTGCTTATTTTGCTCAACAAGTCTTTCTAAAATCAGGTTGTTAATCATTTTTATAGAATAATAATATTCCATTACTTTCATGTACCATAACTTATTCAGCCATTTCCCAATCAATGGACATCTACTCATTTTCCAATTCTTTGCCACCACAAAAAGAGCTGCAAACACTCTCACATTGGAAGGAAAAATAAAGTAGTATTTATATTTTCTCCACAATAAATGTTAATAGAAAAGAAAGAAGTGATGAGTGGAGAGTAATAGATAATGGAGATATTCTGTTTCTATTTCTTTTTCTTTCTTTCTTTCTTTTTTTTTTTGTCCAGGAAGCTTTTTAAATTTCTTAATACTCCTAAAATCTTAAAACATTAAAAATGGACCTAATAGTTATTCATTAATAGAAACAATATATCCTTCATTGGCAAGGTTAAAATAAGTGCAAAGGTATGGTGTCTGATTTTCCTGAATGAGTTTTTTTAAACAAAATATCTTTAGCATAAGCAACACTGCCCAGAAATTATACAATCAAAACTCAAAATAACTATGTGTTATTAAGCTTCTACTTCCCTGAAAACCACAAATAGTCAAATAGCACAATAAGGTTCTTAAATTCACCATTCTCCAATTTACCTGCTCAATAAAAGACTAAATCAATTTATAGCATGATTTTAAAAAAATTAACAAAATTGCCAATGTGGTTTGAGTTCTACACTCTCTGTAGAGTGTACCATCTACTGCCTGCATGCAATGTATCAAGGCAAAAGAAAACAGCTGTCTTGATTTTATATAACCTGGGTCTCTACTTCCTTTAACATCTGAACAAGGAGGAAATAGTAAGCTTTTTTGTTGACAAAGACTAAATCCTAAACTTCTATATACTTTGTAGTGCCCAACAATGTAAAAGACATAAAGGATATATAAACAGTACTACCTTGGATAGTTACTTAATAATGTTCTTTGGACAATATTTCAACAAAAGAATAAAAATAAAAGTTATCTTCAACATAAAATCTAAAAAGAAAACAGCTTAGACTTAGAAGTACTTAAATATTTATTACCATCCATCTGAATGAGTAGTTCAGATTTGACTCTTCGACTTGCCTCGTGTTCATCAGAAGTGCCTCTGCGGCTACAGATGGAATCAATCTCATCAATGAAAATTGTTGTAGGCGCATAAAATCTAGCCTTTGAAAAAATATTTTTAAAATTGTTGTAGAAAAAACAGATAAAATATTTTAGAAAAGTTAAAAATTGAAGGAAGGGGGTAAAGGTTCAGAACCAACACTTTCACAGTTCTTGTTTTTAACATCATACTGCATAGTTATTAACAATGGGAAATAATGAATTCTGAAACTAAAGTTATGTTGTAAACCTTTAAAATAAAATGTAATTTACCATTAAAAGATGTTTTTCAAATCTTTTGTTAGATAAAAAGGATTAATGTTATAATTTTTTATTTGATTTTATGAATTTCCAAAAATTATTATTGTGATCATGGAAAAGAATCACAAATTTAGAGGTGAAAGGGACCTCAGAGTCATAAAGTCCACTAAGCCAAGCTGCTTCACAACAACAGCCTCCCTAAAGCAGGAACAACAAAAATTTGCTGTCCTCCTTCTCCTGGACAAACAACAAGGGCTCTTCTCTAGCCCACACTGGATGAGAGAGCAGGGACAAGAACACTTGTCTGGAGGTCGGAAGAACTGTGTCCAAACTCTACTTTTACTATTTACTCCCTGGGCATGAATCTGAACTGTATGAATCCCAGTTTCTTCAGCTATAAAATTAAGAAAATATCCTGGCTCCTTCACAGTATTGCTAAGGGCATCAAAAGGGATAGAGAACATGAGAGCATTTTTTTTAACTCTAAAAGGTTACATATATAAAAAGTGGTGGTTGGGGGTTTTGTTTGGTACCATCAAAGCTTTCTTTTAAAACAGAAGTTAAAGGCACAAAGTATTTCTCTCTACCTCATTCTAGGGATTTTAAGAAGTATTAAAATATTACTTCACTTGATATGTTTTAAAATAATTAATAATAATGATGGGAGTTCACCTTTGAAGATGCTGGGGAACACAAAGGAAGGAAATTTGAGAAGGAAATTAACAATTGGCTGTCATTCTCTGCAACATAAATGACATAAATCTGAAGGTATCATTCTCTACTTACCATTTCAAACAACAAGCGAACTAACTTCTCAGATTCGCCCCTGTATTTAGATGTCAGAGTAGAGGAGGAAACATTGAAGAATGTCGTGCCACATTCAGTGGCAACTGCTTTTGCGAGCATCGTTTTACCAGTACCGGGGGGTCCAACCATCAATACACCCTAAAGTTCCACAAGAAGTATTACGTTTTATCACACAAGCAGTTTGATCACAGTACTGCCAACAATTCATTTATTTTATACAGGTTTTCATTGAAAGATTAAAATTCCGTTTTCACAGCATAATAGATACAATGATTGTCATTATTTATAGAAATGGGAAATGAAGAAATCATAAAATTTCTTCCCAATCCCAAAGAGAATGAACGATGCAGTAATAAAGGATGCATGTGGTGAGGAACCTGACCATCTCTACTGACTGTGGCAGACTGCATCTCTGTACCTTTCATTCTGGGGTAGGTAAGTGGCACAATAGAGAGCGTATCAGGCCTGGATTCACTAAGATTCTCTTTTCTAAATTCAAATGCAACCTCAATCACTAACTAATTGTGTGACTGGTCAGTTAGCCCTGTTTGCCTCAATTTCTTCATCTATAAAATGAGCTGGAGAACAAAATGGCAAACCACTCCATTATCTTTGCCTAGAAAACCTCAAGTAGGACCATGAAGAGTCAGATATTACTGAACAACAAAAATAGCTTTTCATTCTTGACTGCGACTTATGTTGTCATTTAATTTAATGAAAATACTCATTTGACAGCATATTTCAGAATTATGCACTTTTCACTAATATATTAAGTGTCTACTCCTTTTAGAAGAAAACCTACTGTCCACAGAAATGTTCATACTACATACAGTTTCTATTAAAATATAAGCTCTTCATGAACTTAGAAAGCATAAAGCATATATTAAGCTGTATTTCAAACACAACCAAATTAGTTTTAATTTGATTACAATATAATATGCTAGTAAATCAGTAACTTACATGAATTATTACTAGTAATGAAAGAACTATTAAATAGGATCTCCATTGCAAATAACATTTTGATTATGCCTTACCTTTGAAAATTAACAGGAAAAGCTATCTCCTAAAACAAAACACCTGGAAATATAATTGTTTAAAATTTTTGTCTTTCCAGCCTTTTCAAATGACAGCTTGCTGATTCTTTAATTTGGATGTTAATGTTCTTATTTCTGTCAGACACTTCTTTATGTGGGTTCAGACATATGTTTATTGTCAGATTTGGCATGTAAAATTTCAATGATTTCCAATAGTTTCTTTCAATGTAGTTTAGATTATGCTTAAAAGTCACATCAAGGTCAAATTCCAATTCAGTCCATACTGGAATTTTGCTCAAATAATTGCTGTGCCAATTCTTGACCAAATATTTCCTAGGGCTTGGAAATACTAGTTTTCATATAAAGATTTTTTTTTTTTTTTTTTTTGGCCATGGAGGCAGTGTGATTTTATTAGAGAAGATTTGAATTCAGGAAAGAACTGAGTTCAAACTCCATTTCTGATTTGAACAGTGTGATTCTGGGCAAACAGCTTAGCTTCTCTGAAAGTCAGTTTCCTTAATGGTAGGAAGTGCCTGAGACACAAGGCTATTTGAAGAATCAAATAAGATTACAAATGTACAGTATTCTGTCAATCTTAAAGTGCTATATGAATGTCAGATGTTATAGTAAGTATAATAAATATAATTATAAGACAAGTGATTAAGATTTCCTGATTCTGAATATTAATAATGCACTGTATAGTCATAAATAATTAAGGTCACATACAATCAATGCAACAAATACACAATATATATTTCTACAACTCTTGCTTTTGAAAGTTCTTTTAGTTGCTTTTGTCATTTAAATTTTATTTTTAATTTTTAATTTAACAAATATCCACAAACATGAACATAACTCTTCCAATTTTATCTATTGTTATATATCAGGAAGAGACCCTATAGAAATGACTAATTTTCCATTTAACTTGTAAAAGTTTGGCCCTTCTTTTAGAATGTTTCTTCTAGGTACAGTATCACTTCTTATTTATAGTACAGTATTTATGGATTTTGATAGTCAAAGGAAATCCCTAAAACCTATCCCTTAATGTTGTAAAAAAAATTACCCTGGCATGGATTCTGTCAATACAAAGTTATTATTACATAAAAAAAATTTAAAAAAAAAAACTATCCCCTATAAACGTAACTGAAATTTGTATTTACTATGATAGGATTAAATTTCATAAATTTTTAACTAGTAAGAAATATATTGGCCCCTCACACTTAATAGCACTTTCTGTGCTATCTTTTGAATACTCAAGTGTTGTCTTTCATCAATTATTAATTATGTGGGACCCTTCAACAGTTAAGCAAATTAAAATTAACATATTCCTAGAGCCTAAAAAAATCAGGACAGACCTAAGAAGAAATGGTAAGATCTTTCTATTACCTATAATGATATAGTCAACTCAAAGATAATTATTCTATTTAGATAATTCCCCAATCTATCTACTTTAACCTGACCTATCATCTGAATTTCATTCCTACTTTTCCAACAATCTGCCAAGAATGTCCACTTAAATGTCAACAACCCAATTCTACTCAAATCCAATATATAAAAAAACAAAGTCATCATCTTCCTCATCTGGACCCTTTCCAGATCCCAAACCAATTCTTCTTCTTGAGTATCCAATTTCTATTAATGGAATCATGAATTGAAATTTTCAGTCTTCCATACTTGAAACATTTTGTCTTTCTTTTTTCCTAAATTCCCTCCATCTAATCAGCTGCCAAAGAGCTACTGTTTCAAGTCATTCTCTCTGTCATTACCCCATATAGGTGTTTATTACCTCAGTATTCCTAACTGCCCTCCCCAGCTTGCAACATCTTCTCCATGTGATCTACACTTGACACTATCAACAGATTAATCTTCTTAGAATATCCATCTAACTATACTCAAAAATCTCCAATGGCTTTCCACTTCATGGAAAACAGAGTTAAAACTTTTTAATGTAAAATTTAAGGATCTCCATAATCTGACTCCCAAATTACCTTTCCAATCTTATCTCCCATAGTTCACCCTTATTCTGCAATCAAACATCTACTTGGAGTCCCACAACCTTACCAAGTACTTTTTAACACCTCCACACTTTTGCTGAGGGCATTTTTCCTGTCTAGAATATTCTTCCTAACTTTAATTCTACCCACTGAATTGCAATTTATTCTTCAAAGTTTAGCTTAAATCATGCTTCCTCTACAAAGATTCCCTAATTAATCAAACTATTTTAGCACTTACTGCCTGATTATCTCATGACACCTAGCACAATGCTTTGTACCAAATGCATTTGTGTATATGACTTGATTATTCAACTTGACTACAACTTCCCAGACAGCAAACAATCTTATATAACTTCTGTCCCTGTCTGTGTGTGTGTGTGTCTTTCTGTCTCTGTCTCTCTTTTCATACTGTTTCCTGGAGAAGATGAATACTGAATGGGAATAGAATGAAAGAATGAATCTAGCAAGATTGGCAATGACTGATTTAAATATGTTTGATATGATTTTTAATTTGTAGGTATCTAAATTTTCCTTATGTAACACTTAATAGAAAATTCTTTCTTTCTCTTTCCATTAGTGCTATTTACTAACAAATATTAAGAAGCACTCTAGGAAAAAAATATTTTGGTGAAGTCACTACAGGATTTTATTATAGCATTGTGACCCTGATTTAGGAAGTAATGAAAAAAATGAAGACTACTGATTTACTGGCAGAAAAAAAAAAAAACTTATTCATAAAATTATCTTAATCCCTTAGAAGTTCAGAAAATTATAAATTTATAATTATAATTATCTGTTATAAAATACATTGTGTGTATCTACTATAAAAGCTACGATAGCCAATGACAGCTAACTAAGGAATTTTACCTTCTGATAGTTTTCAAAGGACATAATCATAATTATCAAATAGTATACCCATAATTTTGACAAATGACCACCAAAACAAGAACGTAACTCCCAAATCAAAAACTAGATAACTGACTACAAAATTCCTCCCTATCCATTTTTTCCTTTCTACATATTAAATGAGAAAAAAAATCATAAATGATATTCTGAGGACATTGCTCCTTTAATTATGACAGACTGAAAAAGTAACAAATTTATAACCAGTAGGCTACAGTAGTTGGCCAAAAATAGTAAAATTAATTAATCTCAACAATTTTAGGGAAACAGGATAAATCTGAATATCATGGATTAGATGTCCCCTCTGAAGAATACTAGATGGTGCACAATGCTTTCCTATCATCTTGTAGTTCAATGAAAAAGTAGAGGATGGTATATGAAAGAAAATGGAAATTTCCTAAACTATAAGTGATTAGAGATCAAGTCAAATCAATAGACATTTATTAATTGCCTTCTATGTTCAGATACTGTTCAAAGTACAAGAGATTTAAAAAAGGAAAAAAAAATAGTCCTTGTCCTCAGGCAAAGAAAATCTAATACATTCATGTATCAAGGTAGATAACCTCTATGTGGCTTCTTCTGTTTTAACCATGTAAGAACAGAAAAGGAAGTCAAGGCAAACCACTGAATAAATAACTTAGCAGAAAACAATACTTTTAAAAAATTATTATTTTAAAACAACTTGTATAAATAATTAGACTGCCTGTGGCTCAAAGAAAAACCTCTAATGACTGTGAAAAGCTGAAAGGGCTCTTGAAGCTGATTGTTCAAGATAACTTCGAGATTCAAGAATAATTGGAAAGAAAGTTTAGAGATAAAATGAAGATTAGACTTCTTTATGATCAGAGTAATTATGGAAAAGTGAGAAAAAGACCATAATACATATAGATATTTGATTTAAAATTAACTCTACTACACTACAAGTAAAAGTTGATATATGTGTGGTTCAGAAATGGTGAGGGGTCACCATTTAATAAAAAAAGCTGGAGAGATCTCTAGAAGCAAAGCAAAGTTTTATTATACATTCTCGAGGGTATCCCACCCATCGAGCAGACAATCGAAGGGAGGAAGCACCCTCGGGGCAAATATCTCCTCCCACCACTGACCCTCATCCTTATTGGCTGAGGATCTGACATTCTAAACCTGGGAACTACCCAAGAAATTGAACTTGACCAATAAGTACATAGCTGCCCATATCTGACTGAAACAGGGAGAAATTTTTGTCTAGGAGGATAGCAGGAAGGGGACTTAAGTATGCCCTTGACTCGATGCTTAAAGTCCTTCAGGCCTATTCAAACTCTGAAGTAGATGAAGCCTTACTCGATTTTCACAACTGTCTTGAAAGATTTCACCTCATCTCATTCATATACTAACTGTTTAAGGTGAGTTGTTTAAAAAAAAAAAAAAAAAAAAAGCACTGTGTGAAATGAATGGCCAAAAAAAGCGATTTTCCAATAGATAACTGGTCTAAGAAGATCAACAAAAGGTTTATAAAAGAAAAATTGCTAACCATTAACAATCAAATTACCTCAAGAAACATTGATCACAGATAACAATAACATTCACACACAACACACACACACACACACACACACACACACACGAGAAAACTAAGACATTCAACAAAGGGAAGGCATTAGCATTAAAAGAAATCAGGAAAGGCTTTTATTCTTGGAAAATATGAGGTTTAAGCTGGGACTTGAAAGTAGAAAAGCAAAGAGATAGAAATGAGAAGGAAGAGAATTCCAGGCATGGCAGATAGCGAAAATAAAATAAGTCAAGAAATGTAAAGTCTTCTACATGGAACTGCAAGGAGGCCAGGGTCAATGGGTCCAGAGTATTTGGAAGGGAGTTAACTTATAAGACAGGAAAGCCAGAAAATGGCCACATTTGTTTTTAAAAGCCAAACAAGAGATTCTGTATTTGACTCTGAAGGTAATTACAGAGCCACTCAAATTTGTTAAATGAAGGCAAAGAAGAAAGGAAACATGGTCAGATCTGAGCTTTAGAAAGATCAGTTCAACAGCTGAGTTCAATGGAAAAATTGGAGCAGGGAAAGACAGAACAGGCAGACCCAGCAGCAGGCAAAAGTATTCCAGGTATGAAGTTATGAGAGAGCTTATACTGGGGTCAAAGGAGAGAAGGGGATTATACAAGAGATGTAATTGGAAATGAGGACTACTCAGAGAATGACCTCAAATTTTTCAGTAAAATATGAAGCAAAGTTCTCAGCTAAGAAGGCAAGGTAAGCAAAAATCATATGAAGTTTTGAGGAAGGATAAATAAAAAGATTTCCCAAAGTCACTATGGTGAATAGAATAGTGAATCTATTAGGACAGTGTAAAAGCATGTCTTGCCACAATGAGGACCCAGAAAACATTAAATTTGTAATGAACATAACATGGTTTCATGATTTTCTTTAGCAAATGTAGATAAAAGTGAAGGCAGCAGATGATGGGTGAATTCAAGACTACTTTGGTAAGAGAAGATCTCAGAAATGATAATAATAAAAAAAAAAAAGACAGAAGAGGACAGTGTAGTTCTAAACAAGGTCACTAAGACTCAAAATGGGAAATAGAGGAATTTATTACATTTGTTTCAACAAGTTAGAACTGGAAATAAAGTAGGTATCATTATTGAGAAATGGCTAAACAAATTGTGGCACATGAATATAATGGAATATTGTAACATAACATTTTATGAACCTAAAAACACAGAAAAGCATGGAAAGACATTAAATGATGCAGTGAAATAATAGAATATGAAAAACCATATATACAATGATTTTAAATGAAAAGAACAAAAACCCAGAAACTAAATCTGCATACTTATAATAACCAAGCCTGAATCCAGAAAAAGGTTTAGAAATTCATTACCCTCCTTTCTTTGCAATAATAAAAATAAAAAGGTTGTGGGATCTTGGGTATGCTTTTATATAGTTCATGTATTGATTTTGCTGAACATTCTTTTTCAAATTTTGTTACAATAAATGTTTCCCTAAGTAGGAAAAGTGAAGAGAGGTGAAAGAATACATACTATCTTCCACTATAATCCCTATTTTCCCTTAGCTTCAAAATTTTGTTCCCTTCTTTGAACAAAATGTCAATATCTCTCCTTCTCTAAATATTTTCAATTAGTTATTGTCATATCATTTTTGTGATTAAACTTCTTAAGAAAACTGTCTACACTGAACTTCCTTTTAGCTCAACCTTCTTCTAAACTAGGAGTTTTTAAACCTAGGATCCATGACCTTTGTAGGCAGTCAGATAGTATATAAATAATATTTTTCTTTATAATTCTATATATTTTATGCAGTTAAAAACATTCTGAGAAAGGATGCATAGGCTTTACTAGATTATCAAAAAGATTTAAGGCACAAAACTGGAACTATTCTCTACAAAATTCCCAATGATTGCTTTTTTTTTTTTTTTTTTGGTGAGGCAATTTGGTGAGGCAAAGTGACTTGGCCAGAGTCTTACAACTAGTAAGTTTTAAATGTCTGAGGCCAGAATTGAACTCAGGTTCTCCTCCAAATCCAGGGCTGGTGTTTTATGCACTGCACTATCTAGCTACGTCTCAATGATTTTTCTTAATTGCCAAATTAAACAGCTTTTTCTCAGTCCTCAGATCTTTCTGCAATATTTGATCACCCTTTCCTCTTAGATACTCTGATCTCTCTAGTTCTTCTACTATATGACTTCCTCAGCCTCATTTGATGGCTAGAGAAGGAAAGAAATTTATTAAAGGATATTAGTAAATATCTGGCTAATCTTTCTGGCTCACCATTCCATCAGTGCCTGCCAGTGCCCACATCACACCCATTAGCCATATGTATCCACATGAAAAGAATATTATTTAAGTTATCTCACCTTCCACGGCCGTCTAATCCCTTTGAAAAAATCAGGCATCCACATTGGAAGAACAACAGCCTCCCTTAGTAATTTTTTTGCTTCTTCTAAATCTGCTATATCATCCCTTTGCAAAAAAGAAGAATTTTTCAAAACATTTACCAAATGTTTTAATTTTCACAGTTAACATTATTTGTATATACCCTTTCCCTTATTTTGTTATTCAGTTATACACATGTAAATCCATTTTTAAATTTTCTCGCCTACACTAATTTTTGGTGGAAGAATAATGAAAATATTTTGTAACTAAAGTAAAAAAATATTTAATTAGATATACTTATCAATATCAAAGTAATATTTAAAAGTGTATTGGTTATAGTTATAAGTACTACAAAAATATTTCTAATGGTATATTCTATTTGTTACGGATGAATTTATAATCTGAAGCCTATTAAGCTTATAAAATTTTTTCTTACAAATACCCAGTTATAACAAGTCATCCATATATAAAAGTGGACCCAAGAGTGGAATTTAAAATAGGTTAAAAAAATCCTCATACCAATGAATGCTAGGATTTCTGGATACTATGTCCCTTTCAAGAGCTTCAACTAGATCTTTATCATATCCAGCACCATCAAACTTTTGAATTTCCCCATCACCTGCACCATCTGGCAGATTCTTCCTTCCCTACAGAGATAAATTTTTTAAAAAATTAAGTCAACAATGGAGAATTTGTCATTATTAAATAATGAGATACATAGTACTGAAAGATAACCTATTTTGAACTCAATTTTTATCATATTATGACAACTTGCTCAACTTCTAAACAGTGCTGAGAAATTAATACATGAAAAAAACAGAAAAATCTAATCAATCTTATTAAGGATTTTTTCAACCTCATATTCTTATTTTAACTTATTTTTTTAATTTTATTTTATCTTTTATTATAGCTTTTTATTTACAAAACATAAGCATAGGTAAATTTGCAAAACCTTCTGTTCCAAATTTTCCCCTCCTTTCCCCCACCCCCTTCCCTAAATGGCAGGTATTCCAATACACGTTAAAATATATGTTAACTCCAATATATGTATACATATCTATACAGTTATTTTGCTGAACAAAAAAAATCGGATTTAGAAAGAAAAAAAAAACCTGAGAAGAAAAACAAAAATGCAAGCAAACAACAACAGAAAGAGTGAAAATGCTACGTTGTGGTCCACACTCAGTTCCCACAGTGTAGATGGCTCTCTTCATTACTGAACAATTGGAACTGGTCTGAATCAACTCATTGTTGAAGAGAGCTATGTCCATCAGAATTGATCACTGTATACTCTTGTTGTTGCCATGTACAATGATCTCCTGGTTCTGCTTGTTTCACTCAGCATCAGTTCATGTAAGTCTCTCCAGCCCTCTCTGAAATCATTCTGTTGGTCCTTTCTTACAGAACAATAATATTCCATAACATTCATATACTCACAGTTTATTCAGCCATTCTCCAATTAATGGGCAGCCGCTTAGTTTCCAGTTTCTGGCCACTACAAAAAGGGCTGCTACAAACATTTTTGCACATGTAGGTCCCTTTCCCTCCTTTAAGATCTCTTTAGGATACAGACCCAGGAGAAACACTTCTGGGTCAAAGTTTTGATAATGTTTTGAGCATAACTCCAAATTGCTCTCCAGAATCAACCTCCTTCTTAAAAGTCATCTGCTTTTAGAGTTAAAAGGTTCTTTCCATTATTCCAGAGATCTTAAGAAGCCCAACTCTGAGCAGGTTATTCTGATCACCCTCATAATTGTAAAAAAAACAAACAAAAAAACCTCTAAACTTATTCTCTGTCAATTTTGTCATGAAGAAAGCTATCTAAGTTTTAAAGAATCAGTTCAAAATTTAGGAGCTGGTTGCTGCATGTTGAAGAGTGGCCTTATATATGCCCTATATCATCCCCAGTGTTAAAGGGTCTTTTGAACTTGTCTTTTTGAGTTGCCTTATTTTCAGAAACACTGGACCAGAGTAGGTAGGAGGCCCTAAATGTGTCAAAGATGAAGCCCCCCTCCCCAGTCGATATAATTTGTTGTCTGCACCCCAAGCTGAACTCTCTTGTGTGTCCTTGGGTATCAAGACAGGTGCTAGTCAGTCTGCACTAGATGAGGAAATTGCTTATGCACCTGGGACCCTTGTAGATAAACAAACCATTGTATCTTCATAGTATTCTTAATTATTCATGATGTCTTCTCCTTACCACTCCCATTTAGGTGGCGATTTCTGTTTTTTTTTTTTTTTTTTGTCTTCTTTTTTTCACAATTTCAAAAATATATATGCTTCTGTTTCGATTGTGAACTCCTTGCCCTAGCTTAGGATTCCACATGCAGGTTGATTTCTCTTGTAATAAATCTAGTTGCAACACAATATCTCATGGGTTTGTGATATTATTTTTGGTTAACAACAAAAAGGAGTTACAAGCACCATAATGAAAGAAATGATCTCAGGATTTAGAGTAATAAATGTCTTGAAACTCCCTCTGAGTCATGTCAAAAAGCCACCAGTCTTCCTGAGAAATTATGTTGTCAAAATGGCTTTTTCTAAAATTATCTGATTAAGTAAAAACAAAATGACATGCCAGATTCTTTATTCAAGGAAATGGTGTTTTTTTAAATAATATACTTAATACTCAATTTTACTGAGTTTAGTAAGATATAACAGTTTCCACACACACACACATAAAAAGTTTAAAAGTATTGTACTTAAGTGCCAGAGACAGTTCAAAATTTGGAACCAATGCAGTAGACATTACCAAGTGCTTCACTGGAACTCTGCTCTTTGCTTATTTTTTGACATTTTAGACATTAGAAATAAAATGTCTAAAGGGACTCAACTCCTTAAAGTTTCAAATCCTACCAGAGAAAGAAAGGGACAGTATGAGCCTATTCCACAAAAAAAAATCTTCCCGAGATAAACAGACTTGATTCTAATTGGTGAAAAGAGAGTAAATTGCTACCTTTGGAGAAGCACTTTAGTGGTTTTTTCAAACCATTAGGGTTTGATTTAGTAAAATACCTAAATCACTACTAAACATGCATGGAGGCTGGTTTTTCTGAAGTAATGCAAGAAAATCAAGTCCAACTTTAGTCAAGTTTCTTGTGACAGATGTCAACAGTAACAAAGCTATGCCCAAAGAGCAATCAAACTGTGAAGCCCTTTGATCCAGCAAAGTACTAGGTTTGTATTATCTCAAAGAGATCCTAAAAAAACAAAAAGGAACCATATATTTATATGATATTTATAATATCTCTTTTTTATGGTGGGAAAGAATTAGAAATTGAGGAAATGTCCTTCAACTGGGAAATGGTTAAAAAAGTTATAGTATATGAACGTAATGGAATACTACTGTGCTATAAGAAATGATGAACAGGTGGATTTCAGAAAAATCTGTACTTACATGAATTGATAATTAGTGAAGCAGAACCAGGAGAATATTGTATATAGCAACAGTAACATTATGCAATGATTAAATTACTCTTCTCAGAAATACAATGATGCAATACAATTCCAAAAGATTCATGATGGACAATGCTATCTACATCCAGAGAAAGGAGTATGGAGTCTGAATGCAGATTGAGACATAGTATTTTCATTTTTTTTGTGTCTTTTTTGTGACTTTTTCCTTTTATTTTGTTTCTTCTTTCACAACATGTCTAAGGTAGAAATGTTTCCATGATTGTACATGTACAACCTATAACAGACTGCTTGCCATCTTGATGAGGAAGGAAGGAATGGAAGGAGGGAAAAAAAATTTGGAACTCAAAATCTTATAAAAGTGAATGTTGAAAACTTTTTACATGTAACTGGAAAAAATAAAATGCTATTAAAAAAAGACAGTTCCAGTATGTTTGTGCAGCAAATATATCTAAATGCTACCTAGAATCAGGCTTTATAATAATGATAACTAGTACGAAGTTATACTATATAAAGTATACAGTCACACTGAAGCAAAGATGCAAAGAATACTCCATAATACTTAAATAGGTTTTTGGAAAAAGAGGTGAAAAAGATTGGCAACATAAACTGATATAATTTGAGCTTAGGGAATTCAAGTGAGTATAGTATAATAACCTTAAATTTTCAAAAACTTAACAATGGGAAATATAATCATGGAAGGAGGAATGGAGGAAAAAAGGAAAAATATGAGGAAAAAGGGAAGAAAAGTGAAATAAAGAAGGAATAAAGAAGGCACAGTTGGAAAGAGAAGGGTAAGGAAAAGAAGGAAAGAAACTTATTTGTATTTTATTATTAAAACTGAATAGACTTTGTTCCAAGTAGGAAGATTCTAAACCTGTCAAACTTTTCACTATAACCAATTCCTGAGATAATATATTCTCATCTTCAAAAAAAGAAAAAAGGAAACATTATTACCTCAAAACTATAAACCTTTTTAGTCAGGTGGACATTTCTTAACGACTCTAGTAACATATTTTTCTCAACAAATTGCAGCTCTGAGATCCTCCACTATATAAGGAGCAAGACTATTTTAAGAATAACCATTCTACTAAGTATAGCTAAAATGTCCTTAATCTCACCAAGAAAATATGTTAAAAATATAAAATTTTCACAGTATTCAATGTTCTCAGCAGCCTTTAAAAAGAGAATATGAATCAAATTGAATAATTCAATACATATTCTTTCTTCAAAGTCCATCTCAACAAAGCTATCAGCACTTGACAGTAGACTGAATGGTGTTTTGTCAGATGAAATTCTATTTATAAATGGAGTAAAACTGGGCTGTGGAATCACCTACCACTTTCTTTATAACTTGCATTTAAATAACCTGAGTCAGCCATTAGATGATTAGATGGAATATGCTAGCCATAAACAATGGAAAGAGAAGCCTCCTTTTCTATACTGATAAATACACTTTATCTCAAATAGAAGTAGCAACCTGCTGGCTAATTATTGCCAGGAAGAACAGCTTAGTAAAACTTCTACTAAAATAAAATTTTTATATATGGTAGATATTTGCCAATATTTAAATAGATATCAAAATCAATCCCATATAATAGATCACTTCATTAAGGGTACATTTTGTGAGTAACTCATCCTAACAGGCAAGTCAGAATGCTCCACAGGGTGAGGTAGAAGGGTTGTAGTTGAAGTAGCTCATCAGTATATTGTTCCTCTATAATTTTTAAGAGCAATATTTTTTTTTCCATGATTTATAATGCAGAACTCTGGAGTCCAAATCTGAGTCTTATTTGGAGTCTGAATGCCTGAGCAAATTCAAAGCTCTTTATATACCAGAAGATATCCCTGTCAAACATCCTACCTGTGGAAGATAGATGACACTCAATTCAGACTAGAATGCAAATCAGATTCCTAAACAATCAGAAGAAAATGTCAACTTTGCATTCCACATCCAGATTTAAATGAAATGAATCCTTCTTTAATCAATAACAAAATATATCAATACTTCAGATATTCATCAAAGAATTTAACTATAAATGACAGCATTTATTGAAACTTCTCTCAAAAACTTCTCTTGATGACTTTCCATAGCTGTATTAGACATGAAATTATCAGAAAGCTATAGATTTAGACATAATATTTTAGTTCTCTATAGAAACGGTTCCACTAAGTTTAATGTTAATACCCTGGGCTTTTATAAAGGGTTAATATAAGAAATGTCTATATGAAGAATGTTTTCTGTGTGTTTTACAAAACTAGTTTAAGACACTGTATATTATGTTAACTATTACTCCTCATATAAGGATTCTCAAAAATAAATTCCTCCTAAAATTCAAACATTGGAATACAATTTGTATTGTCAGCTAAATCTGTATGATTCCTTTTATCTGGTAACGAAAACTTTATAACTCAACATAACTTTGTTTTTTATTTAGCTGTCAAGAAGTTTAAAGCTAAAATCAATGACCAACTGCAGGAACTAATACAATCCATGTTGTCAGTACATCTCTGCTCCTTTTACTGGGTTTTGGTTTTAGGGTAATTTTTAATGTCTTGTTTTACATATTCCTTAATAAAGCTAAAATACATGGTCATTTAATGACAAGAAAATCAGATTTGTTATCATTGGCAGTTTCAAATGCTGCTGCCTCCAGCAATTAATAGTTGAGTTACTGAGAACAAATCATAGCATTGTAGATTTAGAAATGAAATGAATCTGATAGATCATATCTAAATTTAATGCCCTTATTTTACAGAAATGGAAACTAATGCCTAGGCTAGTATTGAATTTTGAGGGTCATACTGTGAAGCAGATAAACTAGAGTTTGTCATACAGAAGAGGGTAACCAATATGTTAAGGAATTATGAAAAACAGGCCATGTGAGAACCAGTTCAAGAAACTGGAGATATTTAACTTTATATGACAAAGAACTCTTAATGTCTCATCATAACATATGTCCAAATGCTTGAAGAGATTGAAAATTTTCAAAGTTCTGTCCAGGAAAAAAGATAAGGGCTCACCCTAAAAACCTCATCATCTCTTCTCAAGTTTTTACTCTATCTCCTTCACAAAGGATCTCAGTTCATACTCCATTGGAGAAAAAAAACAAAACAAACAAGCAAACAAAAAAACTAGACCATATGTCTTGACCTTCAATCTATTTGATTCATTCCTTAATGCCAAAATACGTCTGTAGCCTTAAAAAAAACTCTCACTTGAGCCTATCCCCACCAGCTCTCATCTTGTCTTTATCCTGTGTGCAGCTAACCTTTTTAAGAAAGCTGCCTAAACTCTGTGCCTCCATATCTTCTCCTTTTACTCTTTCATGAAACCTCTCCAATCTGGCTTCTGATCTCATCAGATAAAACTGCTCTCTCCAGCAATGACCTTGTACTTGAAAAATGCGGCAGCCTCTTCTCTGTCCCCAAGCCTCCTCAACCCTTCTGCAGCCTCAGATTCCCTACCCGGACACTCTCCTCCTGCTCTCTCCTGGCTCTCAGACCTGTCTAACTGCTCCGCAGTCTCCCATGATGGCCCTTCAGTCTGGTCATACCCACTCTTCAGGATAATCACTTAGAGTTCTATCCAGGCCAGGTCTCTTTTGCCTTAGAGTATTTCAAGGAGTGAGGTCAGCACATCCCACAGGTTCAGTTATCATCTTCTGCAGATGATTTCCAGATCTAGATATTGAGTCCCTCTCCTGAATTCCTATCTCATATTACTGACTGCTCTTTGGCTGCCTCAAACCAAACATACTAGAGCATCTCAAATCTGAAATACCCAGAACAAAACTCTTTTATCTTTTTCATGGCTAATTTGAAATCCCTTGAAAATTTACTTAAATTTGTCTAAACTATTCCCTTCTCTATCACTATCAAGAATATCATTATCCTCATAGTTAGTGACTTTTCAATCCATCCTCTGTCTGACTTCAATGACTCAGCCTCCAGGTCAGGTTCCCATCAACTCTTTTTTTGCTTGGACTGCTTTAAGAGTCTTCTACATATCTCCCTAACTCAAGTATCTCCCAACTCAAATCCATCCTATACTTAAGTCTACAAAAAAAAAAAAAAAAAAAAAATCAGAAATTAAATCAGAAAGATATCTGGACAAAGAAACTATCTGACCTAATACACCAATATCAAAAGGACTGCAAATTAGAATAGATATTTTAATGACTTCCACTAGTGATAAAATCTTAAAGACAAAATTAGGAAATAAGGTCTTTCTAAGAATAAATAAGAACACATGTCTAGTCTGTACATGTCCTAGAATGGCAATAATCTTCCACTCTTAGAAAAGATCTCCAATCGCACTGAAAGAACTACTCCAATTTAAGCATTCTTCTTACTAAAAAAAAAAAGTACTAGTTTAGACAAACAGATGTTTTTAGGCTCCTTTGTATTCTTCCAGCTGTAAAGGCTGGCTGTATGACCCCTGAAGAACACAACGGGAAGGAGGGGAGGAGAGAAGAATTAGGTAGAATAAGGAACTTTTGTATAACCTTATTTATTACACTTTTGCCTCAAACAGGAGACCTGGGCATAATAATAATGATGTCAACCATTATCATGGAGTACAACAGATAAAATATAATGTTTTACAAGAATATAAACAGCATTAATTTAATTTCTTTTCAGGATTCCGATGAAGCATTGAAGCAAATTTTAAGATATTATTCCTAAAAATAACTTCAGAAAAAAATGCTGTAAAAAAGGTGCTGATTTAAACTGCATAGAGGGAACTTCCTTAACTGGGAATTCTCTACACCAATGAAATAACTGATCCAAGTCCTACCACTGTTCATAAATAAAAATAAAAAAAGACATTGAATACTGACTGAGCAATTGAAGAAATGAACAGATTTATAAATTAAAGGACTATTTATATCTCAACTGTAAAAGCAAATTATTTGTTAATATAACTAAGCTATGCTTTCTCTTGATTTATAGCTACATGGAAGTGATCATGATCCTGAATATTTACTGTTATTAGCAAACTAAGAAAATCAAGCATATTTGTGCTAACTCAAACATATTACTATTATTTAATTATAAGTAACAATGATTTAAAAGGAGGCAAAAACAACTCCTAATTAAAGGAGATGATACAATCATAGCTAATTTGAAGTCCCTTGGAAGTTTACTTAAATTTTTCTTAACACCTCAAACTATTAAAGGACTAAATTACAAACAACAATGAAGCCTATTGTTGCTTGATACTTTGGTTTTTCTTTCATATAGAATTGTGATGAAATAGAAATACTGAGTCATCTAATTATGCAGAAAAAGATTAAGAATAAGATTTCACAAGCTCATTTGCAGGACAAAAAAAAGCTGCTGTGAAGTAGTCTATTTATTTACTAGAGATTTCTTAGATAGACAAATGCATAAAATCAGCTTCAAACAAGTAAAATTCCTTCAACTAGGAAAAAAATTCTGATTTGGCTATGAAAATCTGTGAATCTTCTTCCTCATATTATTCTTTATATAAATCTATTTTCTCCTAAAAATTATTTTCCCAGTTATTTTTCATTTACAACTTTCTGTAATTCAAAATATTTTTCCCTGCAAATATTTTTCAAAGATCTATTTTCTCTTTTATATTGGGTATGTACAGAAAAATAGTCTATATTCAACAGAAGCTTAGTAAATTTATTTTTCCCATTCATATATTTCTATGCTCTGAATTCCTTTTCAAGATAATTTTCACTGAATTTTTAAATGCTTGAAATATAACTCAGTATTCAAATTACAAAACCCTCTTCGAGTTTACTATCAAACCACATTTTTCTTTAACCTAAACAACCATGAGAACCTATAAGAACATGAGAAGTTAATAAAAGTAAATTTTTATCTATCAAAAGATATGAGCTTTCAGTGAGATGATTAGAAAAATATATTCTTGCCTTGTCATCTCTCCCTCTTGCTCTAAAATCCTTGTCTCTACTGGAGATGGGTTTTTCGCTCTTTGATATAGGGTGTGCTCTGCCTACAGGTCCCCGAGGCCCTACTCCTGGTATTTCTTTCCTCAGGGGTCTCACTTCTCGATTTGAGCGCCTTATCTGAGGTGGAGCCCTGACAAAGAGAAAAACAAACATTAGTAAAAGTAAATATGTATATATATATATACACACACACATACATACATATGCATGTTTATTTTTAAAGTATCTCTGATGTTACCTTAATTAATAAATCTGTTAAATAAAATCACACATCTCAATTGTCTTTCTCTTCTATTAATCTATATATATCTCTGTCAGGTATATGAATTGTTTTAAAGTGCTTTAAAAAAAACAACTTTCAAATCCTTTCAACACAAACAGGTTCAATAATTGACAGATCTACTGAAGACAATTACCTAATTTATAATCATATTATTATAGAGGATAAAGTTGACTCTTCTCCATTAAATAATCTTAATGGCTCCATGGAAACCTATTTTATTCAGTCTTTTCCTATACCAACAGTATGCAATTTAAATGAATGCTTTAAAACTGTAGAATGGCAAAAAGTAGAGGACTATCAATGTACAATTTAATTACCTTCCCAATAATTTTAAGTAAATGATTTTCTTCTACATTGTACATTCTTCTACATTCTACATTATAATAAACCCAGCATTTCTTTAGTCAAATGTCAAATAGTAGCACTTCAATTCAATTCATTCAACAAACGTATTAAGTCTCCACCAGGTACACTGCACAATGAAGAAGGCACACAGCAAAAAGAAAATAACCCCATTCTCAAGTTCTTACACATTATCCTGGGCTGAGGGAGAGGAAGAAACATTTCATGTACACAAGTAAATATATATCAGGTAATCAGAGATTCTAAAAGGAGGACGGGCTCATTTTAGCCATGAGGGAGAGACATCATTTGTCCAAAGACATAGGAGCAATGATATATACTGTACAAGTGCTAGCAAGCAAGTCTGACTACAACGGAGAATGTGAAGGAAGGAAGGCGTTGTACTGTAGAAAGATTTTAATGCCAGGGTGAGGATTCCATGTTTCATTCTGGAGACAACAAGGAACTACTGAGAATTTCCAAGAAGAGGAGGCAGAAACATGAGGGATATGAGCAGGTGTTAAGGGCCTTGTTGAGGCCTAGCCTGAGGAAATGAGAAAATACCAAGCAGGGTTAGTGCAGGGTCAACCTATCAGGTTGATGGATAACAGCACTGAATAAGTATGGGTACAAGCAAGACTGGTGTTGGTACTTACAGACCTCATTGTACATGTGCTTAGGGCCTGTTTTCTATCAAACTAAGATTATGATTGTCAATCGTTACTGAGGACTTCAGAGTATTTGCTGTCAGGTTTGAAAATACTTTGACCAGTATTGAAAGCACAGGTGTAAGCACAAAGATCTAAAGAGATCCTCTCCAACTTTAACTTGACTATAGTTGTTTAGGTCTATACGTGGCACTGAGAGCTATAAGGTATAAAAAAGGAGGCAGGCAAAGAGGCAGAGAGAGGAGTTCCTGAAGATGTAACAAACTGGCGATAAAGCTGTCTTCCCCATTCCGTTCCTCTGGCTCCGGATTCTTCTTCTCAAGAACATGGCTGGCGGTGTCTGTAGTACTTGGAAGACCAGTAATGGTAAGACCCTAGCTGCCCCCAATGGTAAGATTTAGACAAGCAGGGTGAGGACAGATTGGAGCAGAGAGAAAACAGGATACACACTCAAGAGGCTATTGAAAAAATCCAAAAGTGAAATCATTTTGGAGAACAATTGGAACTATGCCTTAAGAGCTATAAAACTGTGCATACCCTCTGACCCAGCAATTACTAGGTCTGTACACTAAAGAGATAAAAGAAAAAGGGAAAGAACTCATATAAACAAGACTAGTAGAACAATTAATTTTTTGTTGTGGCAAAGGATTGAAAATTGAAGGGATACCCATCAGTTGGAAAATGGCTAAACAGGTATATAATTATGATGAAACACAATTGTGGCATAAGAGGAAAAAAAAATCTTAGGAAGACCCATCTGATTTGACAGAGGAAAGAAACAGTACCAGGAGATTATTTACACAGTAACAATACTGTAATACTGATCAACTGTGAAAGACTTGGCTGCTCTAAGCAATAAAATGTTCCAAGCCAATTTTAAAAGATTTGTGACAAAAAATGCTATCCACCTCTACAAAAAGAACTGATGAACTCTGACTGCAAATTGAAGTATAATTTTAAAAATTTTTTTCTTACTTTTTTTTCTAAAACATGGCTATTATAGAAATACATCTTACAGGATTCCACATGAATAATTGATATAGTTAGTCTTCTCAATTGATAGGGAAGGAAAAAATTTCTTAATGTTAAAAGTATTTTTAAAAAATCTAAAGGGCTCATTACAAAATATGTGAATAAAAAATATGACTGACAGGAGAGATGTAGTCATTACAGGATAAACAACATTTTGTACTAATTAGATATAAAAATTCAAACTAAGGAACATTAAAATTAAAAACTAATTGAAAATAAATGAAATTCATATTCTGAGATTTTTAGAAGAAAGTTAGAATAGTCAAATCAATGCATTTATCACCTGTATAAATCAAAGCTTGTCCACCTCTCAAATTAACACAAATTCTCAAACCAAACCAAGTAAGAATTTTAATAACCAATGGTACAAAAAGGCAAATTTTATCTCATATAATGCGAAATATATCTCTGATACAATTCCACAAATCTAGTAAGTACAATTATGAGATCTCTTTTACCTCTCAGTAACTAATCTGTCTCTCTGCTCTACTCTACCTTGGTTCTTCCTTTCTCTGCATCTCTGCCTGTGATTCTCTTTGAATATATCTATAATCAGTTTCTCTTCTTTGCCTCTGCTTCTGTTCTTTTGATCTCATGTGTATTCACTTTATCCTCATGTACTAGTCCTTTGTATCTCTCTTTTAGCCAGGGGCTTTAATTCACTTGTGGAAACATCAGAGCATTTCTCTGCCTTGGGCCTGGTATGTGAGTACAAAGATGCCACTCTTCAATTAATGGAACAAGAGGAATGGATGTTTATATAAAAAGGACATTCTTGGAGCAAAATATACATAAAATATATAACAAACTGACCCAAGACACCAACAACAAAACACTTCTGTTTAGATTACTAAAGCCCACTGCCACAAACAAACTATTTTTAATAAGGGGAATGGAAACACTATGAACTAGTAAAAATCTGATAGTTTGTAGTTTTAATGTTATGGTAAACTGACAATAAGAATATAAGAAGTCTTAATAATTTAAAGTAAATTAGATCTAGCTAGCTAATCTAGATTAACAAATCCCTACCTGGTTATATTCTCATCATCTCAGGGATCCTGAATTCCCAACTGTCATGATTTGGACCATATTCATTCACATCCTGACTAATGCCTTATTCCCATCTCACTCCTCCCAGTGTTATACTCTAAAGCTACCTATTCTTCCCACTATGTTGTCTGGAATGTTTGCTCTATAGGAAACAAATTTGGCTTTCATTTGAAATTTTCCTTTCTCACTCCTTTGCTCAAGCTCTAATTTGGCTCCCTCATGATGACATAGCCTGCCTGGTCATCCTTTACATCACTGGTTATACTTTCACTCATTTCCCCCAACTTTCTGGTCAACATGAGGGAGTTGGAACACTTCTTACTCCTTATTACTACTTCCAGATTCTCTAATATCATCACTCAGTATCCTCTCCGCCTCGAAGGTTCACAATCCATATCTACCACCCAATCAAAATTCTGGTAACTATTGTCTGGTAACTCCAGCCTCCAGGACATGTACCTTCTTTCTTATGCTCAATGGTTGGCTCATGATCTTTCTACCTTCATTACTGCCTTCATTACTAGGGGACTCCAATATACATTTTACTACTCCCTCAAACATCCCCGTCTCCAATTTCTTCAACTTGGTCATTTCTAGTGACCTTCTTGTACATCCAAGTACATTCTCAGTTCTTCTTTGCTAAACCTTCATCCAAGTCAAACCTACTACTAATCTGGGGCTTTGTATTTGTCTTGAGCGCTATTCTTTTTTCCTTCTTTACCACTCTACTTGGTAATCTCATGAACTCACATACTTGCCTTCTTGCTTAAAGGTGTGCTTCAGTGAAATATAGACATTTTTCTTCTGCCCTCTCCACTTGTGACTGCCCTACCTCATGAAATTATACAACAACTGATTAAATTTCCTGCTCTCATCGCCTCTTCACACACGTTCACCCCAGCAGAGTAAGGCTGCTTCCATGCTATCACAGACTCCATTTTTGTCAGGTAAGTCTTTTGCCATTTAATGATCAGGGTAATGTTGCAGAAAGAGAATTAAACTTCAAGTCATAGAACTTGAACTCAAATGACTACTACTTAATTCTACAAGATAGGGATAACCTCTCTGAACCTCGGCTTCCTCTTGATGAATATCTAAACAATGGGTGAATATCTAAAATCCAGCTGTATATCCTATGAGTTAAACTGAATTAGTAGCAAAATAGAAGTCTCATTCACTGGAGTACTGGGTAGTGAACAGGTGAGAACATGTCAAGTTTGTGAACTTCTGCTTCCATCTGGCTGGAGGGAGATAGTGATCACACATCCACCAACTCCTGTCAGCTACCCAGAATGTGGCTTTCTGGGTCCAGTTCTTTATCTCTTTTGTCTATCAGTGGATTAAGAACTGGGTGAAGCTTTCAGATGTGTGTGCAAAATAAAATGTAAATGCTACTCCAGAAAAGTTTATTGATACTAAAGATGACCATCAATGTGCATGATTCAAAAGACCAATGAACTTGGAGTCCAAATTCAAACCATCAATCTGCTTGGGCAAGACATTTAACAAAACTGGGCCTCAGTTCATCTCTTTGTAATATAAGGAGGCGGACCTTTCAGACTTCTAAGTGTCTTTCTTGCTCCAGTTCTGTGATCCAGTATGAACCTAAACCAGCATATTCACCAAATAACTTTCTATCAACAGCTATTAAATATGATAAAATAGCAACTGCAAGAGTGAAGTCATTTAGACATGAGAGTAGAAACTTTATCAATTGACAAGAATTTGTGTTAATAATGTGAAAAAGAAAGGAGTCTATAGCAAGGTAATGATATTCTAATGATGAGAGTAGTTCTATGTGTTTTTTAAAATAACTAACACTTAGAGGGTAATTTAAACAATTTAAAGTAAACCATGAGTTCTAAATAATCTAAATATTATGTATACCAACTATTTACCAAATAAATTTTTCATTAAAAGGACAAAATTTTCTAAATAGGTAACCAGAAAATTCAAGGAATATATCAGTAAAACTCTTAGGCTGCTTGGAGAAGCAACTTTCTAAACATAGAAAAATTTTACATGAAGAAAAAAGTGGGACTATTCAGTTAAAGCTACAATATTTAAGTAACAATATCTTTAAGTCTTATTTTCCCTCCAAATGTGATATTTATTCTTCAGAAGCTATGAATGGAGCCAAAAGTTAAAAGAATGAGAACTTTAATAATGGAGAGATAACACTATTAAGAAACCAAACTTGGCAGTTTCTATAAACAAAGAGATAAAATTTCTATTCACATTCAGCCTCTACTGAAATGCTAAACAAGAAAATGAGCTGGTCTGATGTATGGCCACAATGCTTCCACAATTCTAGGAGTCAAAAGGAAACAGACTTCTCACAAAGAAGCAGCCTTTACATCAGTGCATTGCAGAAAATAAGGAATTGGGTTTCCAGCATGTTATTAACAACACCTCAATCAGGTCCCAGGCTCAGTATTTCTCCTTAAAGTTCTTAACTACTGAGCTTTCTTAGTTTTCTCAGCTTTTTCCCCCTGTAGTTCAATGCTTTTTCCTATGAGTTCTTTGATAATACATTGTATTCTATCTCTGATACTATAGCAATGCCACTTGAACAAATAATATCCAAAACATATAAAGTCAGTTTCTAAACAGTGAAAGAAAATTATCAATTTCATTACAGGTAATATTTTGTCTTTTTTTGCCACCTACTAAAGCCTTAAAACTTAAAATATTCTCACAATACAACCAGGAATTAAGGGGGAGAAAGTGTAAAGAAAGATTTAAAATAGGATCTAAAGTCTATAATTGAACGTTAAAAATCCATTTCAAGTCATAAACATTTGTTCTCATCTACTATTTTACTGATTTGAATAAATACAGAATTTTCCCCCAAAAGTCATTAGATGTGTCCTAAGTGATAAATGGTTAAAAGATATAAGCAAGCAGTATTCAGAAAAAGAAATCAAAGCTATCAAGCTCTAAATGTCTAAATGTAATTAGAGAAATATAATTTAAAACCACTCTGAGGCACTATCTCATACTTATCAGGTTGGCTAACATAACAGAAAATAATAAATGCTGCAGGGTATATGAAAAATAGTAATACGTATGCACCACTGGTGGAATTGTGAAGTGGTCCAACCATTCTGGAGAACAATTTGGAACTGTGTCCAAAGAGATAAAAAACAAAACAAAACTGTGCATACCCTTTAATTCAGCAATACCATTACTAGCTCTGTATCTTAAAGAAATGAAAGAGGAAGGAAAAGGACCTATCGGCATAAAAAATATTTATAATAACTCCTTTTGTGATGCAAAATTAGAAATTGAGAAGAATGACTAAACAAATAATGGTATATGGTTGTGATAGAAACTATTATGATGAAGAGAGATGATGAAGAAAACTTACATGAACTGATAAAAAGTGAAATGTGCAGAATCAGGAGACAATCAAAGGGTGTAAAGATGTTCAACTGTGACAGACTTAGCTACTCTAATCAATATGATGATCCTAAAAATTTCAAAGAACTCAAAAGAAAAATGACATACATCCAGAAAGAGAATTGATTAATTCTGAGTACAAATTAAAGCATACTTTTTTGCTTTATTTTTCTTGCTTTTTTTTTCTTTTTTACAATATGGCTAATATGGAATTATTTTTAATATAATAATTTAATATATAACTGATATACCACTTGATATATAATAAAAATTTAATATATAACTGATATATCACTTGCCTTCTCAAAAGGTGGAAGAAAGGCAAAACAGAGAGACAAAAATAAGAATTCAATATTTTCTTTTTTTTTTTTAATTATAGCTTTTTATTTACAAGTTATATGCGTGGGTAATTTTACAATTTTGACAAGTGCCAAACCTTTTGTTCCAATTTTTCCCCTCCTTCCCCCATCCCCTCCCCCAGATGGCAGGTTGACCAATACATGTTAAATATGTTAAAGTATAAATTAAATACAATATAAGTATATATGTCCAAACAGTTATTTTGCTGTACAAAAAAGAATCAGACTTTGAAATAGTGTACTATTAGCCTGTGAAGGAAATCAAAAATGCAGGCAAAAAAAAATATAGGGATTGGGAATTCTATGTAATGGTTCATAGTCCTCTCCCACAGTTCTTTCGCTGGGTGTAGCTGATTCAATTCATTATTGCTCTATTGGAACTGATTTGAGAACTCAATATTTTAAAAAATAAATGTTAACATGAAGCATAATTATTTTTTAAAAACCTAGATGTGGCCTATGCTATTATTTTTCTATATGACCTGTAGAGATATGAAAATGAAAATTTAATTAAATGCCTTCAATAAACAGGTGGGATGCTAGATGATAAGTATCTCAAAAAGATTATATTAATTCAGCTTGGTCTGTTAATAATCAAATGAAGAGTGAGACTGGACCTATGATAAGGAATTCCAAAATGAGCAAATTCCCTCTACTAAGGCAGGTGAGCACCTTGGTTCAACAGACAAATGAAATTAAGCCAAGCAAATACAAGGGTTTATATAAAAAACATAAAATGTAGAAGTAGTTCATGTGACAGAGAGAGAACACTTTAATCAAGGGTGATCAGAGAAGCTTCAATGAAGAAGTGAAATTATTATCTGGGCCTTAAAGGATGAAAAAGATTTTAAAGTATGAAAGTGTGGAAACAAAAAGGGCATTCCAGAAATAACAAAGAATAGGACAGTATAAAATATGTTTCACAGAAAGAAAAGTGAATAGATCAGATTAAAGCAGAAAAACCAATGGAGGCAAGATTCTCCATATGAACGAGATAACTGGATTCTATTCATTCCTAGAATTTAAGATTTTCAAAAAGTAAATGGGGATGAGGATAGGAAGGAAGATTTATAGTCTGTAAATTGCAAGTCTTCTATAAACAGAATTAGCCTCAAAAGCACCTTACTTCATTCACTGTAAAAACCCAAACAAACACAACTTCAATGTCAAATCAAGGTTTTCAGTTATTCAAAATTTTAACAAATAATATTAATTTACAAAACCTGGCTTCCTGTGTGTGTACACAGATAAAATGGTTCTATTTTTTCCTACTGTAAGATTAAATAATATTTTAAAAAACTAAAACTAATATTAAATATCACATATGAAAAATGAAAGTATCTGGCTTGAATAACTAACTTGGGTTGTTTAAAATCCAACCTAAGGAGCATATAATAAGCTTCTTCTAAATGTGCAAAGCACATAGGAAAAGAAAAATGAAAAGTAATCACTACCTTCAGAAAATTACATGATAAGTATACATGATTTTTTTGAGGAGGAAGAGAGAACACTAATGACCAAAGGGTCCAAAAAGCTTTCTTGAAGGAAGTCTTCTCTGAACTAGTTTTCTCACATTCACTCCACAATCCTTCATTCAAGGCAACTGTGACAGGGCAAGGGATATGAAAATAAAAATTAAGAAATCTCTGATTTGAAGGATCTCGTCTTAGAAACAACAGATACAAATACAAAATAACATACAAAGTGATTTCCAGAGAAGAAGGGAAAGTGCATGACCCACTGAGAGGATAAGAGGAGGCTATCTTTCTGGAGGAGTTGGCACTTAAGTTGAGCTGGGAAGTCTGGGACTGTCTGACATCAAAGTGCATTCCAGGCATGAGGCAAAGGCACAGAGATAGGAGATGGAAACGTCACACATGAAGAACAAGAAACGACAAGTTTGTCTGGGCTGTAGACTGCTTGCAGGGGTATAATATAAAAGGAGGCTAGAAAGTTAGGTTGACAGGAGATTATATACTTCAACAACGATACTGTATAAGGATGTATTTTGATGGAAGTGGATTTCTTCAACAAAGAGAAGATCTAACTCAGTTTCAATTGAGCAATGATGGACAGAAGCAGCTACACCCAAAGAAAGAACACTGGAAAATGAATGTAAACTATTTGCATTTTTGTTTTTCTTCCCAGGTTATTTTTACATTCTGAATCCAATTCTCCCTGTGCAACAAGAGAACCATTCGGTTCTGCACACATATATTGTATCTAGGATATACTGTGACATATTTAACATGTATAGGACTGTTTGCCATCTGGGGGAGGAGGTGGTGGGAGGGAGGGGAAAAGTCGGAACAGAAGTGAGTGCAAGGGATAATGTTGTAAAAAATTATTCAGGCATGGGTTCTGTCAATAAAAAGTTATAATTATTTTCAAAAATAATTATTTTAAAAAGAAGAAAGTTAGGTTGAAACCAAGGCCAGACAGAGAATTTGTACTAGATTCTAGATATAACAGAGACTCAACAAAGCTGACTAAGGACAGCAAAGTGACATGATCAGATGTATGTGCTGGGAAATTACTTTGGTACTCTACAGAGGAAAAGCTTGGAGGAGAAACTTGAGGAAAGGAGATTAATTAGCAATATTCAACTGGGAGCAGGGATAAGTGTAAAGAAGATAGAGTATCAAAGAGATACTGAAGAGTTCGAATCAACAAGCCTGGACACCTGGCTAGAGTGTAGAGTGAGGGCAGGTAAGAAATCAAAGTGATTCAGAGGCTGACAACTTGGGAGACTGGAGCAATTGGTGGTGCTGTCAACAGAAATAGAGCAGTTTGGGAGATGGGACAATTTGGAAAAAGGAATAATAAACTCTGTTTTGGTCACCACCTCTCACTTCTTTTTCTTTACAATCTAACTTCTGACCTCAGTACTCAATTAAAACAATTCTTTACAAAGTTACCAATGATTTATTAACTTTCACTTCTAAAGGCTTTTTCTCAGTGCTCATCCTTCTTGATCTCAACTCTGGGATTTTTTAATGAGAGTGCTAGGTTCTCTTTCTCCTAGTCTGCAGCTTCATTGCCTCTGCTAAACCAACATCCACTTTCCCCAAGGCTCTCTCCTGAGGCCTCCTCTCTTTTCTCTCTGTAGTCTCACATAAATTAAACTATCAACTCTATGTAGATGATTCCCACACTTACAAATAGTACTTGGTGTGTTCTTTTTACTTTTGATACTGTGTTAAAGGAAGCATTTTTTTTCAATTTTGAATCAGTTTTCTATTACCCAATCTCCTCCCTAGACTCAAATTCCATATCACAAACTGCCTATTGGATATTTTTAACCATGCACCTCAAAGGTATCATGTCCAAAACATATTCATTAGCTTTGCTCTAAAACCTATCCCCTTATTGATTCCGCTTATTAAAGTTCCCTGTTTCTAAGGACACTACCATCCTTCAGTTTACATAGTTTTGGAGCCCCAGTGTCATCCCTAATTTCTAACTCATCCCATTCTCACTCATCCCACATACCCATTCAGTTTAGATTATTTCTACCACCAGAAAATCTCTTAAATCTATTCCCTTCCTTCCATTTAAATCACCAGGCCCTCATAATCCCCCATGTAGGCTACTCTGAAATGGTCATCATATACATCACATGAGAAGGGAAGATAAAAACACAAAAACCAAGTTAGCATTCACCATATAAAGAAAGCCAATGTAATCAAATTCATTCCTGAAAAAATTGTACATAAAGAAAAGCTAACATAGTGAAATCTTATTTTCCTATTAATTTTGACTATAGAGACATTTTCCCAAAGAAAAAAATCTAACCTTTGACATGTAATAAAAACTACATTTAAAAGCCCTGAGAAGTGGTCAAAGGATATGAAAAAATAGTTCTCAAAAGAAGAAATGCAAACTGCAAATTACATATCAAAAAATTTTCCAAATCATTAATAATAAAATGCAAATCAAAACAACTCTGAGGTTTCACCTCACATTCATTAAATTGGCAAAGATGACAAAAGATGAAAATTGTTGGTGTTGGAAGGATTATGGAGACAGGAAAACAATAATGACTGAAGAAGCTATAGATTGGTACAACTATTCTGGAAAACAATGTGGAATCAAACAAAGTTAATAAAATGTTCATACTCCTTGGCCCAAAGATTCCAATGATAAGCAAATATCCCAAGGAGAACACTTTTTTAAAAAGGCTCCACATATCTCCCAAATATCTATAGAAATACTTTTTTAGCAAAGAATTTGAAACAAAGCAGATGCTCACAAATTAGGGAACATCTCAACAAATTTTTAGCATGTGAATGTAATGGCTTATTATTACAAGCCTAATGAATACAGAAACATAGAAAATGCTTTTGTGAACTGATGAAAAGTAAAGCAAGGAGACTCAGGAAACAATCTACATGACAAAGGTGATAAAATCAATAACCACAAAAAATCTAAATTGAATGATGCAAAATTATTAAAAAACAAGCTTGCCTCCTCCCCAAAAAAAGGGATATAACAAGATATTTTCCCTCACTCCTTTGCATAAACAAGGGATTCCAAGAGATGGTACTCTAAATAAAATGTCAAACTGTTTTTGTTATAGTTTTACTAAAGATATTTTTTCTTCCTTTGTTTCTTTTTTACTTTTTTGTTAATAATGATGGCTCTTTGGGAGGGAGAGATAAATAGTTATAGTTGAAATCTAAACAACAAAAACCAAATAAATCTGTAAAAATCTATTTTTAAAATTACGTTTAAGACTAATGTTTATTTCAAAGATTATTTGTGTATTAAAATATTTGTAATGTCTGCTTTCCCTCCTCCATAATTTACAAGAATTAAGCAAACAAAATTTATATAATGCTGAATACATATTTAAAAGTACCCAGAGGTATATAAAAACACAAAGCACAATTAATTTCCATTTTATTGGAAATTTTTGCTGTCTCTTTGAGACACACATAATATTTAAACGATCACAATGTGTGTGACATAATTTTTCAAAAGTACTTAACACCAAATTATTTTGCAGTTGGGTTTTAGGATTTTTGTAAAATTACTAATTTTTCATATAACATAAATATGAAAGTATTATTTTTGAAGTGTATTCATTCCTCTACTTTTACAGCCAATTCACAATCAGTGAGGTACTAGTAAAAATATTGTGTTCAATGATGATGCCAGAAATGGAAATGAAGTGAACCTCAGGAAAATGAATCTGCCATAGATTAAAAAAAAAAATTACACTTCATTTTGAATCCTACAACAGTTAAAAAAAAAAAAAAAGACTCAAACTAGACAGGGCACAGAATTCTTAAGAAAAATGCTGTCAACTCAAGAAAGGAATTCACAAATTAAAACTCTGGTGGGGAAGTTGTCATCAGTTCCAAGGAAGAAAGCAAAATAGAAGGTGTCTAAAAAACCAATCAATGTGGCTACACAGGAAGTTCATCAATAAATCAGATTTCAAAAGAACAAACCCAATGTATGGAAATGAGAACACACATGTGAGTGAAAATGGATAAAAAAGAAGGGTAAAAGTGTTTTACTGTACTCAATCTGTGACCCCATCAATGTGGGTATTTTCACCAGACACACAAGGTGCTCATTCACTCTTTATTATTTTCTATATAGGTTGCACTCAAAATGCTGAAAGCCTTCCTCAAGCTCTTTTCAACAGGACTTACTAATGCAGTACCTAAAGTTACACATCTCTCCTCTCTCTCATACCTTGTGAATGCTTGCTCCCTCTTCCAATTTTGTACTTCCAAAAACATATCTTTGCATTATTTCTTTCATGTGCATTATTACTGAAAATATGCTGCTTGGTCACATGCAAAAACCGATGTTCTAAGATCTACAATCATTCAGAACATTTATGTTGAAAAGACAGGTCTTTATATAAAAGAGTTTAACATCATTAAAAACAACCCAATTTATAAAAACAAAATCAAATCTGATCTCTTCTTCCTATTCAATTCTAAATATCCCTGCCCATCAGCAATGTTTATCACAAATATATACACTGAAATAAAAATGCAGTAAATCAGCCATCCAACTGCATTTCACAATCAAGACAAAAGGCATTTTCACTCGTTTAATTTGTTTTTTAATATGAATTATTAGGTCAATTATCTCTCAAATAATCACTATAACAATAAATAATGTCATCTATAAACATGGATATCTTGAAGATCTTTGCTACATGTAAGGAGTTATTCTTCTATCATCCTCCATGATAATGATACACATCTTTGGCAAACACACATTTCTCTTTTAAAATAATCAATGGATCACTAAAAAGTTATCTTCATGTCTATTTACACCAAGGAATTTTTTTTAAATTATATGTTCAAAAGAGATTCCTTATTGGAAGCAAGCATTCAAAGCTACAGTGATTTTTTTTTCCTTTTTCCTTGAGGGGGAGGGGAGGAAAGAGTCCTGGAAAGGGATTTGGTAATTAATAAACAGTGAATATGGTGAGATTACATATGAGTTGTACACCAGTCAATTGTGTATCTTCAAAGAAGTGAAGTGATAGAGAGACAGGTGTTGAAATCTGCTTGTTCCCTTTGGGCATTTTCATTAAGGATATCCCTTAATATAGGATAATTTTCATGAAAATGAGAAAATAGATATATTTTATCTGTGATGTACAATGACATATCTAGGATTATATATACCTCATGTATATATGAAAGAATGTCAGTAGCTGACAGTATCATTACCTTGTTTGAATATTATTATCATCCATAGTTTTGTCTTCTTTTGGTATCTTCTCCCCTCTCTTTTAACACCTCTCAAGTCTTTAAAAATCATGCTGCCTCCAGCACAAATTTTTTCCACATAAACTTAGCATAGTTCAGTCACTGTTCCTACCTTCCAGAAAGTTATTCTTACTCCTTTATATATCACCTCTAAGAATGAAATGCTAGAGTTCAAATGTGGTAATTCCTGTCACTGATCATGAAACAGATCATTAAAGAAACACTGACAACTTTGATCCATTTGGCATTAATTAACCTGTCACTTTCATTTGCAAGTCTTGTTGATACAAAATATTTTATTTGGCTCTCACATCAAGTTTTCTTTAGAATTATGTTTGCTCTCTTTTTTCTTGTTTTATTTTTTTAAAATTGCATAACTTATGTTCTTCTTTAGAGCTTTACCTATGAATTTGCATTATAAATCAGAACTGCCCTTAGTGTCCATCTTTCTACAATGGAAAATGTGATCAAGAAATTCCTGGCTATGGTGCTTTCTCAGCTGACTTGGTCTCTACCTTATGATAAATTCAAAAGTTACACTTTTTCAAGAAATGGTAATATTTTTGCCTTATTCCACTTCTTGCTGTTGTTACCAATCAGAGATCATTTTAATAAATCAATTTCAATTTGTAGCTTTTGTTCACAGTATCTTTATTTGCTATCTTTTTTTTAAATTCAATGTTGATTTTAATCTTTTTTTTTTTTGAACCAGATCATAATTTAACTACCTGAAGCATCTGCTTCAGATATAAAGCTCAGATCTGTAACCATTTTTCCTACTAATATAAATTTCATTTTATTATTTATGAGGTTGTTTGGGGCTTACCATATCCACAGTCTTTCAACTCTTTTTTAGAAGAAAATATAAGACACAGATGAGAAACTAGAATATACAGGGGCAAATAAGGGACACAGTGGAGAGAGTGCTGCAACTAGGAACAGGAAATTTCAATCTGGTCTCAGACACTTACTGCTGTTTATGTGTTTATGTGACCCTAGCCAAATCATTTAACCCTGTTTGCCTCAGTTTCCTTTCTGTTAAATGAGCAGGAGGAAATGGCAAACCATTCTAGCTGGACATAAGTGAAAAATTACTGAACTGGAAAAGTTACTGGGTTGACCTTATTCATTTCTAAAACCCAAGAAATAAACTTCCAAAATACTTTCCACCATTTCCTCTGTGCCAGCTTTCTACCCAAAGAAAACCAAGTTTAAACACTGTCAAATGTTCTTCACTTTGTCAGTAGGCTTTATTTACTTGGTGGTGGTGGTGGTGGTGTGTGTGTATATCTGTGTGTGTCTGTGTCTGTATATTACAAGGCAGAGTTCAAAGGATGAGGATGATATATTGGGAAATGACTATAAAGAATACAAAAGGTATTAAATAAGCTCTAAAAGAAAAAAAGCATGTGTTGACTTTGTTTGAAGGAACTTATCAAGTTGTTAGCAGCCTTTCTCTATTTTATCCTCTTCAGTAGATAACAGTAGTTATGATTATCTTCATAGTACCTTCTTATCTATGATTTCCATGAATGCTACAGGTTAAGATGACCATGCATTCATGAAATTATGCTTTTTGTTATACAATAAAAACGACTCCACCGATTTCTTTGTTCCCTTTTCCAAGAACAGCCTAGGACCTACCCTCCCAAATGGCTGCAATTTCCTTCTTCTATCTTTTGGTTTGTTTATCAAGACAAAGATGTCACATTCAGAGTCTACAACTAAAGTAATATTTATATAGGTTAACAAAAAACATCATTTTTAGCAGCCCTTTTCACTTTTCCATAATTCTACCATCATACTGTAGAAGCATACAAGGGCTGCACAGGGCTAAGAGCCATTTTTTTTTTTTGTTTTTCTTTAAATTCACCATTTGCCATGGACAAACAATTTATCACCCAGAAGCCCATCTGTGAGACTCTCTGCTCTTAATTATGTCAGTTCTTGGATAGTACATTCAAATTGTCTTCAAGATCACATATAAAATCTGAACATGGTAGGCTATTGGAGCTTGCGTTCTACTGACAAAACCTGCAGGAATCCAGAGTCACCTTCATGCCACAAGGAGATTAGAAATAGGACAATTTTTAAAAGGCCTGTTTGATTTGAGTTTGAGTTATTTTGGAGGGAAAAATAACAGATAGAACTTCTGCTTGTTCTAGGCAAGATGAGAATGGATTATGGAAAATAAAATAAAAGCAGAAATATTCAACTCTAATTTGGCTTCCATTTCATCTACCAAGGAGAATAATCTTTAGACTGATAAAAACAAAATGAAAATAGCCCACAAATTTGAAAATCAAAATAACGGAGAAAATGGCAGAGCACTTATGTAATTTAGAAAGGATTCTAATTACCCTGGTCTGGACAAACTACATTACCGGGTAATAAAAGAACTTGCAGAACATTGGTGATTTTTAGAGGAAGTGAGGTAAATGAAACAAGTTCCAAGCAACTGGAAGTAAGAAATTTTTTTTAAAAAGGGGGGAAAAAGGCATATGCTTTAATCCATAGACTAATGGGCTTAATATAAATTCCTGGTTTAAATAATTCCCATTATTAAACCCCTTAAATTGTAGAAGCTATATATTCAAAAATATTTATAAAAGCCTTTTTTGTGGAGTCAAAGAATAAGAAACTGAGGGGACATCCCTCAACTGGGAAATGGTTGAAACAGCTGTGATATATGATTGTGATGATATACTGTTGGATTGTAAGAAATGATAAAGGAGAGTTTCAGAAAAACCTGGAAAGACTTGCATGAACTGATACAGAGTAAAATAAGCAGAATCAGAAGAAAAATTTACATAGTAATAGCAATACTGTAAAGATAATCAATAATGAAAGATTTATAGTTAACTCTGATCACTATAGTAACCATCATAATTCCAAAGGACTCATGATAAAACAGATGAACAACTAATTGATTCAAGAGTACTGACTGAAACATATTTTGTTTCTCTTTCTTTTTCTAATGCCAATACAGAACTTTACTATAAATATAAAGTCATACAAAATTTATATTTCTTGCCTTCTCAATGAATGGGGAAGGGTATTGTCAATGGAAGAAAATTTGGAACTGAAAAGAAAATTGAATTAAAAAAATAAAAGGATAGTTTGTAAACAATTAGAGAAAAAATGGTATTATGGGTTTATAAAGATTAAGTTGTACCACTCTGATAAAATTTCCCTCTTTTTACTCACTAGACTAGCAGATTGAGGAATGCCAGAGACACATTAGGTCTGGGTTGCAGAAAGGCATTTGAAAGACATTTTATAAAAACCCATGGAAAATAAAAAGTGATATGTATTAAGTGATTATTTTTCAGGCTGTCTTATTGATCTTTGAAGAATTTTATTCCATAATACATGAATCTTATGGCTGGGGATCTCTAAGTCAAAAAAAAAAAAAAAAAAGATGCAGTATTCAAAATCAGATAATCAGATAAGCAAATTGTCTCCATGTAGTTCTTTATCATCAATACAGCTGAAATAAGGGTAAATGATTATACTCAAAACAAGATTTGTCTTTACAAAAGTAATACCTATGCAATGAAGATGGTACAATACTTTTATGTGATTAATCCCCTTCTCATCAGAATCATTTTTAAACCAGCAAACCATATGGAATAGTTTTTGATACATGCACTTATGTATATGGAGTTGCTGACAAAAAAGGTATTTTTGTTAATGCTAAAAACAAAAAGTATTATTCAATTTTTTTCAGCTATATATCCTTTTCATCCTTAAAAGCATTCATAGTCATAACAAGAATCAGAAGAGGACAAAAAATCCATAGGCTACCTGTGTTCTGCTGGAACAGGAGGAGGCCAAACCGCAGGATCTCGGAATGGTTCATCTTGGTATGATACAGGAAAATCTGGGGGCTTGTCTATCTTAAAACTTTCTAAGGTATTGACAATACTCTTAACTTGTTCATATTCTTCTAGCAATTCCTGTCGAACCTTTAAAAAAAATTAACATTTCACAAGACTTAATTCATGTTTACCAAACTTCTAAAAGCATAGTTCTATTCAAATTTTTTTACACAGGTTAACCAAATGTAATAGAGTCCTGTTTTGTGTAAGAAATGAAGAAATAGGTGATTTATGAGAGACATAGGAACCATTTGACAGACTTAAGTAAAGAGAACAAGAAAAATGATTTATATTATAATATCAATATTAGAAAAACAATTTTGAATACTTGTTAATTAAGAAGAATGAAAGGGGCAAAACCAGGAAAATAGTTTACAAATAGTTTTCAAAGTAATAAGAAATTAGATCAATGGAGGAAGCTATAAGAAATTAGATCAATGAAATGACCCTCTATGATTTCAGATAACTGATAAAACATTTTACCCACTTCCTGACAGAGAGGAAATGGGACTCAGAAGTACAGAATAAGATATAAACTAGTCGTCAATGAGGGAATTTGTTTTGCTTGTCTCTGCACATGTTATAAGAATTTTTTTTCTTTTTTTCCTCCCCACAATGGGGTAAGGTTAGGAGGGAAAGAGGACAGCTAGGTGGCACAATTGGTATCAATTACTTCAGTCTGGAGAATTTGAGTGTAAATCCGGCCTCAAGATACCTACTAGCTGTATGACCAGGGAAAGTCACTTAATCCTATTTGGCTCAGTTTTCTCATCTATAAAATGAGATGACAAACCTTTGCCAGAAAAATCCCAAATGGGGTTACAAAGGGTCAGACAAGACCAAAATGACTGAAGGGAAAAAATTTCTTTGCATTAAATAAAGCATTGCTGATATATTCAGAAACTTTTGAAAACATTTTTGTCAGATAACCAACATATCAAGATCTGCAATTTCCCGACTTTTCCCTAATTTAGAAGGTAACTCTTAAAAAAGTTATTACCTAAAGCTCAACAAGATTGGCTCATTTTAAATTCTCTGTTAGGCAGCTAGTAGGCATCAAGAGGAAAGATTTTAACTCTAGGTCTTTCTCATTATGATTTTTTTTTTGAACTTCCAGGCTCTTCAAAAATAATTTGCAAGACATACTATTTATGGTTTTGTAGTACAACTGATACTATTAAATAGGAATAATAGCTAGCTAGCTATATGGCACTTGAAGATTACAAAACACTCCACACATGTTTTTTTCATTTAATCCTTAAAACAATTCTGGAAGATAGATGCTATTATAATTCCCATTTTACGCATGAGGAAACTGAGGCTGAGATTTACCAGGCTCTGAGACAATTTTGGAACTCCAGTCTTCCTGGCTTCTAACTTCAACAGTCTCTATTGTACTACCTAAAAATCATCTGTAAATGAAGGCACAGGCTAGTTTCCGCAGGAATGGAAACATAATAGTACAGAAATCAAAATAATCTTACAGCAGAGATAAAACTGGGTAAATAAATATGCCTACAAAATAAGATGAAAAATTAAATTTTTCCTCTTCTATTGTTAACAAAGTTCTCCTCATCTTTATTCTCACACTTTTATCTTTTTGCTCACAGACTGGAATGACCATCTTTCATGTACGCTTACACAATGGGTCATTAGGAGGAACAAGCACACCTTTTGCTCCTTCTTCATGGCTACCTCTCACATCCACCATCTACCATCATCACTCAGCACTCTCCCCCCTTCCTCTGAAGCTCATTCTTTTTTTCTATATTATCTTGTTGCAGTTATTTATCATTACCAAGATAATTTCCTTTTTGTTCTCAAAAAATTTAATACTGAGGGCTCCCAGCCTTCTTCTCTACTCTAGCCCTTGCCCTCAAACTTAGGGACTTCAGTATAGAAACTCATCTTCCAATTCATCAGCCTCTTTAGCACTCATGACCTTTTATTCTTTTTTGTATTAATTCTCAAGACCTCTGCCAACAGCCTTGCTGTGACTCTCTTTCACAAAAGCTCCAACTCCAAGATCCAAAATCTGGAATCTCTCTTTCCATAATCTCCCATTCTCTCTCACTCATCCTCCTCCTTCAATAACACATTTTATCATGTTGTGAGAAAACTTTCTAGTAGTAAGAGCTCTGCAGAAGTGCGTTTGTCTGCCTTAGGAATCATTGGTTTGACAGTCTTGAGATCTCTAAGCCCAGACTGCCAGGAGGAGTCTTCATATGCTTGGGGAGACATTAAATCTAGTGGAGCCTGTCTGCCAAGACAGAGACGAGGCTGCTGCGTAAGCTGCACTTCTTGGAGCCCTCGGTGAGAGAGAGGGATGAAGGGGGGCCCCAACGTGCACAAGCAGCATCCAAAATGCTCAGCAGGCTTTTACATCAGAGATGCTAGTCCTTCCTCAACACCCCCTACAACTGAAGGCAAAACTAAAACCATAGGGTTGGGTCAGATTGAGTTTTAATTAAAAACAAACAAAAAGAAAGTCCCAGATCTCATTCAGATGAATTGTTGTACAATACTGTTCTCCCTGTACAGTTAATTTTTGAACCAAAGTAGATTTTACATTTATTCCTGTTAAACTTTATTATATTAGAGTCAGATCAATGTTCTAGTCAGAATCTTAAAGAGTGTGGAGAAAATGTTAATGATATAAACTTAAAAATGTTTATGTGTGCAAAAATGTTTGTAAAAGTCCTTTTTGTAGTGGCAAGGAACTGAAAACTGAGTGGATGCCCATTGTTTGGAGAATGGCTGAATAGGTTCTGGTATGAGAATGTTATAGAATATTATTGTTCTGAAAGAAACGATCAACAGGATGATTTCAGAGAGACCTGGAAAGACTTATATGAACTGATGCTAAGTGAAATGAGCAGAATCAGAAGATCATTGTACATGACAACAACAAGATTATACGATGATCAATTCGGATGGATGTGACTCTTTTCAACAATAAGGTGATTCACGCCAATTCCAATAGACTTGTGAAAGAAACAGTCCTCTCTATCCAGAGAAGATTAAGAGAACTGAATGTGGATCACAACATAGTATTTTCACCTTTTTTGTTGTCTACTTACTTTTTTTTCTTTTTGATGATTTTTCTTGTGCAGCTAGATGATAAATATATAAATATGCTTAAAAGAATTGCACATGTTTAACATATATTGGATTCCTTGCTGTTTGGGAGAGAGGGGAGAAGGGAGGGACAAAAATGTGGAACACAAGATTTTGCAAGTGTGAATTAAATGTTGAAAGCTGTCTTTGCACATATTTTGAAAATAAAAAACTATTATTAAAAAATTTTAATGTGTCATAAACTTTAAAAATATGTCATAAGCATTTTTTTTTTTCTGGAGAGCTGTTTGCTAAACATTTGCCAACATATCTCTGGTTATAATGAAGAGTTCTCTATGAGAAGTCAGTGGCAAGTGAAAATTACATTAAAAAATTAACAAGTATTATTAAGTTTTTTTAAGATCTATTAAGTGATAGAATGAGAACCAGTACTCAGGTCTTCTAACCTGAAATACAGCACTGTATCAAAAAGGATGAGAATTAAAGAAAGACTACTGTTTAGTCATTTCAGTCATGTCTGATTTCTTCATAATCTCATATGGGGTTTTCTTGGCAAAGATGTTCTTCTTCAGATCATTTTACAGATAAGGAAACTGAAACAAATAAATTTAAGTGACTTGCCCAGAGTCACATAGCTATTAAGTGTTTGAGGCTAGATTTGATTTCAGAAAGATGAGTTTTTGACTCTAGCCCAGGCACTCTAACTATTAGGCTATCTAGCTGCCCCAGGAAAGACTAAGATTTGACAATTGAGAAATAGTTGCCAGTAATTTGTTGAGTTCTGAGGCAAGAAGATAAACTTCAAAAAGAATAAGAAATGAGAGGGGAGAAAGAAAACATAATTTGCATAGATAGTTAATTCTAAGAGTTTTACTGAAAAATTACATATAGAAGTATAACTGGAGATAATGGTCATATCTGGTGAAGGTTTTTGGTTTGATTTGGTAAATGAGGTTAAAGGAATAAGGGAATGACAAATTTCAACTGGATAGAAAAGACAAAGAAAATGGGCTCAAGGACACAAGCAGAGGGACTGACCTCGGCCAGAAGGGATACCTTATTGTCAGAGACAGGCAAAGAAGAAAGGCTTCAGTTTTTTCAATACAATAAAAAAGTAAAGTATTCAACTGAGGTGATACAGGTATGGAAGGTTAGGAAGGCTTGAAGACAAAGGACTGAAACAATTTCTGTGGAGAATGAGATAGGGAATCAATTAGAGAGAACAAAGGATTGTCATACTGCAGAAAATTCAGTTAAAATTAGAGTATACAAATTTATAATATACATAGTCAGTATAGTTGTGTGGCTTGCTCCAGTTCTGCTCACCAATATGTGGGTAGGAGCAAACAATGCCCAAAGAGAAAGAATAATCTAAGCCTGAAGTTTTGCAAGGGATAACTGGCAACAGAACGAGGGTAAAATGCAAGAGTAATAGTTGCTCAGTCATTTCAATCATGTCTGATTCTTGGGGTTTTCTTGGTAGGGACAGTGGTTTGCCATGACCTTCTCCAGTTCATTTTATAAATGAGGAAATTGAGGTAAAGAGAGTTAAGTGTCTTGTCCAAACAACTAGTAAGTGTCTGGGAATGGATACAAACTTGGGTTTTCCCAAGAAGCTAGGAGCTCAGTGGATAGAGTGTCAGGTCTGGAGTCAGGAAAACTCTTCCTGAGTTCAAATTTGGCCTTAGACACTTACAAGTTATATGACCTGGGTAAGTCATTTAATTCTGTTGCCTCAGTTTCCTCTTTGCCAAGAAAACACCAAATGGAGGCACGAAGAGTCAGACATTACTGAAAAACAACTACTCCTTCAAAAAAAATAGAAAGACCATTTTGCCATACAATCACTATTACACGATAAAGTATTCAAAGTATAACAAACAACAAAAATTTAATTTAACTAAAGCTACTGCAATCATAATAATTTGGTCCAATAAGTTATGGTATCCCTTTCTGCCAAATGGAAAAATCAGAATAAAAGTTGGGAACTCATATTTATTTTTAATAGAAAACGTTTCAAAATTCTTGAGATTATTCTTTTAACTTTAAAAGATATTTAAATGGTAAGGATTAATGGAAAAATGTAAGACCAAATTTTGATTAATTTGTACTATTATCATATTATTTTTCATGGAAAATGTTTTAAAATTCTTGACTTTGTTCTTTTAACTTCAAAAGGTTTTAAATGGTAAGGATTAGTAGAAAAATGAGAGACCAAATTTTGTTTAATTTGTACTATTGTCATATTACTTTTAATAGAAAATGTTTTAAAATTCTTGACTTTGTTCTTTTAACTTTAAAAGGTTTTAAATGGTAAGGATTAGTATTAAAATTAAAGACTAAATTTTGATTTATTTTGTACTATTGTACAATCAATAGACAAAAACAAATAAATTGCAATTTCTTTATTAAATTACTGTCTCATTTACTGTATTTGTATGAAGTCTTTCACAAGACAAGAAAAATTACTCAAGGGGAAAGTCTCATAAAAATTGCATTGTAATTTATATATTATAGCTGTGATATGAATTTTTTGTTAAAGTTATCACTTGAGGGAAGGGGAAGGAAAAGCAAACTATTATTATACATTAAAAGATCAAAAATGAAAATAAATCATTTTTAAGTCAATGAACTAAATGTCTTATCTTTCCTTTTAAAAGCACAAAAAAAATTAACTAATTCCTTCTAATTAGATCCATGTTTCTCAATCACCTAGATAATACAATACTCAATTCTGATGCTGCAGGTGAAAATAATTTTAACAGTATATGCTTCCAAAATAAATAGGCACATACAATTAAAAAGAAATGAGAAGAAAGTGAATTCTATTAGAACTAAAAATATTTCAAATATGTCTCATGAAATATCAATTAAGTATAAATAATTTTCATGTTAAAAAATTCAAGGGATATTTAAAAATAAATTTCAACATTTTACATTTGTGCAACATTCAAAATTTCAAATTAAAGTCTATAGTGTAGAAAAAGTTACTGTGAGAATAAAAATATTACATCATCATACCTGTTGCCATTTGCCTTTGACAGCTGGGTCTCTGACTGACTGACAATGTCTCTGAATCTGCTGTATTACCCCCTGATAATATACCATTGAAGAATCATAATTTCCAAGAAGCGCATATTCTCTTCCTTTCTTTGCATTGTCACAAATCTCAGCCAAATTCATCTTTTTTTCACAAATCTAAAAGAAAAAATAATCAAATGAGAAAATCTTTAATGATTTAAAAATGTTTATTTCTCTTATTGATTTTAAACCTTAACTTACAATTTTAAATCCAAAATATGTATTTTCCTCTCTGATATTTAACTGCATATATCTTATCACTATTTCCCACATTTTTTAAAAAAAAATCTGAACACAATACCAAATAAAATGAGCATTCCAAATGTACAGTAGAGCAGGAAAAAATGAGAACTATTTTTGATGTGGAATCTTCATAATGTGTGGCTTGTTTTTAGTAAAAATTCTAATCTATAACTTTCAAAGTTGTCCTACGTGTATGCGAATCCTTTTGGCCTTGGCCTCTGTACTTTTCTGCACTAAAAAAAAACAAACAAAAATAAAAAAACCTCAAATGGTTCTTTTTTCTTTTTTTTTTCCTACTTCACTCTTCCTCTTATCCTACTCGTAACTAAAAAATAAAAAATCTGTAATATAGTCAAGCAAAACAAATCTGCAAACTGTACACAAAAATATGTTTTATTTTGCTTAAATTCACCATATATTTGTCAAGAAGTATGTAGCATGTTTTAGCATTCTGTGCATTCCTGTAGAATTGTGGCTGATTACTGCAATGACCAAAATTCAAGGGTACTTTTCTTTAAAATACTATTGTTATTATGTAAATTGTTTTACTGGTTCTGCTTACTTCACTCTACATCTGTCTTACAAGTCTTTCCATGTTTCCTTGAAACCATCTCTTTCATCATTTCTTATACCACAATAATATTCCATTATATTTATGTAGCAAAATTTCTTCAGCCATACTCCTTAGTTTCCAGTTCTTTGTTATAAAGGAAAAAAAAAACTGATAAAAATATTTTTGTACAGGTGGTTCCTCTCTTTGGGGTTAGAAAACTAATAAGACTTATAACTGGGTCAAAAGATATACAATTTAGTAATTGAAAGAAATAAATTCAATTTGCTTTCCAGATTAGCTGGACCAACTGACAATTCTATCAACAGTGGGTTAGTTAATATACTGAATTTCCTGGAGTCTTTCTTAACAATTGTCATTTTTACTTTTCCTCTTTGTCAATATGATGGGTATGAAGTGGAACTTCAGCTTTAATTTGCATCTCTCAAATTACAACAATTTTAAGAATTTTTCTATATTCACATTTATACTTTCATACATATTGATAGTTTTTTTTTTCTTTCGAAAACTTCCTAATCATATCGTTTGACATCAGAGAATGCTTGTTTTTTGTAAATCTTAATCAGTTGCTTATATAACTTATATATGAGATCTTTATCAGAGTAAGCTGCTAAAACATTTTCCTATATTTAATTGTGTCTCATAATTTTGAATGCACTAATTTTGTTTATGCAAAGATTTTTTACGTAATAAAAATTTTTGTTTTGCTTTGCAAAAAGTATATTCTTTTTTGTTTCTCTGATGTGTTTGTAGTGTGATCTTTTATATCAAAACTATGTATTAGTGGAATCTATTTCTGTATATTATGTGAGATATTGGTCTTTATCTAAAGTCTACGAGATTGAGTTCCAGTTTTTGAGGAGTTTTTGTCCTTACCATAAGAGTTGGGGGTTTTGGACTGTGTTGAATTTTTTTTTCATGTGGTATACTTAGATTAACCTCTATTTCTAATCCATGTTGAACAGTTTTGATGATTATGGCTCTGTAATATGTTTTGAGATCTATCTGGAATCCCGGGGAAAAAACTATTGCCTATGTAAATGAATTTATTCAAAACTTCTCCATTTGCTAAAACCAATGGTTCCATGTATGGGTGACACAGTGCTGGCTGGTGTGGTTGACACATGCCAGGGCTAGCTCAGTATTTGGGAGGTTCCAGAAGAAAGCATGAAAGAGAAAAGGTAATCAGCTGCCTCCCAAACTGAAGGTCTGCTGCAGCGCCCTTGTGCTGACCTCCCTGCTTGGTGCCTGAGAAATCTCCAGTCTATTAATGCCACACCAGAAAACCAAACTGCCTTCTGAATTATCTTAGGAAGATTCTGAAGATCACCTGCCAAAGTGAGGCCTCTGGAACTGAACTGCCAGTGATTCAGTCCAGAGTTCCCACAGTGCTCAGAAGCAATCTAAGGACCCTCAAGGTGTTTCTGAAGAACTTCAGAATCGATTAGAAGATATGAGAGAGGCCGGCACAGGATACCCAGCATGGCATGTCCAAATCAAAGAAGGTACTTAGCCCTATTGGCTAAGAAAATTACAGAAGCACAAAGGAATTGTAGAAAGCGCATATCTAGAAACATCTCCATCCCAAAGGCTGAAACAAATGACTTGTGCCTGACCCAGTAGAACTTTCCAAGCTCCTACTGAACTGATCAGCCACAGCTAAACACAATGTACCTTGCCCCCAACACTGTGATGTCACTGGTCCTTTTTGAGTATGAAAAACAATATTTTGATATCAGGAACTACTAGAACAGCACCTTTCACACTTTCTTTTCATTGTCTCCCTAGAGATTCTAGACCTTTTGTTTCTACAGATACTTTTCACTATTACTTTTATCTGGATATGTGGTAATGTAATAATATAATTCAAAAGTGACTCTTTGGTAATGAAAATGTAAAAAATTAATTTTTATTGGCATATTTATTATACAGAGTCAGTGTATGAACAATAAATATTTCTCCAATTATTTATGTCTATCTTTATTTCTATAAAAATATTGTGTAATTGTAGTTATACAGTTCCTTTGTCTAGGCAGACAGACTCCTAAATATGTTCTGTAGTTATTTTGAATGGAACTTTTCTGTGTATCTCTGTTGGGTTTTCTTGATAACACACAAAAATGATGGTGACATGTGAATTTACTGTCTGCAACTTTGGTGTTTCCATTCATTTTAGTTGAATCTCGTGGTTTCTCTATATAAACCATCATATCATTTACAAAAAGCTTTACTTATACTTCTCATTCTTATCATATAGTTAACATTCCCAGAACTAATAACAATGGTAGATATTGAATGTCCTTGCTTTACTCCTACTCTTACAGAGCAAGTCTCTAGCTTTGTAGAGCTACCATTACTCTAAATGGTAGAGTACTATTACTAAAAATGCTAGCTCTTGATTCTATATAGATACTATTATCCTATGACTAAGATGACAGGAAAAGATAATGATGAATGTTGGAGGGGATATGGGGAAACTGGGACACTGACACATTGCTGGTGGAGTTGTGTGAATGGATCCAACCATCCTGGAGAGCAATTTGGAACTATGATCAAAAAGTTATCAAATTGTGCATACCCTTTGACCCAGCAGTGTTTCTACTGGGCTTATATTCCAAAGAGATCTTAAAAGAGGGACCCACATGTGCAAAAATATTTGTGGCAGCCCTGTTTGTAGGGGCAAGAAACTGGAAACTGAGTGGATGCCCATCAATTGGAGAATGACTGAATAAGTTATGTTATATGAATGCTATGGAATATTATTGTTCTATAAGAAATGATCAGAAAGATGAATTTAGAGAGGCCTGGAGAGACTTACAGGAACTGATGGTTAAGTGAAATGAACAGAACCAGGAGATCATTGTACATGGCAACAAGAAGACTATAAAATGATCAATTTTGATGCATGTGGCTCTTCAACAATGATATGATATAGGCCAGTTCTAATGATCTTATAATGATGAGAGCCATTTACACCCAAAAAGAGGACTATGAGAATTGAGTGTGGACCACAACATAGCATTCTCACTCTTTCTATTGTTGTTTGCTTGCATTTTGTTTTCTTTCAGGTTTTTCCCCTTCGAACTGACCTTAAAAATCACCCGGGTATATGTTTTGTAAATAAAAAACTTTAATAAAAAAAAAAAAAGTGAACCATATCTTGGTAAATGATGTGTATGCAATTTATACATAAAAGGTGATACCATAACAAATTAGGAGTGCAAGGAATAGTTTAGTTGTCAGGTCTATGGATAAGGGAAGAATTTAGGACCAAACAAGAGCTAGAGAACATTAAAAAATGCAAAATAGACAATTTTGATTATATAACATTTAAAAGATTTTGCACAAACAAATGCAACCAAAATTAGAAGGAAACAGAAAACTAGGGGTGGGGGGGGGATTTTACAGCTGGGATATCTGATAAACACCTTATTTCTCAAATATATAAAGAATTGAGTCAAATTAATAAAAATACAAGTCATTCCCCAATTGATAGTCAAAAGATATGAGCAGAAAGTTTTAAGACAAAGAAAACAAAGCTATCAATAATCAGATGAAAAATATTCTAAATCTCTAGTGATTAGAGAAATGCAAATTAAAACAAGTCTGAAGTACTACCTCACATCTATCAGATTAGCTAATATGACAAAAAAGAAAAATGATACATACTGAGAGGGGGCTGTAGGAAAATTAGGAAACCAATGCACACCTCAAGAATTATGAACTGCTCTAACCATTCTAGAGAACAATGTGGAACGATGTCCAAAAGGCTATAGTAAAATTGTATAGCCAGCAATACCACTAGTAGAACATCTAAAAGAGATTTTCATAAAAGGGAGAAAGAATCTATTTGTACAAAAATATCTTTAAGAGCTTTTTTTTATGCCTAAGAATTGGAAATTGAGGGAATATCCATCAATTGAGGAATGGCTGAATAGGCTGTGATAAGATTGTAATAAATATTATTGTGGTATGACAAATGACAAGCAAGATGATATTAGAAAAACCTGAAAAGACTTACACGAACTGATACAAAGTGTCAGAACCAGAACAATATACAGTGACAGCTATAGTATAGGATTTAGAATTGTGAATGAGTAAGGTATCTTTAGCAACACAGTTATCCCTTCTACATTGTGACTTTCCCCATTGTGATTTCAATGTATCCTGGGTCAGCTTAAGAAGTTAAATGGGAATTTGGGAGGAGCTTTACAGAAGCTGCAAGCAATTCACAAAGGCCAAGAGATGACACAAAAAAAGTTTAGAAACTCAGAAATGCATAAAATATATGTATATATATTATATATCAATATATTATTGATATTATATTATATCAATCCAAATTTTACAATATGGCGCCATAAACACCCCATAAAAGAAAAAAATTAGACTTCTATGGTATAAAGGGAAGGCCAAAAAGCTTTATGTGGGTTTTCTAGATTGCAGGGGTGCTACACCTCAAATCCCTGTTATGTAGAAGGGATAACTGTATAATGACTCAAATCACCAAAGGAAATGAAAGATGTTCTCTGCTCTCAGAAAAAGAACTGATGTCTGAATACAAAGTAAAGCACACTATTTTTCACTTTTTCTTTTTTGTTCGAGTCTTCCTGAACAAAATGTTATATGTTGTATGTTATATGTACATGTATAAATTATATTAGATTGCTTACTGCCTCATGTTATAGGTTACATATATATGTAAAGATTGCTTACAGATTTAAGAAGGAGATAGAAGGAGGAAGGAGGAATAGAATTTGGAGCTCAAAACTTTTTTAAAAATTAAAAATTGTTTTTACATGTAATTGGAGGAAAAATTATCATTTTTTAAAAAGGACTGACAATGTAGATTCCTTAAATGTTCACCTAAAGAGGTGATATTAGCCTATGGACCAGTAACTCCCAAACTGTTTTACTAATCTTTAAAATGTCTAGAACTACATAACTGTAATTATTCTATTAGAAGTATCCAGTGATTTTTTTTAAATCATGAAAAAAAAGCTACCATGATTATATTAGCACTATTAAATTCATTTATATTTTTACATAAAATATTTATTTAAAATAACTCACTAATCTCAAAAGCACAGACGTACTTTTATTCAGTCTACAAAAAATATTTATGGATTCTCAATGTCCTTACAAAGAGAAGTAATACAATATAGTGAATAAAGCTGCCTTCATAGCCAGGAATCTTCAAGTCAAATCTTGACTCTGACCCATACTGGCTTTGAGGCCTAAAGTTAAGTCTAATTTCTCAATGTTACAAGGAACTCTCTAAGACTAAATTGCAGAGAAGATGCTAACATGTATTGACAAAGGAGATTCCCCTTGGGAGTTCCCTATACCAATGAAATCATAGGTCTAAACCTATCCTAGACTCCTTAAAAAAATATTTTCAGTCCCTCAGAAGACTATAGTACATTCTAGAGATTACTGCCATAGTCAACAGTGAACAGTCAAGATTTTTGAGTAGGGGAGTGATACAAATAGGCCATACATTAGGAAAATAATTCTTGAGAAACAAATGTGTAAAGAATGCCAAGTGAAATCAATTAGGAAGTTATCATAATAGTTTAGGCAAAAAGAAATAAAGGACTTGTCCTAGGTTGATTGAACAGAAGAAAGAACAGAACTGATGTCAAGATTTAGTAAATGTGTGGATATGGAAATTATGGGAGGAATGAAAGAAAAAATACAAGGATAAAATTCCATGACTAAGTGGAATCATAAAATTTGGGAGGTGGTTAGGATCTCAATGGATTACTAATCCAACATGACAGAACTAATCTGCCATGTAACAAACCTGACAGACTCCTCCTGACAGTGCTTCTCTACACCACCCATTCTATTTTCCAACACCTCTAACTGGTAATCCAATATCTTTGCGACTTCAAATATCTAAGTACCTTTGCAACTTCTACCTGCTCTTGGTTCTGCCTAGAAAGGCCCTAGAGAGGCAGCTATGTGGCATAGTGGATAGAGCACCAGCCCTGAAGTCAAGAGATCCTGAATTCAAATCTGAGCTCAGATACTTAACACTTCCTAGCTGTATGACCTAGGCAAGTTGCTTAATCACAATAGATAGGGAGGGAAGGACTACTGATATAAAGCCCAAGTATTCTCCTCTCCAGAAGAAATATTCCCAGTTCTTCCAACCAATGCCTATATAACCTAGGCTCAAGGCCCTCACCATCCTGATGGTCGTCTTCTGGATACTCTCAAGTTTATCATGTCTTTCTTAAACTTCAGTGCTCTGAGTTCAACACAGTACTCTAGATATGATTTCACAAGGCAGAATAACCTCCTAAAGACATCCGCATTGTGGATCTTTATCAGGCTTGCAAATGCACTAAAAACTCCAGTCCCTTTTTAAAACTGCTCTCTAACCATGCTTCCCCAATCTTGTATTTGTAAAGCTTTTGATAATCAAGTGTCATACTTAACCTTATCTTTTGCATTTCATTTTATTAGATGCAGCCTAAGGATCAAGATCTTTTCAGGTCTTGACTCTATCATCCATTATGTTAATTATTCCTTGTTATGGGCCAGAACTCTGAACTTTAAACAAAGGATTGTTACAAGGTGCTAAGTCAGTGGAATTGATAATAGTTATCTAATTTAGCATGGTTCTGTATGATTGATTTAATCTTACAAGGAGAACTTGGAACAAGGTACTAAGTGGAACTGAAGAGACAGTGGTTAAATCTAGTTTAGCATTGATCTAATCCTACAACAAATAATGGTTTCCTAGTGATTTAATGATTAATGTATACTCAGTATGGGGCATATAAACTAGAAGCTCTCGGGGGCCAGAAAGAACAGGCGCACTAGAAGCTCTCAGAGACTGAGACAAATTCATTCCATCTTCCACCTTTATGCTGGCTGGAGGTTGAAGCACAAACCTTTGGGTTCAGAGACAGTCAGGGAGATTCAGAAGCCAGAGAAGGCAGGCGGGAGCTCAAGCTTTAGGAACCAAGGAGAGAGGCCTCCAGAAAACTAGCTGAGCCCCAAGTGAAGGAGACAATAAAAGATTTGGACTTTAATCCCTGGCTACCCATGTGGTGATTACTGAACTGAAACAAAGGCTGCTCCCAGAGACCCCAAGAAAACCTCAACAGAGAACATTACATTTTTAGAGAGAATATTACAATCCCTCTCAACTTTGTGTCATTTTAAAATAGATGAACATATCATCTGTGCCTTTTTTTAAATGCAGGGGAAAAAAATTTTTTTTAAACTATCAAATAGCACACTGCCAGGCCAGAGAAAGAATGAAAGTCAGTTTGCAATGCATTATTTTTGAAGGAGGTATGCTAGAGTTTTGGTAATCGCCGCTTATTTTTCTAAGATGTTCATGAATCATCTTTTTTGATAATCCAATGCTAGGAATCCAATTCAAGCTTATTCAGTGGTCTAGATGATGAGAATAAAACTCTGCTTGATCTGAGTGAGCCCTGTAAAATTATGTAAAATCACCAAAAAAATATTTCCTTTGATCTACAAACCCAAATGGTCTTGTATCCTCTGGAGCAAGATAAGCTTTCTTGGGGGAAATCACAGCCCCTGACAAGATTTCACATACACTGGAGACTTCCCTTAGGTTCCTGCATAAAATGGGTCTTCAGAAAATGACACTTTGCAGATCACTTCTCTCATGAGAATGATATGCTTACCAACCAGAATCCCTCTTGGTGTTTCTTTAACAATAAAGCTTTTTTACCATAGCCTTTAGGGTTAGCGAATTCCTTCACCCAAACAGCACCTTGGAACACTGAACCTCACCCATTTCTGCCTAGCCTCTTCTTCAGTATCCTCATCCCTCATCATGGAGTTTGCAGGCTATAATCTTTTTTTTTTTTTTAAGGTGGGAGAGACGATAAATTCAAATCAATAACTATTTGTTTTGCCTACTATATGAAAGAAACTGAACTAACAATAGATGCAAAGGAAAAACAAAGTTCCCATCTTCAAGGAATACAAGTTCTGTTGAAGTGATCCATGTACAAAAATTAAGTAGAAGACAAAATAAATTAAGGAAAAGAGCAGTAAAAGTATTGTGCCACAGTTCTCTTATTGTCCTGACTCAGTTTCCCAAATTGTCCTACCTCAGTTTCCCTGAATTGTTCTGGTCAATCCTGCAAAACTATCCCTCCCTCCTAATCATCCAGATAAGGAGAAAGACCTTCTATTTTAGACATCATGACCCCAGCTCTTCCCTACTTATCAGAATGCCTCTGGGAACCCTGTCAGAACCGAACTGATTAAAGTCCAGTTCTTGCTCTCAGCACTCTGACTCCACCCCTGCCTCGGTCTACCCCGTGTCTGAGCCACGCATGTATATATATGTTATTGAGAACTCACATTGTTTGTTGGATTCTTGGAGACGATAGTCTCATTCAGCCCTGGGATCAAACCATGGATCCATCTGGTTCCACTAAATCTCTCCCTTTCAAATAAAATATTAAAAACTCTCTAATCTCTATCTTGCCTCAATTTCTCCGGCATTACAAAAGGAAGACTAGAGTGGAACTTCCCAGAGAAAGTGGCACTTGAATTGAACTCTGAATACAAAGACAAGGATTTTTAAAAGTGTAAATGAAGAGAGATTGAATTCTATGCATCAGGGAGACTGTATAAAATGCACAGAGGTAAGAGATAAATATTCAAGTTCATAGACAGACAGTAGTTCAGTATGTATGAGAGAGTTCATAAAGGAGAGTAGTATTAAATTAAGCTGGCATGATTGGTAGGAGCCAGTCAGTGAAAGACTCTAAATGCCATACTTTTTTTTTTTATTTTATTTTATTTAATAATAACTTTGTATTGACAGAATCCATGCCAGGATAATTTTTATACAACATTATCCCTTGCAATCGCTTATGTTTCGTTTTTTCCCCTCCCTCCCTCCACCCACCCCAAGATGGCAAGCAGTCCTATATATGTTAAATATGTTGCAGTATATCCTAGATACAATACATATTTGCAGAACCGAACAGTTCTCCCGCTGCACAGGGAGAATTGGATTCAGAAGGTAAAAATAACTCGGGAAGAAAATCAAAAATGCAAATAGTTCACATTCATTTCCCAGTATTCCTTCTTTGGGTGTAGCTGTTTCTGTCCATCATTTATCCATTGAAACTCAGTTAAGTCTCTTTGTCATAGAAATCCACTTCCATCAGAATACATCCTCATACAATATCGTTGTCGAAGTGTATAATGATCTCCTGGTTCTGCTCATCTCACTTAGCATCAGTCCATGTAGGTCTCTCCAAGCCTCTCTGTATTCATCCTGCTGGTCATTCCTTACAGAACAATAATATTCCATAACATTCATATACCACAATTTACCCAGCCATTCTCCAATTGATGGGCATCCATTCATTTTCCAGTTTCTAGCCAAACTACAAACAGGGCTGCTACAAACATTTTGGCACATACAGGTCCCTTTCCCTTTTTTAGTATCTCTTTGGGGTATAAGCCCAATAGAAACACTGCTGGATCAAAGCATATGCACAGTTTGATAACTTTTTGGGCATAATTCCAGATTACTCTCCAGAATGGCTGGATTCATTCACAACTCCACCAACAATGCATCAGTGTCCCTGTTTTCCCGCATCCCCTCCAACATTCATCATTATTTTTTCCTGTCATCTTAGCCAATCTGACAGGTGTGTAGTGATATCTCAGAGTTGTCTTAATTTGCATTTCTCTGATCAATAGTGATTTGGAACACTCTTTCATGTGAGTGGTAATAGTTTCAATTTCTTCATCTGAAAATTGTCTGTTCATATCCTTTGACCATTTATCAATTGGAGAATGGCTTGATTTTTTATAAATTTGAGTCAGTTCTCTATATATTTTGGAAATGAGGCCTTTATCAGAACCTTTAGTTGTAAAGATGTTTTCCCAGTTTGTTGCTTCCCTACTAATCTTGTTTGCATTCGTTCTGTTTGTACAAAGGCTTTTTAATTTGATATAATCAAAATTTTCTATTTTGTGATCGGTAATGGTCTCTAGTTCATCTTTGGTCACAAATTTCTTTCTCCTCCACAAGTCTGAGAGATAAACTATCCTATGTTCCTCTAATTTATTTATAATCTCGTTCTTTATGCCTAGGTCATGGACCCATTTTGATCTTATCTTGGTATGTGGTGTTAAGTGTGGGTCCTTGCCTAATTTCTGCCATACTAATTTCCAGTTATCCCAGCAGTTTTTATCAAATAATGAAATCTTATCCCAAAATTTAGAATCTTTGGGTTTGTCAAACACTAGATTGCTATAGTTGACTATTCTGTCTTGTGAACCTAACCTTTTCCACTGATCAACTAATCTATTTCTTAGCCAATACCAAATGGTTTTGGTGACTGCTGCTTTATAATATAATTTTAGATCAGGTACAGCTAGGCCACCTTCATTTGATTTTTTTTCATTACTTCCCTTGAGATTCTTGACTTTTTATTGTTCCATATGAATTTTGTTGTTATTTTTTCTAAATCATTAAAATATTTTCTTGGAAGTCTGATTGGTATAGCACTAAAATAGATTAGTTTAGGGAGTATTGTCATCTTTATTATATTCGCTCGGCCTATCCAAGAGCACTTAATATTTTTCCAATTATTTAAGTCTGACTTTATTTGTGTGAAAACTTTTTTGTAATTTTGCTCAAATAATTCCTGACTTTCCTTTGGTAGGTAGATTCCCAACTATTTTATGCTATCAACAGTTATTTTGAATGGAATTTCTCTTTGTATCTCTTGCTCTTGGATTTTGTTGGTGGTGTATAAGAATGCTGAGGATTTATGGGGATTTATTTTGTATCCTGCTACTTTGCTAAAATTATGAATTATTTCTAATAGCTTTTTAGTAGAATCTCTGGGGTTTTCTAGGTATACCATCATATCATCTGCAAAGAGTGATAGTTTGGTTTCCTCATTGCCTACTCTAATTCCTTTAATCTCTTTCTCGACTCTTATTGCAGAGGCTAGTGTTTCTAATACAATATTGAATAATAATGGTGATAGGGGGCAACCTTGCTTCATTCCAGATCTTATTGGGAAAGGTTCCAGTTTTTCCCCATTGCATATGATGCTTACTGAAGGTTTTAAATATATGCTCCTAACTATTTTAAGGAAAAGTCCTTTTATTCCTATGCTCTCAAGTGTTTTTATTAGGAATGGCTGTTGGATTTTATCAAATGCTTTTTCTGCATCTATTGAGATGATCATATGGTTTTTGTTTGGTTGGTTGTTGATAGTCAATTATGTTAATAGTTTTCCTAATATTGAACCAGCCCTGCATTCCTGGTATAAATCCTACTTGGTCATAGTGTATTATCCTGGGGATGATTTTCTGTAATCTTTTTGCTAATATTTTATTTAAGATTTTAGCATCAATATTCATTAAGGAGATTGGTCTATAATTTTCTTTCTCTGTTTTCAGCCTACCTGGTTTAGGTATCAGTACCATATCTGTGTCATAAAAGGAGTTTGGTAGGACTCCTTCAATCCCTACTTCTTCAAATAGTTTATTTAGCATTGGAGTTAATTGATCTTTAAATGTTTGATAGAATTCAGATGTAAATCCATCTGGTCCTGGGGATTTTTTCTTAGGGAGTTGATTGATAGTTTGTTCTATTTCTTTTTCTGAGATAGGAGTGTTTAGGATATTTACTTCTTCCTCTGTTAGTTTAGGCAAGCTATATTTTTGGAGGTATTCTTCTATTTCATTTAAGTTGTCGAATTTATTGGCGTAAAGTTGGGCAAAGTAACTCCTAATTATTGCTCTAATTTCCTCTTCGTTAGTGGTGAGTTCTCCCTTTTCATTTTTAAGACTAACAATTTGATTTTCCTCTTTCCTTTTTTTAATCAGATTTACTAAGGGTTTGTCTATTTTGTTGGTTTTTTCATAGAACCAACTCTTAGTTTTATTAATTAATTCAATAGTTTTTTTACTTTCAATTTTATTGATCTCTCCTTTTATTTTTTGAATTTCAAGTTTAGTGTTGATTGGGGGTTTTTTAATTTGTTCCTTTTCTAGAATTTTTAGTTGCAAGCCCAATTCATTGACCTTTTCTTTCTCTATTTTATACAAATAGGCCTCTAGAGATATGAAATTTCCCCTTATTACCACTTTGGCTGCATCCCATACATTTTGGTATGATGTCTCATTATTATCGTTTTCTTGGGTGAAGTTATTAATTATGTCTATAATTTGCTGTTTCACCCAATCATTCTTTAGTATGAGATTATTTAGTTTCCAATTATTTTTTGCTCTACTTTCCTGTGGCTTTTTAAATGCCATACTTTTGAGTTTGCATTTTACCCTAAAGGCAATGGGAGGCCGAGTCTTGACAATATGTCTCTTTCAATAGATGGCTCTCCGCCCCCATCAATCGCAATACTCTAATTTATCTTCAATCTTTCTCTGTCTAGTGGTTGCTTCCCTACTGTCTATAAGCATGTCCTTGTTTCCCCATTCTCAAAAAATGTTCACTTATCTGTCCATCCTCACTATTATCCCTTTCTTCTCTCCCTTTTATAGTTAAACTCCTTTAAAGCTCTCATTTTCTCTCTTTTTCCTCTCATTTTCTTCTTAACTCTTTGCAGTGTGGCTTTCATATCTCATCATTCAACGGAAATACCTCTCTCTAAAGTTACCAAGGATCTCTTGACGCCAAATTCAATAACCTTTTCTCACTCCTCATGTGAGGAGTGCAGACCCCTCTGCAGCCTCTGACACTGTTGATCCCCGTTTTCTCCTTCAATTTCTTCTCTCTTGGTTTTTCTGGCACTACACTATCATGGTTTGCCTTCTATCAAAATTATCAAATATTACAGAATAATCCCAAAGGAGAAAAGGCTATTGAAATGTGCAATCAGGTGTTCAAGATGGCAGCATGAGCTAAAGCTGGATTTATATACATCTATATCTAGACATAGACCATAAATATTTTAGAGGAAACACTATCCTGATACCCTTTAGTATATGCCAGAGTTTATTAAAATCAATCATCTACTTCAGTCATCAGAAACAAATGATTTGGAAAAATTACTTCATTTCCTTCTACCAATAATAACAACATAGTCTCCAATGTTTAAATTATTAAATATCCTCAATTTCATACTGAGTGACTTGTCTGACACACCAAATGATGTTGTTATATTTAATGATCTCTACAATTCTTTCCCTCTCTGAAGTTCTATACCATGTCGTATTCATCTTAGATGGTGTGCTGTAGCATTTTGTCTTATAGTAGAAAGAGTACAGGTTTTAGATTCTGCTGCTCACATTTATTACTTTTGCCACCATGAGTAAGCCCCTAATTTCTCTAAGCCTCAGTTAGCACATCTGCACAACTCACTTCATAGAGTTACAGTGAGGCTTACATGAGATATTATTCTTTCAGAGTAAAAACTTTTCTTATTTTTGAGTTTACATTTACATTAAGCTGAAGTCTGTAGAAGTGAATTTAAAACAAAATTTAACTGAGTCTACTATGGAAGAGAGACTTAGCTGGATTATTCTCAAGTTAAGAGCCTCCTGTGTCCTTAAGAAATCCTATCCTGGAAGTTAATCTTAGTCAACACTTAGTAACTAAGCATTAAGTAGCAATGATGCAAAGGCATAACTGAGTGTACTTAAATATTGTTTAGCAACAGTAAAAAGGAATTGTTTATGGAAAATACTTAAAAGAAACCAAAGAAAAAGTTTAATGTAAACAATGGTTTCAAATTAGGGTTTAGATTTCAGTTGGCTGTTTAAGAGGAAATTTTGATAAACAATTAATAATGTGCAGAATTACAGAGTTGGAAATGTGTTTTTAAAAGGTCTAGTCCATCTTCCTATTTTACTCAGGGTGACAAATCAACAACAAAAAAAAAAAAAAAAAAGAAAGAAAAAGAAAGAAAGAAAGAAAAAAGAAAAAAAAATCTTAAATACTATCAAACGAAATTATTTAGCCTGCTTTGGAAAACTATCCCATGAATTAACAATCTTTCAGTCAAGCTATATCCTGATTCTTCTTAACAGATGTTTGCAGGGCCAAAAACCAAATGTTAGTTTAAAAAAAAAAACAACCTCAGCAGGATATATTCTTTAATATGGGCTTTGAAAGCATAAGAAAACTGCTTTTGAAAAAAATCATAGATATACTTGCTGACATTCCACCATGGCTGAAAAGAACTGTTGTTGTGACTGAATATTTCCTCCTTTCTGCCCAAATAAGCCAGAATTATTCTGCAAAAGCACAACAATTTTCTTTCACAGAAACTGGAATGTGGCCCCTGGTATGTATAACATTATATGCATGCTAACATTCTGCAAATTTCAACAGAAGTGAATGGACAATCAAATGATATGTTTCAAAGTACTGAAGTGATGATATGCCTCCAAAAAAGTATATAATTTTTAGAAATTAAATCTCATTTCCAAATTTTTACTGTAATTTCCATTTTGACCTGATGATGAGACCTAAAAAAGTTTCCAATAAAGGAGAAAAAACAGCATACACATTTGCAAGTATTACTAACTGATCCCCAAACAGGGTGCTCTAGCACCTAGAGGGTTCTCTAGAAGAGGAATAGTAAATTCTCCGATTCCATTATTCTAAAGCACCAAGAATAGCTGAGTGTCTATCAATATTATCCTACCTGTTGGGAGATCAAAAACATCAATCTATATGCAAGCCTCTCACTATATAAGAATATAGAGAATACTTTAAGAAAGTGCCAGACACTTTAATTCTTTACTCCATACTCTCTAGCTATAGCTTTCAAAGTCTTACCAATAGCCTTGTAGTCACACATGGACCCTCTCCTTCTGCCTTCTCATCTCACTTTTCTGGATCCATAAACCATAATCAAATCAATTCTACCATTGTTATTAGCAGGAATTCTTACCTTTTTGTGCTATATGAAGATAATGAAGTATTATTGTCCTATAAAAATGATAAACAAGCTGATGTGAACTGATGCTGTGTGAAACAAGGAACCAGGAATATATTGTACAAAATAGCAGGAAGAAGGTGCAATGATCAACTATCAAAGACTTGGTTCTTCTCAGTAGTTCAGTGATCCAAAGCAATCTCAATAGGTTTTGGACAGAAAATGTCATCTGCATCCAAAGAAAGAACTAAGGAGATTGAATGTACATCAACACATGCTATGTTCTTTTTACTGTTTTTGTTTTTTTAATTCTCCCATGGTTTTTCTCTTTTGCTCTGATTTTTCTCTATATATATGATTCATAAAGTAATGTCTATTAAAAAATAAATTTACTAGGGAAAAAAAGGAATTCTTAACTTTTCTTGTCATCCTGAGACTTTCTCAGAATACAATTTTTTAAAATTTTAGCTGAAGCAAATATTAAATTTCAGTTAAAGTTAGTGAAAATAAAAATGGATGTTTTTTGTCCTTCAAGTTTAATGACCCCATATTAAGAACATCTGCATTGAAGAGATAGCTAGCAAACATACAAAGGGAAATCGTGACTAGAAAAAATCTAGCATGGCTTCATAAAAACAAACAATAGTTATAATAATAATTAATAATAACTAATAGCTATACCATGCTTACTATATCAGGCATTATACTAAGCACTTTACAATTAGTATGTCATTTGATCCTTACAAAAACCCCAAGAGGCAGATGCTATTATGATCTCCATTTTATAGATGAGGATACTGAGGCAAACAGCAGGTAAATGACTTGTCCAGGGTCACACAGCTAATAAGTGTCAGAGGCTGGATTTGATCTACACTCTTCCTATCTCGAGCCCCAATGCTCTCTGTTAACTACACCATCTAGATGCCTCTAACATTTCTAACATATCAAGCCAGGCTAATCTCATTTTCTTTTTTGATAGGATTATTCAACTAATAAAGAAGAAAAATACCATAGAGTTTACTTAGATTTTAGCAATGTTTTTGATAAAATATTTCATATGTTATTATTGTGGAGAAGATGGAGAGATGAAGACTAGACTGAAATAAGATACAACAGTAAGACAATGATACATCAGATGGACTCAGTAACATGGAAAGTGATCTCCAGGAGAGGATCCCAAGAGAGATCAGTACTTGGCCCTGTGCTGTTTAATTTTATCAATCAATTAGATAATGGTTCATCAAGTTTGCAGATGACACAAAGCTAGAAGGAAGAGTGTACCACAGTGCAGATCCAAAAGGATCTTGACAGACCAGAGCAGAGGGTTGACTCTAAGAAAATGAAATACAATTGAAGTAAATGTAAGCCTGAAATGGGATACAAAAAAAAGCAATCTGGCAAGTATTGGATGCAGGAAACAGTAGCAATTCTGCAAGTGACATGGAAGTTTGGGTGGATTACAAACTTAGTATGAATCAGCAGTGTGATGTGGTAGCCAAAGTAGCTGATGAGATCTTTGGCCACATCAAGAAAGGCAAAGCTTCCAAAATAAGAGTTCAGAGAAGGGAACAAGCATTTATTAAGCACTAATGTACTAAGTCACATTAAGTACTATGTACTAGGTGTTATGTTTAACCCTTAATACATTTTATCTCATTTGATAATTTGAAACTAACCTTGAGAGGTAGGTCCTTCATTATCTCCATTTCAACAGGTGAGGAAGTCAAGGCAGATGGAGACTAATATAACTTGCCATGGGCCACAAAGCTAATACACTCCTAAACCAAGACTTCAACTCGGGTCTTGCTGACTCCATCCAGGTTTAAAGATCTATCCAATGTACTATTAGTCCCTCTGAATTCTGCCCTGTACCTGATCTGGAATACTGCATTCAATTATGGGCACCATAGTTTTAAAAAATATTTATAAACTAGAGAATATCCAGAGTGACGAGTCAGCCAGAATAGTAAAAAGGCCTTCAATCCACATCAGATGAGCACTGATTGGAAGAACAGGGGTTATTTCTTCAGAAGACAGAAAACTCAGGGCAGTTATAACACTTCCTCAAGTACATGAAGTGCTGTCATGGAGGGGTACCTGTATTTGTTCTTTTTTTGGCCCCAGAGGGCAGAACCAGGAGCAAATGGAAGTTGCAAGAAGGAAACTGAAGCAGTCTCAAAGTGGAATGGGCTGACTAGGGAAGCCCTCCTCAGAGGTCTTAAAGCAGAGGCTAGAAAAAACCAGTATAATATTTCATGATGAGGAATATTCCTACCATGTATGGGTTGGCTTGAATAGCCTCCGAGTTCTTTATCATCTCTCAAAGTCTGTGATTTTGCAATTTATGCCTCCACGATCCCAATCACCATCTCAATAACTTTTTGAATCAAGTGTTTCTACTACCACCATTCCACTATGTGGCTGGTCTTCCCTATTAAAATGTAAACTCTTTGAGGGCAGGGGCTATCTTTTTTCTATTATATTCTCAGCACTTAGTACAATGCACATAACAAGAGCTTAATAAATATTTTTTCATTTACTCCTTATCTGTAAAATAGTCCTAACATTTCACAGGATTCCTGAAGGTCAAATGAAATCATGTATTTAAAATACATTATCCATCAGTAAGCATCATATGCAATGGGGAAAAACTGGAACCTTTCCCAGTAAGATCTGGAGTGAAGCAAGGTTGCCCACTATCACCATTATTATTTAATATCGTATTAGAAACACTAGCCTCGGCAATAAGAGTCGAGAAAGATATAAAAGGAATTAGAGTAGGCAATGAGGAAACCAAACTAGCACTCTTTGCAGATGATATGATGGTATACCTAGAGAACCCCAGAGATTCTACCAAAAAGCTATTGGAAATAATTCATAATTTTAGCAAAGTAGCTGGCTACAAAATAAATCCCCATAAATCCTCAGCATTTTTATACATCACCAACAAAACCCAACAGCAAGAGATACAAAGAGAAATTCCATTCAGAATAACTGTTGATACCATAAAATATTTGGGAATCTATCTACCAAAGGAAAGTCAGGAATTATATGAGCAAAATTATAAAAAAGTCTCCACACAAATAAAGTCAGACTTAAATAATTGGAAAAATATTAAGTGCTCTTGGATTGGCCGAGCGAACATAATAAAGATGACAATACTCCCTAAACTAATCTATTTATTTAGTGCTATACCAATCAGACTTCCAAGAAAATATTTTATTGATCTAGAAAAAATAACAACAAAATTCATATGGAACAATAAAAAGTCGAGAATCTCAAGGGAACTAATGAAAAAAAAATCAAATGAAGGTGGCCTAGCTGTACCTGATCTAAAATTATATTATAAAGCAGCAGTCACCAAAACCATTTGGTATTGGCTAAGAAATAGATTAGTGGATCAGTGGAAAAGGCTAGGCTCACAAGACAGAATAGTCAATTATAGCAATCTAGTGTTTGACAAACCCAAAGCCCCTAACTTCTGGGAAAAGAATTCAATATTTGATAAAAACTGCTGGGATAATTGGAAATTAGTATGGCAGAAATTAGGCATGGACCCACACTTAACACCATATACCAAGATAAGATCAAAATGGGTCTATGACCTAGGCATAAAGAACGAGACTATAAATAAATTAGAGGAACATAGAATAGTTTATCTCTCAGACTTGTGGAGGAGAAAGAAATTTGTGACCAAAGATGAACTAGAGACCATTACTGATCACAGAATAGAAAATTTCGATTACATCAAATTAAAAAGCCTTTGTACAAATAAAACTAATGCAAACAAGATTAGAAGGGAAGCAACAAACTGGAAAACATTTTCACAGTTAAAGGTTCTGATAAAGGCCTCATTTCCAAAATATATAGAGAACTGACTCAAATTTATAAGAAATCAAGCCATTCTCCAATTGATAAATGGTCAAAGGATATGAACAGACAATTTTCAGAGGATGAGATTGAAACTATTACCACTCATATGAAAGAGTGTTCCAAATCATTATTGATCAGAGAAATGCAAATTAAGACAACTCTGAGATACCACTACACACCTGTCAGATTGGCTAAGATGACAGGAAAAAATAATGATGAATGTTGGAGGGGATGCGGGAAAACTGGGACACTAATGCATTGTTGGTGGAGTTGTGAACGAATCCAACCATTCTGGAGAGCAATCTGGAATTATGCCCAAAAAATTATCAAAATGTGCATATCCTTTGATCCAGCAGTGTTTCTATTGGGCTTATATCCCAAAGAAATACTAAAGAAGGGAAAGGGACCTGTATGTGCCAAAATGTTTGTAGCAGCCCTGTTTGTAGTGGCTAGAAACTGGAAAATGAATGGATGCCCATCAATTGGAGAATGGCTGGGTAAATTGTGGTATATGAATGTTATGGAATATTATTGTTCTGTAAGAAATGACCAGCAGGATGAATACAGAGAGGCTTGGAGAGACCTTCATGAACTGATGCTAAGTGAAATGAGCAGAACCAGGAGATCATTATACACTTCGACAACGATATTGTATGAGGACATATTTTGATGGAAGTGGATTTCTTTGACAAAGAGACCTGAGTTTCAATTGATAAATGACGGACAAAAGCAGCTACACCCAAAGAAAGAACACTGGGAAACGAATGTGAACTATCTGCATTTTTGTTTTTCTTCCGGATTATTTATACCTTCTGAATCCAATTCTCCCTACGCAACAAGAGAACTGTTCGGTTCTGCAAACATATATTGTATCTAGGATATACTGCAACATATCCAACATATAAAGGACTGCTTGCCATCTAGGGGAGGGGGTGGAGGGAGGGAGGGGAAAAAAATCGGAACAGAAATGAGTGTCAATATAATGTAATTATTAAATAAAAAAACTTAAAAAAAATATAAAAAAAAAATAAAAAATAAAATACATTATAAATTTCAAAACCCTATTTACTAACAATTTCTGTTGCTATTACTATTACTAATTATCAGTGTTACTGTTATAATTATTATTAATTCTAAGAGCTAGGGCTGTAATCTAAATTCCTGACCTAGTCCTGAAACTCCAATATACGTTCCAGAAGTAGATAAAACATGTAACAGGATCAGCTGTTCCCTGAGTAGCTTTGTGCTATTTCTCCTGATTCTCTGATTTCATTCAATATAAAGTGATAGAAACTACCAATATCTGTTTAAAAACCAGACTAATCTATTTTTTGTGTTGAGAAACCACCTAGAAAACTCAATAATTCTTAAACTTTACTCCTAACAATGATTATTTTTGATGAAAATGTTAGGAGTGAAAAGAGGATGGTACAAAGAGTCAAGAAAGACAAGGTCTAGTACCATATCTGACATCTACTAAGCTGTGTGACCCTGGGCAAGTCATTTTTCATGTTTTAAATTGGGGGCAGGGGGTTGGACTGGATGACTTACAAAGTCTTTCCAGCTCTAAATTTCCCTAAAATTCTACTTGTACCTTCCTTATGCAGATCATCTCCAATTTATCCTACCCGTAACTTGCTTATATATGGTTGTCTGCATGTTGGTCTCAGATTATGAAATCTTTCTTGTGAGCTGGGAACGTTTTAAGAAACAGTTAGGTGGTACAGCAAATATAGTAGATGGACCTAGAATCAGGAAGACTCATGTTCAAAAATCCAACCCCAGGAATTTACAAGCAGGGTAACCTTGGTCAAAGATAATAGTAACGAGCTTCCCAAGTTGTTGGGATACGAGATATTCATAAAGTGTTTGGCACATAGTAGGCACTATATAAAACCATTATTACTTTTTGTTTGTTTTTCTCTTTTAATTTCTATATCCAGCAACAGAAACTGGAAGGAGCTCTTAAGGACGGGCTTATTAAATTTTTGTTGGCATTCTACACAACCAATTAATAAAATAATTATAAAAGCTTTAAGCAATCTGGAATAAACATAAGCAACTAAACCACCTTAAATATAACCCGCCTTTCCTCATGCTCCAAAGTGGGACATATCAAAGGCACAGCAAACAAAAAAAGGGGTCAATTGCCTCTCGGCAGGTCCAAGGGCGTGCCCACGGGGCGGGAGGGAGTGAGGAGGAACAGCTTCATTTAGGTTAGTAAGTAGGGCGGTGGCCCGGAGGGAGGCTGCGGAACAACTGCGGTGGGATGGGGGGATGGGGAAGTGGAGAATAGGGAGTAAGGGATGAAGGGATGGGAGAGTGGGGGGCAAGGGACAACCCAGATTACACTCCCCCCCATTCCCTCTTTAACATCATTAACCATCGAAATAGCCACTAGGAAAACTGATAAAGGGAAAATGGGAATGCTTATCCCTACATAGACATCTCCCAGTCGGCTCCCGCACTTCGCCCCCGCCCCATCACGCTTGCTGGGGTTCGTAGTCCTCTGCCTCGGTCCCCCTAGCAAAAGAGTGCGAGACGACAAAAGAACGAACTACATTTCCCACAATTCAGTGCGAGCCCCTTGAGAGATTCTCTCTCTCTCCCGCAAAGCCGAACCCCAAACACCGCAGCACTCTCGGACTGTAGCCCAAAGCCCGGGCCAAAACGTGGATGAGACTAGGAAGGGGTCAACTTTCTCCTCCCTGCCCCCACCCATTTTCCAGTCGTCCTCAAACTCCCCTAGTCTCTTTACCTAAACGTTGCGCCCCGGAGAATAGTACGTGCTGTGGTCCGGGTGATGTGGGGGGCCGCAGGTCCGTACCAACGATTACGACGATTCCGTTAGTCAGCGAAGTGCGCGTATGGTTACCATGGCAGCAACGGGGCGGGCGTGGCGGCCGCGGCGGCGGGCGGGGCAAAGGAGTGAGCACGAATTGAGTTTGATGAAGGGGCGGAGCCACAAGATGCTCTGGGGAGGGTGAAAGGAGGTCCAAGGGGGAGGGTATATAGAAAAGGGAAAAAATGGGAAAAGGTGATGGAAGGAAGGGGAGAAAAGACGCCATGGGAAACTTCATCTTTTTACCCTGCCCAAGCGAGCCCCTCCTCCATAATGTGTCATCCAAGCTGCAGGATTGGTTCCCCATGCCTCCATAAAGGGATTTCTATTTCTGCCCTATCCTAACACTTTGCTGTAGTGACTGGCAGCTTCTATTTTTGGCTTAGCTTGAGAGAGCTGGGACGCTCTGGACCACAGCCAATATCTCCGGCGGGTCAAAGTTCCGTCATTTGTAAAATGGGAGCTATGGTATTCAGTTTCTCCTTCTTGCACATTAAATTCATTGGAACACAGGCGAAAATCAATCTGTGGAATATTCTTGGAGTACTGTGGAAGGCTTTTAAAAAACAACAAAGTAATATTATTACAATGGAACAACATATCCATTTGAATATATCGTGTTTGTCACGTAGTCCTGTCAAAAGAGCATCCCCAAAGAGGAATTTTTAGAAGTAAACTTAATCTAGCGTTTATGAAGTATCTATTGTGGTTGTGGGAAGTGCTGGGGATACAATAATAATGAAATATCATCCCTACTCAAGTATTTACCTCTTCTCAGAGGGAATCACAGATATAGGTGTGTGTATATATACATACTTATGTACATGTGTAAATATATATATACTTCTGTTGTTGTTCCATTCTTTCAGTCATGTCTGACTCTTCTGGTCCCCTTTTGGGGTTTTTGTGGCAAAGATACTGAAGTGGTTTGCCATTTCTTTCTCATTTTACACATGAGGAAACTGAGGCAAATAGGTAATGACTTGCTCAGGCTAACAGAGCTAGTAAGGGTCTGAGGACAGATTTGAACTCAATAAATGAATCAGGAAGATTCTAAACCCAGTGTTCTATCCATTTGCCACTTAGCTACCCAACCCCATATACATAAGCACATACAAAATAGAAGCTAATGAGGGAAAGAGAAGATAGCTGGGGGATCAGGAAAGGTATCTTTCAAAAGGTGGCCCATGAGTTGAGTCTTGAAAGAAACCAGGCATGCTAAGAATCAGAAGCAATGGAGTGCATAGCAGATATGAAGAATAACTGTTACAAAGTGTAAAACATATGGTGCCTTATAGGGGGACCAGGAAGAAAGGCAGATTGACCAGACCATACATTTCATGAAAAGTACTATAATTAGGCTGGAAAGGTAGAGGTTGTATGGGACTTTAAATGCCATGGAGAACATTTCGTAACCACTAGAGTTCATTGAGTAGGAGTCAGAGTTGTGGTTTAGGAAGATCACTTTGGCAGCTGTTTGGATCTATTTGGAGGGTGGACTGGAATGAGGAGAGATTTGGGGCATGAGATCAATTAGAAGGCAACTTAAACAATTTAGACAAGAGAAATAAGGCTTTGAGCTAGGATAGCTGTGTTGATGCAGAAAAGGGGACAGATGTGAAAAAGATGAAGGAAGAAACAATGGGATTGAAAATGATTGGATGTGGTAATAATAAGTAGCATTCATATAGAACTTTATAATTTGCAAAGTACTTTACAACTATTCTCATTCTATTGTCATAAACCTTAGGAGGTAGGTGCTATTATTATTCCCATTTTACAGATGAGACACAAAGTTTAGTGACTTGCCCAGCATCATATAGCTAATCAGGTTTCAAATTCAGGTCTTCCTAACCCCAAGCCCAGTATTATATGCAGTGGAGGAATACCTCCCCTTATGTGGAGGAATTGAAGACTCTAGGATGACTTCTGGGTTGTAAAGCTGAGTGACTAGAACAGGAAAGTTCAGAAGTGGAACGGAATAAAGGGAAGGGGAGATAAATTCCATCCAGGACATATTGAGTCTTACATATCTACAGAAAATCCAGTTCTAACTGTTTTAAAAGCAGTTAATGAGGTAGGACAGGAGAGAGAAACTTTTCTACTTTGCAATTACTGCTCAGCCTAGTTTCACCCCCAGGGAACAAGGTGCCTTTCCCAGGAAGAACTCCTTACTTCTAATCTCATCATCTGCTACTAACTCCTAATTTAATTGACCTCACCTCCCTCAATCTCTTCTTCCTTGGAGAGAGCCAGAAGGTGCAGAACCAAACTTCTCCCAATGGATCAATACCTTTCTACATAGAGCTCAGCTCACTCCACTTTTCATCTGCTGCTCTGCTTGGTTTCAACTCCACAGAACAAGAACAGAACTGGTGTCTTGGTCACATATACCCTTTCTTGCCCCTTTTTATGTGTCTTCTCTCCTGATTAGATTGTAAGCTTCTTGAGGGCAGATACCATCTTTTATTAATTGTACCCCCAGAACTTCGAATAGTGGCTGGAACACAGTAGGCACTTACTGATTATTGGACTGGATTGGAGAAACTAGCCTATACACACAGATATATATATATATATATATATATGTTGTTTACATTTATTCATTCACATATTCATATGTATATAGAACTAATCTATGGGAAAATGGTAATTAAACCATGGAAGCTGTACTAGAGAAGTGTATAAAGAAAAAAGAGCCTAGAACAGAGCCTTGCAGTTTACTCATAGTTAGGGGATGTAAGACAGATGGTGAAACATCAAAGGAAACTGAGAAGAGAAATCATAGATGAGAGAATCCAGGAGGAGATGATCAGCAGTCAGATGCCAGGCAGAAACCAAGAAAAAGGCCACTGGCATTTGACAAGAAATCATTGGTAACTCTGAAGGGAGTAGTTTCAGATAGGTGTTGCTATCTGAAACCAGATTGCTAAAGGCCAAGAAGTGAGGGAGAGGACAGGGAATGGAAGTCATAAGTATCACTGGCTTTTCTAGGATTTTGGTTGAAAACATTTTGGAGGAGAAATATAGACAACAGCTTGAAGGAATCAAGGTGGAGCCTGGTGAACAGTTGTTGGGTTTTTTAAAGGATGGGCTAAACCTAGATTTGTTTGAAAGCTGCTATCTGGAAGCAGATTGGAGAGAAGAGAAACAATTATGAGGACAAAGTACTGAAAAAGAGAGGAGTGGTGGGATAGAAGGCACATAGAAACAAGCTGGCCTTGTCAAGAAGAGCTATCTTATATTATAGACTGTAGTGAATGAAAGGAGAATAGGGGGTGATGTTAAGGGATTAGGAAATAGAGCAACAACCAGTATTTGATTTCATGTCATTAAATCCACCCCTCCATGAGATCATCTGAGGCCTGGAGATTTCAGCAGATACATGGAAGGAAATCTCAACCTCTAGGCTACTTTCTGGAATTTTTTTTTTTAAATAGGAGGTGAAAAGACAGATTTATTGTTTCTTTGGCTAGGGAGCTCTTTGCATATCAGCTACTCAGCACTTTCTTAGTGTTGGAGGGTTGCCTGGAACACTGAGATGAGAGTTAGCCAGAGAATAAGTCTGTTTCAAAGGTGGGACTCTAAACTGGAATCTGCCTAGTTCTCTATCCTCAAAAATGCAGTTTCTTACTATATATGATACCCTACAGTTCTAAGATAGTTAAAATTTTTGCTTTTCAATAGCTTGAAAAATAAGAGGTGGGAGAATTTTTGCCTCCATTTTAAAGATGAAGAAATTGAGTTTTAGAAAAGTGACATTCAAAAAAAAGACATATAGCATCTAAATACAGATCGAAGCATGCTATTTTCACTTTTTCTTGTGGTTTTTCCCTTTTGTTCTGATTCTTCTTTTACAACATGACTAATATGGAAATATATTTTGTTTAACATGATTGCAGACGTATAACTTATATCAGGTTGGGGAAGGAGAAAGGGAAGAAAGGAGAAAATTTTAGAACTCAAAAATCTTATTAAAAAATAAATGTAGAAAATTATCTCCACATATAAGTAGAAAAATCAAATACTATTTATAGAATTAAAGAAAAAAGAAAGGTGACTTCTTCTTAGTCACACAAATGTTAAGAGCCAGAGCCAGGATTCATACCCAAACATGTCCTCAAACTCCAAGGCTTATGCTTACTGCACTATGCCAGTTACCTACTAGCATTTTTTACTTTATGGTTGCTCTGTAAATATTAAACTGATGAGTATGGTCTTACCAGACTTCTTTTGTGTTAAGTAACATCATAAAAACCATGTCCATGTACCCATAAATAATGAATTGCTCTATTTTCTCTAAATGAGCAGGTGGCTGATAATAGTTTCTGGCTAGAGTTTTTGCTGCCTCCAAGGGAGAAAAGATACTGATCCAAAGACTAACAATTTCCGTTTATATTGAACAAAAGGGAAATTTAACATACAAAGAATACAATCCAAAGGGAGAAAAAGATATTCCACTAAACAGTCACAAAAAACACCCTCTTTAAAGAGGCAAGAGGTGGCCAGGTGTTAAGGTGTAGTCTACATACACTAACTGCATGTAACATTGTCCTCTGGCTCTATTGTTTGATCTTCATTTTCAGAGACCAATGTCCATAAGGGTGATGTCTTCTTGTCTGATTCTAGTGATTTGCCATGAAAAGAACTTATTCTGTGTCACTTCTGTAGTAGTGATGAGTTGATCAGGTCCATTCCCACTTCTCTATGTGATAAGCCTAGTGAGCTTTAGGGTATACCTCCAATACAACTGGCTAACTTTTAGTGGAGTCTGAGGCATGAAAACTACTTTAGCGGTCAAGTCTCACAGCATCCTCACTGCTGTATGAGTAAGAATATATGAAAACAGAAAGCCATAGTACAGTAAATCAGCTGTGAGGGTAGTCATAGGGAAGGGAAACTAGAAGAACTGGTGTAGTGATATAGCAAAGCAAGTAAACAGCTGGAAAAGGACCCTATTTGAGAAGCACAGGCTAGTTTGGGGTTTTCAGAACTTCCTGTTGCCCAGATCAAGTGTTTGTGATAAACATCAGAAAGGGATAAAGGTGGGATTGAAAGTTGCAGCAAACTACCAGCACATTGATCACAAGAAGGACATAGCATTAACATGCTCTGAACAGACCTCGGTACCTAAACGAGTTCACCTGATTATCAATCCAATTGTCTTTCTCTCAGATTTTATGTTCTTTACTTATTTGACATTGTTGAGTCACTCTTGAAACTCTCCTGACTTGACTAGCATGAAATCACTCTCCTAATTTTCCTCCTACTCTTTTGACCATGCTCTATCTCCTTCACCAACTCTTCATCATCTTGTTCTCCCAATGGCATTCCTCTCCTTCCAGTGGTCTCTACAGCCCAGTGCTCACCTTTGTACTCCTTTTCTTTTTGTACTCTTCAAAATTTCAACTTTCGGATATATGTGGAAGATGCACAAATCTACAACTCAGAAAAGTTAAATGGTCATACTACTGGTAAATATCAGAAATGAAATTTGAACTCAACACATCTTACCTGAATCAAACACATCCACAATTCAAGCTGTCTCTAAATGTCCAGAATACACTCTCAGTTCTTTCTACCTCAGAAAAATCTCTCTGTTCCATGAAGATGACATTTAAGCACCATCTTCTACACCAAAACTTACCTGCCTTTTAAGGAATGACTTTGTGGGCTGCTTCTTAGAAGCTTTCTCTCCCTCCGAGGACCCCTCTCTGAAGGGAACAAGAAATAAAATGTCTTCTCCCTCGAGGCTGGAAGCCAGAAGAACAAGGATTTTTCCTTCCTCTCCCCAGCTTTCACCAACTCACTCCTCCTACAGCCACAGAGCAGTTATCAATATCCACCAATAAAGAGTCCTGAGCAAATGGGCTTAAGCTTCAGATTACATTCATATTTTAATTGGGCATACACATACATATATATACACATATACATACAGATATCTACTCAAGTCTCCTCCAATAGAATGTAATCTCGTAAACTGGGATTTTCCCGGTTTTTTTCTTCTTTGTCCAGGACCTATCCCAGTGCTGTTAAATAATAGGTACTTAATATACTCTCAGTAACTGATTAATTGATCCAATCCATCTTTTCAATTCCCACTGTCATCCCACTAGCCTTAGGGTACAGAATAAGTACTAACCTGCCCTGTTAAAGAAAATTTCCTCCCCAAGTGTTTCCAATACTGCAGTAAAAATCCCATCAGAAACAAAAACCCACCAACAAAACACTCAGTCATCCTGGATGGCACACCTATCTCCCTAATAACCTTTAGTCTTTCTCCAGTAAATGAATCGATAAATACATATTATTTTGGTTTCACTATCACTTACAAAGTGAAATCTAAAATAGTCTGGTATAAAAACTCTTTCCCAATTGTGTCTAGCATTTCTAACCTGCTTTACTGGCTCGCAAGGACTAGCCAAACATGTCACCAAATATATGGTGAAGTAGAAAGAACCCCAGAGTCGGGTAGCCAGAAGTCCTGCAGGGCAATCCTAATGGCCACTCAGTAGCTATGTGACCCCGAGTAGATTATTCAGGTACCTGATTTTCAGTTTCTTCATCTGTAAAGTACCATAAATATACAATATTTGAACTGACAACTGACAGGTGAGTTTTAAAGATCAAGTAAGATATATGGAATTTGTTACAAAGTACAATGGAAATTTTAAAGATCAAATAAGATATATGGAATTTGTTACAAAGTACAATGGAAATTAGTTTTTATGCTCTTTTCCTTTCCCCATCTACCTTTCATTGCAGATTTAGAAAGGTTTGATATAAGGACAAGAAAACATGAAGTGTGTATATAAGGCATACTATGAAGGGCAACTGGAGAGAATGATAAACATCAGGTCTGTTGGATGGAATTAACCACTCTGATGGAATCCCAGATGTAATGGGGCACACCCACCCAGTAAAGTGGGTTTTGTTTTTTTAAAGTTATTATCTGTAAGATTCAAATGTTTGGGAATCAAGGAGCATAGACCTGGGGTCTGATTCATGCTAATTGGGAGAGGGAAGCCTCCCAAAAAAGGCTTTGGCCCATTAGTACTGATCTTACTCTGACAGAGTCATTCAGGGATTTGAGTTTGTAAAGTGGGGAAGATACTGGAGTCATTATAGTACTAAATCCTACTCATCTTTCAAGAGCCAAATGAATCCCATTTCAGGTACCTTTACCAGATTAATCTAGCCCAAAGTTGATGTCACTCTCCTGCAAAATAGAATATTTTCTGTATGTTTTACTTAACAATTAAACCACATTTTTGCCTTATTATACCTTTTTAGTTTTGTTAACTGTTGGATTGCTATTTAATTTTTCATGTATTCTGATCTTTGAGATGAAAATCTCATTCTTAACATCCTCTGTTCTTCCACAATTTTTTTTGTTCAACTATTGCTTGCTATAAGAAATCAATAAATATATGTTAAGTATTTTTCAATTTTTGTGGTATATGAATGTTATGGAATATTATTGTTCTGTAAGGAATGACCAGCAGGAGGAATACAGAGAGGACTGGCGAGACTTATATGAATTGATGCTGAGTGAAATGAGCAGAACCAGGAGATCATTATATATCTCAACAACGATACTGTTTGAGGATGTATTCTGATGGAAGTGGATCTCTTCAATAAAGAAAGCTAATTCAGTTTCAATTGATCAAGGATGGACAGAAGCAGCTACACCCAAAGAAAGAACACTGAGAAATGAATATAAACTGCTTGCATTTTTGTTTTTCTTCCCAGGTTATTTATACCTTCTGAATCCAATTCTCCCTGTGCAACAAGAAAACTGTTCAGTTCTGCACACATATATTGTATCTAGGATATACTGTAACCTATTTAACATGTAAAGGACTGCTTGCCATCTGGGAGAGGGGGTGGAGGGAGGAAGGGGAAAAATCGGAACAGAAGTGAATGCAAGGGATAATGCTGTAAAAAATTACCCTGGCATGGGTTCTGTCAATAAAAAGTTATTTTTAAAAAAAAGTATTTTTCAATTTTTTGTTATTAGCAGATTCACTCCTAACAGCTACCATGCCATTTGCCAGCCATCACACTAGGGATTTATTATTGTCTCTGAATTCTATGATGAAATAGATAGACCATCAGGGTTAGGCAGACTATGGGTACTCTCAGTTCTAGTTAACCATTATTCTGTTGCTATGAACAAAGTATGATAAAGCAGCAACACTGGGGTGCCAGAGTTCACAGCCATCCTTTGAAAATAACTATAGCAAGGACAGGTGACACCTTTCAAAATCAGGCATTATATGCAGAAATGCTTCCTTGAGATTTAAGACCATTTAAAGCTCTTTATAAATGATTTCTAAATGTAGTATCTCTCTAGATATGTAGGCATGCTCTTAAGAAGTATGAATTTTTATATATCAGTTCACATTTGAAATTCAGTAAGAGATGGCTATTTAAAGAAAATAAATGGGGTGATTCTTTGAAAAGTGAATAATCCTTAATTTTATCTGCTTAGTGGAAATAAAATAAGGACATGATCTAATTTGCTATAAAGCAAGCCCTTTATGAACATTTGTATGTCAAATATTAATAAATTCAACTTATCAAGTAATTGGTTACCTACAATATATAGTAATATATCTAAATGGAAAGAATTAGAAATACAGGTTGACATCAGAGATAGAGGGCCTAAATGACATAAATTTGGTAAATAAGTGAGCATTCAGAGATTTTTTTTTTTAGTGAGAAATAACAGGGCAATCTTCTTATACTCCCAAACTAGAAAATGCTACTGAAGAAAATCTTAAAAATATAATGCCTGGGTCCACTACACTTATCTTATTTAACTTTAACTGAACCTTCATTGCTACACAATAATCCTTTGATTCTTAACTCTTGAATGCAATCCTTTGTTCCAGACCTTCTTCTGTCCTTTCAAATCCTCAGTACCAGAGGATTCTATCAATTTCTATTTTACCTTCTAGTTCTAGAATATCAGGACAGTTATTCTGGATAATTCCTTGAGATATGATCCATAAGATTCTTTCTTTGATCATAGTTTTCAGGTATTTCAATAATTCTTAAATTATCTCTCCTTGATCTACTTTCCAGGTTATTTGTTTTCCCATGATATATTTAACATTTTTTCTTTTTTTTTTCTGACTTTGTTTTATTTCTTCTTCATGTCTAATGAATTCATTGGTTTCCACTTGCCAAATTCTAATTTTTAAGAAATTATTTTCTTCAGTAAGTTTTTGTATCTCTCTTTCCATTTGTCCAATTCTGTTTAAGATGTTTTCATCAGGGTGTGAGTGTGTATGTGCATACATATGTGCCCGCACATATATGTGCACATGCCTCTTTTACCAAGCTATTAATTGTATTTTCATAAGAACACTCTTTTTATTTTTTGAATAATTTTTTCAGCTCTTCCAGGAATTCTCTTTGGGATTATGTCCAATACACATTTTTCTTTTAAGATCTTTGCTTGTTGGTGGTTTGATTTCATTGTTTCTGAATTTGTGTTTTGATCTTCTCTGTCACCATAGTAGCTTATGGCCAAGTTCTTTTTCTGTTGCTGCTCATTTTCCCATCCTATTTTTTGATTTTGAACTTTAAATTTGGGCTCTGTTGGGGGTGGAGGGTAAGGGGGAATGAAGGATAATTTGTGTATACATATATACACACATGTTTGTTTCCTACATACATACACACACACACATATATACATGTGCATGTACACATACATCTAAACCATTAATATGGGTAATATAGATTTCTCTCTTTTGATTGAATCATTTTTCTTTTTTTTTAGATTGTACATATACATTCATTTTTTTACATATTTCCATATGAGTAATGTTGGGAGAGAAAAATCAGAACAAAAGGGAAAAACTACAAGAAAAAAAAAGCCAGAGCGGGGAGGTGAAAACAGTATGCTCTGATTCACATTGAGTCTCCATAGTTTTTTCTCTGGATTTAGATGGCATTTTCTAGCCAAAGTTTATTGGAATTCCCTTGGTTCACTGAATTACTGAGAAAAGCGGAATCTATCATAGTTAAACATCACCCAATCTTGTCACTGCTGTGTACAATGTTTTCCTGGTCCTGCTCACTTCACTGAGCATCAGTTCATTTGAGTATTTACAGGCTTTTCTGAAATCAGCTTGTTTATTTTTTATAGAACAATAATATTCCATAACTTTCATATATCATATTTTATTCAGCCATTCCCCAAATGATGCCCATCCACTCATTTTCCAATTCTTTGCCACCACAAATAGAACTGCTACAAATATTTTTGCACACATGGATCCTTTTCCCTTTTCTAATCTCTTTGGGATACTGACCCAGTAGGAGCACTATTGCATCAAAGGTTATGCACAGTTTCATAGCCCTTTGGGCACAGCTCCAAATTGCTCTCCAGAATGATTGGATCAATTGACTGAACCTTTTTAAAATTTGACTTTGCTTACAACCAATGATTACTACTTGTTGGAATCCTTACAAAGTGTTAACTCATTAGAGTTGATAGAGACAATATTTATCTAATTTAGCATGGTCAGTATGATTGATCTGATCCTACAAGGAGATGTTATGGGCTAGAACTTGAAGCAAGGTACTAAGTGGAATTGAGGAGACAATGTTTAAATCTAGTTTAGAATTGATTTAATCCTACAACAAATAATGGTTTCCCAGTAATATAATGATTGGTGTGTACTCAGTGAACAGCATATAAGCAAGAAGCTCTCAGGGCCAGGGACAGAAGCCCACTCTCGAAGGCGAAGGCAGATTCATTCCATATTCCACTTTTGTGCTGGCTGGAGACATTTGGAAGGAGCTAGGGGCCGAAGCTCAAAGCTTTGAAGGACACAATAAAGGACTGGATTTTAACTCCTGGCAGCGTTTGGAGTGATTATTACTTGGAACTGAAACTAAGGCTGCCTCCAGAAAACCTCCCTGAGAAACCTGCTCCCAGAGAAAACCACATATATTATAAAGAAAGAAGAGAACACCACAACTACTCCAACTTTTTGTTCTAATAAATTCTATGCCTGATCATTATTATTGTGTTTTCTATCTCTGCTAACTCTCCTACTTCTGTTAATTTGCTTTATTGTTTATTAATTTCCTGCCACCCTAAAGATCCCTCCCTTATCCTCTCATCCCACCTTTCCTTCCTTCTTTATCCCTTTTCTATCAATCTATATACTTTGTCCCACTGCTGTAATACTCTTCTATTTCTCCCCCTGCATTATCCTATTCCTTCTCCTTTTATAGATTTTGGAGAGTTTTATACCCGTGTGTGTGTGTGTGTGTGTGTGTGTGTGTGTGTGTATGTGTACATGTGTATGTATTGTTCCCTCTTTAACCCATTCCCCATATGAGAAGGATTTCAGAACTACCAGCCCTCCTCCCTCATCAAATGTGTCAGTTCTTGTTCTAGAACCTCTTTCTTTTAACACACTCACAGTTTTTACCTTTTCCTATACAGCTTTACTTTTTTAAAATCACATCATACTCAGCTCTACCCCATCTTTCTTTTGGATTACCCAATTATTAAGGATAATCTTAGACATATGGTTTACATCTCCACCTATAAAACTTAAAACTGTTTGTCCTTATTGAGTCCTTTGATATTAGTCTTTGGTGTTGACTCTAATGTGTCAAATTTTCTATCAAATTCAGATCTGTTTGCAATAAAATCTTGAAAATCTGGTAAATCACTGTCTTTTCCCCCCCATTCAATATTATACTTAATTTTGTTGGATATAATATTTTCAGCCACAGCCTTAATTCTTTAAATCTTCACAATATAGTATTTCAAGACCTGTAGTCTTTTATTATATCCACTGAGAGGTCTTTTATGTGATCCTGATTGTGGCTCCAGTGTATTTGAATTAGTTTTTTTGTTACATGTAAAATTTTTTCTTTGATTGGGGGGGGTTTCAAAATTTATAATAATGTTCCTGTAAGTTTTCCTTTTAGGATCTTTTGGGTGATGGAAAGATTTTTTTCCCCTATTTTTCCCCTCTTCTAACACTTCAGGACAATTTTCTTTAATTATTTCTTATATTTTTTTTAATCATGACTTTCATATAGTCCAGTTATTCTTATGTTTTATTATTTCTTGGTCTCTTATAACTTCACTGGCTTCCCTTTAACCAATTCTAGTTTTCAAAGGGTCATGTCCTTCCCTAAGACTGGATTTGGGTGACTTTCTTTTCATAATCTTGTATTTCGCAAATTAAGACAACTCTGAGATACCACTATACACCTGTCAGATTGGCTAAAGTGACAGGGAAAGATAATGTGGAATGTTGCAGGGGATGTGGGAAAACAGGGACACTGATACATTGTTGGTGGAATTGTGAACACATCCAGCCATTCTGGAGAACAATTTGGAACTATGCTCAAAAAGTTATCAAACTGTGCATACCCTTTGATCCAGTAGTGTTTCTACTGGGCTTATACCCCAAAGAGATACTAAAGAAGGGAAAGGGACCTGTATGTGCCAAAATGTTTGTGGCAGCCCTGTTTGTAGTGGCTAGAAGCTGGAAAATGAATGAATGCCCATCAATTGGAGAATGGTTGAGTAAATTGTGATATATGAATGTCATGGAATATTATTGTTATGTAAGAAACGACCAACAGGATGAATACAGAGAGGACTGGCGAGACTTACATGAACTGATGCTAAGTGAAATGAGCAGAACCGGGAGATCATTATATACCTCAACAATGAAACTGTTTGAGGATGTATTCTGATGGAAGTAGATCTCTTCGATAAAGAGAGCTAATTCAGTTTCAATTGATCAAAGATGGACAGAAGCAGCTACACCCAAAGAAAGAACACTGGGAAATAAATATAAACTGCTTGCATTTTTGTTTTTCTTCCCGGATTATTTATACCTTCTGAATTCAATTCTCCCTGTGCAACAAGAGAACTGTTCAGTTCTGCACACATATATTATATCTCGGATATACTGTAACCTATTCAACATGTAAAGGACTGCTTGCCATCTGGGGGAGGGGCTGGAGGAAGGGAGGGGAAAAATCGGAACAGAAGTGAATGCAAGGGATAATGCTGTAAAAAATTATCCTGGCATGGGTTCTATCAATAAAAAGTTATTAATAAAAAATAATAATAATCTTGTATTTCTTGGATGAGTCTTATCCTTTTTTTTCTTTAATTTTTCCTCAAGCTCATTTGATTTTTTTTTGAGCGGGATAATACCTCTAGCATCAAGTCCTCCCTCAGTTCTCCCCCCTCGCCTAGAACCTAAAATCCACAGGGTAGGTAAGAAAATTCCAGGTTCTCCAGATTTCCCCCACAAATAAGGCAAAAGTGTGCCTCAAGGTAACATGGAGAGTTAAAAACAAATTGAAATTGGGGGCAGATCCACAGTCTTCTGGAATAATCAGACAAGATCCCAAGAAAGATACCTGGAGGGTAGTTTGTGAAATATAAACACCTCCAAGCTAGTTCTAAAATAATAAGCAACAAAGCCCTACCTTTAGCTCCAGATACAGGAGCTTTTATTTCAGTGGAAGATAGATGTGTTTGGGAAGACTGAACAAATCTCTGCTGATAAACAGCAAATCTAGCTGTGCTGCTGAGACATGGCCCTAGACAAGAAGGAACCATCAAGGGCCCTAGAACACAAGCAGTGGGGCTGTGACAAAGCTGGGTATGGGAGCTTAGAGGAGGGTGGAGTTTTCAGTCTTAGGTTCCAGTCAGAGGGGAGAAAAAACTTTTTGAAACAATGTTTTAAAACATTATTGCTACTATCTTAGTTACTAAATCCTACGGACTTTCAAAGATCATAAAAGATGGAAATATTCAACCTTGGTGGGGAGTCAGGAAAAGTGGTGATATTAATTGACTGTTAATGGAGCAAGTGGTTGAACTATACTGAAAAACAATTTGAAATTATACAACAAAAGTTACAAAATTAGCATCTTTTTGATCTATGAATGCTATTGTTGGATGTATACCTTAAGCTGATAATTAACAATTAGAAAGGACAATCTATATGTAAACATAACAATATAATTCCTAATAGCAAAAATGGAAATAAACTTCACATTCAACAGTTCAGGAATGATTGTTCAAACTGTAGTACATGATTTTATGGTAGTGTTAACTGTACCATAAGGAATACAAATCCTATAAGAAAATACTGGAACTTGTGTGAAGTGATATAGAATGAACAAAGTCAAATGAACAACATATACAATTACTAAAAATAGTCAAAATATTTTTAAATTGACCTATTATTTAATTAGTATGATGACACTGATGTGGAAACTCTCATAAATGCATTTCAATAGCTCATCTACAATTTATGTTCTTAGAAAATAGTCTGAATCACTGAGACATTCAGTAACTTGCCCATGGTCAAATAGACAGTTAATAAACATTTAGTAACCATCTACTGTGTACCAGGCACTGTTCTAGGCTTTGAGAATATAAAGAAAGGCAAAAGGCAACACCTGCCCTCAAGAAGCTCACAATCTGATGGTAGAGACAAAATGTAAACAATTATGTACAAACAAATTGGATAAAGGATAAATGGAGGGATAAAGATAATCTACAAATAGAAATAAATCAATAAAGGGAAAACATCAGAATTAAGAGGCATCAGGAAAAGCTTCAGGAGAAGCTAGAATGTTATAGAGACTTACAGGAAACTGGAAGGCAGAAATGAAGGCTAGCCTTCTAGCCTAGGGCCAGTCAATAAAAATGCCTGAAGCCAACAGATGGCATGTCACTGCATCAGAGAATAATATGTGGTCAGGTGTACGAGGTATAGAGAGCAGAAGAGTGGAGAAGGGAGCTGAGTTATGAGGACTTTGAACACCAGAGGATTTTTATATTTGATTCTGGAGGTAATAGGGAGCCACCTGGAGTTTACTGAGTAGGAGAGTGACACAGTCATTCCTGAGTATTAGGAAAATCAGCATAATGTTTGAATGGAGGATGGACAGACTTGAGGGAGGAGAGCCATCATCAGCAGGCTATTAAAATTGTCCAGAGGTGAGGTTATGAGGGCCTGCCCAGGATGGTCCCAAGTGTCAGAGGAGACAAGGAGGCTTATTTGAGATGTTGCAAAGATGAAGTAGACAGGACTTGGCAACAGATTATATACATTAAGATGAGAGATAGTAGGGAGATAAGACACAGGTGTGCCCAGGGGACTGGAAGGATGGTGATATTCTCTACAGTAAGGAAATTTAGAGGGGGGTGGGAGGGTAGAGATAGGGGGAATGATAATAAGCTTGGTTTTGAATGCTTTGAGTTTAAGATCTGAAATACATTTGGAGGTCAGTAGAAAAGTTGCAGTAGGACAAATACATTTGAAAACCATCAGCATAGAGATGACAACTGAATCCATGACAGCTGATGAAATCAAGTGAAGTGGTATAGAGGGAGAAGAGAAAGGCTCTGGATAGAACTTGTGGGAACTTAAAGTTAGAGAGCTTGACCTGAACAAAGATCTAGCAAAGGAGTCTGAAAAGGAGCAGTTGGATAAGTAGGAAGAAAACCAGGAGACAGTGGTGACCTGAAAACCTAGAGAGAAGAGAATATTAAGGAAAAGATAGCATTAAAGACAGTATTGAGGAACAGTTTCAAAGGCTGCAGAAAGGTCAAGAAGGATGAACATCGAGAAAAAGTCACTGGACTTAGGAATTAGAAATCACTGGTTCCTTTGGAAAGTGTGGTTTCCATTGAATGATGAGGTCAGAAGCCAGATTGTAGAGTTAAGAAAAGAATAAGACAAGAGGAGGTGGAAGCACCTATTGTAGACAGCCTTTTCAAGGAGTTTAACCACAAAAGACAGGGAAAATATAGGGTTCAGAATTAGTAGGGATAGAAGAATCAAGTGAGGCTTTTGTAAGGATGGGAAAGACATGAGTATATTTGGGGAGATTAAAATTTAGTGAGAATAGGGATAAGAGAAGCAATACTAAAGAACTGGGATAGAATAACATCACTGATTTAGACAGGCGTTTGCCTTGACAAGGAAAAGAGCCATCTATTTCAGACAAGAGTGAAGGAGAAGTGGCAGAGGGCATCTGAGTGGCTTGAGATGAGCTTGGGAAAAGAGGAAGCTTCTGATGAATGGCTTCAATTCTTTCAATAACAGATGAGATAAGAAAGTAGGAGGACAAAGAGCCATAGGAGGATTGAGAGGAGAAAAAAGATTTCCAAGAGATGCTTTCATAAGTGGAAAAGTGAATTAATAAGGAAAGTGTAGAGCTTGGAACAAGAAGGATCCAGTTGAGGTTCTGTAGCATAAATTTGTAGTGGATCTAGTCAGAATGATATTTTCCCTACCTTCATTCAGTAGCATGTATATAGGTGCAATGGAAATTGATGGTGGGAGTGATCTAAGGCTGAGGCTTCGTGGAGAATTATCAATGATGTGGCAAAGGGATTAGAAGCTCAAGAGAAAAATTGAACTGTTTTGCCAAAAAGTCAACTTGAAAAAGGAGGAAAGTATAGCTAATGTAGGATTGGGAAAGAACCGGCAGGTAAAATGATGAGAAGCTAAGTTATTAAAAGACAAAACAAAAAGTGAAAAACCAATAAAGTCCGATCATATAAAGGAATCTCAGAGTTCATAAATACAGAAATGGTGCATTTATGAGTGACAGCAAGACCAAGAGTTTTACCTTCTTCGCATACAGCTGAAAGAGGAGGTCATTAGAAATGAGGCTGAGAATATTTGAGAGCATGAATATATGTATGTTTAAGTTCCTTAAAATGAGGGCAGAGAAGAGAGCGTGAGCCAGGTACTGATTTCATTAAGGAAGATAGAAGAGTATTCTGGAGGTAGGAAAAAGGCAGCTCTTTGGATTTTAACTGGTAGGTGTGAATTGCATGAACCTCAAAGGAGGAAAAATTATTGAGTAATAATTAGAGGGAGAACCTGGAAGTGACAATAAAGAGCAAGGAATATTTTAACTCCCCATCTCTATCCATGAGTAGATAAGAATGAGTAAAAGTACAGCCAGTGTTGAAAAGAATGGTCAGGAAGAGTGTGTCATTAGGAAGGAATCAAGTCCCAATAGGAGCCAGAAGATGAAAAACATTAGAAAGGAAAAGATTAAATACGAATACTTCAAAACCAGGGTTCTCAGACCTAGTTCAAGCACCCAGATAGCTTCCCTCCAGCCCTTTCCACGGGAAGGAAGCAACCCCTCCAAGTGTGACACTCACAGTTTCCAGGAGAGACAAAATTTGGGGAATTAGTAAATGGCTTGTGGCACAGGGGAATAAACTAAAGGCCTCAACCTGGATTTAGCCACAGGATATTCCTACACTTTCCACTTTGATGTCAAACCTTGATTCTGTATTAACTGCTCCACTTTCATTCTTCAGTCTCATCTGTCTGCTCACCTCAGGTACCTGCTCCCGGTCAGAGATATAGTCTCTTCTCTACATTGTCAACATGAGCAATTTCTGCCATCCCAGAGTAGGGTCTTTCTGCTCTGCTTACCATCTTATATAGTCTCCAAATCTTTTTTTTTTTTTTCATTCTGTGTTCTTGAAATATCCCTAGCACCTCTTCCATTTACTGCCTTATCGGAATCATTTCTGCTCCAGTTCTTCTTCACACAGAGGTTTCATAGATAAATCCAACCTAAGATAGAGAGCCCTCATGAATCAACTAGGGAATATGCATGATCCTTTGTAAAAGGATAAAATAAAATCATGAAAATTAATGTCATGTTATTAATATAATAACAGAGAAGAGTTAAGAAAACCTACCTCCCTACTCTCTTTGCAAAAATGCCATTGGGCATGATCAATTTACAGGGTGATTTTGCCATTTTTTTTCCCTTTCTTTCCTAAATCTTTGTTTTATAGGATAGCTGGAAGGGCAAGGAATGGGGAAGAATATATTCAGAAATGAAGGTGATGACTTTGAAAGTTTTAGGAGGCTTAATTAACACAATGACCAACCAGGATTCCAGAAGGTTCATGATGAAACATACCTTTTTTGACAGAGAGGTGAGTGACTTAAGGTATAGAATCCAATGAGGGAAATTTGTTTTCTTGACTATGCATACATATGAATTATAATTTGGTTTTTTTCTTTTTTCAAGGGGGGAGCAGAATAGTAGTGAGATCAAAATGGATTTTCAATCACTGAAAAATAAAACTAATTTTTAAAGGAAAGTAATGTAAAAATAGAAAATATTCACAAAAATACGATTTAAAAATATGTATTTCCATTTCTATTCCACTAGACCCTATGTAACTATTGTTCCAAGTTACATTCTGATATAATCTTGTGTTTGTAGCTAGAATTAGATATGGCCCCTGAAAAGGCAGAAATTTGCAGTCTTCAAGGTCTGATTAATAAGATAATACTAAAATGTTAAATTATCTCATAATATCTGATTTAGCAAAAGAAGATGGGAAGAAATCCCAAAATAGATCTGCAAAGTCAATAAGGAATCTTCAGCTGATTGAGGGAAATATTTCCTCTAGATTTCATCAGAACTACTGTACTTAACTTTCCAGGTAATTTTTCTCAGAACTTCTGCCTAGAGCATGAGGAAACAATAGTGAGAAACAAGAGAGACAAAAAGGAAGGAAGGAAGAAAAGAAAGAAGGAAGGAAGGAATGACAGGCAGAAGGAAGTATTTCTATTTCCCTAATGGAATTAACAATCTCTCAAACACATACACCCCCCCGCCCAAGCACGTGTGTGGGAGAAAAAAAAGAGAGAGAGAAGGGCAGACTTTGAAGAAAAAGTAATAACTAAGAGAGACTTGAGATTATTTAAGATTCTGGATACTAGACTTTCTCTCTGGGTGATCTTATCTACTCCCTAGAGATTAATTATCATTGCTATGTGGGAGACTCCCAGATATACATATCCCACCTTAATTTCTCATCAGAACTCTCATCCCTTATTACCAGTTGCCTGATGTGCTTGAATATCGCAGTTGGGATATCAGACTTAACATATCTGAAACAGAATCACCTCCTTCCTCCAAATTTTCCTATTTCTGCTGAGAGCCCCTAAGTTTAAAATTTTCTTCCATTCACTCAAGTCCATAACCCCAGAATTACCTAGTATTTTTACTTTCCTTTACCAGGCAGTTGCTTGGTTGTGTCTATGCAACGTATATAAAACAATAGGATTTTAGACAAATCATGTAACCTCTAACTCTCATCTATCCCTAAATAATGGGAATAATGGTATCATCTACATATCAGGGTTGCTTTGAGGATCACATGAGATAATATTTATAATGTGTTTTGCAAGCTTTAAAGCACTACATAAAGGCTAGTTATTATCGTTGTTGTTGTTATCAAAATAGGGATAATTATAGTGTCTATTTCCCAAGGTGGTTGTGAAGATAAAATGAGATAATGTTTGTAAAGAGCTTTGCAAGCTTTAAAATGCATGTAAAATGTTAGCTATTTTAAATTTTTTTAAAACTAAAAGAAAAAAATCTCAAAGCCAGTCATTTTTATACTACAGCAACTCTCACTTTAGTACTTTAAGGGAAATAAATTGTCTGCCACTTACTACTAAACACAACTAAAAATAGCATCTATCTAGATAGGTGAGCACTTGACTAGGCAGGTAGGAGATTTTAACTCCCAACATGCAGAAATAACCTGAATTTAGACCTGTGAGTACAGGTAGAATTCCAGGGCAATGGAAGAGGATTACAAGGAAAATTCCATTATAGCAATCATTGTCAAAACCAAGAGTCATCTGGGATAAATCTTTGTCTTTTTTTTTCCCCAGCTGCTCAGGTATTGGCTGTTTTGGCCAGAAACTTGAGAGTTGTCAGAACACAACCTTAAATCCTTTAGACATGTAGAGATTTTGACTTTTGTTTACATATAGTAAGTAGGGAGAAGCCAAAGAAAATGATGAATCAGAGAGAAAAAGCCGGGAGGGAGAAAAGCTGAGAGAGTGGAAGTAAGGTAAGTGAAGTAAGTGGCGAAGGGACAGAATTAAAGAGGAGGAATCCTTTCCTCCTACGAAAGGAACATTTCTTTTTCTTTTATAAATAATAATTGTAATACTTAATATTTATAAAGATAGAGACTGGACCTATGATTTTATTGTTATGGAGAACACTTGGATGAAAGGAAGTCTCTGCACCTAACCAATGCAAGTTGGCAAGTTCTCTATAACTTAAGAGTTTCTCTTAAAAAAATTTCTCTAAAATACTGAGATGTCAGGTGAATTTTCCCAGTGTCACATAGCCAATATGTGTCAGAGGCAGAATTTGAACTCAGCTCTTCTTGATTTTGAGCATAACTCTATATCCATTATGTCACATAGGCTTTTAGCTCATATTTATATAGTATTTTAAAGTCTGCGGTATTTTTAACATACGTTATCTCATCTGAGCATCATAATAACTTATGAGGTAAGACATGCATCAATTTTTTCCCTATTATTTCCCCCATTTTTAGGTATAAAACTCAGACTTCCAAGATTGGGGTGTTTTGCATGCTACTGCATATTTGCAGGAGACTCCTAATTGGTGGAGAGATTGCTGATGCAGTGCATATCTGCATAAGGAGTCGAATCCTTTCCAGAGCTTGGTAGGGAGAAGAGAAATATGATTTTGATCTGGATCTTCTTTGAGAATGACAACAGAAAGGAGAGATAGAAAGATTCTGGAAGCTTCAAACATACAGGAGAAGCTGGATCCTCATCACATCCCTCATTTCCAGCTTGCCACCATGGAGCCATCAGAAAGAAAATTTCTCATTAGGTGAGAATGGGATCTTTCTCTTTGAATTTGAGTTAACATTCTTACCTCCCTCCCATTAGAAGAGTTCATTCTTCCTTGTGTATTTTTCTGGTATATTGTACACTTTGTAATTTCTCCAATTTTTATGTGCTATGCTATTTTGTTTGAATAAATCGTTTTACTCCCTATTCAATATTTGTAATAGTCTTTTCTGTAACCAGCATTTGATGGAAGGATTCCAAGTGGGCAGGTATAAACTGAGAGCTAACTCTTCCTCTTTAAGAGTTATCAACCAGAAAAATGTCTTTTGTTTTAAATCAGGGATTCTTAATTTTTCATATCATGCCCCTCTGGACAGTATCTGGACTCTTTCTCAGACTAATATTTTTATATGTATTTTAGAAATCAGTGAATGTTACAAATCAGGCCTGGATACACCATTTTGTTGATCAGCAGCACTTAAAAAAGAGATGGATATAAAAATGCTAGAATTAGAAAGTGCTAATTAGGGATATTAAGCTTAATTTTTTATTTTTACATATATTTTTATTTTTTAATATTATTTACATATATGTAATTTATAAATTAAATTTTTAATTAAGCACAAGTGTGTTGTGCTTACATTTTTATTTTTGAAAGTTAGTTGTTAAATGTTTACCTGTATGCCTCTAGATATAATTCTAGTCCAGTATTCATTTCCAAGAGTGGAGGAAAGAATTCCAAGCTTCATGACCCTTTCAATTCAGAAGGTAGCGCCTCCCTTGATAAGAGGCAGGCAAAATACATAGAGATTATATAGACATATGTATTTTACATGGGCATACGGTCTTATAAAGATTTAAAAATCCACGGCTTAGAAAGGTTGTGACTTGCCTCTGAGTGTACACAGCTAATAAGTATGAGAGAGAGAATTTAAACTCAGATTTTCCTGATTTCAGATATAGGATTCTGCCCACTAAGCCTCTCAATAAAAACCAGTTCTTATGTGTATGTCCCCAGCCAAAGTGAGACTTTTCGTTTCACATAATGCTCCTTGTTTGCAGGAAATGTCTGTACTTGAACTCTAATACCCTAGAAGACCATGTACTTTTTTTTTTTTTAAGACTAAAGCCATCAGACCAGCCTCACTTTTTCCCATATTCCTAATGAAATGGAACTATAGTATTCTTTAACAACCCAAAACATTTCATGTGTGTACTGAAATAAATAGAAAGCCTCTTGGCAGTGGTCTACAGGGATTCTCCTTGCTTGTGATTTTGCATTTATTTATGCTAATTTAGAACTCTCAACATAAAACCCAAGATACTAGGCTGTTCTGTGGATTTGTAACACCCTGGAGTGTGGCAGGTACATAACTCAGTGAATGGGTCTGCAGTCTTCTGGATTATTTACAATGATCGTATTTTTCCTTGAGTAAGTCATTGCATGCATAGTCTCCTAGCGTCAGATGGATTAGCAATTATTCTTGTTTCCCTCCTCTGTTTTAGGACCCTGCATTCAGCAGAGGGAAACATAACCAAATGTGAACTACTCAAGCAAAATTTTGGCAGGAGTGCTCTGTTGATGACATGTGGTCTCTCGACTAGAGCTGTGAAAGGCACGTCACCGAGTAGTTTGCCCACTGAAGCATATTATCAAGGTGGCAGGTCATGCAAGCAAAGCAACCTGTAGAGAGGCTTTCTTTTCTCAGGATGGTCTGTCACATGCTGAGAAATAAGTGACCTTAAATGCAAAGTATGACAATACTTAGGGGAAACTAGCCGTGTCACTGTAGTTCCATATGCAGTTTTCTAAAGATTTTAGAACTAGAAAGAGCCTGAGAGATCATTTAGCCTTACCTGCTCATTTCACAGGTGAGAAAGCTGAAGACTTGAGAAGAGGAGCTAAGCTGTCTTAGGTTACTGAGGGAGTTAGAAAGTAACTAAAATAGGACCTGATCTCTAGTCTTTAGTTGACTCCACATGGTCCTCCTCCAAAGAGATTACAAAGGGCATCAGAAGTATCCCTGAATATATACTCTGAATCTTTCCTGTCTTTTTCCAATTTTCTCATTTCCTTTAAACTTCCCATGCCTGAGTCTCACCATAAAATGAAAGGCTGAGACTACATGAATCCTTCCAGCTCTAAACCCTGTGATCTTTATTCTCCCAGAGAAAGAAGAAGGGACATAGTCACAATGAAGGTGATGGGAGTTAATGGAGTAAAAGGAGTCATTCCCGTTCCTTCATGTCACAAACTCTGAGTAGAGCACATGTGTGGCAGAGAAATTATTTGCATAAGTGTTCCCAAATCATTCCCTAAATAGAATTTAAGAGACTTCTTATCATCTCTTACTCTCCTTTTTATGCTTTTGTTTCCGAAGTCTTAATTCTACAAGAAATTAACACTGACAGGGTAAAGTTATGTAATGACTTCTAAATAGTTGCAAGCTGGAATTCCCTTAACCCATTTAACCTCTGACTACTCTTTGTTCCTTCCCTACACTGCTCAATGAGTCTTCTCGATGTTTGAGAATGAAATTAAAGAAAAAGCACAAAATAACAAAAAAAAATTCTTAGTTTGGAATCCAGAAATATGGTGTCTCTTAAGTATGATCTTAAGGAATCCCTCTTATCCTTTCCTCATTTGTCAAAATGGTAGTAATACCAAACCACTTCCCTCAGAGGGTTGTTGTGAGGATTATATGAGCATACAGACACCAGTATAAAGTACATATGTATGCAAGTACATGAGTATACTAGCACAAAGATACAGTAGCACACACAAACTTATATATACTCATGTGTACATAAGTATGTGGGTGCACTATTAACTAATCTACTAATCCAATTCTGTTTCTATATTGGGTACTTCTCCAACAAGGAAAAGGAATAAGGGGACAGAGTATTAAATATGGAGTCAGAAAGACCTGAATTCAAGACATTTGCTATTTGTGTGACTGGATAGATTTCCAATAGAGTACAGTACTAATTAATATTTTTATTACACTATTATTATATAATATAATGTTTATATAATTATATATATTATAATACATAAGCCTATACCAATTAATATTTTCTCATTTAGATAAAGCCATTTATGATAAGCACATCAAATCTAAACATGACACACTAAAAGTGACACAGAGCTGGGAGAGATAGCAGACTCTTGATAATAGAATCAAGATTCTCCAAAAGCTGAAGCATTGGACTAAATCTAATAAAGATGAAGTCCAGTAGCATTGAATGTAAAGTCTTACATTTGGATTTTTAAAAAATCAACCTCATTGGTACAAGAGAGAGAAAACATGGCTAGAGAGTAATTATTCTAATGTCCAAAGGGCTATACCCTTTGACCCAGCAAAATATCAGTACTAGGTTAGTATTCTCAAGAGATCATAAAAAAGGGAAAAGGACTAACATGTATAGAAATATTTATTGCAACTCTTTCAGTAGTGGCAAAGAAGTGGAAATTAAGGGAATGCCCCTCTATTGAAATGGTGGAACAAGTTATGGTATATGAATGTAATGGAATACTGTCCAATGAGAAATGATGGGTAGGTGGATTTCAGAAAAACCTGGACTTACATGAACTGATGCTGAGTAAAGTGAGCAAAACCAGGAGAATATTGTACATTGTAACAGCAATAATAATGATCAACTATCATAGACTTAGCTCTTCTCAGCAATGCAGTAATCCAAGACAATTCCAAAGGACTTATGATGGAAAATACTATCCATATCCAGAGAAAGAAGTATGGAGTCTGAATGCAGATTCATATATACTATTTTCACTTTTTTTTTGCTTTTTTGTTTTTTATTTCTCGTGGTTTTTCTCTTTTGTTCTGATGTGATTAATATGATTATATATGTTTAACATGTAACAGATTGTTTCCTTTTGGGGGAAGAGTATAGAGAGGGAGGGAGGGAAATAGAAAAATTTGAAACTCAAAATCCTATAAGAGTGAAATGTCTTTACGTGTAATTGGAATAAAAATAGAATACTATTAAATTGTTCTAAAAAAAAAAGTTCTGAAGCTTTTAGCAGACTGCAAGCTCACTATGAGTCAACAGTTTGAAGGGTCAGCCAAGGAAGCTGACATCTTAGACTGCATTGAGAGGCAGAGCTTCCAATAATTAAGAAGTGTCAGATAATCCCATACTGCACTCTGTCCTGGTCTGATCTTATGTGGAATATTTTGTTCAGTATTGAGCACAAGAGTTTATAAGTGGGAGAGTGTCTTGGAGAAGGACCTGAGTTCATGTCATACAAGAATCAGCTGAAGGAAGAAGGCACATTTATCCTGGAGAAGAGAAGACTCAGGGGAACATGACGATTGTATTCAAGTATATAAAAGGATTTCATGGAAGAAAAGGTCATTTGTTCTGTTTGGCTTCACCCTGGAACATTGGGCAAAAGGAACAAGCAGAGAGATCAGAATCTTCACAGTCAGTTAATATCTTGAGCTGCCAGGACTGAACAAAAATGGGGATGGGAGAAAAACAGCAGGCAGGTGGCCTGGGAAAGGGTGTTAAGGACAGGAATCAATAGCATCTATACAAGTCTCTCCCTCTCCTCTGTCATCTGTAATGTAGCAGCTTCCTTAAACCACAAGGCTTGCAATCATTAATATCTTTGTTAAGCACCAACCTTAGAAGCTAAATACATAGCCGACATCTGGCTGTTCCCACAAATTCATTTCACTGAAGATTAAGGAGATAATTATTCATTATTTAGTGTTTGATTCTTACATAAAATCCCATTGAATCTCTCCTTTTTTTTATTGTTCGGTTCATTTTTTTCTATCTTATAGTTACCAAAAATGTTTAGCATCCTTACTAGACTATTTTTTAAAAGAAAGTCAGATTTGCAGACATTTTCTAAAAAAATAGGAATTTATTTGGCTCCATTCCTCTAAAAAGGGATTATTTGCAGAATTGTTTATTTAAAATCCAGCATGAATCTTAGGCCGACTTCTGACTTTTTCCCGTTATAGCAGACAAGAGGTAGTAAAACTTCTGAGGTCCTCACACTCAAAATTCCTCCCTCTGACTTCCCACTCTCATCCTAAGAAAATCATGAAGGCATCAAAAGCCAGGGGACTGAATCTATTTCTAGAGCTGCACACTCCTCTTTTGGAATTAAGCTCTTTTCCAACTAGATAATATTTTTAAATTTCTCAATAATTGGTTGTTTATATAGTTTTTCTTGATCACTTTGGTTACAAGACTGGAAATAATTGGGTTGATGTCGGTTGTGGGATAGTAACCTCCTGTTATAAGACCTAGAGATTTAAATAATGAAGAGACTTATCTCCAGTTGAAGAAAAGTTTATGGTCCACAGTCTTAGCCTGGAGACAAACACTAACACGTCTGGGACTCCACAAAGGCAGTAATTAGGCGGCATTTTATTGTGATGCAGCAAGCGGGCAAAAGATGGAGCTGGACTACTCTCATGAGCATAGAAACAAAATTGGCTTCCTGGAGAGCAAACATAAGAAATCTGGCAACCTAAAAATATTTAAAGAGCTTATGACTCCCAGGGGAGAATTTCAGGCTATTGAAGTGGAAAAGACTGAGCATTTGCTAGGACTGAAAAAGAAGTTTTTGTTGTTGTTGTTTCTTTAATGAAAAATGCAACAAAGTGCACAGGTTTGGGGTATAGTATCTTAAGAATTAAAATCATTCTGATCAAATGCAGACAAGTCAAATTAGGAAACATGAGTCTTCAAGAGATGGAGAAAAAAAGAAAAAGATCTAAAAATAAATGCTACAGATAATAAACTATGTAACTCATTTTCCTAATTCTTTAGCATCCAACTTTCTCCCTGTTGCAGGAATCAATGTCATACATCTCTCTCTCAAGCCAGGGAATTTTGATGTTGTCTTAAAGTTCTGCCCTTCCCTTTCCCCGTCACTTTCTCCCTCCCTTTGTCTGTCTGTCTATCTGTCTCTCCCTTCCTCATTTATATGTCTGTTTCTCCCTCCCTCTTTCCTCTCCTGTCCTTTCTCTTTTCCTCTCTATTTTCCCCTTTCTCACTCTCTTTCTCTTTGTTTCCCCCCTCCCAACCCTTTTTCCCTTACTCCCTCCCTTTCCTTATCTCTTTCTCTCTCCTTTACTCCCCCTTCTCTCTTTTTCTCACTCTTTCCTGCTCCCCACTCGCTTTTCAAGTTCTACCACTTTTTCAGCATAGTTCAGATTTCACTCATTCATTTAACTAATGTAGAGTAACATATTTAGCCTATATCAGATTTCTTGCTGCCTTGGGGAGAAGGGAAGTAAAGGAGGGAGGGAGAAAAATTTGGAATGCAAAGTTTTACAAAAACAAATATTGAAAACTATCTTTACATGCATTTGGAAAAAATAAAATGCGATTAGAATTAAAACAAAAAAAAAATGTAGTGCAAGAGAGAGCACTGGATTTGGAATCAGATCTGGGTTCAAATTCTATTTATTCCCTTTTTTTACCTATATTACCCTAACAAGTCATTTCATCTCTCTGGTATTCCATTTCCTTGTCTATAAAATGAAGGAGTTGGACTAGTTGACCTCTGGGGTCTCCTTCAGGCCTAAATCTAGGATGCTATGATCTTTTCTTCAAAGAGTTTGCTATCATAGTCCTCAGTTCCATCACAGTTACTTCATTTGAAGCATAGGCAGAAGCAAATATTTATGGAAGCCCTACCATGTACTTAGTCACTATGTGAATCATGGGAGATACAGAGAGAGATCCAGATAGATTGTCCCTGAACCCAAAGGGTTTAAGGGAGATTATGCATTAAAGCCAAAAGAATGACATAGACACTAAAAGCAAAGCTCAGATGATAGAAATTATCTCCTGAGAGAGGTGAGATGAGCTAGTAAATAACATTTTTGGTCTCAGGACTCCTTTACACTCAAAAATTATTGAATACCTTCCCCAAAAACTTTTGTTTACATGGTGTTTATGTATTATTATGGTATCACATAAAATTAAAATTGGCAAAAATGTACATGTTAATTTGTTTCTAAACTGATATAATAATAATTTAAAATAACTATGTTCATCATATGTTAATATAAATAAAATTTTTAGAAAAATTAAATCTATTTTCCAAAAAAATTAGTAAAAAGAGTGGTATCACTTTACATATTTTTCCAAATCTCTTTAATATCTGGCTTAAAAGAGCTGGATTCTCATATTTGCTTGTATGTTCAATAAATAGGAATATTTGGTTTTGATTGAAGTATATGAGGACAATCTGACTTAACAAACATCTGTAGTTGGAAAAGGCAGATGATGTATTTTTGTTGTTATTATTCAGTTTTGTGGAATTCTTCATGACTCCAAGGACCATACTGTACATGGGGTTTTCTTGTCAAAGATATGGAATGGTTCACCATTTCCTTTTGTAGTAGATTAAGGCAAACAGAGATTAAGTGACTTCAACAGTAAGCATCTGAGGCTAGATTTGAACTTGAGTTTTTCTGACTTGAGACCCAGTGCTTTCTTCACTGAGCCATCTAGCTACCCTAATAATGTCTCAGTAGTGTTATAAAAATAGTCTACTTCAAAGACCTCTGATAGGATTTTGGGAGACCTCCATGGAGTAGAGAGTGCCTGTTAGGTAATGATGGCAGATAAGGCTGAAAGTACAGGCTAAGGAAGGAAAGTAGCACATTGGAAATACAATGTTAAGATATTTAGATGTCCTCTCATGAAAAATAAAGTCACTGAAAGTATTAGAGCAAAGAAGTGAACTGATAAAAGCTGTACTTTAGGAATTTTGTTAATAAAGCTGAGGAAATAAGAAATAGATTTAGTTATGACTATGGATTTTGCTGGAAAATGTTTCTATTTTGTTCTTGTAATTAATTAGATAAATGTGATATGAGGTGGAATTTTGAGCAAAAGAAGTCCTGTAATCCTGATCTATTAGTAATTTCCAGTTCCATATGTTGTGAAGGATTTCATTTTGGTGGTTAAGATGTAACTTATGTATAAAAAAGAGTAATGATGCAGATGTAAACTTAACATTGTAAATTTAGTTAGTTGTATTATCTTAAGAATCGAAGTATTTTATAACACTTTCTTTATCAGACAAAATAATCACATCCATGAGGTCACAGATCCAGTGAAAGATGTAACTAGAGTGTTTGATAACAACTGTTACTCAGGCTATGTAGTAAACTGAAGATTATGGTAATAATTTTGTAGAGCTGATAAAATTATTCATAGAACAATTATTATATTTTGTTCTTTTTATACAGAATTGAGATTGGGGTTAATTTTTGTTCTGAGGAAGTTTGGTTGATCCTGAATCAGATTTTTGCTTAGACTTCAATTAGTCTATTTTAAACTACTGTATGTAGTAGTATTAGTCTACTATTAGTAGAATAATAATTAACATACTGATTTCCAATGTTTTGCATTTACTTGTCTGTGTACATCTTACATTCCTGACGCCTCCTCTTCTCCAATAGCACAAAAGGCAGAAATTTTCATTCATGCTTCTGCATCCCTAGCTCCTGGCACAGTCCTTCATATGAAATATGCACTTAATGTTTCTACAGCTGTATAGAACATACTTTATAAAATTTTTCTTTAAAAAAATTTAAGGAAGAAAAAGCTAAGCTAAAATTCATCGATACCTGTGTAATCAGACTTTGCACATCTGAGATAGAGGCATCCATGTGGGAGATGGCACACGGCAACCCCCCCCTGCCCCTTTCTCTCCATCCAGAGACTTTAATCAGTCCATCCTCCCTGCATTGTCAGAACTTTAATCCACCTATCCTGTTCCTGTTGTCACACACAAAGGCAGGCCAAATCCCTTAGACTGTCTCCTTAGTATAACCAAAAAGAATATTCTACTTTCTCCAGTCTCTTGTGTACCTGGTCAAGATGTCAGTTTATTCCTGACCAAGCCTCTCCCTAACTCCTCCCTAACTCCCTAGACCCCACTCTTACTCCCCCCCACCCTACTTCCCTCTGATTTTAAAAAGCCATATCACCAGAAGCATCTTGCTTAAGTCATATCTGATTTAGCCTGTGAGTCATTTCATGTTAATAAATGGCGTTCTTTGTGACTGTGATAAATGTCTCATGAATTCTTCACATTGGGGGCTGCTTTCCCAGCACTGGGATCTCACTTGGTATCGGGATAATTAGTGTACCTAATATTTCTTCAAGAGTTGAATTGATTGGGGGGGGGGGGGAAAGAGTGGAAAGCTATCTTCTTTCCCCTTTTAGATTCTGTGTCCCTGAGCCTCAGCCTTCAGGTTTTGGTCTGTTTGATTTTTTCTTTTCAATTCTAGGCACAAATAGGTCCCTGGACCTAGAATCTTGAGTCATGCTGACCTTGAAGTCAGGATCCCGGGTTAGATGTTGCTACCAGCCCAGCAAGGAAGCCTTGAGAAGTCAGGGTTCTGGTACATAAGCCCAAAGAGATTTTGGACTTGAGACTTGGTGGGCCCACGCTATATAGGAACAGAGTTAAGCTGTGAATTTATTCCCTTTCTACTCCCCACCCCAGACTGAGGTAATATAAGAAGCAGTTATGGCCCCCCAGTTATTGGGAAATGATGTTGTATATTTGTCCTTGCTCTGCCCTTGAGGTAAATATTTCTTCTAAAAGCAAATCTGCCCATTACCTGATCAAATGGAACTAGAACACAGGAACCGCTAAGATTAGTGCAACATAATTGGCTTGAACTAATATCAGAGAGATAAGATATCCAAAACTTCCTTTTAGGTATCAGAGAATCCTGGAGGAGGACTCAAATGCAGTATATTTGACCTTCAAATAATGGGGGCCAAGTAGTCACTATTACACCTAGGTAAGCATAGTGTTGAAGGATGAGTAGAATTTAGAAATACAGAAAGGAATGAGTAGGATTTTCCAGGTGGGGTAAATGCCTTGAGAAAGGACTTATAGGTGGAAATTCATCTGTTCATAATGACAATGAGTAGACTTGTGTGGCAGAACATCTGTTTAAGGGAAGACAAAATGGGAGACAAAACTAAAAAAAAAAAATTAGTCATATTGAAAAGATTTTCAAATGTCAGCTTTCCTTTTATGGATAATAGGAAGCCACAGAAGGTTTTTGAGCAGGGAAGTGAAAAAAGGAAAACTCTATTTTATAGGAATTGATGCATAGGAATAACTGGGATGGATTAGAGAGAGAAAAGACTGGAAGTAGACTAATCAATTAGGAGAGTTTTGCAACAAGTCTAAGTGTGTAGTAATGAAAATCTAGATTATAGTGAGATGTGGATGGAAAAAAGAAGGAAGAGATAGGGTAAATATTTAAAAGATTTGCTCTTTTCTACTCTCAAAATCAAATTCTTCTCAAGACTATATATACCACCTTCATAATGCAAGTTAAACAAATTCCCACAATGCTAAGTCACTAGGAAGAATTTTCAAGGATGTCAACTTTCTGATGCTTCCTTTTCTCTTTTACAAAAGTTCAAAAGGCACATATTACCCAATAGGGCAAGAGAAAAATGCTCTAATGTCCTTCTGTATAGTCTGACTCTGTCTGGAATCTGTTTCCTTTTGCTGTCCTACCTCTACCATCTCCCTAATAAGTTCCAAATGGCACAGGAAAATCATCTCATTGTTCCATTGCTTTAATCAAGTCACATGCCTTCTCAAAAGTCTCCCAATCACTCTCTACATCAGGGGTGGGAAAATAGTTTTCTAGTGAAGACTGTCGACCCACAGGGGGGGAAATCATTTCCAATCAAAAGAAAAAAGTAATTTATTTTTTAAAGAGTAATTTGTGGAATGTCTCACATTTCTCTTTTTGAATTAAGAACAGGATACATAAAAATGTTCATAGCAGTACTTTTTATTGTAGCAAAGAAATGGAAACTAAGGGAGTGGCCATCAATTGGTGAATGTTTTGCTAAATAAATGATGATAGACTATGAATGTAAGAGAACATTATTACATATAAGAAAAGATGAAACAGTAAGATAGAAAGAAATCTGGGAAAATTTGTATAACTTGATAAAGCATGAGGAGGGGAGAACCCGAAGAATAATTTATAAAATGACTATTACATAATGAAAGACAACAACAGTAAAAGATTTGACTTACATTAGTACAATGACTAACCATGACTCTAGTGATCCAAGGATAAATCTTGTTTCCCACCCTTTGAGAGAGAAGTGATAAACAAGTATGTAAAAAAGAAACATGCACTTTTGGACACAGTCAATATGTGGACCTGTTCTGAATAACTATATTAATTTCTAATGAGGAAATTTTATGGGGAAAAGGGAGAATTAGAGAAGTATTTATTGATGGCAATGCAAGAAAGAAGGAAGGATAGGAGGAAAGGAGAAGGAATGAAGAATTAAATAAAGTAAAAGGAGAAAAGAGGAGAGAAAGGAAAGAAAAGAAGAAAGGGAAATATTTTAAAATGCATAAAAGAGAACAAAAGGCAATTTAAAAGGAAACAGACAAGCAGGATAGCTTTTGGCATTAACATGCTGAAATTTAGTATACATTTTTAAAAAACAACCAAAAATAAGCTGCATGCAATGAGATTTACAGTTTCATATACAACACTTTTTCTAATCTTTGTGTAAGGAAATGTTCATGTCTGGTGGTGTTTATCAAGCCCAGAATAACAAAAAACCCTAGATGGATTGGAAAATATAGGGGGGATAAAATGGACATAATACACAATTTCATACATAATTTCACAATTTCATACATAACTCTTTTCTGATCTTTGTGTTTTGAAATGACCATGCTTGGTAATGTATGTTGTGTTCATAAAAAAAAAAAAATCAAAATAAAGATTTTTTCAAAAAACAACAGGACACAAAACCTCTATTAAACAAATTCAGTAAAAGCTAAATAATCTTGAATAATGTGTTTTAGATGATTGAGAGGGAAAAGAATGAGGGAAAAGAGAAGAGGACCTTTCTTTTAGCTCCTTCCATATATGAATGGGGAAACAGAATGGTACCTGCCATAAACAAACCTGAAAAGACTTTGGAAGTACAGGCTGAAGCTGAGAAAAAAAGCTCCTGGCCAGAGGTTTTCACTTAAGGAAAATCAGAAATATCAATGGACATACAAAGCTGGAGTCAGTTACTGGAGATATGAGAGACAAAGAGGATAGAGATAAAATATAGGATCCATAACAGAAACCCAAAATGGGGTCATGAAGAGTGGGAAACGACTGAACAACAACAATTCAAAAAATTCCTTTTCAGAAGTAAGAGTTATTAGTAGCAGGACTAAATAAACTTTGACCAAGTGAAGAGGCCATTGCTTTAAAGTTAGAAACAATCTCAGAAGTCATCTAGTTCAAAACCTCTCATTTTACAAATGAGGAAACTAAGGCTTAGAAATGCCATTTAAGACTTGTCCAAGGTGACATAATTAGGAAGCAGTGAAGCTGAAACTTCCACCTGTCCTTTGTACTCTGTGTTCATAGGACTAGTTTCAAGGGTCAGACAAGTGATCTCTTGTCATTCCTCAATATTTAGTGCCTAATGTTTTCTAAGAGCTTTACAAAGCATTCTTCCAAGGGAGGTAATAAACACCTCCTTCCAAACAAAACCCAATAAACTATTTGTAATCCATTGAAATATCTGTGGATACTAATTTTTGCATAAATGAATGACAGTCAGTCAGATCTCCAGTGGATAATTTATAATAGGTGCTGGGAGAGCAAAACTGCCCATGAGCCCCTCATAGCTACCTCTTTTGGGTCCTACCTCCATTCTGATACAAGTACCACTCTCCAGGTGAAGGTCACAGGATGCGTTCTCAGCAATGATGCAATGTGAGATATAATTACTCTTGTTTACCTAAGGACAAAGCATCTTCCCAGCTGCTAGTTCCTTCCCCCTCAAAATAACTAGTTTTTATTTTGCAGCTGTTATGCATTGACTTATGTTAGGTGTATGTATGTACCCATGTAATATATGTATATCCACATGGGTTTTTGAAGTGCAATTCACCAAAGATATTAATAAATATGAATTGACATTACTCAGCCTCATTTCTGCAAGGAGAAATGAATATATATCCCTGGCACTTTGAACTGTGAATTGGGTCAGAGCAATCAAAAGAAGGCCAGTGCTGATAAGAAAGGCCAGTGCTGACCCGACATCCTATCTAGTTCTCTTGCCCCTCTACTACATGACTTGCTCATCCTGCAACTATCATAGTAATGAGTCTTTCTGAACTGAGCCAGGCTGGATGATGGACACAAAAGCTAACAATCTTGGACTTCATTGCTAAAATGCTCTCACTCTTCATCTATATCTTTCAGAATGCCATTTTTCCCTTCAAAACTCAGCTTGACAAGATGATTCAGGCCAGTTCCACTAGTCTTGTGATGGAGATAGCCATCTGCACCCAGAGAGAGAATTGTGGGAACAGAATGTGAATCACAACATGATTTTCCCTTTTTTGTTGTTGTTTCCTTGCATTTTGTTTTCTTTCTTATTTTTTCCTTTGTGATCTGATTTTTCTTGTGCAGCATGATAATTGTGGAAATATGTACAGAAGAATTTAATATATATTGGCTTACTTTCTGTTTAGGAGAAGGGATGGGGGAAGGGAGGGAAAAAAATTTGAACACAAGGTTTTGCAAGGATGAATACTGAAAATTACCTATGTATATGTTTTGAAAATAAAAAGCTTTAATAAAAAAGAAAATAAATATTCAACCATTTCATGTAGATTTTGATATTTATTAATATACAATTGGGCATTATGCTTCATAATAATTGTTTTAATATTATCATCATTGATGGTGAATTCATCTTTTTAATTTTTTATACTTGTAATTCAATTTTCTTCATATATTTTCTAAATCAAAGTAATTCATGGTTTATTTTTTTAATAAAACAGCTCCTAGTTTAAAAAAAAAATCAGCTTGAACACCATCTTCCCAGCTGCTAATTCCCTCCCCCACCAAAAAAACCTTGTTTTTATTTTGTAGCTGTTATGCATTGACTTATGGTAGGTGTATGTATGTACCCATGTAATATATGTATATCCACATGGATTTTTGGAGTGCAGTTCACAGAAGACATTAATAAATATTAACTGACATCTGAATTAGATATGAGAAGAGGAAAGCCAGCACAAAGGCTAGGGAGATGAAAACTGGAGGAATGACAAAGGCAAACAAGCTCTTGAAGATCAGTAGAATAGGTGATCTTTCCTTCAAAACAGTTTCCAACTAAATTACATTCACCTTTCCCCAATAAATAGTGATGTTGAGGGGCACAATAGGCCCAAAACAGAAGTTACTTTTTTGATTACTCTTAAGGGAGAAAGTTATCCCAAAATTAAACGCACTGGTTTAACTCTTTCAATAAAATGCTGATTACAGAAAAAAACCATCACAGGTGTCGAATAGCAAATAAATCCAATTATTCAAGCAAAGAGCAAACAGACGTTTGAGAAAATTGTACCGTTATAATATATATCATATTGTATAGACATATTATGACACATAATATATTATTACTTAATATATGGCATTTTATGTACAATATGCTATATGTGACATATGTAGGAAACACATAGAATGAGCTCTTTCTCTAATGAGATCTCAACTCAAATAAGAAAGGGGTCCCAATCTCACCAAAAAGAAAAATTCCCTGAAATCTTTAGAGAGGCAAGCTGGAAATCAAAAATACATTGAGGAGTCACATTCCCCTCCATGTTTGTAGCTCCCAGAGCCTTTCTTTCTCTTTCATCTGTCTGGAATTAGTCTTGAAGACTGTCTGAAACCACATATGTTTCTCCAGAAGAGGAATAAGAAAAATGTTTCCCCTCTCCAAAGGTCCTGAATAAACTTCTTTCACACAGACACAAAGCTTCATGTCAGCATTCTTTCCACTAAATTAGAAGTCATGCCTAAGCAGCAACACACAAAACATCCTAAATTTAGTTGGAAAGCTGGATTACATTTATATATGTACATGTATATACACATGGTTTTCCTCAATAGATTATAAGTTTCCTCAGGGAAGGGGATTACATCACATTTTTTATTTTCTATCTCCAATGATTAGCATAGTGACTAGCATATATTAATTATTAATGTTTATTTATTGGTTGATCACAAATCAGATTGAGCAGGTTGATCCCCTACTCAAAGATTATAGGATCATAAATTTAGAGTATGGCAGGATTTAAAAGTCATCATCTAGTCATCTCCCTCATTTTACAGACAAAGAGATTAAGGCCCAGGGAAATTAAATAACTTTGCTTAGGGGCATACAGGTAGTAAAGAACAGAACTAGTACTTGAATTCAAGTCTTCTGATTTGATATATTCCTTTATAATAAAGATAATAATAATATCTTATATATTATGTAATGATGAATAATAATTATACTACAGGGCTTATTACCCACAAATACAGAATACTGCATAACAGTTATAATACAAAATAAATGTAATAAAATCATAAAATAATTACAAAGTGCCTTTGTAGGTTAGAAGAAAGAAAGTTCTATGGACTTTTTTTTTACCACTGCCCCAGCTGCACACTCAAACTGGAGATTATTCTATTTTTTTTAACCTGCCTATCTTTCTATTGCTGTAAAACAATAGCAAAGAAATAACTTCAATAAGTCTTCACTATCCTGTAGCTTCTCCACTGGGACTAACCTGATATAACTAACTGGGACACACCTGATATAATTTCACTGAATCAACTAACACCAGGATATCCTGTTGATATCCATAGTATATAAACCATTTCTATTTGACTTTTTCCAAAGTATCTCACTCTTTGGAAAGCATAAAATTTGATTTTATCAAACATGCAACACATTAAATAATTCTGTTATCAGACTGGACAACTTCCTTTTTTTTTAATTTGGCTCAATAGGAATTTTTGCTTGATGTAAACTCTTAATATGTTGTTTTTCCTAGTTTACAGTCCATCTGAGAGATGGCACCAACTATAACTTTCCAATACTTGGACACATTGCCACTTATTTATCTTTCTAAGGCTTTTAAAATTTTCATTTAACTCACTTATTTTCATTTTCATTCACATGATTTTCAGTTTAGTCTTCCTTTGATACTTTCAATTCTATCCTCTCCTTTTCTTTCCCATTACCACTTAATTCTGGTGCTTATCTCTAGTCTTTCTTTTCTCCAATTCATCCTGCCCACCATTGCTAGATTATTTTAATATTCCAGTCAATTGATGACTCCCCTTATCATCTGGTTCCCTCAAACTCCATCCATGCCCACTCACCATGTGTTACTCTTATCAATGTCTCTCTTGATATGGTTAAGAGAATAGGCTTGTTTGGCCAGATTAATCTTTCTAAAATCACAGCTTTCATCTTGTCATTTATCTTGTCAAAAATCTTCAATGGCTCCTCATTACCAAGAGGTGAGCCCAAACTTCAGGGCATTTCACAATCTGTCCCCAGTCAGTACTTCCAACTTCACCTGCTCGTTCCTTGAGACAGACTCATGCATTCACTGTCCTATATTACATGTTCTTGCCCCAATAGCTGTTCAGTTCACCTTGTACCTCCATATAAATATTCCCTTCCCTCTTCCACCAGTCCATTCCTTACCTTTGCTTCAGTGTAAGTCCCATCCCACCATGATCCATTCAGTCCACAGTGACATCTCCCTCCTCTGATTATTTGTAGCCTTTCTTATCCATTCCCCTCCCCTGGCATTCAATCAAATTACTTTATACTTTCTCTTTTGCTGTTGTTTATCATATTTCTATCTAATAATATGAATTCCTTACGGACATGAATTTTTTTTTACTTAATTCTTGTATTTCCAGTACCTAGTACAGTGATTCACATATACTAGTTAAGTGCCAGATCATCACTTCTCACATGAGACACCCTATTTCTAATCTCCATGCTTTTGTACTGCTTGTCCCTTATGTCAAGAAATGTCCTTGCTCCTCATCTGACCTCTTAAAATCTTCCTTGTGTCCTTCAGAACTTAGCTTCCAAGCTGCCCCCTACACAAAGCCTTTGCTGGACCCCTAGCTGCCAATGCCTTCCTCTCAAAGAAATATTTCAAACTCACAATATATATTTCTGTTGGACTAGAACCAATGACCATATTTTCATAATTATAACTTCAAATTATGCAAATTTGAATACACTTGATAAGATTCATCATTCATACTAATTGGGACTTGACCATGTTAAACATGTACATGATGTTTCCCTCAATAAAACATAAAATCACCAAGGCAAGAAGGCTTTTTAATTTTTGTTTTGTAGCCCCATAACTAAGTTGCCAGGAAAACAATAGGCGTTTAATAAATGCTTGTTATTGAATGATTAACTTAATGTTATGTATATATCTTGCCTTTACAGTTAGATTAAAGCGCCAAAAAACTAGGAAAAAAAGGTAGCTTCTCATCAATCATCAAAGGCTAAACTGCAGCCCATAAATGAAATAGAATGTTACTATGCTATAAGAAATGGTAAGGGGACAGCTAGGAGGTACAGTGGATAGAGTGACTGACCTGAAATCAGGAAGTCTCATCCAAGTTCAAATCTGGGCTTAGAGACTTACTAGTTGTATGACCCTGGGCGAGTCACTTAACCCTGTTTGCCTCAGTTTCCTTATTTGTAAAATGAGTTAGAGAAGAAATGGAAAATTACTCCATTATTTTTTAAAGGAAAATCCCAACTAGAGTCATGAAGATTCAGACACAACTGAAACTGATTAAAAAACAACAAAGAAATGGTGAAAAGGATGGATACAGAAAAGCTTGAGAAGACTTAACAGGAATTATCCAAATGATTACAGTATGACAAGGAAACAAGATCACCAAAACAAAATGAATTATAATGGTCAATTATGGCCCCAAAGAAGGTATCTCTCCCAAACTCCTTTTTTGAATGAGGAATCCCTGAGTGTTTTGATACAATGTTCAAATTTTTTTATTTATTTAGCTAAAATTTAAATACAAAATTAAAAAAAACCCAAAAAATCATTGTCATGTGCATAGCAGTGAGGTTTGAAAATATGTAACAAAATTTTATTTCAATAAAAAATACACTGTATACACAGCTTTCATCTTTGCTTCCTTGTAGGTTTTCTTTTGTTCTTTATGTACTTTTTTTTTCTCTTTCCTCTCCCCACATCCTCCATGCAGACTCTGTTGAAGCACAAATATATTTACGCATACACAGGTGTACATATATACACACATGCGCACATATACACACATGCACATAGGCACAGTGCATGTATGCACCCATGCATACACATGCATATGCATAGATACCTACAATCATACAGAAATATATACATATGCATTCATATATATCTATGTAACCTTATATACACACACACACATATGTGACATATATATATATATATATATAAAACCATACATATAACATTTATTTGTCCTCTGTTTCTCTGAAGGTGGATAACATCATCCTTTTTAGGTCCAAGTATTTTCATATTTTTCTAAATCTACCAAATCATCATTTCCTGTGCAATATTCTAACCGTATACTAACTAGTTATTTTGAATAGTCTAAAACAATATAATATGACTGACATATAATAAAGTCTCCCTATTTTTTTCTCTTTTGATTGAATCTATTTTAATTAAATCTATTTTAATTTTAATTTTATCTGAGAGCAATGATTCCTACCCCTACTTTTTTTTCCTAATCAATTTTACTCCTGATCATCATTATTGTGTTTCTATTTATCTCGTGTTTCCTATTCCTGCTTTCTCTTCTACTTTACTCCTACCTGCTAGCTTGTCTTACTATTAATTACTTAACTTCCTCTACAATGTTCAATTTTATAGATTGTTTTTTCTTGTCTCTTCCTTTTTTCAAACTTTATTAAAAGGGATAGATTTCTGGAAGAAAGTAAGGGAGAAATGCAATGGGAAATATAAATAATGTAAGAACAGAAGATACTATTAAATACTTAAAAAAAAAAAAAAGACTGAGCTCTTTGAAGACAGGGACCATGCAGTGTACTTTTTATAGCCCAGCACTCAGTACAACTCTTCAATTAGTAAGAAATCAATAAATATTTGTTGAGTGAGTATCTAAACTAAAATCCAAACACAGAACAAAGTATCGTACATGTGAAATATTCTTAGTCAGAAATTTCTTGGATTTTTCCTTTACTTTAAACTCATTTTTCACCTATAAAAAAACACAATTGATGTAAAATATAAAGGCAATGTTGGTATAATGGTTACAGCTATGGTCACTGAGTCAGGAAGGGCTGAGTTCAAATCTGGCCTCAGATACTTACTAATTGTGTGACCCTGAGCATGTCACGTAACCCTGTGTGCCTCAATTTCCTGAGGATTAAATGAGATCATGTTTTTCTTGTTGTTTGGTTGTGTCCAGCTCTTCGTGACCCCATTTAGGGTTTTCTTGGCAGACACTGAGTGGTTTGCCATGTCTTTCTCTCTCTCAGTTTACAGATGAAGAAACTGAGGCAAATGGAATTAAGTGACTTGGCTTGGGTTGCATATCTAGGAAGTGTCTGAGGCCAAATTTAAATCCATAAAGATGAGTCTTCCTCACTCTAGGTCTAGTGCCCTATCCACTGTTCCACCTAGCCATCCCTGGTCAAAATAGTACCAGGAGCTTTGTAAGTGATTATTCCTTCCTGATTATTACTTATTGACACATTACAGAAGGGACTATATAAATGATCATTCCCTCTTTCCATTTTTCCCCTAAAATCCAACTTTCCTACCAAAGAAAACTAAGGTTGTTTTCACATAAAACTTAATCACCACTAAGCTAAAAGAAGGAGTGGAGAAGGTAAAAACACGTTTTACTTTTTCAAAAGACGATGGTATGTCCAATCTTTTCTGAAAACTAGCCTGTAATAAGGATACTTGCTGGAATGTTTCTTCAGAAAAGAAAGAAAAGCCACTAAAAAGTAAATTGAAACCTTCAAATGGACCCTAATACTGAAGGGAGATAACCTTGAGATAATAGCATTGCTTAGACGGGGACAACAAATCTCCCCCTTTCCTCATTCACCAGGCAGATATCATGAGGTTTTATAATAGAACATGCTATCTGTCCCTTTAGTCCCAATGGTAAGAATCATGACCACATCTGTCTCGGGCCTTGGGCTTTCAACTCTGCAACTTCTTCCCCACAAAAGTCTGCTCTAGTCCAGATAACTTAACATTTACAACAACCACTAAACATTCCTCTAGCCTGACCACAGAGAGATAATCCCTTTTCCCTTCTCAGGCTCCAGGATCAAGTGTCTTTCCCTTATCTTTTGTTTATATCTAGAAGTCTGTCCAAGAGATGCATTACCAGACTAGTCGGGACCAAAAAAGGGAACAATTAAAGGGCAAGGGAAATTTAAAAACCAAAAATAAAACAAAACAAACACCAGCACCCTGGATCTACAATTATATAGCACTTTAAGGTTTGCAAAGAGAGAAGGGAAAGTTGCACATGATTTGAAAACAAGCAAATTCACTGCCTGGGATTTTAAAGGGGCTCAACCAAGCCATCAGGAGACTATTTCTGATAAAAGTTGCTGCAAGGCCCAGAGGAGTCCCGACAGAGAGACCTATGGCCACAACTAAAGCAGAATTACCCAGGTATTGTCCAAGAACACTAATCTGATCTAGAACCTCTGGCCGAGCTCCTGGAACCTGAGCCTTCTCTAAAACCTCTGAGGTCCCAGGACACAGACAACCCTGGCTGTCCCTTTATCTTTCCCATGGTCCCACCGAACTTTCCATAGTATTCATGCTTCCCCATCTTCTGCTGGTCCTCCCACACTGATGTCCTGGGGTCTCTTTCTCCACTAGGACAGGGCTTCAAATTTGTTCCACTTATGACCCCTTTTTACCAGAGAAGTTTTTACACGCCCCTGGGTATATAGGTATATAAACTAGGCAAATCAAACATTTCATAATGTTTATTATAATTTTACAATGCCCACACTCAGTTATATGACCCCACATGGAGTCATAAGCCATAGTTTAAGAAGTTAGACTCTAGCATGGTATTTCCAGGGTTTCTCTCCTATATCAGAACCTTGTGTCATGGGGAAAGAACAATTCCATGTCTCTTCCCATTTGTGATCCTCTCTAAATGAATTTCCTACAGGTGTCAGAATTCTTAATTTCAGTTCCACAAACAAGAACAGGGCAAGTAAAAGAATGTGGACATAACTAAAGATAACCTGGAACTAAAGTTTGGTCTATGAGGTGATTCATGAGTTTTACAGTATATAGAAGGAAGGTGGTCATGCAACCAATAGCACTATGATCTGTGGTAAGAAAAGGTGCTATAGAGACATAGCTAGGTCTGGAGCTTCTTGTGTAGTGGCACACAGATGTGTAACTTGTGTAACAAACACAAGTCTATAATAGAAAAGAGAGTCGGATAATAGGCAACTAGATGGCCCAGGGAAAAGAGCCTGGAATCAAGAAGACTCCAATTCAAATTTGATACTTATTATCTGTGTGATTTTAGCAAGTCATTTGACCCTCCATTTTGAATCCTCACCTCCTTGTCAATGTTATATAACATTGTCCTTTTTGATAAAGAATAATAAAAAATTATATTATTATAATTACATAATAATAATTTAATAAAACATAATAAATATAAAACAAATAGCACATGAAAGAATGCAATCCACTATGAAAATAAAATAAAGCAAAAAAATTTTTTTCATCTGTCAGCCTAGTTTTTTTCTAATGTAAAATGGGCTTAATGACTGTACCTATCTGGCAAGATTGTTGTCAGAATAAATTTGAGATATAATTTGTAATGTACTTATCACAATTCCTGGTACTCTGTAAGGAGTAGGATGTATGAAGTGTTCAGGGAGAACCAGCACTTCTGGTGTGATGGCTTGTGAGTACTATTCATTGACTTTTGGTGTCTATCTTTCATCCAATAGCTTTTGTTTGCATCTAGAAGCTGTCCAAGAAATGTATAACCATGATATATGAATGTTATGGAATATTATTGTTCTATGAGAAATGACCAGCAGGATGATTTCAGAGTGGCCTGGAAAGACTTAAATGAACTGATGCAAAGTGAAATGAGTAGAACCAAGATACCATTATACAAAGCAACAAGAAGATCATATAATGATCAATTCTTTTGTACGTGGCTCTTTTCAACAGAGAGGTGATTCAGGCCAGTTCCAATGGTCTGCTGATGGAAAGTATTATCTGCCTCTTGAAAGAGAACTATGGAGACTGAATATGGTTCACAACATACTTTTTTTTACCTTTTTGGTTGTTATTTGCTTGCATTTTGTTTTCTTTCTCAATTTTTTCCTTTTTGATCTGATTTTTTTGTGCAGCATGATAATTATAGAAATATATATAGAAGAACTGCACATGTTTAACATATATTGGATTGCTTGCCATCTTGGGAAGAGGATGGGAGGAAGGAATGGAGGAAAAAAATTGGAACACAAGGTTTTACATATGTATATGTTTTGAAACTAAAAAACTTTAAAAAGAAAAGAAAAATGTATTCTGCTTCATCACCTTTGTGCTTTTAGTTTGACCCCATTCTGCCCACTCTCTCTATGTGGTGGGATGTGCTGTAGGATTTGGGAAAGGAGAGATATTTTGTACCAACTATCCTTATTATGTCATCTTAATAAAGATCTTTACTGAAAGCTTAAAAAAAAACAACTGCATAACCAGATTAGTCAAGATCAAACAACAGAACAATTAAAGGGCAAGGGAGATTTAAAAACAAAAAAATAAAATAAAAACCAGCACTGTTACATTATATAGCACTTTAAGGTTCACATGTGGCGCCAAGAAACTAGAATATGCAGCGATCACACCTTGGTAAATCTGCCCTGACAAACAGCTAAACTAGGTTGAACATAATCAATAGAACTCAAATCTATCGTTGAGTTGGGAGTTGTACACCACAAGAGGTGAAGATTTCTCCTAGCAGAATGGGTACATGAGAACAATTCATTTCAAAGGCCATGAAGGCAATTAAAATGGGCATTGTGGAGCACTTAGAGCTTGGTTGGATATTGAAGACCCCAAAGTCTTCCACTGCATCCCAACTATTGTCAATCACCCTGATTTTTGTCTTGCCCCTAAAAGAGAGCGTGAGACCAGTGAATTTTTCCACTGTCTCATTTAAGTCTAGTCCAATTGAAAGTCAAGACATCATTCCATGATGTCATTGGTCCTCTTCAAAAACAAAGAATGAACAAGAATAAAGGGCTTATGTAAGTATTTATTCCCTTCCCTTCCCACCAATCCACCCTGATGGTACAAAGAACAAATCTGAAAAATGGACTAGAACGTATATATGGACTATAATATTCTGAAGTGAAGAATCCTGGTCCTCCGACTAATAAATTTTCTCATTTATAAAATAAGAGAATAGATAATCTCGAAGGTCTCTTCTGCCTGTATGATTCTGTGATTCTAACTACAATTTAAAATAAGAAAACAGCTGAGCAAATTCCAAAATTAAGGTTGGGGTGGAGAAGAGAAATAAATGGAGGGTTAGTAAATAACAAGAAAAATAAGAGCTGAAATAATTGAAATAAATATTAAAAAGCCATGGGTGAAATAGAAGATAGTAAAGAATATAGCCAAGAAGGAAGAGGTTTGTGATGTGGATAGCCTTAGACAGAGAATAGGAGAGGAGGAGTGTCAGTGTACTGAAGGTTTTAGGCAATGGAAGTAAATGGGAAATTGGATGCATAGCCCCAAATTGTGTTGAAGGAATTTCTCTAGTCCAAGGGAAGCTTTCATGAAGAGATTTGCCTTTAATTCCTTACCCTTAAGGAATAGAAATAGAAATTTTAGTTAGTTTTTCTCCCTTCAGTTTTAAAAGGATAAGCTTATGTTTCAATTTATCAATCTCTTCTTGGGTTTACAAATCCTTACTTTTTACCTACTAAAATTCCCTAATCTCTAATAGGAAGACTGCCAGATTTTTCTTCATCTCATTTCTCCCTCTGTTCCTGATTAGGACCCCAACCTCTTAAGTACGCAAAACAATTTGCCAAGATGCCATAGAAGGAAACATGCAATTGGATGATTTGTGTGTGTGTGTTCTATTGAGTGAAAAGACAGGAAAGAACATTTTATAAAGGTTTTTAAATTAGGTGACAGCTATTCTTCCACCAGCTGTAGGACATTTTCCATTCTACTTAGCTTCTCCCTGACACTAAATTCTTCTTCTCAATTTGGACTTTGATTTTAACTTAGATCTAGTTCCATGGCCTTGGTCTTGACTGTTCAGAGTTATATTTCACAGCCTTTGGAGACAAGCCTCTTTAGCTTTCTCCCTCAGGACAGAGGTGATGGAATTGGACAGAATATACATACTATCATCCAGGGTTTTTATATCAGATGTTTTTGCTTAATTGTTTTCAGTTTTCAAAAGGGAGATTTTGATCTGAGAGTGAATGTGGAAAATGACTACATTAAAGAACAAAAATGATTTTTAAAAACTTAATTCTTTGGTTCTCACAGACCTATATAGACATCTTATCCACTCAGCTCAGTCCACTTGGGTCTTCAATGTCAATCTACTTTATGAAATATGGCATTTATTTCCCTTCCCACTTCACAAAAGAAACTATAGGTGTGGAATATCACACATACTCTCAGATATAATTGATGTATTGAATAATTTTATTGAACTGGTTTTTTATCTCTTTTAAAATTTTTATTATAAGGGATGGCTTGCTGGTTAAGGGGGAGATATATATTCTGAAATAGTGATGAAAACAAAGATACTGAGAAAAATAATAATTTTTAAAAGAAAAAAGGAAATGTGGTAACCCAAACTGAACATCAAGCTAATTTAATAAATATGTATAAAATGCCTATTACATAGATACAAAGGAATAAACGGCATAGTACATGCCCTCAAAGAACTTAGAATCTAATGGGGAAGATATGGTTTATATGAAGCAACTAAGTAACATTGAAAATAGAATACCAGGCCTGGAGTCAGAAGGTTGTAAGTTCAAATCTGAACTCAGACACTTACCAGCTGTGTGACCCTGGGCAAGTCACTTAACCCTGTTTACCTCAGTAAATGGAGCTAGAAAAGGAAACGGCAAACCATTCCAATATCTCTGCCAACAAAACTGAAGTATTAGTCATGAAGAGCTGGTCACAATTGAAAACAACTGATCCACAACAATGAAAAAAAAACTTCTACCTTGCTTATCTGAATTAGCCATGTGAGTTTACTTAATAGAAAAATCTTATCCCTGTGATAAGCATTAAACTTTTAACAAAGACAGCCAAATTCTCTCAGCACTAACTCAAACTGCAGATTCTTATTGTGTCCACTAGCAATGCCTGGGTTTTTTCATAGGAACTACTTTCTAACCATAGTTCTCCTTCCTTCCCCTTCCCCTCACTCCCACATCATTTATTTGTGCAAATAATTTTTAATCTAAGTTTTGGAGTTTATATTCATCCTTACCAATCATCTTCTTAACTTCATTTTATTCTTCCAACCTACAGAGATCTTTTTGGATCCCAATTCTTTAATTCATTATATTAGTAATGCCTCACAGTTTTATGTTAAATTGAAGAGAAAAAAACCAAGGATGGGATCTAGGGATATTCCACTGGACATCTCTTTTCAGGTTGACATGAATCCACTAATGAAAGCTTTCTGAATCCCAGTAACCCAATTTAAATTCCCTACTGTGCTATTATTCAATCCAAATTTCTCCATTTTGTCTATAAGGATATTGCAAAAGATTGTCAAATGAGATATCTGCAAAGCACTTAGCACAGTGCTGGACACACAACAGGTACATTTTTAATTTCGCACTTCCTTCCCTCCTCCCTCCCCCCCTTAAAATGCCTTACTGAAAGCCAGCTGTACGATTTCTGCAGCATTTCTCTGATTTAGTATAGAGATGCTGTCAATAAAGATAATCAAGTTAGGCTGGCACAACTCATTCCTAATAAGCCTATGATTACTCTTAGTCATTATATCCTCCCTTTCAAAGTGCTCACAAAATACTCCTTTAATAATCTATTTCTGAGTTTTACCAGGAAGTGACATTAAGCTCATGCAGCCTAATGTTTACTATTTCTGTCTGCTTTATTTTTCCCCTTTTGAAAATTGGGATATTTACATCTACCTCCAGTCCCTTTAACCATATTTTTCAAAAATCATGTACCTGAACACAAATGCCCTCTACAGGGGTTTGAATAATGGTCATTCAGCTTCTAATTGAAAATCTCTAACGATGAGCTCACTACTTCCCTAAGCAATTCTATTCCACTTTTTGTTCAGTTGTTTTTTCAGTTGTGTCAGACTCTTTATGCCCTCATTTTCAGGTTTTCTTGGCAAAGATATTGGACTAGCTTGCCATTTCCTTCTCCAATTTATTTTTACAGATGAGGAAACTGAGGTAAACAAAGTTAAGTGACTTACTCAAGGTCACATGGCTAGTAAGTGTCTGCGGCCATATTTGATCACAAAATGAGTCTTCCTGACTCTAAACCCAGCTCTCTATCCATTAAACCACCAAACTATCCAATGTCCTTTTGGATAGCAATAATTACTGGGAACTTTCTTCTTACCATTTGCATGTTTGCCCTTTATATAGCAGAATAAATCTAATTCCCTAACCAAATGATAGCCCTTCAAAAACTCTGGATGGAAAAAAAAAACCAATTATGTCACCTCTCAAACTTCTTCAGGGTAAAACATTTCCAGTTCCTAATAATAAATATAACAATAAAATAATAATAATAATAATAATAATAGCATTTATATAGCCTACTTGTGATGACCGCATATTTAAAATCAGCCAAAGTCAGGAATTCAGGTTAAGGGGAAAATCTTCAATCTTTATTCTCAGTAGAGGAGAAGAAGGACTGTGATAGCAATATGGACAGCTGCCACAGGAAGACAACTAGCAGAGGGGGATCAGAGGTGAAGGGCGGTTGCGATGGCAATATGAGTAGCTGTGTCAAGACGCCAGCAAGCAGTCTCTCCTTCCGCTTCCCTTTCCACTCCCCTGCCTCCACCCACCAAAAACGTCATTTCCTATACAACACATCAGGACTTGCACAAAGAGTGGGTAGGGGCCATTCTTTCTCCAAGCATATATATTAATAGAGTGTGGTCCAATTGCTATTTAGCCTCACGTGCTTGGGACCTCAGTGCATCAACTCAAGCCTCATCCCATTACATCTCCCATGTGCCAAATATTGTGCTAAGCACTTAACAAATATTATTTCATTTGTTACTCCCAACAACCTTGCTATTACTATTCCCATTTTACAGCTGAGAAAACTTTGCAGAGAAAGGTTAATTAGCTTGCCCAGGGCCACACAGCTAATGAACGTCTGAAATCAGAGATGAATTCAGGTGTTTCTGACCTTGGGTCCAGCGCTCTGTGCCCTAATGGCACCTCCTACTTGCCCTTAATTACTAACTTCCTATAGCATGGTCTGCACTTTTCTGGTGGCACTCTGGAATCCTCGTTCTGGCTTCTCAGCTTCATTTCACATACTCTAAAACTGGCTATTCCGACTACTAGATATACTGATTTTATTTTGTTTGCATTGCCCCTAAATAAAGCTCAAAAAGCATTTTTAAAAAATTTTTGTTGTCTGTAGTATCAGTTCTTCTGCAATATTCTAGAAGAGAAGCCATCTACTTCAATTCTCCCATTTTAGAGATAAAAAATTGAGGGGCAGCAAGGTGAAGGGACATACAAAGACCACATAACTAGAGAGCAGCAGCGTTAGACCTATAATCTAGGCCTCCTGATTCCCAGTCTAGTGATCTTTCCACTACAATGTGTAGCCTCTCAATAGGGATGAATTTTATTTGGCTTGAAATTTCCAAGACTTCATCTTTTAGTGGTGACCTATGTTATACTTAGTTGTTATTAAATTGAGTTCCCCTTTTAGTCCAAGTCAAAAAGCATCTATGAAGCACCTAATTCTAACATGTGCAAGCCACCATACTAGTCATAAAAATTTTAAATATACCATTTTACTCCTCTAGAAACTTAAAATCAAAAAGACTAGAGAGACAAAGATTTAAAATATGATATTTTGATCTTCTGGGAGCTTGGAATTCAAAAGACAGACCTACACAACAAGAATAACACAAGACTGAGGGTGGAGAGAGAGGAGCTGTCCAAACAAAGTGCTGAGATTGGAGTGCCATTGCTTCCCCCACCAAATTCTCCATTCCACAGAATAATATCCTATTAAGACATCATATGCAGGGCAGCTAGGTGGCGCAGTGGATAGAGCACCAGCCTTAAAGTCAGGAGGATCTGAGTTCAAATGTGATCTCAGACACTTAATACTGCCTAACTGTGTGACCCTGGGCAAGTCCCCAATTGCCTCAGAAAATTAAAAAAAAAAAAAAACCCATCATATGCATTAAATGATCTGAATGAAATGGGAAAAGACAGAATATTGAACATATCTACCCCCTCCCAAAAAAAAACAATACACAGGAGTAATTCTTTTTGTTTTTTTCTTTTTGAGAGGCAATTGGGCTTAAATAAATGATTTGCCCAGGGTCACATAGCTAGGAAGTATTTAATGTCTGAGACCAGATTTGAATTCAGGTCTTCCTGACTCCAGGACTGGTGCTCTAAACACTGCACCATCTCGTTGCCCCAAACTAATATATAAATTAATATATCTTTCTGTTTATACGTTAAAGATTTTTGTTTTATTGTTATTTATTGTTTATTGATTAATGACCCTAATAGTCATTAATAAATAAAAATATTGTGATACATAAAGTAACTATAGAAAAAATGATGAACTTGGACTCCTGGAACCTAAGTCCATATCCCAACCCTACTACTTATTATTTCTGTCTTTGGACAAGTTAATCTCTAGAAGCTTCAAATCTTCATTTGGTTAGACTAGAAGCCCTCCACAGTCCATTCCAGCTCTAGATCTATACTCAAGTACAGTTACACCCAGGCCAAACTCAGTGCCTCGTCTTCTCACCACCTGCCTGTACCAAGAACATTATACGAGCTCTTTGAAAGAGAGGACGTGATGACTAAGAGTAATCATGGTCTATTAGGAATGAGTTGTGACAGCCTAATTTGATTTCCTTTATAGACAAGACTGCTATACTAGATCAAAGAAATGCTGTAGACATAGAGAGTGTATCTGGATTTTAGGAAGGCATTTGAGGGGGAGAAAGGGAGGGGACAAAGGAAGGGATCAAAGTGAAGATGGGCTCTCACATGGCAAAACTGAGGTGCAAGAGGTAAGCAGCCAGTGTTTTCTACGAGTGCCCTCATGACATCAGGAGAAATAAAAAATGCCTCTAGCATGCTGGACACCTTGCAGCAGCTTAATGGGGACATGAAGAAGAGTCACATAGGGCGGTCTCGTGTGGATGGTTGTGACCTATATCACTGGAGCAAACTCCCAAAGAGAGATGGTCAAGGTCCACACTAAGGCTACTGTGCGGCCGTAGAAAAGCCATATAAACTCCATCGGATCTCATTTTCTTCATAGACAAAATGTGGAGTCTGGGCTAGATCTTCCAACCAGTTCCATGACCTTTCGACGAGTCATTTCGTTTTCCTAGCTCTCATTTTCCAATTTTATAAAATGAAATGGTTGGATTAGATTGTGGTCAAGTTCCCATCCAGCTCTACAATTAATTGTGTAACTCATCCTGCTGGGATAGTCTTTACAAGTCATCTCCACAGGGTTCGTTCACTGCCGTCGGCTCCCCGCCACCCAGTGGCCTAAGCCCTAATTACACCTTTTATACACTTGGAAGGCAGGGCAAGTTTGGAGAGAGCGGGGAATGCCAAGGGTGTGCCGGGTGGCCATTTTCCTCGTTCTTCTGCAGACACTGCCATCTCTGAAGCAAGGAGGGTCCTGTTTTCCTCCTGAGCTGGTTCAGAAAAGCTTTTCTTTCCATCGCTTCATCGGCTGCAACCGCTAGATATTTCTTCCCTTCCTGGACTGACTTTATGTATAGATGGAGAGAGCAGACCGGTACAAAATGGCACAAAAAGCCAACCCTGGAACAGTTCCCCACTAACCTGGGCCAACCCGCAGAAGTCCACGATTAGATGCCCATCTTTGGGTAGACATGTTGGCTCTCCAGGGGGCATTTCTTAAACTGCAAATACATAACCTGGAAAAGAAAGAATATTAAAATCATAGAATCATGTTTACAACTAGAGAGGACCATGGATAATAAGGGATAGAGCCTTCAGATACATGTGTTAGAGATGTTCTAGATGACTATTTAAAGAGGATTCAAGTGAATTACCCAACATCATAAATCAAGCTAGTAAAAGAACCTGTTCTGGTCTAGAGTTCTTTTCTTTTTTTCCTAAAGTTTTATTTTTCTGAATACATGTAAAGAAAGTTTTCAAGATTTATTTTTGTAAAACTTTGTGTTCCAAATTTTTGTGTTTCCCTCCTTTACCTCTCCCTTCCCAAGGACAGCAAGCAATAGGTTAAACATGTGCAATCCTTTTAAACATATTTCTATCTTTGTCATGTTGTGCAAGAAAAATCAGATCAAAAGGGAAAAACAAGCACAAGAAAGAAAGAAACAAATAAAAAGGTGAAAATAATATGCTTCCATCCACATTTATTTCTCCATCATTCTCTCTGGCTGCAGATAACATTTTCCATCACAAATCTATTGGAGTTGCCTTGAACCACTGCTTTCTTGAGAACAGCCAAGTCCATTACAGTTGATCATCACATAATCTCATTACTGTGCACAATATTCTCCCAATTCTGTTCCCAGTGTTCTTTTCTAAATCCCTACTACAAGTACCCACCAAAACATTAATTTATCAGATGTTGTTGTCCCCATCATTTCAGTTATTATAACTTTTCATGATCCATTTGGGATTTTCTTGACAAAGATACTGGAATTGTTTGCCATTTCCTTCTCCAGATCATTTTACACATAAGGAAACTGAGACAAACAGGATTAAGTGACTTGCCCAGGGTCATACAACTTGTAAGTGTCTGAGGCCAGATTTAAACTCATGAAAATTAGTCTTCCTGATTCTAAGCCTGGGTCCTATCCACTTTGCTACCTAGCTGCCCATAGCTTACCTGATTAAGCTATTAGATATTAAACAGCATTCCATGGAATGTAACATAGAATAGATGAATTTTAATAGTGGAGACAACTGAAACAGGAAAGAGTTTAGGTGGGGAAGAGTGCCAAGTACAGTTGAGGGAATGCCAAAAGGAAAGGATAGGAGTCCTGGGAGACCAACGAGTAATATATGAAAATACTAGTCACTTGGGGATATGGGGATTACATGCTGATAAAGAGAGGGCGGATACTAGAAAACATCAGCTGTGCAATAATTCTGAAGAATCATCCTGAGGAAAACCTATGATACCAAGAGGGTAAATTTCAAGACATCTTAAATTAACACAAATAATTCATCCATTTAAGTATCATAAGTCCTACAATGCCAAGGAGTCCAGGAAAAAAAAGTGTCCAAGTTCTTAGAAGTTCTCAAAGATACAAATCTTAGAATAGAATGTAAAGGAATTAGTTAGAGAGATACCATTTACTTGATTATTATTAAAAGGAAATTATGGCAGTATAAATATATCTGTGTTTATTGAATCCATAACTCTGAAATGCACTGAGCTTATGAGGAAATACAATCCTAGGTACTCAGGACAAAATAAAAAAAAGAAGAAGAAGAAATCTGTGCTCTCAAAAAATTTACATTCTTCAAGAAACAATCCTAGTCCTTAATGAGATTACATTCTAGTTAACTTTTTAATGTGAAAAAAAATAAATGGCCAGAAATGATAAACCAAGACAATGAGCATTATGAAAGTTCTGCAGAAGAGAGAGGAGTAAATGAGGGAGAGAGAAAAAGAGAAAGAGGAAGAGGAGAGACAAAGAGAAGGGGAGGGAGGGAAGAAAAAGAGAGAGACATAGGGAGAAGAAGAAACAGAAACAAAGAGGGAGAGAGAGAAAGACAGAGGAAAAGAGAAAGACAGAGGAAAATAGAAAGAGAGGAGAGAGAGAGAAAGCGAAAGAGAGAAGGAGGAGGAGGAGGGAGAGAGGGAAGAAAGAGCGAGAAGAAGGTGTGGGCAATTTTTGCACACAGCTGGCCTCTGATCTGCATGGTTTCTATTCTACTATTTCCCTATTTTGTGTGTCCACAGGAAAAGTCTCACACTTGGTCATGTATAGGCTACAACACATGCTAGTGGTCACTGATACTCCAGGGTCCTTCTGAGTCCTTTCCCGTTCTCTCCAGAGTGCCCGTGGCAATGTTCCCAGGACCCTGACAACAACTGCAGCATTTCAAGCAGAAGGTGATAAGGATCTGAACTGGCAGCAGAAAAAAGAGAGGGGGCAATTGAAAGTGCTGAATAGACTTAGAATTTTTCTGGCAAGATTCCTTGAAAATACCTGTCGACTGGGACTACTTTTTATACTGGAGGCAATTAGGGAACTAGTAATTCCTGACTGTTCACACATGATAGGCTAGGAAATTAAGGAAATTAAAAAAGGAAGCAACAAGAAGTGTCCCTAAACAGCCTATGAATGCTGGGACCCCCAAATCCTTGATGATGGTGAGACAGGTGCAGCCAACAGGCAGTGTGCCACCAAAGTTCCCTGCGGGAGTAGTTGAGGGGAACCACAAATAACAGAACATCTCAATGACAGCAGCAACAGAGTGCCAGGGAACCACTCTGGTCCCCTGCTGAAATCTTATTGTGCTGCTATCAAGCAATCAACAAATACACGTGAAATAAGTCTCTCTGCTAAGAGGAGAAAGTGAAAAAGGATTATATTCTAATGACCAGGATGCAAATTTTCCCAAGGAAGAGGGATGAAAATACTCAAAAGGAAAACAAAAAAAGGGAACAAGGATACAGGAGAATCCAAGCCGAGGTTATGAGGATCAAGAAGTTAAAAGTGGGGAGAACGTGAGAGCAACAACTTGTCATGTTCTACAAAAGGTATAAGGGGAGTCTGTGAAGATACCCTCAAGAACAAAAGCACCTATTACTGTCCCCAGGAAGGAACAAGATGTTGGGTTGGTAGGCAACATCTTGTTAATAGAAACAGAAGTCTCCATATGTTGACCCAACATGAACCCAACATGGATGATGTGCTGTCTTCCAAGGCATGAATTCGTGATGTGACAGAGAGCCTCCTGAGACTTGTCAAACCTAAGGACTGCTATCCACTACTGGTGACCCATGTGGGAAGAAACAATACAGCCAGAAGGAACCTGAAAGCAATCCCTAAAGATCACGAACACCTAGACAAGATTTTGAAGAACTGGGAGGCAAGACTGATTTGTATCTCTGCTGTTTATTGAGAATAAAGACCTAAAAGATAGGATGAAAAGTAAATAGTTGGTTAAGAAAAAGGTATGGAAAATAGCAATAGCATTTGACTTTCTTAAAATACATGAATGATGGACTCTAGCCTAGGAACAGAGTACATCTAAGAAAAAAACCTATTTTCTGAAGAGTTGTAGGTCTGATGGACAAAATTTCCAAATTTGTAATTGCATAAGTAAAATGTCTAAAATGTAATTGGATATCACTTTATATTCAATAATATGAACAACAAAGTGGCCCAGTGGATAGAATGCTAGACCTAGAGTCAGAAAGACCTGAGTTCAAATGTAACCTCATATATCTACTAGCTATGTGATCTTGAACAAGTCATTTAACCTTATCTGCCTCAATTTCACTCTCTATAAAAAATGGAGATAATAATAATAATAATAATACTTACCTCCTAGAATTGTTGTGAGAATAAAGTGAGATAATATTTCTCAAGTATGTTGCATGCTTTAAAATGAAATATAATGCTAGCCAGCTATAGAGAAAGCATAAACCTAATCCAGATAAACTGATATGGATCCATAAATCTAAGGAAAAATCAAAGGGGATGATAATGGAGATATGTCAATCAATTGATCAATACATATTTGTTAAGCAACAACTCTGTGCCAGACACTGTGCTAGACTCTGTGCCTTTAAGGAGCTCACATTCTATTAGGGAAGATAACATATATATAAAATAAGCCAATTTTCAAATTTCAATTGACCTTACAATTTCTCTCAATGTATATAGTAAAAATTATATTGGAAAAAAAACCAAGAATCTGCTGTTAGAAAGTTTCCTATAGCAAAATATGAACAGGATATTCTAGGACGTTTTGGATTAAGATAGAAAAAGGTAGGTGGACTTATTCTCTGTTGCTTGAGTAGTAGCATAGAACAGAATGAAAAGAAAGCAATACATGCACAAGGTTCCAAAAGAAAAATCAATGCTATTTATATCTGATTTTATATAGGATATATAAGATGTGAGAGGCCTAAAAAGACTGAGTTTTTTAACCTGGGTTGAGTAGAGAAATGGTACTACTATCAATAGAAACAGGAAAATTAGGTAGATTTCAAGGGTAGATGAGTTAATGATTTTTTAAATAGTATTTTATATTTTCCCAATTGTATGTCAAGACAATCTTTAACATTCATTTTTATAAGATTTTGAGTTCCAGATTTTTTCCCTCCCTTCCTCCCCTCCCTTATTTCTAACATGGTAGGCAATATGATATAGGTTATACTTTTTTGTAATTATGTAAAATACATTTCTAAATTAGTCATAGTTGTGAAAGAAGAAACAGATCAAAAGGGGAGAAAAAGTGGGAAAAAATGAAGTGAAAAAAGCATGCTTCTATCTGCACTGGGTCCATCACTTTTTTATCTGGATGTGGATAGGATTTTCCATCAAGGGTCCTTTGTACTTGTCTTGGATCATTGTGTTGCCAAGAAGAGCTAAGTCATTCATAGATGATTATCATATAATATTACTGGTACTTTGTACAATGCCTCCTAGTTCTGCTCATTTTACTTTGCATTATTTCATATAAGTCTTTCCAGATTTGCTCGTTTTTTTAAAATCTGCCTGCTCATCATTTCTTACTGCAGAACTTGTTCCACCATTCCCCAATGATGGACATCCCCTCAGTTTCCAATATTTTGCCATCACAAAAAGGGCTGCTCTAAATATTTTTGTACAAGTAGGACTTTTTCCTTTTTTTTAATCATCTTTTTGGGATACAGATCTAGTAGTTGCATCGTTGGACCAAAGAGCATACACAGTTTTATAGCCCTTTGGGCATAGTTCCAAATTGCTCTTCAGATTGTTTGAATCAGTTCACAACTCCACCAACAATGCATCAGTGTTCCAGTTTTCTCACATCTTCGCCAACATTTATTATTTTTCTTTTTGTCATATTAACCAATATAACAGGTGTATGGTAGTACCTCAGAGTTTTCTTAATTTGTATTTCTTTAATCAAAAGTGATTTAGAGTATTTTTTCATATGTCTATATATAGTTTGGATTTCTTAGATGAGCTAATAATATTAACAGTTAATTAGAATTTACATATTACTTTAAAGTTTCAATATACTTTATTAATATTATCTAACTGATTATCATAACAACTGTGGGATACAGGTATTATTATCATCCCTGTTTTATAAATGAGGAAACCGAAGTGGGCAGGTGTTAATTGACAGTATATGAAGTTGGGTTTTTCTGATTTCAGGTCTAGCATTCTCTCCACTGGGCTGTATAAGTGTTTGTCTTGTTCATAAAGTGATGCCCAATTAGAAATACATAGTTAGTAGCTAGAGATAAGGCTGTGAGCAAGGCAAAATGATGGACATTTTGTTCCTGAGTGCAGAGTTTAAAAGACTTTAACAATTCAGTTGTCCCTTCACATCACAGGGGTTAGGGATGTGGAGCCCCCACCATCTGGAAAATCTGTATAAGAATTTCTGACCCTCTTTTTGTACTAGAGAAGTCTGAATTATTATGGTATTAAAAGATAAAAAATGTTATACAATGCATTTTTGAATTTCTAAACTTTTTTCTGTGTCATCTACTGTACTTTGCAGCTTCTGCAAAACTCCCCCAAAATTCTCATTTAATCTCTCAAGCCAACCGGTAATAGACTGAAAACATGATAGGAAAAGTCACAATGTGGAAGAAATAACTGTATTCACCATACAGCAGCAAAAACACCAGAGTTTAAGTAGGGAGCAAGAATAATTAGTTAAAACAGGAAGCTGCCAGATGGTATGCAGGGGTGCCCCAGATAACGGTTGATTCTCCGAGTGCAAAAATTCCTAGTTACAGCTCTAGTTGGAGACACAGGAACAAAGCTCAGAAAAAGGAGGTCAGGATGAGGATCTGGGAATCATCTAGAAAGGGTTCTAAATGAAGATATAGAAGTTTAAAGATAGACATGATCAGAAAGTAATATCATTTCAAGATCCTATAGCACCTAAAATAGTATTAGGTAAATGGGAGATTCTCAAATATTGCTTAATTGAGCCTAAGGAAAGAAATAATCAGGTTAAAAAGATAATACCAATCCATTTAAGTTTTAAATCATTATGGGCAATACTATAAGACCAAGCAGCTAATTTGTTCTCCCTTACAAAAGCAAACATAAACAAAAGTACACAGTAAAAGGGACACTCAAATGCTGACAGACCAATTTAATTTTCTTTTAGGATACATACTATAAATAAGGGAGCAAGCCAATAGATTTAATCTATCTGCTATGATACACTACTTTTAGGTCTCTTACACGCAACATATTCATCAACTAAATAGAAAAATACAAGTTAGATTTATAGACCTGAATACACAAAAGGCTAGAGAAATATCACCCAGAAAGTGGTCATCAGAGGCTCAACATCAACCTAGACTATATGCTGAATAGGCCCATGCTGGAGTTAGGCCCAAAGCCAACAAAGGCATCTTGGCTGAAGTAATTGAGAGGCCCTCTATTAAGTTTGTAGTTCCTGCCAAATTGTGTCAAACTGCTAGCATTTTCAGATAGAAACAGAATTCAAAGTAATCTTGACATGTTAACGAAACGGTTTATCAAGAACAAGATGAGCAAGTAATGATGGTGCAGACCCATAATCCCTGCTACCGGGGACCTCTACTGATGAGTTCTGAGCCCCAGTCAGACTCAGGCTCATCAGGCACCCTCATTAAGTATGGCCCTAATATGTGAAGCCCCAGGAGGAAGGGCCACCAGTTTGCCTGATGCAGTCAAAAATAGATGGTCACAAATAACTTGTACAATTAGTAGTGGGATTGGGTCCATGAGTGGCTGTTGCACTGCCCTCCCTGGCAAGATAGGGAGACTTAATCTTTTTTTTTTTCTTTTTGCTGAGGCAATTGGGGTTAAGTGACTTGCCCAGGATCACACAGCCAGGAAGTGTTAAGTGTCTGAGGTCAGATTTGAACTCAGGTCCTCCTGACTTCAGGGGTGCTATTCTATCCACTGCATCACCTAGCTGCCCTAGGGAGACTTATTCTTAAAGGGGAAAAAAAAAAAAAAACCAGGATCAAGTACCACAAAGATATACAAAGGGGGGAAAAACAGACCATAAAGAAACCAGGTGAGATAAACCACTTTGTTCAAAAAGAGGCAAAAGCAGTAATTAGTTTGGCCAAAAAGGCTAACTAGCAGATCCACCCATTAAATAGCACTGTGCACTACGGGCCTGCTTAAAGTAGAGTAAGAAAAGGAAGAAGGTGATGAGATAAAGGAGAATGAACAAAGTCCACTGGATAGTAAGGTAGGGGACAGCATCTGTACCTTCAGCGGATCCCACTGCAAGTTTGCAGGTGGCTGGCCAAGCCTAAAGCCTAGTAAAGTAGCCCATACCTATTTACCTGATAACCAACAGAAGTGCTCTACCCTTCTAGGGTTATTATTTCCTCAAATCCACTCATCTCGGCTGAAGGGATACTTCCCATTACTGTGCTTATAATGCAATTGGCAACAACCTCCTTGTTAACTCCTCATGTGTAAAATGTCCTACCATCACCACCACCCTGAAAAAAAAATTCCACCTTTTGAACGCCTGCTTATTTTTCAAGCCCCAACTCAAATGCTATTTCTGTTAAGCTTTTCCTGATCCTAATATCTCATTCTACCCCAATCATCTGCAGAGAGGCCACAGAACAGCTTCCTATTCCCCATTCCCATTTCTCTTTCCTCTCACTTTCTCCCTAGTTAACACTGATTTAATACTTGGTTTGTATATAGAAAATAATAATAAATTACTGAAGTAATTTAAAGGAACTGCTTACCATTCATGTCTATCAAATAGCAAATAAATTTTTTATTGAAGCTTTTTATTTTCAAAACATATGCATGAATAATTTTTCAACATTGACCCTTGTGTTCCAAATTTTCTCTCCTTCTTTCCATCCCCTCCCCTAGATGGCATGTTAAATGCAATATATGTATACATATTTATATAATTATTTTCCTGCACAAGAAAAATCAGATCAAAAGAAAAAAAAAAAAAACAAAATGCAAGCAAACGAGTGAAAATATAACAAATAAATTTAATCTGATTGTAATCTTTTTTAAAGTAGTTTTTATTTTTCTAAATATATGCTAGATAATATTCTTTTTTATTATTAAAGCTTTTTATTTTCAAAACAAATGCATAGATAATTTTCAACATTTATCCTTGCAAAACTGTGTTTCAAATTTTTTCCCTCCCTTTCCCCTATCCCCTCCTCTAGACACAAGCAATCCAATATAGATTAAACATGTGCAATTCTTCTAAAGATATTTCCATATCCATCATGCTAAACAAGAAAAATCAGATCAAAAGATGGAAGGAAAAAACAACAAACATACAACAACAAAGTGAAAATACCATGCTTTGATCCACATTCAGTCTCCATTGTTCTTTCTCAATGCGAATGGCTTTTTCCCTGATAATCTTAAAATCTGTTCAATTATGCTTTTTCTTAACAGTTTGTTGTTTATACAACATAGATATTCAATTAACAAATTTTTTTCTTTAGTGAGTAAGATTTTTGGTGAGGGGTTTGGAAGGTTAAAAAGGAATTATTGAAGGAACCAGATATATTTTAACTTAAAAAGAAGAAATCTAAGAGAAGGCATAATACTTGTCTTCACATTTTTGAAAGATTGCCATTTATGCAAAAGAAGGATTAGACAGATTCTGGGTTCTAAAAGGCAAAAGTAAGATCATGGATAGAAATCATTGGAGGTAAAACATAAAGAAAGAGCTTTCTTAAAAACCAGAGCTCTCCAAAAGCAAAATGGACTTTCTTATCAGGTAGCAAGCACACTCTAACTGGAGCTGTTTCAATAAAAGGTAGATGATAGAAGATCATATGTGTACATTTATATAGTTTACTTGATGTTTACAGAGACTTTTCATATAGTCTCATTTGATCCCTATAACACTACAAGGTGGGGAATATACGTATTATTCCCCTTCAGGGAGGCTGTAATTGGTCCAACATTGAAAATCTAATAAGTGACAAAGCTGGGAATCAAATCCAGGTCTTAACGTTCATCTCCAATCCCTCTCCAATTCAGCCTCCACAGACCTAGCAAAATAATCTTCCTAAAGCATGGATTTAACCATGTCGTTCCTCTGTTAGAAAGCTTCCAGTAGCTTCCTGTTGGCTCTAAGATACACTATAAACTCCTCATTTGGCTTAAGCCCTTCCCAATTGGCCTGAAACCTCTCTCTCTCCAGACTTTTGATTAAATGATCTTCCTCTCCGGTCTTGGAATTCTATTCTGCTTCCCCTTCTCCACTCCCCTCCCATCACTTGAACATGCTAATTCTTGTGTCTGTAATGTTCTTCCTTCTTCTTGACCATCTCTCTTAAAAGCCTTCAAGACTCAAGTTTTCCTGATCCTCTGAGTTATTAGGACTCTCCTCAAACGATCTTGCATCTACTTATTTTTGTATTCACTGTATCAAATATGAATCTTTTTAGCAAAGAAACTTTTCCGCTGTGTCCTCGGCCCCTTGCACAGTGCCTTCTATATATTAGGGGCTTAATAATTTTTTAATTGAATTCATAGTGCAAGGGAATGTTCAAGAAGAAAAAAGCACTCTTTTGACTGGAGTGTAAGGTGAGAAAGGGCCCAGATAAGATCTGATACTCTCCAGTTAGAATAGGGCTTAAATTACATTAAGAAAAAGTTTAGTTAGGAAGGGCTTCTTCCAGCAAAACAGGATCACAGAGTAATAGAATTTAATCAAGAGAGGAGCTTTAGATACCAACTAGTCCAATGCCTTTACAGATTTTTTACAGATGAGGAAACTGAGGCTCCAGGAGAAATAAAATGTTAAAGATCCTGCCAGTCGTATGCAGCACAGTTGGATTTTGGACTAACTTCATCTTTAAATAAAACATACTTTCCATTGCCTCTCATATAATCTCACAACTACTAGAACTCATTATCTTGTTCAGACCAGTTCCAATAATCTTGTGATGAAAAGAGCCATCTACATCCAGAGGAAGGACTGCAGAAACTGTGGACCACAACATAGCATTTTTACTCTTTTTGTTGTTGTTTATTTGCATTTTGTTTTCTCTCTCAGTTTTTTCTTCTTTCTTCATCTGATTTTTCTTGTGCAGCAGATAATTGTATAAATATGTATACATATATTGGATTTAATATATATTGGATTACCTGTCATCTAAGGTAGGGGGTGGGGAGAAAGAGAGGAAAATTTGGAACAGAAGGTTTTGCAAGGGTCAATGTTGAAAAATTACTCATGCATATGTTTTGTAAGTAAAAAGTTTTAATAAAAAAATAATAAAAAAAGAACTCTATCTTTTCCCCTCAGTTCACTCCTCCTGAGTCCCCTATTTCTGTGGAAGGTACCAATATTCTTCCAGTCACCCAGATACACAACCTAGGAGTCATCTTCTTCAGTATCACTCCCCTCCTCTCTCCCCCATCAGTAGCCAAGTCTTCACAATTTCATCTTTCTACTTATCTTGAATCTATTCACACTATAGCCATCTTAGTCCAAGCCTTGATCATTCTAGCCTGGATTATGATTGCCTCCTTACTGGTCTCCCTTTATCCCTTTTTTCCCTTTTATTCTCCATCTAATAATAATGATGATGATAACTAACATTTACATAATATTTACTATGTGCCAGATACTATGTAATATAGTTTGTAATATAGTACTATATAATATAGTATGTATATATATGTATATGTATATAATATAGTCAGGACTATGTACTTTTAAAACATCTCATTTGATCCTTATAATAACCCTGAGGTAGGTGCTATTATTATCCCCATTTTACAGACAAAGAAATTGAGGCAAACAGGTTAAATAACTTGTCCAAGGTCACACAGCTAGTAAACGCCTGCCTGAGGCTGCATCTGAATTTAGATCTTCCTGACTCCAGATCCAATTCTCAATCCATTATCCTGACCAGTTGCCATCTATCCAAAGGATGCACACTAAAGCTCAGGCCCAGTCATGTTACAGTCTAGCTAAAGAAGCTTCAGGAGTTCCCCCTTGCCTTTCAGATAAAACACAGATTTTAAAGGCCTTCACAATCTAGCTTCTGTTTATCATTCCCAGCTGATGACATAGCATTTCAGTTTACATGTTCTAGACCCAGCCAACCCAAGCTACTTGTTGGGGATGCCTGGGATGCTATATCTTCTCCCATGTGTCTTTGCCCGTGCCTTGAGCAGACATCCTCCTCAACTCCTACCTCTCTTCGAAGCTCAGATCATATACTACTTTCAAGAGACCTTTCCTGATTTCCCCAAAGGGTAATCAGTCATTAATCAATAAGCATTTATTAAGCACCTGCTATGAGCCAGATACTGTGCTAAGTGCTGAGGATACAAAGAAAGGAAAAAATAAAGTCCCTACTCTCAAGGACTTCTAATGAGAGAGATGATATAAGCAATCAATTATGTGAAAATGGTTAATAGTTAATAATTATAGCTATCATTTATTTGGCATTTAATATGTGCTAGGCAGGATGCTGAGTGCTTTACAATTATTACCTCACAACAAGCCAGTGAAGGAAGAGCTATTATTACAATGCTCATTTTACAGATGAGGAAACTGAGGCAAACAAGAATTAAATAATTTGCCCAGGGTCAGAAAACTAGTGAGTGTCTGGGGATGAATTTAAAACCAGGTCTTCCTGACTCTGGGTCTCCTGCTCTGTGACTCTAGCTGACTATCTCATACACACCCACAATGTTTGTATGTATTCATATTTTTGTGTCCTGTTTACATATACACATATGTATATTATATACACACATATGTGTGGTAACAAGTATGTTCCTGCACAATCCTGTGAATTACTAGTGCAATTACTATTATCACCATTTTAAGGACCACTAAGTCTCAAAAAAGTCACTCTTTCCATTGCCCAATCACAGCACCATTGTCAAGTCAAGGAATAAAACTCAGTGCAATGTAATTTCTACCATACTGCTGTCTCTCAAGAAAAGCGATTAAACCCTCCTCCAGCCTAGCAAGGGACACTGTCTGTCCCAAGGGGTCTCTAAAAACAAGATTGACAAGCATATGCTTTGGAGGGTGCAAGTATAGACTGGCCAGTCACAGGACATAATATAGGATGATCTCCTGGATTTTCTTCCAGAGCCATAATTTCATAGCGTGAAAGACGACAGAAGATGAATAGACAATAGTCAAAAGAGGCTCTCCTCCTTTTCCACTAACAGACAGATATGTGGCCAGTGAGAATTAATTCCCCAAGCCCCTGTTTATGTTGAAAACTCAATAAAAGAAATTACCTTGGAAATGTAATATTGGGCCATATGAACTTATATAGAAAGTCTACAAAAAGTCTAGGTCTTAACAGAAACATACAACTTATTTTAACTGCTGGATGACATTTGAAGAAATAATATCTATTTGAACTGATGGAAAAACATTTGAAGAAACATATGTATGTATGTGTGTGTATATATACACAAAGAGACAGAGACAGACAAAGAAAGAGACAGAGAGACAGAGACAGAGACAGAGAGAGATTCGGAGAGAGAAAGAAAGAAAGAATGAGAGAGAGAGAAGAGAGAGATAAAGGAGGGGAAGGGAGAAAGAGAGTAGGTTAGCTCTCAAAGTGGCCAATAATATATTGGGAAGGTGTTGGGTTGTTGAGATCTTAACACTTTCCCTTTAAAAGTGGTCAAGTAAGAATGTAAATGTAAATACAATCGTCATTTCATATTAAAGCTTTTTCCCATTCAGAATTCCTGGATGTCATTTTTTTTTTTCAGTTCCCAAGTAGGCAGCAGGTGGTTTTGTTGTTTCTTGGAGGAAAAGGGAGGAAACAGGATGGAGTGGGAGAATTGTTTTATGTAAAACAGGCGACATCTCCTCCTTGATATCTGCAAATAGGGATTTTCTTTCAGAAAATTGCTAGATGTTCAAACATAGATGACAATTGTGTCTGTTTTATAAGGGGCAAAATTCCATGTGCTTTGTTATTTCAACCTGTTAGCCTGATGATCATGAAAAGTCAACTGTCTCTCAGAAAATTTTGGTGTGTGATTAAAAAAAAACAAAAAACAAGTAAACCAAAAACGAGCTCCCAAGGAATAGACTGTGTAAGAGTGCACGTTTACTATTACTGGAGAAGCTGTTTTCAGATCGTCAGCCTTGAATGACCAGTTCCAGTTATCCAGTAAAGGCAGCTTAGAGAAGGCTGAAGGAATAATCCATATGGTTTCCTCTCATTTTCACTTAGCCAAGTCACCCAGCCAAACCACTCAGAGAAAGAGGCTTCAAGAGGTTCAAAAAAGCCTGCTTATTTACACCTCTGCTAGCTGGATCCTCCCTATTTTATTGTACATTCTTCCCTCCTTAGTCAGGACTCTATGGGACACCTCCACTCATTTCTACTAGCCATAAATGCATTTGCCTTTTTTCTTATTTTAAGATCTGAGTTCTTTTCTTGTACTACTGTCTTGAATCATTATACAAACAAAAGCCACTGTAGGAAGCATACCACAGCCCTGGGGCAGGAGTGACAAGGAAATTCATTCCAGTGACTTCCTCTGTTTACCTACCCATTAATCGAGTTTTTATAAAGCCTGAACACACATGCATAGTCAAAGCATTCAGCTTCTCTTCTAACCTGCTGATAGAGTTTTCTTTCTTAGGAATTCCCTGCCAGGAAAGAAGTGGCAAGTCTGGACCAATACTAGCTATTCTTTCATTCAGAACAGTTCCTTTATGTGAATTATAGTTCCTACTCTCTAGGTCTTTCTTGTCCCATTATAGTGATACCTTCTACATCGCAACTTTCCCCATCATGGTTTCAATATATTGTGGTTTCTTTATATCATGCATTGGCATAAGAAATTAAATGGGAATTTGGGGGGGGGGAAATTTTGTGGAAGCCACAGATGACTCATCCAGCAGAGGACAAAAAACAAGTTTAGAAACTCAGAAATGCATAAGATATTGTCATATTATATAAAATCAATATTTTTATCTTTTAATACCATAATAATTCAGACTTCTTCTCGGGTGCAAAAGGAGGGCCAAAAAATTTTGCATGAGTGCTACTACTGGGCTTATACCCCAAAGAGATACTAAAGAAGGGAAAGAGACCTGTATGTGCCAAAATGTTTGTGGCAGCCCTGTTTGTAGTGGCTAGAAACTGGAAATTGAATGGATGCCCATCAATTGGAGAATGGCTGGGTAAATTGTGGTATGTGAATGTTATGGAATATTATTGCTCTGTAAGAAATGACCAGCAGGATGAATACAGAGAGTCCTGGAGAAACTTACGCGAACTGATGCTGAGTGAAATGAGCAGAACCAGGAGATCATTATACACTTCAACAACAATGCCATATGAGGATCAGTTCTGATGGAAGTGGCTATCTTCAACAATGAGAAAATTCAATTCAGTTTCAATTGATCAATGACGGACAGAATCAGCAACACCCAGAGAAAGAACACTGGGAAATGAATGTAAACTGCATTTTTGTTTTTCTTCCTGGGTTTTTACCTTCTGAATCCAATTCTTCCTGTGCAACAAGAGAACCGTTTAGTTATGCACACATATATTGTATCTAAGATATACTGTGACATATTTAACATGTATAGGACTGCTTGCCATCTGGAGGAGGGGGTGGAGGGAGGGGAAAAATCGGAACAGAAGTGAGTGCAAGGGATAATGTTGTAAAAAATTACCCTGGCATGGGCTCTGTCAATAAAAAGTCATAATTATTTTAAAAAATACAATTAAATTTAAGAAAAATTATCTGCTTTTAAAAAAAATTGATTAAATATCTTTTTGTATGTAGGTCATGTATCCATTTAGAGTTGTTATCTAGGAAATGCTCATAGAATTATATTTTTTTCATTCATAGTAGTTATTACCTTGCTTTCATTTTTAATTTTACATTTTGTTTTGTGTGTCTTTTATGTTTGCATATATGTTCATAGTTGATAAGTTCCCTGAAGAATTTAAGTTCTTCAGGAACAATGCCATTTTTGTCTTTATAGCTCAATGTATTGTGCCATTCCTATTAAATTAAATGTGTTTAATAAATACCTTTTGAATAAAAAAAAATTTTTGCATGGTTTTTCCAGATCAAAGGGTTCCATACTCCTATCCTTTGCAATGAGTAAGTAATAACTATATAATCTTCACCCTGGAAGATGATCTTGGTTGTGGAACTAAAAAGACCCTTTCCAAGAAATGCTGAAAGGCCTGATACATGTTAAATGAATTTAGTAGGTCTGATACAGATGCCCAATGACTCACTTATCCTGGAACCTGTGGACCAACACCAACCCTCTTATTTTTCAGTGTTTTCTTACTACTGATTCAGCATACACTGATTAAGCCTCTATTATATTCAATGAGTTTTGTCTTCTCTAGGTTGGACTTGTGATTTTGCTGTAGTACATATACTTAATCTATGTCTTTCTGATTCCAAGGCTAGCCCCTGTCTAGTACTCCATTTTAATTCATACTAAGCTCTTACTAAAAGATTTTTAAATTATCTTTGTAGTTTCAATAGCCCTGCAGTCAATAAGGCATGAGGGTCAAAGATAGATGGCAACACAAAATTTCTAGGACCAATTATGGGCAACTGCCAATTAACACAGAAGTTAAGTTCTTTCAGAAAATATTTTATTATATATATATATGTATATATATGTAGGTATGTATATATTTGCAAATTACGATAACTTTCTTAGACCAGCCCTTAAAATTCATTTAATGTCACTTAATCAGCAATCTGATAACTTATTGTCTAGCATTAAAAAGTTAATATCTTTATAAAGCATAGATTCAAAGCAAACATAAATGTAAAGAACAAAGTACATTCATGCTTACTGTTGGAATAATTTTAAATTATTATTGTTATTTGTACTTTGTTTTCGAAGATGACCATGACATCAGGGAGGTGATGCAATGACATGCAAGTGAATTGGATTTAAGTAAAAGAGATCTGGGGAAGATCACCTGCCTCTAGAACCATCTGAGCCCAGTGACAACATATAGATCAGGACAACTGGAGATGACCCCAGATGAAATGGGAGACTTTGGTCTTTTTAAGTTAAAATCTTTAATAGGTCTCAGTTTGACTGAAACAACCACACATTCAGTGATTAAGACTAGGTAAGAAATAAGGCAAAGAAAGGCATTGTTTTACCTAGTCAAACAAATCAGTCTTGGGGGGAAAGACCCTTCAGGGTTTCTGGCCAAAACTTTAAAATAGCACACTAGTGGAATCACGTATCTTGCCACTATAACATATTTGTGAACTCTGAAATTTTTTTTTATATTTTATTCTACTAAAGACTACCATTTTGACAGATGTCAATCATCACATTTTGAAGTTTGGATGTTTACTGTTTTTGATATGTGGACATCTGTGGATTAGTTATAAAATATTGGCAATTTAATATAGTACAAGAAATATGTTGCTTTGGGGAATATTTTTAAATTTTGGCTAATTCAATTGAATATTTTCAAAAACAGCAATAAATCTTGATTCAGTATTGGTGGGAGAAGCCTATTTAACCCACAAAATACCTCAAGCTTTCTGTAGTGATGGTTTTATTATTCCTTTTTTTCTTTTTCCAAGGGAAAAATTGTTGTTTGCTTGCATTGTGTTTTCTTTCTCTCATTTTTTTCCCCTTTTTGATCTGGTTTTTCTTGTACAACATGATATTTGTGGAAATATGTATAGAAGAATTGCACATGTTTAACAAATATTGGATTGCTTGCCATCTAGGGGAGGGGATGAGGGGAAGGGAGGGGAAAAATTTTGAACACAAGATTTTGTAAGGGTGAATGTTGAAAATTATCCACATAAAAAGCTTTAATTTAAAAATATGTTTAACATAAAAAAGAAAAAAGGTAAAGAAAAAAACTATTATAATCCAGTACATTTTAGATGTACATCTGCAAACAAGACACCAAATAGTCTCATTGTAAAGATTTACTGAGGAGGGCTTCCTAAAAAAAAAAAAAAAAAAAAAAAAAAGATACCTGCAAAATCAATCACTCACCAGGTACTCTTAATTATGAAATAAAAGACACTGGTCTTCCCTGGACCTTTTCTGACTTATTACCATAGAGACGCAGATTCTGATCCCAAGGTTAGGGTCTTCACTCTTAGGATTCAGAGGCCCCCCAAAACAGGCCATTAGAAAGACCTACCCCACAGCTGAAACAAAAAGACCGCTCCAAATTCCTAGCCTAATCCTGAGCAGGAATGTATATGTGAGTTCTTCTAAATCGCCTCTCAGAATGTAACCTAATTTAAAACGGAGAGCTTTATGTGCAAGGTACTGTAAGTGGAACGTTCACCTGCTTTTTCCATTGGCGGTAGAAACTTCTTTGTAGTTTTGAAATCTGAGGCAAGCTGCTTTTGATTTACAAGGAAGAATCTTTCCTCTCACTTTATAGTCCTCCTGATGAAAGTTGACAGGGCAAATTCTCCCAGTGCAGCTTGGAGCAGGCTGACAAAATGGACGCTCCATTTCATCAGGAATCCAGAATCCTTCCTCTGTAAAACAGTAGGGGGTCTTCCTCACTCCTGCAGGGGCCTGGAGCATCTACTAAAACAGATGTCTGAGTTTAAAAAAAGCCTCCACACCTGCCAAACCACCAGTCAGCAGCTTCCTTCCTCCTTTCTTTCAGTCTCAGAGTAAGCCGAGCATTTGAGAAACAGGGAGTGGACTCTAAGGTTTTCACTTTTCCCTGAAGGCACACTATCTAATCTCTTCAGAGGAGAAAATCAGACCATAGTTCTTCAGACAGGAGAAAAGGAGTGAGCTACAGAGCAAAATAAGAGACCTCCAATGGCTTGGTTCCTTAACACAAACAGCTTAGAGATGCGGGTTCAGCTGAATGCAACTGAAAGTCCACTAATTAATGACAGTAGCTAGGATCTCTATAAGCTGCTGAAGTTTGCAAGGATGTTTTATGTAGAGGCAGAATATCATTTGATCCTCACAGCAAACCTGGAGGTAGGTGCTCTTATAATCCCCATTTTACAGATGAGAAAATTAGACAGAACAAAGTGACTTGCATAGAATCACATATAGCTAATAAGCTTCTGAGATATATTTGAAATGAGGGCTTCTGGAGCTCAGATTCAGTGCTCCATTTGATATACAGCTAATAATTTCCTGAGACATGTTTAAAATGAGGCCTTCTGGACCTTGGGTTCAGTGCTCGCTCCGCTGTTCACACACAGCTAATAATCTTCTGAGACATGTTTGAAATGAGGCCTTCTGGGCCTTATATTCAGTGCTCCCTCCACTGTTCACATACAGCTAATGAGCTTCTTAGATATGTTTGAAATGAGGCCTTCTGGAGCTTAGGTTCAGTGCTCCATTTCACATACAGCTAATAAGCTTCTGAGCTATGTTTGAAATGAGGACTTCTGGAGCTTAGGTTCATTGCTCCATTTCATATACAGCTAATAAGCTTCTTAGTTTCAGTGCTCCCTCCTCTGTGCACATACAGCTAATGAGCTTCTGAGACATGTTTGAAATGAGGCTTTCTGAGCCTTACGTTCAGTGCTCCCTCTGCTGTTCACATACAGCTAATGAGCTTCTGAGACATGTTTGAAATGAGGCCTTCTGGAGCTCAGATTCAGTGCTCCCTCCCCGTTCACATACAGCTAATAAGCTTCTGAGACATGTTTGAAATGAGGCCTTCTGGAGCTCAGATTCAGTACTCCCTCCACTGTTCACATACAGCTAATAATCCTCTGAGATAAGTTTGAAATGAGGCCTTCTGGAGCTCAGATTCAGTGCTCCATCCGCTGTTCACATACAGCTAATAATCCTCTGAGATATGTTTGAAATGAGGCCTTCTGGAGCTCAGATTTAGTGCTCCCTCCGCTGTTCACATACAGCTAATGAGCTTCTGAGATATGTTTGAAATGAGGCCTTCTGGAGCTTAGGTTCAGTGCTCCATTTCACATACAGCTAATAAGCTTCTGAGATATGTTTTAAATGAGGCCTTCTGGCCCTTGGGTTCAGTGCTCCCTCCGCTGTTCACATACAGCTAATGAGCTTCTGAGATATGTTTGACATGAAGCCTTCTAGAACTCATGTTCAGTGCTCCATTTCACATACAGCTAATAAGCTTCTGAGACATGTTTGAAATGAGGCCTTCTGGGCCTTGGGTTCAATGCTCCCTCCACTGTTCATATACAGCTAATAAGCTTCTGAGATATATTTGAAATAAGGCCTTCTGGGCCCTGGGTTCAGTGCTCCCGAGATATGTTTGAAATAAGGCTTTCTGGAGCTTAGGTTCAGTGCTATATTTTACATACAGCTAATAAGCTTCTGAGACATGTTTGAAATGAGGCCTTCTGGGCCTTAGGTTCAGTGCTCCCTCCGCTGTTCACATACAGCTAATGAGCTTCTGAGATATGTTTGAAATGAGGCCTTCTGGAGCTCAGATTCAGTGCTCCATTTCACATACAGCTAATAAGCTTCTGAGCTATGTTTGAAATGAGGCCTTCTAGGCCTTACGTTCAGTGCTCCCTCCGCTGTTCACATACAGCTAATGAGCTTCTGAGATATGTTTGAAATGAGGCCTTCTGGAGCTCAGATTCAGTGCTCCATTTCACATACAGCTAATAAGCTTCTGAGACATGTTTGAAATGAGGCCTTCTAGGCCTTACGTTCAGTGCTCCCTCCGCTGTTCACATACAGCTAATGAGCTTCTGAGATATGTTTGAAATGAGGCCTTCTAGGCCTTACGTTCAGTGCTCCTCCGCTGTTCACATACAGCTAATGAGCTTCTGAGATATGTTTGAAATGAGGCCTTCTAGGCCTTACGTTCAGTGCTCCCTCCGCTGTTCACATACAGCTAATGAGCTTCTGAGATATGTTTGAAATGAGGCCTTCTGGAGCTTAGGTTCAGTGCTCCATCCACTGTTCACATACAGCTAATGAGCTTCTGAGATATGTTTGAAATGAGGCCTTCTGGAGCTCATGTTCCGTGCTCCATTTCACATATATCTAATAAGCTTCTGAGATATGTTTGAAATGAGGCCTTCTGGGCCTTGGATTCAGTGTTCCCACCACTGTTCACACACAGCTAATGAGCTTCTGAGATATGTTGAAATGAGGCCTTGTGGACCTTAGGTTCAGTGTTCCCTCCACTGTTCACATACAGCTAATAAACTTCTGAGACATGTTTGAAATGAAGCCTTCTGGGCCTTAGGTTCAGTGCTCCATCCACTGTTCACATACAGCTAATGAGCTTCTGAGACATGTTTGAAATGAGGCCTTCTGGGCCTTGGGTTCAGTGCTCCATCCACTGTTCACATACAGCTAATGAACTTCTGAGACATGTTTGATATGAAGCCTTCTGGGCCTTAGGTTCAGTGCTCCCTCCACTGTTCACATATAGCTAATAAGTTTCTGAGATATATTTGAAATGAGTCCTTCTGGAGCTCAGATTCAGTGCTGCATTTCACATACAGCTAATAAGCTTCTGAGATATGTTTGAAATGAGGCCTTCTGGGCCATAGGTTCAGTGCTCCTTCCGCTGTTCACATACAGCTAATAAGCTTCTGAGACGTGTTTGAAATGAGGCCTTCTGGAGCTTAAGTTCAGTGCTCCATTTCACATACAGCTAATGAGCTTCTGAGATATGTTTTAAATGAGGCCTTCTGGGCCTTAGGTTCAGTGATCCCTCCGCTGTTCACATACAGCTAATAAGCTTCTGAGACATGTTTGAAATGAGGCCTTCTGGGCCTTATATTCAGTGCTCCCTCCACTGTTCACATACAGCTAATGAGCTTCTGAGATATGTTTTAAATGAGGCCTTCTGGGCCTTATATTCAGTGCTCCCTCCACTGTTCACATACAGCTAATAAGCTTCTGAGACATGTTTGAAATGAGGCCTTCTGGAGCTTAAGTTCAGTGCTCCATTTCACATACAGCTAATAAGCTTCTGAGATATGTTTGAAATGAGGCCTTCTGGGCCTTAGGTTCAATGATCCCTCCGCTGTTCACATACAGCTAATAAGCTTCTGAGATATGTTTGAAATGAGGCCTTCTGGGCCTTGGGTTCAATGCTCCCTCCACTGTTCATATACAGCTAATAAGCTTCTGAGATATGTTTGAAATGAGGCCTTCTGGAGCTTAGGTTCAGTGCTCCATCCACTGTTCACATACAGCTAACGAGCTTCTGAGATATGTTTGAAATGAGGCCTTCTGGAGTTTAGGTTCAGTGCTCCATCCACTGTTCACATACAGCTAACGAGCTTCTGAGATATGTTTGAAATGAGGCCTTCTGGAGTTTAGGTTCAGTGCTCCATCCACTGTTCACATACAGCTAACGAGCTTCTGAGATATATTTGAAATGAGGCTTTCTGGGGCTCATGTTCAGTGCTCCATCCACTGTTCACATACAGCTAATAAGCTTCTGAGATATGTTTGAAATGAGGCCTTCTGGTCCTTGGGTTCAGTGCTCCCTCCGCTGTTCACATACAGCTAGTAAGCTTCTGAGACATGTTTGAAATGAGGCCCTCTGGACCTTAGGTTCAGTACTCCATCCACTGTGTCAAGTAGGCACTTTGAGGGGGAAGGTTAAAATGAAGGTTTAACATTGTCCACAGTATTAGCAAGATTATGTAATGATCAAGTGTGATGGACTTGGCTCTTCTCAGCAATCTGATGATTCAAGACAATTCCAATTCCAGAGACAGAACTATGAAAGCTGAATGTGGATAAAAACATAGTATTTTTACCTTTGTTTGTTTGCTTTTTCTTTCTCCTTTTTTGGTTTGGTTTTTCTTGTATAACATGACAAATATGGAAATATGTTTAAAAGAATTGTATATATTTAACCTGTATCAGATTGCATACTATCTTGGGAAGGAGAAAAATTTATAATACCAAGTTTTACAAAAATGAATGTTGAAGAACAATACTATACAAGGATGAATTCTGATGGAAGTGGCTATCTTTGGCAATGAGAGCATCCAAAACAGTATCAATTGATCAGTAATGAACAGAACTAGCTACACCCAGCAAAAGGACACTGGGCAATGAGTATGGACCACAACATAGCATTTACACTCTTTCTGTTATTGTTTGCTTGCATTTTTGTTTTTCTTCCCAGGTTATTTTTACCTTCTTTCTTAAATTCGATTTTTCTTGTGCGGCAAGATAATGGCATACATATATAATATTTAACATACACTTTAACATATTTAACATGTATAGGACTGCCTGCCATCTAGGGGAGGGCATGCAGGGAAAGAAGGGAAAAGTTGGAACAGAAGTATTTGCAAGGGTCAATATTGAAAAATTACCCATTTTGTCAACAAAAAAGCTATAATAAAAAAAAGAATGTTGAAAACTATCTTTACACGTATTTGGAAAAATAAAATACTATTGAGAAAAAGAAAAATGAACATCCAAGTTTTGCCAGATTATGAGTACACAGGTCATTTAAATTCTCAGTGTGTCTAGCTCACACTCTAAGATGACTGAATAGTTATAATTCTGTTTTATGGATATACATACATATACTATAAGTATATATGCAGAAATAAATTATATGCAATTTGGAAATATTAATTATTCTTTAATTTAGTACAATTAATAAGTTCATTTCTTTTTGTATATATTATGTATGTGTATATATATTTGTGAGTATATGTATATTTGTTAAATGATGAAACATAAGATACTTTCAGAAACTCTCCTACCAAATTAAACTCTTCCAGCTAAGGAAATAAAAGAACAATACTTCTGTGGGAAGAGACTAAGGTCTGTTTGATGGATGTAAGAAAGGGATAAATGGAAGGAGGGGTGTGAATAGGTAATCACTACAAAATGGAGCTGCCAGATGATTCAAAAGAAGAAAGAAGTGTCAACATTGATTAGGCATAAGGTCTTGCTAGGACAAGGCAATAATTGGGCCAACTCCTCTGTCCAGATTTAATCTGTGTTTTAAGAAGCCCTTATAATGTATCTTTGTTTCTTAGTAATTCTCTGAAGTGTTTCCAGACCAACCTCTTATTCCAAAAATGCAGGAAGATTCAGTGTAATAACTCTGAGTACTTACCCCGAGCCTGTCATTAGCTGAGCTCAAAGCACTTTACCAACATTGCCTCATTAAAACTCTCATCACCACACCCCAGTGTGGGAGGAGGATAAGAATATATTATTCCCATTTTGCAGACCAAAAAAAGAGGCTTTAAAAAAAGTCAGTAGTCGAAATTGGATCTCAAAACACCTTTTCTGATTTCAAATCCAGTGTGCTGGCCAGACATTCACAACAAGCTAATTTTAATATAATAAACATTTAGTGAGCATCCACACTTACCATTTCCTACAATCCTGTGTTAGAAAAGGAGACTTTTAAAACGGCTACAATATACATCACTCATTACAGTTATTTACAAAATGTTATAAAATACTAGCCATTGCCATATTTGCCAAACCTTATGAAATTCCATGACTACACCTCCATGAATCTCTGTTCCAATCAGGTATATCCCTTTCCTATCCTGTGGTGTGCCAAAAAGAACTTAAGATCTAAAATTAGGAGGATCAAGGTTCAACTGAAGTCTCTCACTTAATCTCTTTGTACCTCAGTTTCCTTATTGGTAAAACGGAATATACTTAAACTTAATATCTTAAAAATAATATCTTTGTTATAAAGAAAGTGGACTAGATAGATGGCCTTTTCTAACTCTTAAATTCTGTGATTCTGTGAAACCTGAAAGCACATGCAAATGGGACATTATTAAAATTAATCAATCCACAATACTTATTAAGTACTTACTATGTGCCTGGAACACATACAAAAGTAAGCCAATCTCTGTCCTCAAAGAGCTTATCTGAGTATACAGAATATATACAAAATAAACAGTGATGGGGGGAAATTGAGATACTAACGGGGAACATCTTGCAAAACCTCTTGAAGGAGATGGTACTTAAACCGAGCCCTGACTGATAGCAACCATCTTTCCAACACTGTTTTCAACGGGTCTGTGACGACTTTCCCCAAGGGAATAGGCAGATGAGAACAATTTGTTCATGGCCATGAAGGGGACTAGAGCAGGTGCTGTGGAGTTCTTAGAGCTTGTTGTTCCTGTTGTGTGCACAATTTATACTGGCTTGATGTATTACATCTAACATACAGCTTAATACATTTATTATAAAAAGACAAGTTAATAAGCATTTATTAAAAACTTATCAAGTACACAAAATGGGATTGCAGTGGTGAGAAAGGGGAGTGGGGTGGAAAGCGGCCAACCTCTGAGCCATGGTATTGAAGACTGGACAGTCAAAAGCAGGACTAGAGGTGAATGAAGGTTAGCTGGCCTGGCTCCCCTACAAAAATAAAGGTCCCAGGAAAAACTCAGCAATCGGAAAAAGCAGCAGGCTTCCAAGAAATAGGAGGTACTGGCGCAAATAAAATGGCAACACTATTGTTAACAATGGGTTTTTAATGAATAGTTTGTCCCTTTTTACTGATGAGCTCTCTCCCTAAAAGAAAAAGTGTTTTCCCCCAATAATGTACAATTCTAAATCCTAAAATGCTAAATTAACTAATATTCGTCCTACTCCAAAAGTATCCCTTTCTTGGTATGGAGTTTTCTTGGATTTTCTACAGGAATGCCAATGGTGGATAAATTCTTACACATTCTACAAACTTGGAAAGGCAATTAAACAGAGTCCAGGTAACAGATAAGTATCTGTTGTCTAAGGGCCTCCTTTACCATGTTTTATAGCTACTACACAGGATCTCTTCTCCAAGGGTGCTATAACATATGGTAAATTTATTCCACTTCGTCTCTTCAGGGAAACTCCCATAGCTCTTAGGTCATACACAGTGTCCTAATTTCAGCTGATAAAAAGTTTATATATTTATATGCAGTATGGTGTGACTAACTGACAACAGTTTCTACTGCTCCCACATGGCACATGAACTCAACTAGCCAAGCTGGTGCAACAGTCCTTATCTCTTTTGACATCTGCCTTACCCCTCCCTCTGAACACAAAAAAAGTCCTGAAAGACATGGGAAGGATGAAAACAAGAGCAGCATCTAACATCGCAGCAGCAATAGCAGCATGGGACTTCTGGCAAGAAAGTCCTGCATTTTGAGAGGGAGGCCACTGAAAAAAAGATCCCACTTAAGATCAAACTCTCATCCAAGAAGGTAAAATGTGAACTGGCTAATTAGCAGCCTTTTAAAAACTAATGGGGATGTATGGGGTATTCAGGGAGTACCAGTGCCTCCGGTGTGGGGACTTGATGAGGCTTTTTCAGGTGTGCACTTACCACCCAACCTGTGGCTCCAAGATGTCCACTTCAGGGGTCCGCTTGCCACCTAACCTGTGGCTCCAAGATGTCCACTTCAGGGGTCCGCTTGCCACCTAACCTGTGGCTCCAAGAGGTCCACTTCAGGGATCCGCTTGCCACCCAACCTCTGGCTCCAAGATGTCCACTTCAGGGGTCCGCTTGCCACCCAACCTCTGGCTCCAAGATGTCCACTTCAGGGGTCCGCTTGCCACCTAACCTGTGGCTCCAAGGGGTCCACTTCAGGTATCCACTTGCCATCCAACTCTCTGGCTCCAAGATGTCCACTTCACGTATTCACTTGCCACCCAACCTCTAGCTCCAAGATGTCCACTTCATGTATTCACTTGCCACCCAACCTCTAGCTCCAAGATGTCCACTTCAGGGGTCTGCTTGCCACCCAACCTCTGGCTCCAAGATGTCCACTTCAGGGGTCTGCTTGCCACCCAACCTCTGGCTCCAAGAAGCTGTCACATGCACAGAGACCTTACCAGATTGAAGATAACTGACTGACTGATGTGAGTTAGGGGAAACTCTACCCTTCACATGTGAAGACTTCCTCCAGTGGAATGGGCAGATGAAAACAATTTGTTCCAACAGCCCTGAAAGTGCTGAAGCAGGCCCTGTGGAGTGCTCAGAACTTGGTCAAATAAATATCAAAGCAAGACACCAAAGTCACCACTGCATCCTGGAGCACTGCGATCATCTTGACTTTTGTTTTATCTCTGAACTTCAATGAATCAGGAACTGACTACTTTGAGCAACTCTGCCTCACTTAAGTCAAATTCACTCACAAACCATTGATTCTCTTCAAAAATGAAAAGCCAAAAACAAAAACCAATGATGATAAAGCTTGACTGTTAGCTTCCCAGTAGATTATACTTGCTAGCACTGATAAGTTACCAGATTCAGTTCTGATCAACCCTATGATTCTTTATTGCTTGTCATTCCTCTTGATGTAAGAGAATAAACTTTGAATTCTACACCTAATTCAGTAAGGTACACCAGGTATCTTTACCCTTTTCTGGAGAAAACTTTTAGATTTTGATCTCATGAACATATCTAAAATTAACTCTCATAGAATAAAATTAAATTAAATTAGCAACTTTCTAAGTAGTAACTTTTCCTGGAGTAGCTGAGTGAAGAGTCAATGAATATAAGAATCAGGGAGCCTACTTGATTTATTGAGAAGCTAATCAATCCCAGAGCAAAGAATCTAGGACAAGCAAAAACAACAGGTACAAGACAGAGACTTTGCAGGTTGCAAGCTCTGAGGGTCTCGGCTTAGAGAATTTAGCAATCCACTCTCCTAGCCTAGACTTTATTCCAAGAGCTGGTCGTGTCACTATCTTAGTTCCAAGTCAATGAATACATTGTGGCAAGATATGTGTGTTTTAGTGATCACAGAATTTATTCCTCCAATTCTTACAAAATAATAGAGGCACTAAATCATGTAGAAAAACTAATCATACCCCAAGCAGAATAATGCAAGAGAAGTCAAAGCAAAGTACTATGAGAACTATAGGGAGGGAGAGTTCACTTTCAGCTGGAAAAGGGGAATAAATCAGGGAAATCTTCATAGAGAAGTGATAATTGAGTTGGGTTCTGAAGGAAGAAAAATTGTAGAGGCAAGGGTAATGATAGAGAAGATAGAAGAAAGAGCTTTCTTCAGACATATGGTAGCAATATGAACAAGAGAGCAAGAAAAGATGACAAGAAGTTAGTGAGTGTGAGTGACAGAAATAATATTAATAGTATTTCAGATTTGTATAAAGCTTTAAGCTTTCCAGGGGAATCTGCTCACAAAAGATAGTGTGAAAGTGAGTGCGAGTTCAGGTTGGAAAGATGAGGTGAGTTCATAAGGAGTCAGAATATGAAAGGCCTTGAATTTGAGAACCAAGAATTTATACTTTTTTTTGGTAGATAAGGGGGTTTACTGAGGACCAAACCAAAAAGATAAGTGTCAGAGGCAGAATTTAAACCTAGATTCTCCAACTAACAAAAGAGTGCTCTTTCTATTATACCACATTACCTGCCCCAGGCTTCCTCTATGGCTTTCAGAAACGTTTCTAATGTGATGTGATCACATGTATGTATATATATATATATATATATATATATATATATATATATATATATATATATATATATATATGTATATATATATATACACACACACACACACACACACACACACACATATATACTGAGAGAGAGAAAGAGAGTAATCAAGAAAATAGTAAAATAGTTAAAGTCTCTTTAGCTCAAAGCTGAACTCAGGGCACAACTTCTCAGAAGTGTGATAACTCCTTGCAAGTATGGATTGGATTAGTGACCATTAAGATCCTTTCCAGCTCTTAAATTCTATGACTTGGTCATTGCAACAGTTAAGGAAAAAAGAGATGAGTAAATATTCCTTTATAAAAGAAAAAATTTTTTAAATTGCATATGTTTAACACATATTAGATTACTTACTGTCTAGGTAGGGGTGGGGGGAGGAAGGGAGAAAAATTTAGAACACAAGGTTTTGTAAGAGTGAATGTTGAAAACTATCTTTGCATACACTTTGAAAATAGAAAAGCTATTATTTTTTTTAAAGAGATAAGGATTTCATGATGAGATTTGGTTTTTAATGATAACTTGCAGAGTGAGATTGACAATTTGGATAGGTCTACATCATTGAATGGAATTGTATTTTAGCTCCTCCCCAATTGCCTGTACAGGATATTTATCAAGTAGGAGGTAATACTACCAAAAAGGGATAAATTCTAGATAGCAGCTAATACAAAAACTGCAGAATGATGCCTCACTCAACAGAGCTTCCCCCAGCACTAACTTAGAAGGAGAACTAGGAACAATGGGTCTCTAAGTCAACATAACTTTTTTTAAAAATTTTTAAATAATATTTTTCCAATTACATGTAAAGATAATTTTAATATTATTTTTTAACATTCATTTTTTTTTAATTTTTAGTTTCAAATTGTCTTCCTCCCTTTCTCACCTTCTCCCTCAGATGGTAAGCAACTTGATATAGGTTATACATAAATAATCATGCAAAACATATTTCCATATTAATCACATTGTGAAAGAAGACACAAATCCTCCCCCAAAAACAAAAACACAGAGTTAATAGTATGTTTCTCTGTTTTCAGAAACCATTTTCTCTAAATATGGACAGCATTTTTCACCACAAGTTCTCTGAAATTGTCTTGGAACATTATATTGCTGAGAGGAGCTAAGTCATTCACAGCTGATCCTCACACATTATTGCTATTACTGTGCTATTACCAGGTTCTCTTGGTTCTGCTCACTTCACTTTGCATCAATTTATGTATGTCTTCTGAGGTTTTTATGCTATCGGCCTGCTTGTCATTTCTTATAGCACAAGAGTATTCCATTACAGTCATATATCACAGCTTGTGTAGCCCTTTCCCACCTGGTGGGCATCCCTCAATTTCCAATTCTTTGCCATCACAAAACAGCTGCTATAAATATTTTTGTACAAATAGGTCCTTTCCCCTTTTTATGGTCTCTTTGGGATACAGATCTAGCAGTAGTATTGCTAGATCACAGAGGATGCACAGTTTTATAATTCTTTGGGCACCATTCCAAACAGCATGATTTTCAATACCCTACAGAGTCATTCAGCATTCTACTTCCCAGCTAAATTCTCTTTCTATTTGGAAACCTTTTACTCTACTCAGGTAAACTTCAAGGAACACTGAACTCCTTGAGAAAGGAATTGGAGTATATTAAATATATCTATATATATATATATATTATATACATAATAATATATAATAATGATATATATTATTGGGTGTATATAATAATATATAGTATTATATATTATATAATGATTAACAAGGTAATATCGAAGGTTGGCACAAACCTCAAGGGAGGAGAGAATGCAAAGTGATAGTGGCAGAGGAAGTACCAAGGAGAGGGGAAGAAAGCAAGGAGTTTACCATGTCTTCCATCTAGTCCCGGGTGTTAAACTTTTAAAGCAGGTGCAAGTCACATTAGATAGGAATGTTATTTTCTTCTTGAGAGAGCCAGAAGCACCTAAAGAGTCAAAAAACCATAAGATAAAAAGTTTGAAGATGAAAGGGTATTTGTTTACAATGGGGATACAACAGCATTCTCTCCTCCCATATGAACTCCTACTACTTCAAGGCTCTTACCCTGGCTGAATATAGATCTGCCTCCCTGGTTCCAGCTCCAGCTTCCATTGAAGAGCCAAGTCCTCACCTGCTTACCTTTCTGCACTGAAGAAGCTTGTGCAAAAGATGACTCTATTCCAGGAAAGAAATGAAAGCTTGCAAGAGACAGGAAACAATGGTGGGAGGAACCAAGGTAGGACCACAGGAAGCAAATCGAAAGATCTGGATCCAATTCTAGTTCCTCTACTTCATAGCTCACTTCACTTCTCTGTGCCTTAGTTTCCCCATCTGTAAAAAAGATGGATGGTGGACTATATGATCTCAAAGGTCTCTCCTAGTTCTAGATTCTATGATCCTATTATAATAAGTTCATTTTGTGTACAGTTAGAGATTTTTGAAGACTTTGCAAATGGAGCCCTGTGGACCCAAGGTATAAAATTAGCAACACTCCTACATTTAGAAGGTAAGGAGTGGGGAAGAAGATGGAGCTAACTTTCTGGACAATGGCACCAGCAAATTGGTACATAATCGCAATACATGTCAGTACTTGATGAGACCTCCTTTCTGGTCCTATTGTCACATGAGAACTCCAGTAGGTCCCCACACTATCCAACCATCCTTACCTTCATTCTGGCTTTGCCATGGGAGATAATTTCTAGTTCAGGAAGTCAACAATTTTTTTTTAAACTGGCAGATCTGAAGAAAAGATGAAAATCGTAGGAAAACATTAATTCTGATAATAATAAATACGGATGTTGAAGATAAAGAGATTTCTATCTTTCCATAATGGTGTATTCTATTTTTTTAACCACACTTAGATATCATACTATAAGGTAAAATTTTATAACCACAATCAATTAAATTAAGGTTTCTTAAACTTTTTCCACTAGCAACACCCTTTTGCCCAAGAAATTTTTACATGGCCCTGAGTATATAGATCTATAAAACAGGTATACAAATCAAACATTTACTGATTTCAAGACCCCCACATTCAGTTACGTGACACCATATGGGGTTGCAAACCACAGTTTAAGAAGTTTTGACTTACAGAATACTAAACGATTCTGGTCATTTTAAATTTACTTTATAGATGTATGGTGTCCGGAATTACATTTCCAATTCAACATTTCGCATTGCTTGGCAGAAGTCCCCAGATGGAAAAAACAGAATTCTAAAGAAATGGATAAAATTCAAGCTTCGCACATTGAATTTCTTTTTTAGATATAATTTTTTTTTGTTGAATCTTTGCGTCTGTGAACTCTATTTCAGTGTTAACAATTCAGAATTTAAAATGCAATTTTTTTGTATCATCCAATAGTCATATAGCCCATTTTTGTCAAACCACATTGGTTCTGGGTTTAAAATTTTCAAATTTAGAGGGTTTTGATGATATAATCATTCAGAATGTGGTTTGGTTCATGCTATTGTTATTACCCACCCAAATCCTTATATTAATCTCAGAATGGCTTTCTGCTTCTTCTATGTTAGTTTTTTAAAATTTGTGCTGTCCTTTTGCTTCCTAGGTAAGCACAAACAAAATTATAAAGCTATATACTACTAGCAGCATTCTTTATTTAACATCCAACCAAGGAGAGGAGGCCCAGGTATCAGCAGACTAAAGTAGACTTTTTTACCAACCTTGTCTGCTTCCATCTCAGTCACCATGGCCACCAAACCCTTAGCATCCCCCCCTCCCCCTGAAATTGCTTTTTTCCCTCTCTGCTCATTGTGTAACTTGCTCACAAGCGACCTAGTTTGTTTGGCAAGATCTGATTTTTTTTTTATAAACTCACACTGCTTTTACTGGTCACGATTCTCTAGTGGATGTTTAGAGATTGTCTCTCAGTATTTGTTCGGATGTGTTGCTAAGCTTAGGACTGATAGCTTTCTTGCCAGCTGCTCCTTTGCAGGCTCATCCTCACTCCAGCAGATCTGGGACACATTTGCCTTTATGCAGTGGTTCGCCATCTCTCTAGTTATCTTTAAAGTAGATTTCAAAAAATATTATTTCCAAGATTAAACCGACACTGGGACTAATGGTGGTTTTTTAAATAGGCTAATTTGTTCTAATTAATGGGAATATGGTGGAGAAGAGAAAAACAGGTAAAATTTGTAAGAATTATGAATTATAGAAGATAATTAAAGAAATGTCCTTTTACTTTCAAGTACATGTAGTACCTACCACCTCATTTTCCTCTGTAAAGTGGGGATAATAGACATCATTTTTTCTATCTGAAAGGATTGTCATCAGGATCAAATGAGATAAAATATTACAAAGCATTGTAATGGTCAAGCTTAGCCCCAAAGAAGAGATATCAGAATGCAGCTGCTTTTGTTCTTTGCAGAAATAGGAGGGTATAGATATAGAACATTAGATAGAGCAATCAGTGGATCAACAAGTATTTACTAAGCAGCTGTATATACCAGGTACTGTGGAAGATATTATTGTTCAGTCACTTCAGTCGTGTCTCGTTCTTTATGACCCCATTTGGGATTTTCTTGATAAAGATACTGAAGTAGTTTGCCATTTTCTTCTCTAAGAATGGTTTGCCATTTTCTTCTCTAGATCATTTTACAGAGGAATAAATTGAGGTAAACAGGGTTATTGACTTATCTAGGAAATGTATCTGAATGCAGTTTTGAACTCAGATCTTCTCGACACTAGTCCTGGCACTCCATCCACTGTGTCATTTAACTGGACACAAATACAAAATCCAAATAAAAAAATTCAAATACATTCCTAGGAAAGAATTGAAATATTTGAAATGTTGAAATTATTATTTCTCTCTCATATCCACAGCCAATGATTAAAACGGGGAAGATCCTACTTTTTGTCCCTGTCCTATTTCCTCGTCCAAAAGACAGAACTGATGGAACACAGAATTAACATTCTCCTCATTCTGAGTATTGTTATTCCACCCAAATAGCTCATCTTGAGTGGGATATAGATTCTTTGTCTAGTTTGCCCAAAATCAGGATGGTCTAAGGAGAGAAATAATCTCTCTGGCCAAGAGCGACATCATGTCACTCACAGGTTCTCATTGGAATGAGCTCACTTCTCTTTGTAAAATCTACCTCTCATTAATTGTGAATTAATCAGAGTTAATTGCCATCCTCAGGAACACTTCTCTTCCAAAGGGCATATAAGCTGTGAGCCACCATCATGATTGTCAATGACATTCAAGAGGGTCACTGATCTCTTTTTATTAAAATGCTGGCATTATTAATAAAATGACTAATTATCCAAAAAAAAAAATGACTCTCAAATTGAGGAATTTTTTTTCTCTTTTTTTATTCTTGGTGATAAGGGTTGGTTCTCTGGAAAAGAGACAGAGGAAAATAGAGGACAGGGAATGAATAGGTAATTTAACCAAAACAGGGAACTTCCAGATAAGGAATTACTCCCTTCTGCAAAGCAGGCCAGTAAAAACTTTCTTGGCAACTTTCTGTCTTGGTAAATTGCCTAAGAGCAACAATTTTCAACCTTTTTAGCCTTAAGGCCCCTTTAGCCGCTGAGAAAATGATTGTAGACCCTTCCCCCCCCCCATAGACTTTTATTTCTGTGGAGTTTAGTCTTTGGTATTGGTATTCGAAATTAACATATCTAGATATTATTCTGAAAATAATTTTGACCTCGAGGATCCCAAGCAAGAGTTTCAGGCTCCGTGGAGGATCCTGGACTCACTTTAAGAGCCTCTAAACTTGAACACTGAGAGAGATGGAATGGCTTGCCCCCAGGGTCCCTCAATCAGTCTAAATCAGAAGCAGGAATTCAACTCAGGTGGTCCTAATGGCAAGGCTGGTTCTCTCCTCACTGTACCACATGCCTTCTCTTCTTAAAACAAAAGTTAACCAGTTTTTTAAAAAATTAAGCAAGAATTTGAAAAAACACAAAATGCTTTATAAACTACTAAACAAGCATTTATTATAAATATTCACACTGTATAAAGGGATAACCAGAGTTTAGATAAGACAGAAGCTTTTTGTCCAGTAAGGGGATAAGATAGCAACTTATACAATACTACATGATGAAGGTAAAATCCAGTCTTAAAGCCCATTGCATTGGGTGTTGATCTCCATCAATAAGGAGAGAGTCCCATATCAATGGGCTTTGGGACTGGGGTTATAAATGCTATCAATGGGCTTTGGGACTGGGGTTATAAATGCATTAAAGAGTTGAAATTCTACGAGAGATCCATGGGCAATGCTGAAGATCAAGAAAGGCTTTATAGAGAAGGGGCCACATGAGCCGGGCTCCAAAGATGGACGGTAATTCAAACTGAGGGAAGAGAGACATTCCAGCCACAAGGAATGAGTGGGCAGAAGTGGGAAGCACACGCTTGTCTAGTTATCAGGTCCTGGAAGGGAAGCCCCCAAATGGCTCTGACAAGGATGAGTTCTTCCACACTCACCTCATTCTGAGTTACCCAATTAGCAGGTGAGTGGGTCAGCGTAGACACAGGTTTACCCAAATTTTAGCAAAGCATTTGATTAAGCTTCTTGTGCTATTCTTTTAGAATAAATGGGACAGCACTGTTAGGTGATTTCAGAACTGGCTGAGCTGCTGGACCTGAAAACTGATCATTAACAGGATAATATCAATAATAAGGCACTACTAGAGAGTGCACCAGGAACCTGTGCTTTCCCCTGAGTCATTTAATATTTTTAACCAATGACTTAAAGGCAAAACTGGTAGATGATATAAAAGTAGAAAGGATAGCTAACATGCTAAGTGACAATCAGAAAGACCTTGACAGGCAAGAACACTGGGATAAATCTAAAAAAAAAACCCTTAAAATGTTTATTGACATCTTTGTTTTAATGTTACCTTCATTTCAAATCTCTCTCTTCCTCCTCCCCCCTTCTAGAAAGCCATCCCTTGTAAAATAGGGACAAAGAGACAAAAAGAGAGAGAGGAAGCAATTCAGCAAAAGCATCAAATCATTCAACCCAGGCTGAGAGTAGGGGCAATATTCACACCCATAATCTTCCATCTCTGAAATGAAAGAGGGAAATGTTTTCATCTCTTCTTCAGGTCCAAGCTTGGTCATTGTAATTATACGGTGTTCAGTTTCAGGTGTTTTTGTATTTTTTTCGCTTCCATTTACTTTGCTGAGGTCATAGCATAAGTTGTTTTCCTAGCTCTATTTCATTCTGTATCCGTTCATATATTTCTTCCCATCCATCTCTGTTTCCTTTGTATTCTTGTCTCTAACTGGTGTTTGATCACATTTATGTGCCACAATTTGTTTAGCTAGCCCCTTAATCTTTGGCAGGGAGGTAGTGCAATGGATAGCATGCTGGGCCTGGAGTCAAGAAGGCTCATCTTTGGGAGTTCATATCCAGCCTCAGACACTTATTAGCTGTGTGATCCTGAACAAGTCAGTTAGCCCTGTTTGCCTCCATTTCCTCATCTGTAAAATGAGTTGGAAAAGGAGATGGTAAACCATTCTCAGAGAAGGAAATGGAAAACCACTCTTCTATTTTTGCCAAGAAAACCCCATATGATGTCACAAAGAAATCAGCCATGACTGAAAAACAATTCAATAACAACAATTACCAGGTACCCATTCTTGTTTCTAGGTCTTTACTTAAAAAAAAAAAAAAAGTTTGTACAACAACACTATATGATGATCAATTCAGATGGACCTGACCTTCTTCAACAATGAGATGAACCAAATCAGTTCCAATAGAGCAGTAATGAATAGAACCAGCTACACTCAGCAAAAGAACTCTGGGAGATGACTATGAACCACTACATAGAATTCCCAATTCCTCTATTTTTGTCCACCTGCATTTTTGATTTCCTTCACAGGCTTATTGTACGCTATTTCAAAGTCCGATTCTTCTTGTGCAGCAAAATAACTGTTTGGACGTGTATACATATATTGTATTTAACTTATACTTCAACATATTTAACATGTATTGGTCAACCTGCTATCTGGGAGAAGGAGGTGGGGAGGAAGTGAAAAGTTGGAACAAAAGGTTTTGCAACTGTCAATGATGAAAAAACAAAGCTATAATATAATTTAAAAAAAATTTTAAGTTTCTCTTTTTAAAAAGGCTGACATAAATATTTTTATGTATCTAAGACATTTATTTCTATCTTTGACCTCCTTGAGTGATATAACTGGCAGCAGTATCTGATTCAAAGAAAATGTACATTTTGTCACTTCTTAGCAAATTATTTTCCGAATGGTTCAACTACTCACAAAAAAGGCATAATCACAAATATACAAACTTGCTTCCCTAACGTAAGCCATCTCCCACCTTCCCTTTGCATCACCTCCATTTCTTTGGAAAAGGGAAGTTCCTTATCTTATCCCTATAGTCCAAGGTTTCTTTAAGTTTTTCCACTTGCAATCCCTTTTGCCCAAGAAATTTTTATGTAACTTCAACTTTGTAAGTACATAAAATAGGTAAATAAATCAAATTTTTACTGATAATAAATCATAATTTTGTGACCCCCACATTTAGTTGCAAGACCCCATATGAGGTTGTGACCCACAGTTTAAAAGCCTGGACTATATAACACAATCCCATTTCCAGTTCCAATATCCAGTGCAGCTCAAGGCTCAGGCTCTCCATCTTCTCAGGGCTTCCATCTCCCCCATAACACTGATTTTGAGGCTATCATGGCTTTATATGTGGGGATCCCCTTGGGTTTCTGAAACTGAAGAGAACAAACAGCACAGGACAGAAATAAGCAATCCCAGATCCATTTCTTGGAGTCTGGGGGAAGGAGGGAGAGAGGAAAGGAAAGTCCTTCCTTTCCCACCAATTCAGTTCATAGTATCCTCCTCGCTGTGGATGAGCTGGGATCCTTACCCTCTGGATGTAGTAGATGCTTGTCACTGAAAAGAGCACAGCTGAAAGATGGTAGGAATGTGTAACATATATTGGATCGCTTGCCATCTAGGGGAGGGGGTGGGGGGAAGGAGGGGAAACTCTGAAACATGAGGCAGTGCAAGGGTCAGTGCTAAAAAAAATTATCCATGCATATGTTTTAAAAATAAAAGGCTTTTATTTATGTATATGTATATACAATAATATATATGTTTATACACACACACACACACTTTCTTGGGGAAAAAAAGTAAGAAAGAAAGAAAGATGGTGGGAAAGGGAGAATCAGAAAGAGAGAGCAGCTGGGTCTCCCCAGTTGCAAAGGCAGTCAGTCAATCAAAGATGCTCCCCGCACCCACTTGGTAGGAGATGAAGAGACCTCCATTTTTGGCAACTGTAACATGCTCCAAAGACCCCTCAAGGACACCTCCATATTGGAAATGGACATACCCAGAGATGCCCGTGTTCCGTGACATTGTATTCAGTTCTGGGAGCCACATTTTAGGAAGGGCATTGACAAAGTTTAAAACATTCAAAAGAAAAGGTCCAGAATTTCGGACTTATGAAGGAACTTTTCATCTGGAGAAAAAAGACTCAGAGAACAAAAGATGACTGTCTTCAAGTATGTGAAGGGCTTTGTCAAAGAAGGATCAGTGTTGCTATGTTAGGCAATGGATAGAAGTTGCAAAGGAGCAAATTTAGGCTTGACATCAAGGAAAACTAAATATAGAGGCAACTAAGGGTTATCCTGGGAGTCAAAACTCGAGTTCAATACTGGCTGTAGACACTAGCTCTGTGATCCTAAGACAAGTAGACCAGTTATTTAACTTTTCTCAATCCTAGTTTCCTCATCTGTACAATAGGGATAATAATAGCATCTACCATACAGGGTCATTGTAAGGATTAAACAAATAACACAGGAAAAGTGCTTTCTAAACATTAAAGCATTATTAATAAATGCAATCATCATCATTATTATTATCATCATCATCAGTCTTCTTCCTCCATAAAATTTATTAATGGGCAGTTCTAAATTATTCAAAATGAAGGAAGGAAATAAACATTAATTAAGCTCCTAAGCACTTTACAAATATTATCTCATCTGAGCCTCACAACTACCCTGAGGGGTTGGGCGCTATCATTATTCCCAATTTACAGGTAAGGAAATTGAAGCAGACAGCTTGCTTGGGAACACATAGTTATAAAGTATATCAGGTTGGATTTGAATTCAGGTCTTCCTGATTCTGGGTGTCATAAAATGGCAGGATTCCCTGTACTTGTTGTTCAGTCATATCTGACTCTTCAGGACCCCATTTAGGGTTTTCTTAGCAGAGATATTGGAGTGGTTTATTATTTCCTTCTAGAGCTTCTTTTGCAGAGAAGGAAATTGAGGTTAGACTTGAAGTCAAGAAGATTCATATTCCTGACTGCAGGCTGGGCCATCTCCCTGCCCCATTAGTCTAATTTGTGTTTTCCTGTGATCAGGTATTTTATTCCACTGTCCCCATTCAAGTCATTGTTGGAAAAAGCTACAGCCTGCTTAAAGTCTCCATGCATCTTTCAAGTCCCTTTTTGATGGTCTGCCATTTTGACTCACTTAAGATTGGGATGTCCTATAATTCTTATCCATATAACATTATCTGAAAAATTTTGGTTTGGGGTCCAAAGCTATGGTTTTCATCAGGGTAGGGAATTTCTCCTATAGATACAGATCTGGAACTCTCCAATAATTTAAAGTCTTTATGAGTTACCTATGTTACCAAGAGAGTTAGTGATTTACCTTGAGTCACATAGCAAGAACATGTCAAGGTTAGAATTTGAGTCCAAGGCTTCCTTCCTCCAAGGCCATTAGGGTTCAAAAAAAGACTTTGTATCATCTTTAAAAAGCTAAATGAATTGTGACATACAGATATAATGAAATATCACTACATAATCAAAAATGACAAATACAAAGAATTCTAAGGAGGAAGACTTGTACATAATCAGAAAAATAGACAATGATTTTAATGTAATTTTTTTTTACTTTTTTTTGCTGAGGCAATTGGGATTAAGTGAGTTGCCCGGGGCCACACAACTAGGAAGTGTGAAGTGTTAAGTGTCTGAGGTCAAATTTGAACTCAAGTCCTCTTAACTTCAGGGCTGTGCTCTATCCATTGTGCCAGCTAGCTGCCACCTAGCTGCTCCCTTAACATAAATTAAGACAAAAAATTTAAGTGGCTCAAAGTGATCAGTTGATTCTATCTGACTGGTGTTAAAGCATACTTTACTGTTTATTATATGTTTTTATTCCATTACTCTTAGCTATGAAATTGTGAATGTAGAATGATAAATATACTATAAATCCCAATTGCTAGGCTAAGTATCTTTGTTTAGAGCTTTATTTTTTAAAGGGAATATACTGGGGAAGCCAGGGGGCTCACTGGAGTCAGGTATCCAACCTCAAACTCTTGAGTTCAAATCCAACCTTAAACCCCTTACTTTTATTGAAACTTACTTTTATAGCCTTAACCATCAGAGAAGGAAAAAGGAAACCACTTCAGTATCTCTGCCAAGAAAACACCATGGATAATAACTTATACAGGGATTACAAAGGGTTGAGTATGACTGAATAACAACAATTGGGCAAGGAGAAGGAGATTACTGGGAAATGATTGTGTCAAAATAAACTACCCCAATACAAATTTTATAATAATATAAGTCAAAGAAGAGGAAAGTGAAAATACTGCTATTCCAATAACTAAAACTTCTAGTAGACAAAACTGGAAAAATATCAAACAATTTGCAGGGAAATTAGAATATTGTATAGCCTGGAGTGGCTATAAATCTGGAGCAGATCTGAAAAAAAGAGACAATCTGATAAATTGAACATTTGAATGTCAATTGGATATTGAATGTTAATGCTATTTTTATCTGAATATTCATCATTAGATATTACTTATCTAACATGCAAAACAAAATCTCTCATTTCCAAATTTGAAAAATAAAAGCTGAAAACTAAAAAAAATCAAGCTTATGTAACAAAGTACAATGTGTACAGTGATTGCTGTGATTTTATTATTGCTGAGTCATTTTTCAGTTGAGTCCTACTCTTCATGTCCCCATTTGGGGTTTTCTTGGCAAAGATGCTGGAGTGGATTATCATTTCTTTCTCCAGCTCATTTTACAGATGAAGCAAACAGGGTTAAGTGACTTGCCCAGGGTCACACAGCTAGAAAGTGTCTGGGACCACATTTGAACTCAGGTCCTCCTGACTCCAGGACCGCAGCTTTATCCACTGCGCCACCTAGTGGTCCTCTATGATGCTACTTTCTCCTCTCCCCTGTTAAATTCTGGGTCCAATTCACTATCCATCTAAGCAACCACCTGGAACTTTTGAAAGACTCTTTAACCTGGAGTCACTGGCCCTGAGTTCAAATCTTGATTATGCTCCTCTTTAGCTATGTGACTTTAAACAAGTGACCTGACTTCTCAGGGTCTCAGTTTATACACCTATAAAATTAAAATCTTTAAGATTTTTTCTTGTAGAGCTATGACCCTATATAATAGCCAGCATTTATAAATTTAAGATTTTTAATCTTTTTTCATTTAAAAATTTAGTATTTGCAAAGCATTTTACATATTTTATCTCATTTGATCCCATAATCACCCTATGAAGCAGACATCATCATCATCTTCATAACTAAAATAAATCCTAACTATGTGACAAGCACTGTGCTAAGCACATTACAATAATTAAATTGCATCCTCCCCAAAACCTTGGGAGGTTATTATCATCTCCATTTTACTGATGAGAAAACTGACTTGCCCAGAGTTACGTAGCTAATAAATGTCTGAAACCCTGTTTGAACAATAACACTTGGATCTAGGACATCTTTGATGAAGATATCACAGAAGGGAACAAGTAGTTTTGCAAGTGATACTCCAGAACTAACCACATCTTGATTATCACAGAACTGATTGAAAGCTACAGCAAGTCTGGGACTCCTCTATGCAATTCAATTAAGTAGAGCAAAATTTCACCTCTTCCAAGCATATGACAAAATCATAGCAGATTCCTTGAAAAATATAATGATAGAAGTAACTTTGTTAAATAATCCTCTAATTCGTGATATTAAATGATGTTTAACATAGGGAATCATGATCTCAAAGATATTCACTGTTATTACTATGGAAATTCTTCTCAGTGTCTGATACTTGGGTACTTCCATTTGAAAATGACCTTGTACTGATTCCATCAAGCCCCCAACACTTCAAAGCCTCCTAAATGAAATTAATAAGCTTCCGAGAAATTTATCCACACAGGAAAAACCAAGTGGATGAAAAATACTTATCTTCCAAAACGTGCAGTGGACAATTTAAGGAACTCATGCAGCAGAGCAAACCTTGCATTAGACAATGAGCTGAATCTGAAATTGCATTGAAAGAGGATTAAATGACAAAAGCTTTAAAACTAGATCTCACTTAAAGGAAGGAAAGGGGCCCACGTGTGCCAAAATGTTTGTGGCAGCCCTTTTTGTAGTGGCTAGAAACTGGAACCTGAGTGGATGCCCATCAATTGGAGAATGGCTGGGTAAATTGTGGTATATCAATGTTATGGAATATTATTGTTCTGTATGAAATGACCAGCAGGATGATTTCAGAAAGGCCTGAAGAGACTTACATGAATTAATGCTGAATGAAATGAGCAGAACCAGGAGATCATTATATACTTCAACAACAATACTTTACAATGATCAATTCTGATGGACGTGGCTCTCTTCAACAATGAGATGATTCAAACCAGTTCCACTTGTTCAGTGATGAGGAGAACCATCTACACCCAGAGAGAGGCCTGTGGGAGCTGAGTGTGGATCACAATATAACATTCTCATTCTTCTTGTTGTTGTTTGCTTGTATTTTGTTTTCTCAGTTTTTTTTTTCCTTCTTGATCTGATTTTTCTTGTGCAGCAAGATAACTGTATAAATATATATACATATATTGGATTTAACATGTATTTTAACATATTTAACATGCACTGGATGGGTTATCTGCTACCTAGTGGAGGGGATGGGGGGAAGGTGGGGATAATTTGGAACAAGGATTTGCAAGGGTCAATGTTGAAAAATTACCCATGCATATGCTTTGTAAATAAAAAGCTTTAATAAAAAATATTTTTAAAAATATAACTAGATCTCAGAGAATGTTTGACCTAATTTTCTCATTTTGTAGGTGGGGAAATCAAGGTTCAGTCAAGATAAGGGACTTTCCCAGAGTCAAATAGCTAGTAAGGGTCAGAGGCAGGATTTGAAGGCTGAATTGCTATAGGGAGACATTGATCCCAATGACCCCAAACTTTTCCCTAAAACAAAGAGAAATTAAAATCAAACAGCACCCAAAGTGGGTGAGAAGTATATAGTTGGCAGGAGCACTGATAGAAAGGATATCACTAGAGAAATGTATAAATAGAAAAATGATGGGCAAGGCATGTAATGAGAGCAACTGGTAATTGAGAATGCCCTACAAGTATTCACACAATGTAAAGAGAGCTCAGACTTACAGTCAGGACACTAGGGATCAAATCCCACCTGGATACTTAGCCGTGAGCAAACCAATTCTGTATTCCAGGTTTCTTCACCTACAAAATGAAGGGGCTGGATTCCATGGCCTCTAAAATGCCATCTAGCTTTAAATCTGTGAGCCTAAGAATGCAAGAAATAATCTGACAAGGTGGGAGGAATCCCCGAGCTGGGCCAGGATGGGCAGGCATATATTGATCACAGTCTATATCACTGGAAGGAATACCTACATTAATGCGACCACAGAACCATTGGAGTATTTAGTCAAGTCTTCTTAACTTCATTTTTTAAAAATCAGAAGCATTTACTATCACTGTGTGCCAGGCACTGGGAGTACAAAGAAAAAGGAAAAGATTTCAAAATATTGCTTTCCCCTTTGCCCTACAGAGCAGGCTATTTCTTGAAACAAACATTTTAAAAGAAGGGGGAAGGGGAGAAAGAGACAATTCAACAAAGCCTGAAACTTCATCTTCTTAAATTATCATTGCCAATTCCTCCCAAAGTTACCTGTTATTGGAGTGTTAGAGCCCAAAAGTGGAGGTTGTGCTACTGTCATTGGTGAAACTAAGTTGCTGTAGAATTTCCAAAACAGTAAAGAACTGTATTTTCACATCTATTGTTGGTATTATTCCCAGTTTCATCTATAAATCTTTTAGAAAATATCTGTTCTAACTAGATCTCAAATCAAAGATCCTTTAGGTCCATTTTTCCTAATTATTTTTCTACTCTTCCTAAGACACGGGTATTCATAATAATGAGGTCCATAGAGGCAAATAGGGGGTTCAGTAGATAGAAGACTAGACTAGGAGGCCAAGATTTGAATTCAAATTTGCCTTAGACACTAGCCTTGTGATCCTAATCAAGTAGACAAGTTATTTAACCTCTTTCCATCTCGGTTTCCTTATTTGTAAAATGGGAATAACAGCACCTGCCATACAGCGTTGTTGTGAGGAGATAACACAGGAAAAGTGCTTTGTAAACATTAAAGCATTTTAATAAATGCTATCATTTATATTATTGTCATCATCATCAGTTGTCCTCCTTCATAATATTTTGAAATGTGTACTCTAAACAGGTATTATACTCACAAGTCAGTTAGTAGACTGTACACTTCTTACCCTTAATTTCCTCACTAGAAGACCAGATTTTTCCTATTAAATTTTAGTCAGTCGTGGGTTTCGTTTTTGGTTGTTTTTTTTTTTTTTTTGGGGGGGGGGGGAGTGGAGAAGGGAGATTGTTGTTGTTCGTCATGTCTGCTGTCTTTTAGCTCTAATCCTGATGGGAAAGTTCCTAATGTACAGGTGTAAAGGTTTGGAGTTGTTTATATAAACTTTGACATCTTTTTAAATCTATTTCATGGTTTGGGATGGTCAAAAATCTTGTCTCCTGCTGGCCCACACTCTGGAGGTAAATATCTTCATACTTTGTCCTTGGGGCAGTTGCGTGGCACAGTGCATAGAGTACCACACCGGGAGGCAAGAAGACCTGGATTCAAATCTGACCTCAGACACTTAAAAGCTTGGTGACTCTGGGCAAGAGTCACTTAACCCTGTTTCCTCCTCTGTATTATGAGCAAACCTCTCCAATATCTCTGTCAAGAGAACCCCAAACCGGGTCACAGAAAGTCAGATGTGTTTGAAATGAATGAATCTGGAAGGACCGTCTGCTGCAGGTCCACTCTTAGGTCCTTCCAGCTAAGTAAAATTTGAAAGGGCTTGCTTTCTTTCTGCTGAAAGCTTTTAAAAATGTAAAAAGCTCCAATGCTTTGACAAAGAATGGAAACAGAACTTATTGCTACACCTAATAGAAGCAGCTAAGTGCAACAAGATAGTTTTGGATTTCAAATCTGAAAGAACTGAGTTCAAATTTTGCCTCTAATATTTATTAGTTGTGTGATTCTAGATAAATGACTGAACCTCTATTTACCTCAGTCCTCATCTGTAAAATGGGACAATAATGGCACCTACTTCAAACCTATTGTTGTTGATGTCTTGGTCAGTCACAGTTGATTCTTCTGACCACACCAAGTTTTTCTATCCTCCACTAGCTCTCCAAGTCTGTATTAACAATAGTCACACCTAGCTTTTATTTTATTTTATTTTATTGCTGAGGCAATTGAAGTTAAGTGACTGCCCAGGGTCACAACCTAGCTATTAATAATAATATTAACTGGCATTTATACAGCACATTCACATCTACAAAGTCCCATGCAAACGAACTACTCAGTTAACTAGCATTTAGTAAGTATCTACTATGTGCCAGGCACTATGCTAAGTGATGGGACACAAAGAAAAGTAAAAGAAAAAAAAAAGATCTGTTCTCCAAGATATACAGTATTTCATTTGATTTGGTGGGAGAATCAAATGAGATAATATCTGTAAAGCACTTTATTTAGCATCTATTATGTGCTAGCCACAAGGAAGTACTGAAGACACAGACCAAAGTAAAATATCATCAAGAAACTTCTTCCATTGTTGAGCTGAATTAAATGGAATCACTAAGGGTTTCTAGGCCAAAGTTCTGCAATGATCTATATTGGACTGCTTGCTGTCTTAGGCAGAGGGAGGAAGAAAAAAATTGGAATTCAAAACCTTATAAAAATGAATGTTGATAACTATCTTTACATGTAATTGGTGGATAAACCACTGGTGGTTTTGTTTTACAAAAAAACTAGAAAAAAAGTCGAGTGCTTATCAAATAAAGACTGACTTACCAAATTATTGTACATAAATATAACAATATTATCATGCAGTAAAAATCAACAACAAAAGCGTTATATTCAGAGAAATCTGTCAAGACTTTTATGAACTCGAACGGAGCAAAGGGAACAGAATCAGAACAATGTATATGACTGTATCATTGCAAATCAAAACAATTTTGAAAGCATTAAGAATAATCATTATCTGATTTTATATTTATTATATTATTATAAACAATTATAATGATAACAACAACAAATATTTGTAAAATGCTTTAAGGTTTGCACAGTGTTTTCTATATATTATCTCATTTGATCTTCACAACAACTCTGATAGATAAATGGCATTTTTATCCTCATTTTACAAATAAAAAAAAAATGAAGGTAAGTGACTTGTCTAGTGTCAAACAACTAGTATTTGAAGCAGGATGTGAATTTAGGGCTTTCTGATACAAGGCACTGTTCCAAATAGCTACCAATCATGGTCCAGAAGACTGATGATAAATCATGCTTCCCATTTCTAGGCAGAGAAATAAAGAGTCACATATTTGGGATGAGATATACATTTCCAGTCATAAACCCTAGCTTTAATTTAATGTAGACTAAATTTATTTGCTAAATGAGAATTTTTAATTTGATGGGGGTAGAGAATCATTCAGGGAATGAAGAGGAATAGTAATAGAGATGGGAAAAGAGTCCCTAAAATATTTTTAATATACAGAAAAAAACAAAAGATCATAAAAAATATATAATTAACCAGGGTAGTGTTGTCACTACCATGTTAAATTTAATATATACTTTTAAAAATAAAACATAATTTCATACATTACTCTTGTTTTTGTTCTTTGTACATGGAAATATTCATGCTTGTTGGTATTTTTTAAGCCTATAATAAAACAAAGACATTTGGGATATGGGAGGGGAGAGGTTTCCCTCCTCTGTGTGTGTCTGCAAAAACTATCTTAGAAACCAAATTATTAGTGGGTTCTTTTTTCTGGATATTCACTTTGGCCCCATTGTTCTTTTTAATCAGCTTAATTAGTATTAATTCATAGAGTTTCCTTGCTCCTTCTTTTCCCTGAGATCTTAAACTGATTAAGCATGAACTCCCCCTCTCCCTTTTCCATTCCCTGTTCCAACTTGTCTTTAATCTTTGCAAAAGTGCCCCAATCATTCTCTTTCTCTTTTTACTTTTCTTACAGAATAACTGTCATCTACCTCATAGCTCACATTCTCATGACCTCTGATCTTTTCAAATATTAACATGGTCTTTAGGCTATTCCTCTTCTTAAGCACTTAATATAAATGACATTATGACAGCTAAATACAATAGAGTGCCAGGCCTGGAATCAGGAAGATTCATCTTCCTAAATTCAAATCTGATCTCAGACACTAGCTTTGTGACCTTAGGCAAGTCACTTAGTCCTATCTGTCTCATTTTCCTCATCTGTAAAACAAGCTGGAGAAGGAAATGGCAAATCATTTCAATATCTTTGAAAGAAAATCCCAAATAGGATCCAAAGAGTCAGACACTGAAAACAACTGAACAACATAAATGATATTTAATATATTTATTATTATTTAGGATTATTAAGTATATCTTTCCTTTTGATTGTGTTTCTTCTTTGGCACCATCATAATTCACATTTTTGTTTTATTTTAAAGGTTTCAGAGATTAAATACTTAGGACAAATATTATTATCCATTTTATAGATGAGTAAATGGAGATCCAGTAAGTTAGAGTAGTTTGTTCAAGATTACACAAGTACTAAATATGAGAAAGAGATTTGCAATCCAGACCTAAAATCCGCTAGTGCTCTTTCTACAATTCCTTTATTTAAAATCAAAATCAATTTTTCGTTGCATGTACAATGACACAAATTTAAAGTATCACAAAGCAACATATAGAATATTTAAATGATGTTCAGATATTTAGAAATGTGGTTCAAAATGTAATAGTTTATTTTCAAATTTAAATAAGAAATATTTCATGATTATATAGTTTTATGATAAAAGATATGGAATTAGATTGTAATTGAGCCATTTTCAGTTGTAAACAGAAATATGTTAAGAATACCACCTGATAGGTTATATTAATTATATATGGTTACCAAAAAAAAAAAAAAAAGTAAAAAATAAAAATGACAGAACACATGTTTAAAGGTATGAGAAAGACTTTATATCTCCATATAAGTAAAGTGATAACAAACCCTCCAATACTTATTGATCCTCTAAGACCTATAACTTTCCAGATAGGCAAGAAATGTCTTGGGAAAATCAGATTTCAAATATAACACTTCCAGATCTGGATTTTTTTCTTTTTTTTTCTTTCCCACAAAACTACTCTTCATTCTGATTTCTCAGCTTCAGTAAATGGCACTTAGATTTTGAACTTTGATATTACCTTCTTTGATATTTTTCTCCCTTTTCCCCAAAGTCCAATTAGTGGTCAAGTCTCTTTTTCACAGGAGACAGCCCAATATTTTCCATTTCAGAGTGCTTCCTCCCATCCTAATTCACACTCTCATTTCCTCTCACTGTGGTAATAGTCTCCTAATTAACGTTCCTGCCTGTAATCTTCCCTCCATTGGAATCCATCCTTCATATAGCTGCCAAATGAAGTTTTTCTAATTCACAAGTCTGATCAGGTCATTCCCCAGCTCAAAAACCATACATAACTCCCATTACCTATAGGATAAAATGCAAACTCCTCCACTTGGCATATAAAGCACTCCAATAAATTTGGCTCCCACTTACTTTTATAACATCTTTTTGCATTATTCTCCTTAAAGCCAATCTCTATTCCAGCCAAAACCAGAATATCCTGGTTTTGCCTTGAAACTTTCAGCAAGAGAAAAGTACCTTTTCACTAACTATTGAAACCCTTTTCTTCCTTGAAGATTCAGTTTATTTCTCATTTCCTCCAAGAAGTCTTTCCTGGTCCTGCCAAGTGCAAGTAACCCTCCCTGCTCAAATTAATTTTTGCATTTTGCAGGGGCAGCCAGGTGATGCAGTGCATAGAGCACTGGGCCCAGGCAAGGAGACCTGAGTTCAGACATTCACTAGCTACAGTGATTCTGGGCCAGTCACCTAACTACTGCCTGGGTCAGTTTCTTCAACTGTAAGATAGGGGTAATAATAGTATCTATCACCTGGCGTGTTTCTGAAGATCTAATAAGAAACTATTAGTAAAGTGCTTAACACAGTACCTACCTACATAGTAAGTGCTTACTAAATAAAAGCTTCTTCCTTTCTGCCTTTGGCATATTTCATTTTACATCACACTTTTTTTTTTTTTTTTTTAGTTTTCAATAGTATCTTATTTTTCCAATTAGTTAGTATTACTTCCAATAAGTTAGTTTTCAACCCTCATTTTTGAATGGTTTTGAGTTCCAATTTTTTTTTCTCCTTCCCCTCCCTTACCTCTCCCTTCCCCAAGACAGCAAGCAATCTGATATAGGTTCTACATGTACAATCATTTTAAGATTTCCATATTAGTCATGTTGTATCACACTTATTTATGCACACATCTTATTCACACCCTAAGTATCAGGGTTGTCTCCTTCCCAATGCCAGCCCTAACGTCTATACTGAGCTACAGCATCAACAATAATGATATGTTGGGAGGCTCCATTTCTTGTTGTCAGTCACTTTTTAGCTGTGAATAATTCTTTGTAACCTCATTTTATGGTTTTCTTGGCAGAGATACTGGAGAGTTTTGCATCTCCTTCTCCAGATCATTTTACAGATGAGGAAACTGAGGCAAACTGGGGTAAGTGACTTGGCCAAGGTCACACAGCTGGGAAGTGTCCCGTATAGGGCTGGCACTCTATCCTGCCCCCACTGGCTCTATTAGGCCCATCCAAAGCACTATACCAATCACCACAGTCTGCAAGTGAATACCTTCCCAGGCTTTTGGGGGAAGGTGCTGGGATCGAGTCAGTTCTACTCTCTGCCTGCTCTCTCCACGAGGGCTCCACCTATGCCCTAGCTGCAGAACCTTCCTGGGCCTCTTGCACCTTTGGCCCTCTACCTCCGCCATGGACCTGTGTGTTACCTGGGCAATATACCTCAGAATCTCTTACACTGCTCCCCCTAATGCTCTGTAAGACACCTGGAGAGGAGGACATTTTCCTGCATACAGAATAAAATCAATTAATCAAACAATCAACACTCATTTATTAAGCAATTACTATGTACCTGTTACTAGAGTATAAATATGTTAGTAAGTTCCTGTACTGAAGCAGTTTATATTCAAAGAAGGTTGGGGGGAAGAAGAGAGAGAAAGTTTTCATAGATCATTAAATACAGGATATATATTTTTTAAAATATTTGGGATAATATTTAGTATAACTCAGTATAACAGTCTTTATTATAACTTGGTATAATTAAGTATTAAATATAACAACCAGTAGAATTAAGCAGCTAAGTGCCACAGTGGATGCAGTGTCATTCCCAGAGTCAGGAAAACATTTTTGAGTTCGAATCTGACCTCAGATACTTACTAGCTGTGTGGCCCTGGGAAAGAGACTTAACCTGTCTGCCTCGGTTTCCTCATCTCTAAAATGAGCTGGAGAAGGAAATGGAAAACCACTCCAGCATTTTTGCCAAGAAAACCCCAAACTGAAAAATCACAACCAGTAGAATTAAGAAAGCTTGCTTGAGCCGAATCCTGCCGAGTCCCACAATCTCTAATAGAGAAGACATTTAAGAAGGAAAACATAAGGGACAGTTTGAGCAAAGAAGGCATTGATGGGAATGGCAGACAGAATGTCATGCAGATCACTCCCCACCCTCAATTAAATGTCAGGTTTAGATTGGACAAGAGGACGTCCTGTAATCTGTCATAGCTGGCTCATTTCTGGATAGGAAATGTTCTCTGACTTGCAGCAGTTACAAGGTCTCCCCCTTTAAAGCAAACAATCACAAATAAAGCCTTCCTAACTCATCCTATTAAGTGACAGTAGACACAGCTGCGGACAAATGTTTCAGGACACCGAGCCTTATTTTTCCAGCTGCTGCCTGTGTGTGCAGAAGGGGCGCCCCAGCCTCCACCTAACAGGGGAAGCTTTGCCCCAACAGCCACTAACAGAACAGGGCACAGGTGTTCTGAGGTGCAAGAACCCCGGAACAAGCAGTACCCGGCGAACTGAAAAGAACAGAGCAGATGCATGAGTAACTGGTATAACTGCCAGGCCTGAGCTGCTGCAAATTCCAGCCCTGTGGGAGGCCAGGAGCCTGCATCCCTCCCTTCCACGCAGACTGATTTATAAGGAGCAAAGTGGTGGTTTGCAGCGTTGGAGCTGACTGGATGGGCAAAGGGTGGAACGCGGATCTGGAACCCCCCCCACCCCGACGGGACCGCTGCATCTGGATGCTGGGAAAGACAGGAGAGTCTGCAGCTGGCCGGGGAGACTGCAGATCCGTTAGGCTAGTGGAGCGTGGCCGTCAGTTACGAATGAAGGCTCGTTGTTGCCAAGCTTCCTTCGGGTTTCTTTTTTGGTTGTTGTTTTGTTTTGTGCAGAAAGAGGCGACTGCTTTTAACGGGCCAGACCCTGATGTATGTTGTGACTATGACACAGAAATGCTCTTCCCGTTCATCTTTCGAAATTCGGGAATAGACTAATCCTATTTTCCTGGCTCTCAGATTTTGCCATTTGAATTCCAGTTGTGCCATTTGTAAGAACTGACACCCTGACACCGATCTGAACCCAAGAAGTTCTGTCCTTGGTTCCAAAACTGTAACCTTTAGTGGTGGTGATTGCATCAGAGCTGCTTCAATCTTTTTATTGTAACAGCAGTAATAATTATGATGATGATGATAGGGCAGCTAAGTGGATAGAGCACCAGCCCTGAAGTCAGGAGGACCTGAGTTCAAATCTGGCTTCAGACACTTAACACTTCCTACCTGGGTGACCTGGGCAAGTTTTTTTGCTGAGGCAAAAAAAAAAAAAAAAAAAAAGATACTGGAATGGTTTGCCATTTCTTTTTCCAATGGATAAAGCAAAAAAAAAAAAAAAAAAAAAAGGCTAAGTGACACTTAAGTCTTCCTGACTCCACAGCCCGAGTTTAAATCAAGGTCACACAGCTAGTAAAGTGTCTGAGGCTGAATTTGAATTCAGGTCTTTCTGACTCAGGATTTTTCTAAAATGAAGATAACTCAGATAGTACTTACCTTAAAGGATGGTAAGGAGAATCTAAAGAGATAACAGACCTAGCAATGTACTTTAATTGCTATTTTTTAAAAAATCACATATTCCAAGTGGTCCATGATTTTGGTGATTTGTCCAGCTAACCAAATTACCTAAGATAAACATACACATTAATGACAATATAAAAGTCTAAAATAATTTCTAGTTATTCCCCAAAGTCTAAACACAGTCTTTCCCCCAACATACAACTTTTTAAAAAGGTTCAGAATTCTAGAAGAAAATCAAACTGTATTTCAAAAACAACTTCAAAATTTTTAGGAAAGACATGCGACAATAAGAATGAAAATAGACAAGAGATACTTAAAATGAATTTTGGAAAAATTTATCTGAATTAGAAAGGAATGTGCAGATGAGGAAACTGAATCAAGCAAGCAGTAAATGGTAGAGTCAGGATTCAAAATCATGTGTTATGCTCCAAAGCCAGCACTTCTACCGTCTCCAGCTGCCCCTTTAAGCAGCTTGATGGAAACAGATACACTTGTATAAAGAAAATAATTTTGAAAACTATTTTCACCTCTACAGAAAAGAAGAAAGAAAATATTTAACTCAGGTGCTGGGAAAAGAATTCTGAGTTTTGAGCCCATGCTTGCATTAAGGAAAAATGAAGTTAGGCCCCCAGGGCATTAATCCTTTAGGAGCTACTTACAATACAATTCCCTTCAGAATAGGGGAGTGAAATGATAAGTATAATGTTAAAGTCTCTGCATTTGATTGTTCACAGAGTTTGAGTGGGAAGGACCTCAGAGCTCTTCTAATAATAGTTTGAATTTATATATTGCTTTAGGGTTTGCCAAGTGGTTTACATACATTATCATTATCTCCTATGTCACAACAACTCTGAGAGATAATTGTCATTATTACCTTTATTATTATTGCTATTGTACAGATTCAGAAACAATCTGAGAAAGATTAAGTGACTTGCTCAGAATCCCAATGCCACAGAACCCTCTTTCCTGACTCCAGGATTTTATAGTGGCCTGGCAGGATAAACATCACAACAGCATCTGGTGGCAGTATCTTGGCTGGAGGGTATGAGGAAGGTCAGAGTCAGCAAAAAAAGCTTCATCATACCTAAGAGAAATACCTTGAAGACCCCCGTCCCCCCCCCAAAAAAAAAGACTTCCTAAGAGGAATGTTATTCCTTTGACTGGTGCTATATTGTAATACATGGGAGCTGTTGGATTACATGAAAGCCACCTGACAGTGGCTGCTGGAGATCCAACCCAAACCTGCAGAATGGATCTCCTCTTGTGAGAGGATGATGCAAGGAGACTGAGAGGCCGTTGCTGTTCTCTGACCTCTCTAGTTGCATTGTCTGACCTCTCTCCCCTTCCCTCTGCCTCCAATTAATCTCATTCCCATTCCACAAGCAACATCTGTGTCAGCAAAGGCTGCCCTGCAACTCCTTCAGATGCTATGATCCACAGCTGTGGAGGCTCTCAGAGAATTGATCTGTCCCTTAACAGTGCTATTTGAGCCTGAGTCTCTGGGATTGTATTTTATGAGAGAGGGTTTCAGAGGGAGGCTTTGGGGAATGTTTTATATCAAATGTTGTTACTATATCACTTTATGTAGTCTTCCTGACTCCAAGCCCAGTGCTCTATCCATTGCATCACCTAGCTGCCCATCTTAGGTAACACCTTTTTGTGGTTCACTCACATCCAACTCCTCCATCTTCCTCTCTCTCTCTCTCTCTCTCTCTCTCTCTTTTTCTCTCTCTCTCTCTCTCTCTGTATATATATATATATATATATATATGCACATTCTATTCATGTTTATTGTTTCCATGACACTATCTAATCATCCCATGCTCTACCATTCCCTTTTCCTTTCACTCTTTTTCAACATGTCTTTCTAATGAATTTCATCTCATTAGAGATGATTGTCATTATTACCTTTATTAGTATTGCTATTGTACAGATTGGCTAAAGCATTTAAGCTTCAGTTTCAGTATCTGACCTTCCAGTAAAAAATCTGAATTAATTTCTCTAAGTATTCACTGATTTAATCTTCTTACTATTTAAGGGCCTTTCAAAAGTCTTCATCACATCGATTCTGTGACACTCAACATCCCTCATAGTCCAACTCTCACCACCATAGCTTTGACTATGTGAACCTTTGTAAGCAGATAATGTCTCGGTTTTTTAGTATGCTGTCCAGATTCGCCATAGCTTTCAAGGAACAAGCATCTTTTAATTTCATGACTACAGATAATGGCTAAGCAATCTTTGAACCCAAAAATATAAATCTGACCTGATTCTATTTTTCCATCCTCTCTTTGCCAGAAAGTTTTGGAACTAGTTGTCAAGATCTTAGTTTTTTAATGTTAAACTTCAAGCCAGCTTTTACATTCCACTTTAGCCCTTATAAAGAGGCATCTTAATTCCTTTTCACTTTCTACCATCAGAATGATATTGGTATCCTTAATTCCAGTTTTTGATTCATCCAACCTGACATTTCACATGATGTAACATTTCACATGATGTACTCTACATGTAAGTTAAATAAGTAATGTGACACAATAATTGTATAAATATGTATATATATTTTGCATGTATATGTATGGATTTAACATATATTTTAAAAATATATATTTAATATATATTGCCATCTAGGGGAAAGGGTGGAGAGAAATTTAGAACACAAAATTTTGCAAGAGTCAATGTTGAAAAATCTTTCATGCATATGTTTTGAAAATAAAAAGCTTTAATTTTAAAAATAGGTAATATATCATATAGCCTTATCATACTCCTTTTCCAATTTTAAACCAATCAGTTGTTCCATGCTTGGTTCTAACTATTGTTCTTTGACCTGTATATTTTCTCAGGAGACAAATAAGATGATCTGGTACTCCCATCTCTTTGAGGACTTAATACATTTTGTTGTGATCAATATAGTAAAAGGAACTTTAATGTAGTCAATGAAACAGAATTGAATATTTTTGAAATTCCCTTTTTTCCTCTATAACCCAGTGATGTTGGCAATTTGGGTTCTAGTTCCTTTGCTTCTAGGAATACCAGCCTATTCTGGCAATTCTCAGTTCACATATTACCACAGTCTAGTTTGCAGAATCTTAAACAGAACTTTAAAGGCATGTGAAATGAACACAATTATTTGGTAATTTGAACATTCCTTCCCATTATCTTTCTCTGGGATTGGGATGTAAACTGATCTTTTCCAATACAATGGCATTGTTAAGTTTTCCAAATTTGTGGGCATATTGAATATCTTATTAAAAGCTAATTAAGTCTGGCTGACATATTAACTGATGATCATGGAAATAACCATGCTGGTGAGGATTTGTGAGTTACAGAATTAGAAATTGGGGTTACCCCTAACCCTAAAAAGTATGGATTTGGGATAAGTAACTCCACAGCATATGCTAAATTAATAAAGCTCAATGAGTGTCTAAAGGCAATGCAAAGAAGTCTTACTCTAGAGATTCCCTGTAAAGTTACTGAGACTTCAAAGGCTTGGTACTCATTGCTGGGGCTTTCCGGGAGGATGAATTTCCTTCAGCAAGCCCTGTAGAAAGTCAGTGCTGAAAAGACTTGGCATTTTAGAATGACATGGCAAGTTTGAAGTGATTCTTGTGTCTTTCCCTGTAACAATGGCAATGAAATGGGACCCTACTCTGTTAAAAGAAACTCCAGATTAGCATCTCTTTCTCAGTTCACTCATGTAGCACCTAATGCCTACAACTGACTGATTATCCACTGCTCCTGGAAAGCCTCTGCCTCTTGTTTTCTTACAACTAGGTCCATTTCTATTAGGGATTAATTAGGAAAATTAGGGATTTTCCTAAAATACAGGTCTCCCCTCCACTCCATAAACTCCAGCGGTTTCCTCGTTGCCCCCAGGAGCAAATACAAAAGGCTCTGTTGGCTTTCAAAGCTTTATAACATAGTTATCTCCTATTTTTCTAGCTTCTTACATCTTACTCCCTTGTATTCCTTAATCCTGTCACACTAGCCTCCTGGCTGTTCCATAAACAAGACACTTCATCTCCTGGCTCAGGGTATTCTCTGGCTGTTCCCCATTCCTGCAACATTCTCATCTGCTCCAGACTACTAACCTCTCTGGCTCCCTGTAAGTCTCATTCAATTTCTATAGTCTTCCCAAGTCCTTCTAATTCCAAGGTCTTTCCTTTCCATTATTCCCCATTTATGCTGAATATAACTTTATTTGCATATTTTCTCCTCCATTTGACTTAAGATCAGCACTATGTTTTGCCTCGTTTTTATCCCCATGACTTCGTACAGTGCCTGATACATAGTAGGGGCTTAATAAATCTTTACTGATTGATTGATTGATCTGCTTTTTGACTTGGAAAAGTCTGAAAGTCCCAAGACCAGAAGCTTTGGTGTCCCTGGAGCAATAGTGAGGGACAGGAGCAGAAGCTTCTGCACTGGAGTAGATGACCATACATCAGAGATCTTCCCAAACCTGACCTGGATTTCACCAGTAGCATGTAGCAAGTTTTGTTTGCACAGTGCCCAGGCAAGCTACTTCAAGTTTAGAATTTCTTTAAATTGGTGGATTAATGGAAGTTGAATTGTTGAATTTAATACCAACCAGACAGGTAACATAAAAGACAATCATTTTGCTGTGATGTTGATTTCATGAACCAAAACTTGGTAAATCTGAAGTAGACCCTCTGTTTCTGACTTTTTTTACCAGGTAAGTAAAGGTTATATTACTACATTCCCAGAAAAATACACGTAGACATCTATTCATCCAAACCAATAATATATCAAGAGTACTGGGTTGAGGAAGACACAGAAATAAATGTGATCCACTCTACCCTCTCTTGTTCGGATAGGGCTTGATCTGGATGATCTCTGAAATTCTCTGTGTGATCTTTACAAATCTTATGTGGGCAATGCCCCTTTTGAAAGAGTTCAGTGACTTTATAAGGGAGTCAAAGATTTTTTTTTATGTGAAACCTAGAAGCCCAGAAAAATTCACCATAGTCCATTATACTGGCATTTATTAGAACATTGGGTACAATGTATGAGAATAGTGTTTTACTAAAGAGAAAAAAATAAAAGATAAACATACTCTGTAATGGGAAAGCCAGAATAACTCATGAGTCTTCAATATCCTTTTTTTAAAAACTAATAAACATTTATTCCCACAGTGTCATCATCTCAGGATAATAAACTTTATTCACAATGGTATCTTTGACCAAGTAATTCCCCCAACCCCATACCTAGGTTGACATAATCAGAAGTAATATTGAATATTGTTCAAAGTTTTAACCCTAACAACATCTTTCTCTGATTGAATTGGAAGAAACAGTAGTACTGTTAATAATAATAAAAATAATTAACACTTATATAGTGCTTACTATATTCAAGCACGGAGCCAAGCTCTTTTGAATTATTTTTTTGATCCTCACAATTCTGAGAGGTAAGTACTCTTATTGTCCCCATTTTATAGATGAAGAAATCAAGGCAGATGGGGTTGAATGGTTTGCCCAGTGGAGGACCAAAACCTCTGGTAGATGGGCTTGCATGTCCTTTTCAGGGCTGCTCATCCACTTTTGGTGTCCACTTTTACCCAACTCCCCCTGGGGCTACAAGAACTGCTGGTAGCAAGCAGAGCAGCCACACACTAATCCTCAGTGAATTAGGGGGGTGTCTGCCCCAAGCAGGGAAGACTTCCTAGTGCAATGGACAGAAGAGAAGAATTCGTTCAGGGTTGCTGACGAGGACAGTGTGGAGCACCTGGTCAGACACTGGTCACCAAGGTCATCCGCTGCACTCCAGGACGTGTCCAGTTGTCCCAATTTTTGGCCTGCCACTGAACTTAGATGCAAGTCAGCCTCACTTAAATCCAACTCGCAAGCAAATCAAGACTTCAGCTGGGATGTCCTCGGTCCTCCTCAGAAACAAAAGCAAACAACTTTCTGAGGCTGGTTTTGAATTCTGCTCTTCCTGACTTCGAGTCTAATTATTCACCTAGCTCCTCATAAAAAGGAAGCTGGTGTATTTTGTTTTTGTCCTCATTTTTTTCCTTTTTGACCTGATTTTTCTTGTACAGCATGAAATGTGTAGAAATATGTATAGAAGAATTGCACATGTTTTAACACATATTGGATTACTTGCCATCTAGCTGGGGGGAAGGGAGGGAAAAAATTTAGAATACAAGGTTTTTTGTAAGAGTGAATGTTAAAAGTTATTCATGTATGTATTTTGAAAATAAGGTTTTTAGAGAAGGAAGGAATTTGTGGCCAAGTAAGAACTTTAGTACATTATTGAATGCAAAATGGATAATTTTGATTATATTAAGTTAAAAACATCTGTACAAACAAAACCAATGCAAAGTTAGAAGAGAAGGGATAAACTGGGGAAAATTTTTACATTCAAGGGTTCTGATAAAGGCCTCATTTCTAAAATATATAGAGAATTGACTCAAATTTATTAGAAATCAAGCCATTCTCCAATTCATAAATGGTCAAAGGATATGAACAGGCAATTTTTAGATAAAGAAATAAAAACAATTTCTAGTCATATGAAAAGGTGCTCTAAATCATTATTGATCAGAGAAATACAAATTAAGACAACTCTGAGATACCACTATGTACCCTCTCAGGTTGGTTAAAATGGCAGGAAAAGATAATGACAAATGTTGGAGGGGATGTGGGAAAACAGGGACACTGATACATTGTTGGTGGAATTGTGAATACATCCAGCTATTCTGGAGAGCTCAGAAAGCTATCAAACTGTGCATACCCTTTGATCCAGCAGTGTCTCTACTGGGCTTAAACAAAGAGATCTTAAAGGAGGAAAAGGGACCCACATGTGCAAAAATGTCTGTGGCAGCCCTTTTTATAGTGGCCAGAAACTGGAAACTGAGTGGATGCCCATCAATTGGAGAATGGCTGAATAAATTGTGGTATATGAATGTTATGGAACATTATTGTTCTGTAAGAAACGACCAGCAGGATGATTTCAGAAAGGCCTGAAGAGGCTTACATGAACTGATGCTAAGTGAAATGAGAAGAACCAGGGGATTATTATACACGGAAACAAGAAGACTATACAATGATCAATTCTGATGGACATGGCTCTCTTCAACAATGAGGTGAATCAGGTCAATTCCAATGATCTTGTGATGAAGAGAGCCATCTACACCCAGAGAGAGGTCTGTGGGAACTGAGTGTGGATCACAACATAGAATTTTCATTCTTTTTGTTGTTGTTTGCTTGCATTTTGTTTTCTTTCTCACTTTTTTTTTCTTTTTTTGACCTGATTTTTCTTGTGCAGCATATTTGTGGAAATATATAGAGAGAAACTGCAAAAAGAAAACAAGTTTTTCTTGTTCATCAGTTCATGTAAATCTGTCTTTCTAAAGCCTTTCTAAAATTGGCTTGTCCATCATTTTTTGTAGTGCAATAATATTCCAATACTTTAATATACCATAACTTATCCAACCATTTCCCAAATAATGGACATCTACTCATTTCCCAATTCTCTGCCACTGCAAAAAGAGCTACTTTTTTTGTATATGTGGATCCCTTTCCCTCCTTTAAGATCTCTCTGGGATACAAGCCCAGTAGAAACACTGCTGGACCTAAAGGTATGTACAGTTTGATAGCCTTTGAGCATATTCCAAACTGCTCTCCAGAAGGGCTGGACAGAACTTATTCTCTGTTTATCCATTCTTCCCCCAGGTAGTTATGTATTTGTGGGAGAGTGTCCCAGGCTTATGGGGGGGATATTTTATTGTTACTTTTCTTACCTTGGACTAAATTATATCTAAGATACCAACGTTATTTCTTTGAATGTCTCTGCTTAGAACCGAGTCAGAGGGTTTTCTGGCACCAGTAAGCACGTCAGTGGAAGCCTCTGAGTAATGGTTTTTTGGCAGAAATGGAACCACAGAGTACCTTGAGTCTAGGGGAGGGCCGCCTTGGAGACCTGTCGGGATGTGGGTATAGCATGTCAGGGTGCCTGTATGGACTTACGCTGCCGTAGCCACGTCCCAAAGCTGAAGCTGGATAATGTCACCGAGCACACGGCCAAAGCCCCGCTCTCAAATTCAGGCCCAGTCTGTTCGGGGCTTCCCTCGCGGTGGAGCAGGCAGTCCGGTTAGGCTGACCAGATCACATCAGGCCCTCAGTCTTTAAACCCTTATTACTGAAGTATCAGTTACACCTTCTGATTTGTTACTACTGTTGTCTGGGACAAAGGTTCACATCTGAATATAGTAGGTTTTTTATTCTGAAATTCAAGTGGGAAGACTCCAATGAAAAATTCACTTTCCTCATATAACATTAAATAAGTCTCGTGAGCTTAAGAAAGTCAAGAACGCCCAGCATTTAGAAGCAGCATTTCTGTCTGCAAAAGCAATAGTCAGGGCTGTGGGCCTTCCTCTTCTCCTATCTGGTACAGTCATAGGATGCTCCAAGGGGAAGCGTATTTCAAGCAACTCAACAAGTCTATTAAACTTTCATTCATTGGATGCCTGAAACACCCACAGGTTCCCCTCTTACAAGCCCTCAAACCCAAAATACCGCTGCAGAGGGTGTTCTTGTCCAAAACCATCTGAGCATATTCTCGAGACCCAACTATCACGAAGCAGAAACTGGAGGACGGGCGTGAAAGGCGCCATTTAAAAGAATGAATAAGGAAATCAATCCATGGCTTAGGACTCTGGGGCTCCTGCTTCCAGACCACGGATCAGAAAACAGAGAACTTGTCCCCATCGCCACACTGCAAGACTTCTTCCAGCCTCACAGAAGCTCATAACAACAGTCAATAAGTGGGGTTGTTCAGTAGTTTCAGTCATGTCCCACTCTTCATGACGCACCTGGGGGTTTCTTGGCAGAAATAACAGAGTGGCTTGCCATTTCCTTCTCCAGTTAATTTTACAGATGAGGAAACTGAGGCAAACTGAGTTAAGTGACTGGTACAGGGTAACACAGCTAGGAATTCTGACTCCAGGCCCAGAGCTCTCTCCTCTAAATTACCAAGCTATCTCAGTGAATATGCTCACTGTGTGGCCCACATCCGTACTAAACACTTTATAATAATTATCTCTATTATAGAGCTGTTGAGGCAGGAGGAAAGAGATGACCCTGGCTTCCCAAATAAGATTCCAAAATATGTTTTATCCCATAGATCAATGTTAAAAGTTCTTAGTTTTGTTTTTTTTTTCCCCTAGAATAATTGGTTTCAACTATATTTAGAGCTATTTAAAACTGGTCAAAATGGGAAAAAGAATTTTAAAGTTAAAAGTTATATTTCTATGGAATTAGAAAAATAAAATATTGAAATTCAAAAAAATAAAAATAAGAAGCACTTCGCTTCTCTAGTAAAATCCCAGCTAAGCTGTACAATGATAGCAATCCTATGGGATAGAAAGAATTTTGTAGGCTAGACTGAGAACCAAGCTTCCCTTTATGCATTCATTCATTCAAAAAAAATTTATATTGATCATCTACTAAGTTCTAGGTCCTGAGAGACAAAGACATAATCTATCACTCCTAAAAATGTCCAATTCTGGGTCTTTGGCCCCATTACAATCTATTTTGCCTTAATTGTGTATATAGATATGAATATAAATTTGTAAATATGTATGTGTATATATACATGCACACTTATTTCACCATTCTTTTAGAGTGTATACTTTTAAGACTGGGACTATGCTTTCCACATGGCAGATACCTAATTAGCAGAACAGCTAATAAATTTTTGATGCATTTTAATAATTATTTTATCCTTCAAATGTTAAAGGAATTTGAAAAAGAAAAAATTCTTTTCTAGAGGTGAGTCTCACTAATAGGGAACTGGTAGCTAGGGTCACACTACTAGTAAGTCTCTTAAGGACATGTTTCTTCCTGACTCATTGCTTTATCCATGAGTCACCTAGCTGCTCCCTCCAGGAGGTATACTACCTAAATGAAATAATCAAAAGCAAAACAAAGTTCTTGATGCTGAAGAGAGAAAAAAATTAAAACAGAATAATATCTCATGTGTCCTCTTAGACAACTGGAGAATAGATGAACAAATTATGGTGTATGAGTGGATTAGAATTTTAATACACAGTAAGAAATGACAGAAGAGGATTTCAGAGAATTCTGACTAATATAAATTGAAACAAGTTGAAATGAATGAGCAGTTTCTACAAGGAGAATAACATGGTAAAGAAGAACTATTTTGAAAGACTTAAGAATTCAAATTAATGTTATGTTCAATCACATCTCTAGTGGACCAAAGATGGAAGCATATTACCTTCCTTCTAACAAAAAAGTGATGGATACAAAATTGAGAAACATCCATTTTTTGACACAACCACAGTGTAGATTCATTTTACTTGACTTTTTATTTGTTTTGAAGGGTTTTCTTTTTTCTTCTCTCTGAGTTTTTAATTGGGGAAGGGGAGGGTTCCATTAGGAGAGTTAACAATTATTGCTTACTAGTTGTGTGACCCTAGCCAAGTCACTTAACCCCAACTGCCTTACCAAAAAACAAAATAAAACAAAAAAAAAATAATAACAATTATGTTGCTAATAAAAAGAATGGTTATTGGAACATTTTTAAATACCCCAAAGAAAAGAGAAGGAACAGACAAAAAGTTTTGAAAGTATAGAATTTAATCATATACTTTTTTTTTAAATCAAGGGTTATAAAATTGAAATTCAGTTTCATACAGAATCCTCTTTGTGTGCTTTGCTACTTTTTTATGTTTAAGGATTCATTTTTTTTTAATTGACAAAGATAAAAAGACTAAAATGAATCTGGGTGATCAAGCATCTTGAGATCACTCCATATGAAGATCAGATAAAAGAACTAGGGAGGTTTCCTCTAAAAAGGAGCTGCAGAGAAGACTGTGGCTGTTTTATAATACATATATGTATGTATGTATGTATATATACACACACACACACACACACACCCCACCTAAAAGGTTAGGAACCAGAAGAGTCATTAGTCAGTCATATTCTGTTAGACCCTCATGGGCACAACTATGAAGAATAAGTGGAAGTTTCACAAAGATAAATTTAAGATTTATATAAGGAAAACATCCATTTTTCTACTCTCCTAAGAGTATGGCAATAACCTTGCGTGCCTGAAGGTTATGGCAGCTATCCCAAAAGAGTACAAGCATAGCAAAAGAATGTGCACTTTTCCCCCAAGGACCAGCTGAGCAATTGGGTGGCCACTTGGTGATGAATTCTTTGATCTCAGCAACCCTTGAAACAAAGAAAATAAACAAAATGACCTTCAGTATAATGGATAGCCCATTGCAATGTCAGAAGATACCTCTCCCCTCACTGGGCAGACCAAATGGCGGCAAATTTGTTGAAGAAGAGAAACAAATTATATGGGATAGACAAACACAAATGGGATGGTTAGGGGTCTGCAGGACTGAAGGGAACACCCCCATAACAAAATAACTTATAGTAATGAGACTATAAGGAAGAAATCCTTTCCAACAAACATACTCATAAGTTGATTCATAAATTTACCCATAGGTAGAATAAATGGCCTTGGGAGATAGTGGGTTCCCCCCTTTCTGGATATCTTCAACTAAAAGCTAGATGACTTTTTGGCAGGCTGTAGCAGAGGAGGCACTTGTTAGGTTAGACTAAATGGCCTCTGAGATCTCTCTATTTTATTGTATTTTAAGGCAATCAGAGTTAAGGGACTTGCCCAGGGTCACAGAGCTAATGACCATGTGAGGTGGGATTTGAACTCAGGTCCTCCTAACTCCAGGCCAGTACTCTACCCATCACATCACCTAGCTGTCCCTGAGGTCTTTTTCAGCTCTGAGGAGCTATTGTAAGTGGTTTAAATTACAATGCAACTATACATTCATTTACCATTCTCCCTTTTTGTTACCACTAGTTACCTGATATTTAAAAATGTTATAGCCTAATACTTTGAGACCAAGAGACTTCAAGCCAATATGTATGACTAATATGAAAATTTCCTTGAATCAGACAGACCAACCAACTACGAAAAATTATGCATGATTACCCAAATTAAGAGATTTCCTGGGCAAGGTCCCTAGAGTCATTTCCTCATCTTTAAAATGACTTCTAACTTTCCTTCCTACTCTAAATACTATGATTCCTATTTTGAAAAGAAATGTTCTTTGACTACTGACCATGGTTTAAGTAAGATCTTTATTTGGTGAATTAGAAATGTAGAGGAAAATCTAAGAACTATGTCCCCTCCCCTCCCCAGGCTACTAGGCAACTGAGCAAGGAAGGAGAAGGTGGGAGTCAGAGCAGTTGGTCAATAAGCATCTATTAAACACCTACTATATACCAGCTAAGTATTAGACATATTAAAAAAGGTCAAAGACAGCCCTTGAGGGGTTCACATCTAATGGAAAGGAGACAACATGCAAATAATTATGTACAAACATGCTTTTTATGCAGGATCAGATCACATCATATATGTGTGTGTGTGTGTGTGTGTGTATACACAGGATAAATGAATCCCTAAAACTGGATCTCTAGATATCAATTTTCAGGGTAAAACCAAACTTGGGCTGCGGTGAGTGTTGTGTCCCACTCTTTGCGACCCCATTTTGGGGTTTTCTTGGCAAAATACTAGAGTGGTTTGTTTACCATTTCCTTCTCCAATTTATTAAACAAATGAATAAACTGAGGCAAACAGGATTAAATCGATCACACAGCTAATCTGAGGCTGGATTTGAACCCAGTCACCATTAACCCACCAAGTTCATTCAACTTATTCATACCACTAAAAAAAAGCAAGACTTTTATCAATTCAAGCAAATACTCAGAAGGAGCGAGTCATTGTTGCCGCCATGTGAGGTATTTTTTATGAGGTATCTAATGTAGTGGGGAATGTGAATACAAAAATGAAGCAATCTCTACCTGAGAAGAGTTCATATAAAAGTAGAGACTTAGATTCTAAGCAATAGGATAAGCAATTTCTGCTTTTCTTTGCTTGATAATCCTCTTGTTTTTGTCAAAAGCAGGAAATGGAGGTTAGAGTTCAGCAAATGGGTTGAACACCATTTCTGAAAGTCTTAAGATTTCATTTCAAAATACTGTCTTGGGAAAAGTGTTTTGCTTTTTTTTCCCCCTAGTCCACTAATTAAAGTCAAGTGGAATAAAAATGAATGATTTCAAACAATCCACAGCCTTTTTAGTGTACAATGTAGAATCAACTTTCCTTAGTAGGATGAGGAATTTGGATGTTTCTGTAGGCTAGGGAAGGTGTAAGCTTCCAAACCTTGGCCTGAGCTGAGAATCTGTGTAAATTGATAACTTCTCTCTTTAACTTATAGTTAAGCTTTTCCATGATACTCTTCACCTGCCCAACAGAAAGAGAAAAAAGTTCACAAAAAGCAAGTACTCCACCCTTCAGGTGCCAAGAAAGAAAAAAAAAATTGTTAAAAGCTTGAAAAACTTGTAAAAATATAAATTACCTCCATGATGGGGTCTTTAGAATACTAGTTATAAAACTTGAAGGGAGCATAGACTACACTGTCCAATTCCCTTATTTTACAGATTTGGAAACTGAAGCCCAGAGGAACAAAATAATGTTTGGGGGCATTCCTGCAACATAAAACTTGTTTTGGGGGAGCGGGGGAAGATAGATAGATAGATGAGCAATTCATTAATTCTACCTTAACACAAATATAGAAACCCAATGATAGAAATATAGCAGGTATCCTATAAATGATATAACAAACAGGGCATCTTCTCTATATCTGAAAATATATTCATACCTGCAAATCAGGTATGAAAAGATATTCAATCAATTAATAGTATGTATTAAATGCCTACTGTGTGTCAAACTTTTGTTCTTTTGAAGGAGACAATACATGTGGACATGTGTGCATATAAGATTTACACATGCATACGTGTGCATAAATACAAGTCAGTTTAAGGAGGGGTTTCAATAAAACTTCTGGTCAGTGTTTGAGTTGGTCTACAAGTAGGGGATTCTACTAAGCTGAGATGAGGAAGTAGTACATTCCAGTAAAGATGCAAGTCAGGATGAAGTTCCATGTGTGAAAAACAGCAAGGTTAATTTTATTAGACTGGAAAGGTAGATTGTGGCCAAATTATAAAACGCTTAAAAGTCAAACGGAAAACTCGATATGCAGTAGAGAGTGGATGTATCAGATCAGCAGATTTTTTACCCCAGAAGAAGAAGTCATTAAAGATAGAGATAGTTAACAAAGAAAGGCTTAATGTCTTCTAGAGAGTGCAAAGAAGGATTTTCACTTTTGGTCTCTTTTCAAGAATAAAAGTTGTCCTTGATGGAATTATAGGTCAATTGGACAAAAATAAGCCATGCCTCTCATAGGCTTTAGAAAGTTAACTTGCCAGGCAAGCACTAATAACAGCCCTAAGGACCCATGACTTCTTTGGAGAAGAGAAGAGCATCAGTTCAATTCCAAGGAAGGAAGGGGAAGAATAAGCATTTCCACATCTATTATATACAGTGCTATGCTATTCCAATTTTTCCAATTTATTTTTCCAATTACATGAAAAGACAGTTTTCAACTTTCATCTTTATAAGATTTTGAATTTCAAATTTTTTCCCCCTCTCTTTTCCCTTCCCTCTCCCCATGTTATCAAGTAATCTGACACAGGTTATATATGTACTCTAATTTTTACTTTTTTTCCTCTTTTTATTGTTTTCTCTCTTTTTTTCTAGTTATACATATACATTAAAATTTTAAAAATACATATTTCTTCATGAATCATGCTGGGAGAGAAAAATCAGAAATAAAAGGGGAAACCACAAGAGAAAAAAAAAAAAGGGAAAAAAAGTGAACTTGGCATGTGTTGATTTACATTCAGTGTCCATAATTCTCTCTCTGGATGCAGATGGCAAGTTTATTGAAATTGCCTTGGTTCACTGTACCATTGAGAAGAACCAAGTCTTTCATAGTTCATCATTGCATAATCTTGCTGTGACTATGTACAATATATTTCTAATTTTGTTTGTTTCACTCAGCATCAGTTCTTGTAAATCTTTCCTGGCCTTTCTAAAAATCAGCTTGTTCATCATTTTTTATAAAACAATAATATCCCATTACTTTCATATAAGATAATTTATTCAGCCATTCCCCAATTGATGGGAATCTGCTCATTTTCCAATTCTCTGCCACCACAAAAAAGAGCTGCTACAAACATTTTTGAACATGTGGTTCTTTTTTCTTCTTTATGAATTCCTTGGGATACAGAGCCAGTAGTAGCACTGCTGTATTAAAAGATATGACAGTTTCATAATCCTTTGGGCATAGTTCCAAATTGCTCTCCAGAATGGTCAGATCATTTCACAATTCCACCAACAATGCATTAGGAATACATTCATTTTTAACACATTACTATATGAGTCATATAGGGAAAGAGAAACCAAAACAAAAGGGAAAAAAACACAAGAAAAGGGGGAGTGGGGAAGGTGATGATAATAGTATGCTATGAATCACATTCAGTCTTCATAGTTCTCTCTGGACGTGGATGGCATTTTCCATCCAAAGTTTTTTGAAATTGCCTTGGATCACTGAATTGTTGAGAAGAGCCAAGTCTAGCATAATTGATCATAACTGATCTTACAGTTGCTGCAAACACTTATTTTTAAAAACAAATAATCAATTACATCTACTTAATTGCAGTAGCTGTCCAAGTGGATAGGGTGCTGGGCCCAGAGTCAGGAAGAACTAAATTCAAATCCAGCTTCAAATTAGACTGTGATTCTTTGCACATTTTACATGTTTAATAAATATTTTTTTGAACTTAACTCACAATCCAACTGGGATGCAGAAAAGACAAGTAATAACCAAATAATTTATATACTGTATTATCTCTAGGTGCCAATGTGCATTAAAGTACTGAACTTATGAGTCAAAAAACCTAAGTTCAAATCCTACATCAGTTACTACTAGCTGTGTGATTCTGGGCAAATCACTTTATTTCTGTCTGACTCAGTTTCCTCAACTTTAAGATAGAGATAATAATAGCACCTATCTCGGAGTAGCTGTAAAGATCAAATGAAATATTTGTGACGTGTTGAGCCCACCTAGCAAACAGTAGTACTTAATAAAAGCTTGCTCCCCCTTAATCACTCTTAGGGAGCCCCAAACCTCTTTAGGGTTTTCCCAGTTAGATTTTTGGGTTTTTTTTTTTTTAAGCTACCATGCTTGTGCTAATAAGGAGAGTTCAGAACTCCGTTTGGAATGTCTTGTGTGTTCCAGGGTTCCAGTGGAGAAATTTGAGGTGCCCCAGATATGCCAGGGACACAGAATTTTTACCTAGGTGGTCTGCTTTCTGAGGAGCCCAGGCTTTCTCTCTGAGGGGTAGAACTCAAATTCCCTCCCCCCCCCACCCTTCTTTCTTTTATCATCTTTGTGTTTTCCAAACATCAAGACAAGTTGTAACCTATGAGATTTGTGTAAAAATGGAATTTATTTGTCGAGAACAACTATATATTTGGAAGTGGTGGGTCCTCCAGCCACAGTATATAACTCGGTTTGGAGGTTAAGCGTTGTACCACAGGAACTTTGCTTAGATGCTAAAAAGGTTAAGCTTGAGCCTCAAGCCCCGAGAAAACTCTGCCATCGTATTCTTTGTACCTACTCTTCCGGTCAGTACTGGGAGTTTGTGGAGACTGTACCACAGACTGGCTGGTTTGGGGGAAGGGGAGTAATAATGACATGACTGTTAGAATTCATAAGGTTTACAAAGGCTTGATGTTATTTGATGCCCACTGTAACCTTGGGCTTATCAGTATCCCCATTCTACAAAAAAGGAAACTGAGGCTGAGATGAAATCACTTGTTCAGGGTGATATGGACAGTGTCTGAGGCAGGATTCCTAACTATTCAATGCACCACTAAGCTACCTGTATGGCAGTGATAAATGAATTCATGAGAGCTGATAAAATCACTAAGTGACAAGATGGAGGAGTAGTTTCCAAACTTTTTGGTCTCAGGACACATTTGCATTTTTTTTTTTTTGGCTGAGGCAATTTAATCCCAATTGCCCAATGACTTGCCCAGGATCACACAGTCAGGAAGTATTAAGTGTCTGAGGCCAGATTTGAACTCAGGTCCTCGTAACTTCAGGACTGTGCATTCTTAAAAATTGCTTAGCAAAATTTTTAGTTTTTGCTAAACAGAAATTAGCATTTGTTTAAGTGGATTATATTTATTGATATTTACTGCAACAGATATTAAAACTGATATTTTTAAAAATATATATTTATTTTCTTAAAAAATAAAAATAAGCCCATTACATGTTAACATAAATAACATTTCTATGAAAAATAACTATATTTTCCAAAACAAATCAAAATGTAGTGAGAAGAATGGCATTGTTTTAAATACTTTTGCAAATTTCTTCCATGTCTGGCTTAATAGAAAACAGATGGATTCTCATATCTGCTTCTGCATTCAATATGTTACAATCTGTTGTTTTGGTTAAAGTATATGAAGAAAACCCAGCCTCACAAAGATATGTAGTTGAAAAAGGGAGGAGTGTTTTAATAGGCAAATAATATCTTAGTACTATTATGAAAATAGTTTTGACCTTGTGGACCCCTTGAAACCTCAGAGATTCCCAGGGATCCAAGGACAACATTTTAAGAATCTCTGGAATAGACAAAGAGGAGGAGAATGTTTTGTTATTATTGTTCCTAAGGTGCCATCTCAGTAAATGCCTTCCTTTTAAGCTTTTTGTGTTTATTAGCCAACCTGTGGGGACTACAGCTACAGTTTTTTAGAGGAGCAGGACACACAAAATACCTTGAATCCTGAGTGTTTGTCCAACCTGAGGAACCAATCAACTAAAAAGAATTGAAGAGCTCCTTCAGAAGGGCTGTGCATATATTTTGTCCTAGAGGTATAATGAAGATGATGGATAATAACTAGCATTTACAAAGTGTGTTAAGGTTTGCAAAGTGTTTTATATATATTATCTCATGCGATCCTCACAACAACCTTTGAGGTAGGTACTATTATTATTTCCATTTTACAGATAAGTCAAGTGTCTGAGGTGGGATTTGAACTCAGGTTTCCCCTTCAAAAGTCTCATTTAAACCATTTTGTTCCCTAAAGGTAAAGAAGTTTGAGTGTATAAACCATCTAAATATTATTTATCTTCTTTGCCTCCCCAGTTGGATTGTAATTGAAATTCAAACAACTCTCTATTAAAGCATCTAATATATGCAAAAAAAAATCATTCCATAAAAATAAAGGATGACTGGCCTCCACTCTTGCTACTTTCTAACAATAAGTTTTTTATGAGGAAAACAAGTGCATTGTAAATCTTAAAAGTTCTACAGAAATATTAGCTATAATTACAGTCATCCCTTTGAATGGTTGTTTTTTTAGGCCCATAATATTTATCACTGTGCCACGTACCCAGAAGCTCAATAAATATTATTTGATAGCTGATTTATAAAATGAAATTGACTACCGTTCTCAGGTCAGACTGACAAACCAAGTACTCACTGACCTTTCCTTTTTCTATCCGTTTGAAGGGTTTGACCAGGAACACAAGGGCACTTGGGCTTTCCAAGGATAGAAAAGTCAAACAAATTATCCCTTCCCATAGTAGGGAAAGTGCCCTTCCTTCAGTTTTAAAAATCAGCTCACCATAATATTATTAGGAAGCAATGTAGACCCTAACAGTGCTGAATAGATGGCAGTTACTATTCTCCAAAAGATTGTGGAGTGAAATATTTAAAGCAAGAAATATCTTGTACATTTAAAACTTCATTACTAGAACTGTTTCTTTGATTCGAAGGCCTGCATTTTAAGGCAAAATTGCATTTTCGGAAAATAATGAGGGCAGCTTAGGGTGGCCCTATAGCCTGAGTATAGGTTATGTAGTCAGGAGAATATGAGTTTAAATGCAGCCTCAGATACTATATAACTCTGAGTAAATCACTTTGAACCATCCCACCCCCCACCAAAAAAAAAAAAAAAAGAAAGAAAGGGGGCAGCATGATGGCAGAACACAGGAGCATGTTTGTTCCTGGTTTCCCAAATCCAAACAAAGCATAAAATTAAAGCTTTTTGTGTGTTTTGTATTCACTTAATAAGCCTATGGCTACAAACTTGAATAACATACAGTCCCTGCCTTCAAAATACTTCTAACTTGTCAAGTGAGATGAACTGGAAAATAACTAACATAACTAAATAACAAGCATTTATTAAATTCTTTGTTGTTGCTGTGTCGTATATGACTCTTTGTGACCCCATTTGGGATTTTCTCAGCAGAAATACAGGAGTGTTTTGCCATTTCCTTCTATGGCTCATTTTACAGATGAGGAAACTGAGGCAAACAGGGTCAAGTGACTGCCCAGGGTCACACAGCTAGGAAATCTGAGGCTGAATTTGAACTTAGGAAGATGAACTTTCATATGACTTTCCATATATTATCTCATTTTATTCACAGAACTCCCCCTTTACAGATGAAGAAATAGAGCTGAAAGAGGCTTAATTACCAAGGTGGATGTCCGATTCAAACTCGGTTTTGTGTAATCCACCAGGGGAGAAACAAGGGGATGGAGGAGTGATACAGGATTCCAAGCCTGGATCCTAGTCCACTGGAAATGTGATGGGGCTTTCCAGAGAGAGAGAATTTGGGGGACAAAGAAAATGAGTTCTGCTTGGAGATCTCTCAGGGGCATCCGGTTCACAGCTTAGGAGAAAGACTAGGGCCAGATGGAATCTGGAAATCATCTACACAGAGGGAAGTGATCAAGTCAACCCACATGGAGGAAGAGGAGGCACTGAGGTCCAGTGTAAAGTAGATAGAATAGCCCAGCAAAGACTGTTCAGTAGAAGCAGTAAGAAACTTGAGTAACAAGAAAGCACCATCAAATCTGGCAATTAAGGATTCAACAGCAATTTCAGGAACAGTCAAAAGCCAGACTGCAAACCTGAGTACATGGAAACAAAGGGAAAGTCAGGCCTGCAGAATGCTTTTTGTAATTTGGTTTGAAAGAGAGGAGATATGGGATGATAGTAGGGCCCAGTGAGGGTAGAAGCTGAGGGAGATCTGGGTGTGTTTATAGAAAAGAGAAAGATGAGGGCAGGAAGGGGCTTCTGCTGAAGAGACCAGAGGGACTAGGCCTTTGGAAGGCTTGCCAAGTTAAGAAAGACCCTGAGATCTTTATGATCTAAGAGATTCCTGTTGGAAGAGATTGGAAGGAATAAATCAAGGAAGGTAACATTTGATGTTACCTGAAAATTGGAGATTGAGAAAGATCCATTTATTAGGGTGACTGAAAAATAGTAACATATTTGTCCTGATTTTTTTTCCCTTCATGTATTTAATCTACTTTGAAGATGGAGACCTGGGCCTTTAGCAGATGTAGTGATGGGTGTGGTGAGCAGAGAGAAACAGAAGAATTGATAAAAATTATTCCCTGGTGCAGGGGGGAAGAAGGCTCTGATAATTGAGAGCAGTTTAGTTCTGTGTTCCCACCCACAGGAGATAATCCAATCAGAAATTCTAGTTACATCAAGTTCCTGAGGCTAAATTCTCCGGAAAAGATACAGCACTCACCACAGTTACTGTCCTCCTTTGGGTCAGTCCACCATGGGACTCTGCCTTAAGGTGTTTTTCCCCTTCCCCATTCCCCATGCCCTGTGTTTCTCCCCTAACTCCTTGATGCTCCCCAACTCCAACTCTACTCCTCACAACTAACTCTTTTAGGGGGTTAAGTCCCTCTCAGATCTGGCCTGCCAGCTAAAAGCATGTCCCAACCTCATAGGGGGCTCCACTGAGGAGCTAGTCTTTCATATGCTTTTCCACTTTTTTCATATTTACCATTCCCAGTGCCCGCTGTATGCCTCCACTTTTGTCTGTAACCTATTCCTCTAAACAAACCCACCTTTCGCCAAAGACAATGGCCATTGTGAAGTCTTCACATGACCGAATCCAACTTTTGGTGTCTGCCATCAAGACCATCCCCCCAGCAATCACATAATCATCACTACAGCTTGCATTTATAGAGCACTTTCTCCGTGCCAGACATTATGCTAAGCACTTTATAAAAATTATCTCCTTTGCTCTCTCACAACCACCTTTGTGAGCAAGATGCTATTATTATACCCATTTAACAGATGAGGAAACAAGTCAACCTAAAATCAAACAGCCAGAAAATGTGTGAGGCTGGATTTTAAGGGGGGTCTTCCTGAAGAGCAGAGGTCAGGGTCACTTTAACAGAAAGTCACTGCTACCTTAAAAGTGAATTTGTATGATAAGAACAGCCATAAAGGGTTACTCTTTTCTGGCCCCTGATAGTAAGAGTTATTCAATGGTTGGTCACTAATGTTTAGGGGGAGTCAGTGGTACTGCAGTAGCCAGAGCAGTGGGCCTGGAATCCAGAAGTCCTAATTTCACAACACAGGTGACACTGAGCAAGTTTCCAGTTCTGACTCAATGTCCCTATGTGTAAAATGGGCACAAGAACAGCACTTATCTGCCAGGACTGTGGCCATCCAATGAGGAGAGTCAGTGTTCAGCACAGTTCCTGGCACATTTATTGCTCAGTTGTAAGCCAGTCGGAGAAACAACTGGGTTTTGTTGGCAAAGACACTGGCGTGGTTTGCCATTTCCTTCCTTTTCTGACCCCAGACTGGGTGCTCTATCCACTGGGCGACCTCTCTACCCCACCCCACTGGGGGAATAAATGTTTATTCCGTCCCTTCCTGCCAAGAGACTAGACAATTGGCCTCCGGTCCGTTGCCTTCGGCCTCGTCCACTTCCTTTCCTTGAGATCAGACTTCAGGAGGCTGCAGGAAGTGGGATGTCTCTGAAGGGCTATCTGGTCCGGCTGGTGGAGTTACAGCAGCCCACCTCTGGCCACAGAGCTGACCTAATTAACACTCACTGATTGTCTTCACTGAGGGACTCTTCCAGCCAAAGCAGCGCGCCTTTTCCCTTCCATTCTGTCCTAACAAGCCAAGAAGAGGTGATTCATCGGCTCCTTGTGAAGCACAGAAAGCCACCTATTTCAGAAAGCAGTTGGTCTGGGTGGAGCACTGGGAGTTGAGGGTAAGGGAGGAAAGGTAACGACAGTGGGAAAGGCAGCCAGATCAAGCTGGCCTCCCAGGGGGGAGGGATGGAACTTAAAAGATAGTCCGGCCATCCTACCAGTTTTGCTCCCTTAATTGCTTTTGCTGTGAGAACTTGTGAGAGAAGGGGGAAGGAGGGAAGAGGAGATGAATTAAATAGAGTTCAGGTGCACGGTCCTGCAAATATTTTAAGTTGGCTCAACTCTAAAAATAAAGGGTTATGCGGCTAAATCTGCGCCAGTTTGTTTTAAGGAAAGAATAATACTACAAGGCTTGTCCAACCGTTCCCAAACTTGATTCCTTCTCTATACTTTGTCACTGGGAGCCCGTACAGTCTTGTTACTTGTTCTTACCCTACAGGGCATGTCTTGCCCTACAGACTTGGGCTTTTCATAACCAGCAGCTGCCCTACTGAACTCAACACTTATTAAGCACCTACTTTATGCATTGAAAAACGTCTAATCAAACATGGGTTTACTGTATTCCTTTAATCTGTAAATCCTTTAGGACACATGAAATCAATCCAGGGTGACCCCCTACTCCATGTCCTATATCAATTATCTTTTTGATGGGAAAGCTCAAAAGGAAAGTCTTGAAGCTAAAGTTTAATTTCTGCCGATGTCAAGGAACCAGAAAATTGCCCAAGTTTCCCTTTTTTTTCTTAAATATGGCCCCAAAACTCCCAGTAAGAATAAAAATCAACTCTCCTCCCCTACACGCAGTTTTCTTTCACAACAAAGAGCATATTTATAAGGCAGCGTTTTGGGAAAGATATTCTGAGTAATAACAGGGAGTGAATACGCATCTAGGCCAAAAATTCACTATCAGCTTCTAAGGACACAGGCCTGGTTTGGTTTGGTTTTGCTTTTTTTTTTTTTTTAAATTTACCCTCCCTCTCATTCTAGAAAGGATCCCAAAGTCCTCGCACAATCAGCAGTTACCTCCCCTACTAAAAATCCCATCCATGCGTCTGAAAGGTTACAAAGTAAAACTCCACAAGTCAGAGCCGGGAGGGAATGTCCAGAGCTTCAGACTTTTGTTGTTCTTACCAGGAAAAGGGCTTCAACTCTTGGTTTTATTTTTCATCTCTGGGTGACCAGGAGGAGCCAGGGGTCCACCACCTCCAGTGTACCCCATCGGGCTGCCAACCCCGGGTTAATTCCACGCCCAAAGGGAAGGGCCACGCAGCTTTAATTAAAGTCACAACACTCTAATCACCTCCCTGCTTTCCGAGCATTTTCCCACTCGGTGGGATGGGGGTGCCCTCTCCCTCCGCGAGGGGCAGGCGAGCCCGGAGGTAGGGACCTTGTCAGGGGCGGGGCGGGGGCTGCTTCCCGCGCGCCCGCGTTTGTCCTTAACGCTCCAGGTGTAGGGCGGGTGAGGAAGCCTTACCACTAGAGTTTCCAACACATGGCTCTTTTTGCCCTGGGAGAGGAAGGGGAGAAAAAAGCCTCTTCTCGGTTCCCCCGGAGTCAGACTACCGATTTTGTTATAAATGCGGACTTTAAAAAAAAAAAAAAAGAAAAAAAAATCCCTTTTTCTGCACTTGGGGAAAGCATTTAGTTAATGATTGCTGAGTGGCCGCGCCTCCCCGCATGACTGGCGCATGTGACTGGTTGCCGCCTGTGGGGATAGTTGTTAAAAAAGAGCAAACATACACTGCCGCCCCCCCCCCCCCAAAAAAAAATTAAAAGCCTGGATAACTCGTCAGTGCGATACGATTTCCCTGCAAATTGCACAACCAACTGTAGCGTTTGTCATTGCCCGGGGGCATCCTAAAGCTTCTCTTTTCAGTAGCTGGGCGGAGGGCTGTTTTCTGAAGTCCATCAAACAAAGCTCCAGTTATGTTTGGGAGTGGGAAATGTTATTTTCCAGTTGAAGCAAGGGTGAGCGTTCTTGGAAATCGGATCACAGGACTCGTTCGGTCTCCGCTGAGCCAAGCACCATCTTACACACTCACGGGGAAGAAGCAGAGGGCCCTTTTATTCAAACAAACCCTGTCCGTTTTAAGGAGGGAGAGAGCGGCTAGACCCGAGGCTCCCTTGGGATGGGCAGGAACTCCGACGGAGGAAATCCCCTCTCCCAAGGCAGACCAGGCCCTTTCTCCGCTAGCCATTGCCCATCTAGTGTGTTCCAGAGCTCCTTCTGTGCCCGGCCAGCCGTTTTCCACATCATGCTGACTTTCATGCTGTTAATAAGGATCACAGACTGCTAGGTATGGCTGCAAAGGACGGGCAGTCCGAGACCTGAGTTCCAATCCTAACTCACACTGGCTATGTGACCGGTTGCAAGTCATTTAATTTTTTAAGTATCTTCCATGGTGCTGGTGGTGGGGAACAAGGGGGAGAAAGGGAGAGGGAGGAGAGAGAGACAGAGGAAGAGGAAGAGGAGGGAGAGAGAAGAGGGAGGAAGGGGGGGATAGAGGAGAAAGAAATGGGGGAAGAGAGGGAGTGACTGAGACAGGGCTCTGATTTCCTAACTCCTGGGTTTGTTGTGAAGTTATTTATTTTGAGAAATGGATGGGCATTCGGTTTCCACTATAATGAAGATTAAATTGGAGAAATGAAACAAATTAGAAAACTGAAACCCACAAGGACATCAAGGAATAATCAAGGGTGGAGGTTTATCTTCCCCCAAAAGAATGTAAGCTCCTGGAGGGGAGGGACTGACTTCTGCAGTAAGGGGTGGTAACCTGATATTTGAAAAGAATCTTTTGTTCTTTATCCTTAGCCCCTCTCTCCCTCCCAGAATGTAAGATTCTTGGGGGCAGGGACTGGCTGTGTACTGAGGGGGAGATTTCGTCTTGTGCGACTTTGGTAACATCCAGTTAATGGAGAATCAGGGGAGGGACTTGTGCTTCAGGATAGGAAATAAAATGCTGCCTTTGGAATTTCAAACGGGTGTCTATATACCTAGTCACCCATTCTTGCAAGAATGCAAAATAAATCTTTCCTGCATTCATCAGTGGAGTTTTTGTTAAGATATTTAGTTTCTTACAGTTAGGTAATTTAATTTTAAAATTTAACTTTCCTATGATCTTCCTAACCTAGATGCTTTATAATAGACACAGTGGACTCCCCCAGTGACATTTTTGCAATACTACAAAACACAGATTATCTACCTATTGGCCCTTAAACCTGCCTTATTTCTGGCTTATCTTCCCCCCCCCCCTTTCAGTTATGTATCTCTGATAACCTTGTAAATCTTCAAATACCAACCATGCCAGGCAGTAAAGGATAGAGCACAGAGCCTGAAGTCAGTAATAGCTGAGTTCAAATCGGACCTTAGCTGTGAGATCCTAGATAAGTTTTATTTTGAGATTGTCAGACTTTGTCCCAAGATGTCAGACCATTTGGGGTTGTAGAGATGGAAATTATTTTATCTCTTAAAAGAGAGTAAGCCTTTGTAAGGATTGCCTATCTTCCACCTGCTATTTCAGGATACTAGAGAAGTAAAGTAGTACTGCTTTTTCCCACCTCTCCTCTAAGGGGTTTTTAGTGTCTTTGTTGTTGCTCAATCCTGTCTGAGTCTTTGTGACCCTCCCATAGGGTTTTCTTGTCAAAGATAGGGAATGGTTCACCAAGTCTATCTCTAGAGTGTCTCCATTTTACAGTTGAGGAACTGAGGCAAATAGGGATTATATGATTTGCCGGGGGTGACATTGCTGTTACCTGAGAGCCCATTTGAACTCCAGTCTTCCTAATTGCAAACCTTCTATCCAGTGTTCCATCCATGACATCTAGCTTCATTTTTCCAATGAAGTATTTTATACTTTTTTCCCCATTTTTCATTGTTTTTAGTTTGATTATTAATGTCTCAGAGTCATTAGTTTCTATTTGCCTGGTTCTAGTTTTTAATTCGATTTTCTTCAGTTAGTTTTTATATCTTTGTTAGTCCTGCTTTTTAAGGTGTCATTTTCCTCAGTGCATTTGGCCAATTTTTAAGAAATTGTTTTCTTCTGGGCAATTTTTGTCCTTCCTTTTCCAAGTTGTTGACTCTCTTGCATACCTCTAGTTTCTTTTCCCAATTTTTCTTCTATTGCTCTTATTTGCTTTTTAAAATCTTTTATGAGTGCTTCCAAGAAGCCTTTTTGCTTAAGACCAAGTCATATCACTCCTTGAGATTTCCCCTGTGGACATTTTGTCCTATTCTGAATCGGTGTTTTGATCTTCCTGTCACCATATTAGCTTTCTATGGTTAAGGTTATTTTCTGCTTCTTTTTCTTCCCCCCTCCCTATTTTGTGACTTTTAAAGTCTCTTTTTAGGGAGCTCTGCTCCTGGGATACAGGGATTGCTGTCCCAGGCTTCCTCTGCAGCTCTGAGCCTTGCCTTTGAGCACAGCATGGGGTAACCCTACCTGCTCTCTCCTGCAAGAAGCTTGGTTTCAGGGGCTGGCAATTAGCCTTCTGTTCTGGGACTCTGTTCTGAGGCTCATTCCATATTCCCACCTTCCTGTCTTCCCTCAGTTTCCAGATAAATTCTCCCCTTCCATAAGAAGACTCCTGCTGTTAATTAGCTCCACTTTATACTGTCTATAGATTTTTTGCACAATTGTTTACAGACTGTCTCCTCCATTTAACTGTGAGATACTGGAAGTCAGGGACTATCTTTTTTTTTGTGGGGAGAGGTATTTCCTGGCAGAGATACAAGAATGGTTTGTCTATTTGCTTTTCCCCAGTTCATGTTACAGATGAGTAAACTGAGGCACAGTGAAGTAACTTGCCCAGAGTTGCATAGCTAGTCAGTGCCTGAGGTCACATTTGAACTCAGGAAGAATAAATGCTTATTGACTGACAGAATAAGAATTGAAAATGAAGTTAGGATAATGTGAATTTTGGTGTGTCTTAAATGAGCTTTCAGTTCGACTTTGATAACAAAGAACTATCATACCTGTAAAATAGAGGGAATGGAAGAGACATTTACTAAGCCTCCTTGAATACCTAGTTCAGCAGCTGTAGCAAGTTCTGATCATTGGGGTTTTTTTCCTCCTTTTTAAAGAAAATAGCTTTTTACTTTTCAAAACACATGCAAAGATAACTTTAAACATTCACCTTTGCAAAACCTTGTGTTCCAAATCTTTCTCCTTCCTCCCCATTGCTTGAAATCTAACAAGCTAAACATGTGCAGTTCTTCTAAACACACATTTATCATGCTGTGCAGGAAAAATCAAATCAAAAGAGGGGAAAATGAAAAAGAAAAAATTCAAGTAAAAAAAGTGAAATCATATATTGTATCTAGGATATACTGTGGCATATTTAACATGCATAGAACTGCTTGCCATCTGGAGGAGGGGGTGAAGGGAGGGAGGGGAAAAATCGGAACAGAAGTGAGTGCAAGGGATAATATTGTAAAAAATTACCCAGGCATGGGTTCTGTCAATAAAAAGTTATTAAAAAAAAAAAAGTGAAAAGATTACACTGTCATCCACATCCACCCACAGTCTCTCTCTGGATGAGGATGGCTTTTTCCATCACAAGTCTATTGGAATTGGGCTTAAATCACCTCATTGTTGAAAAGAGCCAACTTCACTGTGTACAGTGTTCTGGTCCTGTTCACTTCACTCAGCATCAGTTCATGTCAATGTCTCCAAACCTCTCTGAAATCATCCTGCTGGTCATTTCTTACAGAACAACAATGTTCCATAACATTCATATACCATAATTTGTTCAGCTATTCTCCAAGTGATGGGCATCCACTCAGTTTCCAGTTCCTTTGCAATACAAAAAGGGCTGCCACAAACATTTTACACATATGGGTTCTTTTCCCTTTTTTATGATCTTTTTGGGATACAGACCCAGGAGACACTGATGGATCAGAGTATGCAATTTTATAGCCCATTGAGCATAGTTCCAAACTGTTCTCCAGAATGGTTGAACCAGTTCACAACTCTACCAACAATGCATTAGTCTCCCAGTGTTTCCACATCCCCTGTAACATTTATCATTATCTTTTCCTGACATCTTAGCCCATCTGAGAGGTTTGAAGTGATACCTCAAAATTGTCTTAATTTGCCTCTCTCAAAATAATAGTGATTTAGAACTTTTTTTTATATGACTAGAAATGGCTTTAATTTCTTTTTTTTTAATTGTCTGTTCATATCCTTTCACCATTTATCAAATAGGGAATGACTTGTATTCTTATAAATTTGAGTCAATTCTCTACATATTTTAGAAATGAGGCCTTTATTAGAAACACTGGATGTAAAATTTTTCCCTAGTTTTCTGCTTTCCTTCTAATCCTGGCTGCATTAGTTTTGTTTGTATAAAATCTTTTAAATTTAATATAATCACTTTGCATTTTATACTGTTCTCTAGATTTTGATCATAAATTCTTTCCTTCTCCACAGATCTCAGAGGTAGACCATCCCTTATTCTCCTAATTTGCTTATAGTATCACTCTTTATGTCTAGATCATGAACCCATTTCAAACTTATATTGGTATATGGTGTTAGATATTAGTCAGTGCCTAGTTTCTGCTACACTATTTTCTAGCAATTTCTGTCAAAGTTTTTATCCCAGAAACTGGATGGAGTCTTTGGTTTATCAACTACAGTCATTGACTATTGCATCTTGTAAACCTAACCTATTACACAGATCTCCTACTCTATTCTTAGCCAGTACCAAATGGTTTTGATGACCATTGCTTTATAATACATTGTAGGTCTGGGACAGCTAGACCACCTTCCTTTACATTTTTTCCCCATTAATTCCCTTGAAATTCTTGACCTTTTGTTCTTTCAGATGAATTTTGTTATTTTTTCTAGTTCTATAAAGAAATTTCTTGTCAGTTTGATTGGTATGGCACTGGATAAGTAGACTAAATTAGGTAGAATTGTCATTTTTTATCATATTAGCTCAGCTACCCATGAGCAGTTGAAAGAACATTCTTCCAAATGTTTAGATCTAACTTTATTTTTGTGAAAACTGTTTTCTCATTGTGTTCATAGAGTTCCTGACTTTGTCTTAGCAGGTAGACTCCCAAATATTTTATATTTTCTACAGTTATTTTAAATAGGCTGATCACAATTGTAACAGTAAGGCCAACCATGGACCTCCAACAATGGAGTTCACCTCAGATAATTTCCTAAAATGTGCAAGAGAAGAGAGTAGTTCACACTCTTGAATATTAAGCCGTAACAGACCAAATGGGGACTGCCGTGTGGAGCCGATGGATGAAAATCTAATTGGAAGTGGGGGGGGCAGGGGACCGTTGGAGAATCATTCTTTGATACTAAAGACTTAACCTATGACTATGAAATGGTTTTCTTTTCCCAAGTTACTTATGTATCATTTTCTAAGAAGTGTGGGGCAAGGGGAAGAATTCTGGAATTGGAGTCACAGAAACCTGAAATCAAATTTTGTCTCTGCTATTTATTATGTGGCCTGAAACAAGTCCTCATCCTTCCCCCATCCCCACCCCCACCCCCCCAAGTGAGGGGCTTGTACTCTAAGGTGGCCTCTAAGCTCTCTTCTGGCTTTAAGTCTGTGATCTTATGATCCTAATTTCTCACACATTTCTAAGATATAAACAAATCATAACTGCCTTCTGTTTACAGAAGCAGAGACTCAGAAATAAAGTGAAGGAAAAAATTTCATGATGTTATGGAATATTATTATTTTATGAGAAACGACCAGTGGGATGATTTCAGAGAGGCCTGGAGAGACTTACATGAACTGATGCTGAGTGAAATGAGCAGAACCAGGAGATCATTGTACATAGCAACAACAAAATTATACAACAATCAATTCTGATGGACGTGGCTCTCTTCAACAATGAGATGATTCAAACCAGTTCCAATGATCTTGTGACAGAGAGAGCCATCTATACCCAGAGAGAGGACTGTGGGAACAGAGTGTGGACCAAACATAGCATTTTCACTTTTTTGTGGTTGTTTTTCCTTTTTGATCTGATTTTTCTTGTGCAGCATGATATTTGTTGGAAATATTTATAGAAGAATTGTACATGTTTAACATATATTGGATCACTTGCCATCTAGTGGAGGAGATAAGGGAAAAGGGAGGGAAAAAATTAGAACACAAGGGTTTGTAAGGGGGGATGTTGAAAATTATCCATGTATATATTTTGAAAATAAAGTTTTAATTTTTTTAAAAATGGAATAATGGACCATCTTTCTAACCCAAAATATCAATTTCATAGATTTTATTTAGATTATATATATGCAATTATGGAAATAATATTTCCACATTGGTTATGTTGTGAAAGAAGAAACAGAATAAAAAGGAAAAGCCACACACATACACAAGTGAAAATAATGTTTCAATCTGCGTATAGATAGACTACATAGTCCTTTGGACGTGGATGACATTTTCTGTTATGAGTCTTTTGGGATTGTCTTAGATCATTATATTGCTGAGGAGAGCTAAGTTTATCATAGTTGATCATCATATATTGTTAGTGTTACTGTACACAATGTTCTCCTGGTTCTGCTCACTCCCTCAGCATCAATTCATGTAATTTTTCCAGGCTTCTGAAATCCACCTGCTCATCATTTCTTATACCAGAATCATATGCCATTACAATCATATATCATAACTTTGTTCAGCCATTTCCCAATTGAGGGGCATTCCCTCAATTTCCAATTCTTTGCCACCACATAAAGAGCTGCTATAAATATGTTTTTGAACATGTAGATCCTTTTCCTTTTTAAAATGATCTTTGTGGGATACAGACCTAGTGATGGTATTGCTGAAGTAAAGGGTATACACAGTTTAATTGCCCATTGAACATAGTTCCAAAGTACTCCCAAATGATTGGGTCAGTTCACAATAATGTTAACAATGCATTAGTGACCCAATTTTCCCACATCTTCTCCAACATTTATCACTTTCTTTTTCTGTCATATTAGCTAATCTGATTGGTGTGAGATAGTACCTCAGAATTGTTTTAATTTGCATTTTGAAGAACACACATTTTAATGAAGTTTTTCCTTATGTTGAACTGAAATCTGCCTATAACTTCTGTAGGGATTTTACCAGTCAAACATTTTGCACATGTTCATTAGGCTGGGTTCATTGGTCAGTCCTCTGTTATAGTCATTAGGGGCATAGAAAATTAGTTTTGCCTGTTCTGCCCAGATTATACCCACTGGTGCTTAAGCAAAACAATTCTAATCCCTCTGCCATTTAAGTATATGAAGACCACCATTTCTTTTTTCCAGACTAAATATATCCAGGTCTTTCAACCAAGGCATATTTAGGAATCATTTTATTGTCCTAAACGCAGATCCTCAACTTAAGAAAGGGCCTCAAAGATTATCTAACCCAACCCACCTCTAAACAAGAATTCCCTCTACAATATCCCTCACAAATGGGGATCTGGCTATCACATGATAAATAGAGAATTCATCCTCTCCCATTCAACATTTGAATAGCTCTAATCCTTAGGAAAATTGTTCCTTATCTCTAGTAAAATCCATCTCCTTTTATTATCCTCTTCTACATATGCTCGTTTGTCTTTCTCCTTCCTATAGTGTGTCACCCAACACTGAACATATTATTCTAGACACACTGTAAACAAGGCGTCATACAAGGGAAGGATTACTCATCTTGTTCTCAGTAAATGTTCTGCAATGTGGCTGATAAAATTTGATATTCTTAACTAGCACAAATTACTATTTGTCATTAATATTTCTTATGCTAGATAATTTCAAGGGAATCTTATGTCATTTTTGATTTTTAACGGCATCTGACAGAAACAGTTTGGACAGAGCTTTCCTTCTCACAAGTACTCAGTACTTCTGATGATTTGTACTCAAAATGCTATTAGTGGCCCCCATACAAAGTGGGTGTAGAAAACATGATATCTAAAAAAAAAAAAAAAAAAAAACCTTAAAAATTCATAAAAGCAGCAAAAAATAAGCTTTTGAACATGTATGGAAAACTACTTTTCCTACAATATTCTTCCCATTGTTTAGGCCCACCTGCTTCCTCTAGTACCGGGTTTTTCTCTGGACAAATCTCAAGAGGAAATAATGATTATTAATATTCATTTAGCATTTTAAGTTTTGCAAAGCATTTTTATATGTATATGCACACACAAACATTTCCACATACATAGATGTATACATATGCATATATATGTATGTGTATATATACAAATACACACATAAAATATACTTTACACAGCTTGTCTTTAAACGTGTGTAATTCTCTATGCCCCTAACAGGGGACTGGCCAATGAACCCAGCCTAATGAGCAGGCACAAAATGTTTGTCTGGTAAAATCCTTGTGGACTCTGGAACATGGATCAGCATTCTTTAAGTAATTCTGGTCTGTTAAGTGGTGAAGACTAGTCTTCTTGATTGGCTACTTATCTGGGCGGAGTGGGGAGGAATCCAAAAGGCACTGCCTGCTGGGGCTCTGGCAAGAGAAGACAGCCGTGGAAGAGGGCCTTGGGCCTTCCCGATCCGAGCTCACATATGGCTCATGAAATAGAGGCTGAGGTTCTTTCATTTGAGATGGAGACTGGAAATGACTACGATGCCATCAGTCCTGAGAAGTGCTGGAATTAAGTCCAGGCCAAGATTTTTGCCAGCTAGGCCCAAGAGTGACGGCCTTACAGATCCGGCCGCAAGAGAGGGACTAACCTACTAGAAGCGCTGCCTTTGGGCTTGAACTTGGTGGGACCAGGGGTGTAGAAACTGCATTCAGTCCAAGCCCACTCTCCTCAAACCTCGGTGCCCCAGTGGAAAGTGTTAAGGTAAAGGGGGTTGTAGTTTATACCTCTGTTCTTGTTCTGTCTTCAAAGTTAATATCCCTTTGGGCTGTATGGGGCCTCCAGGCTGAGGGCTCCCGGAGCCCTGTTCAGGACTGCTCACCCACCTTTGACGCCCAAACCCTAAGCATGGGAAGACTTCCCCCCGTGGAAACACTTTGTCCCAGTTGCGTTGTGAGGGCCCAGAGCTTGACCAGACACAGAAGCCGCCAAGGCCCTCCACTGGGTAATCACCAGGTGTCCTGACTTTTGCCTTCCATGACTCTGGAAAAGAGTGAAACTGATGAGCTAGTAAAATTCTGCCTCACTTAAATCCAATTCACAAAGGAATCAAGACCTAACCCAGGTTAAAACACCCTGTGATGTCACTGGTCCTCAAAATGAAGAACAAACAACAAATATCTTTGTAAAAGTTAATTAGTTAAATTAAAAGTTAATTAAGTAAATGGAACTAGGATGCTTGTCATTAGTGCCTAACTATGCTGGTAATACACTACTGAGCTGACAGTATTATAAACATCCCAATCCCTAAGGGGTGCCCCAGGACCCCACTGGAGACATATAGCCATTCTGGAAGAGTGAGGTCAAAGCAATCCCTACAAAAGTATAATAGCCTCTAAGCAAATGACAGTTAATAAATGCTTCTGTTTTCCTGATTTCAAATTGAGTGATTTTTCTTTTGCTGCATGTCTCTCCATCATCTAATTACTTTGTTATTTTACATTTTTATGGTACTTTATGCTCATAGAATTCTCACACATCACAGTTAAACCTAAAACAAGCCTATGAGTTGAATAGTTAAACTTTATTACTCCCATTTTGAAGATAGGACTAGTTTTCTCATTCTACTCTTCTAATTACTTAGTATTCCTTTCTGTAATACCCAAGAAGTGTTCTGTTTTAGATTTTACATAATTTTCCTCTTCTATCAAAATTTACCTGTTTTATATCCCATTCCCTCTAGGCCCTGAATAAATTACTCATTACTAATATGTTGGTAGCTCTTAAGAGATAAATGTATTTTCCCACTTCGTTTTTAAGAGGGACCATTTCTAGATATTATGTCTTACCCCAAATAAATGGTTCTAATGTTGGAATTTCAGGTACTCTAATAGACCATAAGAAGAGCTAATTGGGAGCAAGAAAGCATTTCTTGAGTCTCTCAATTTACACTACGTATAGGGCTAGCTTTTAAAGGAATTATTGCTCCCAGACCTAAGATGTGACCTTATTCCTCCTTGATTAATTGCTTCAGGGACCATGTCATTAAGCAGAAAGATTAGTGCCTCCTGTAGTCCTTGCCTTGATTTAATTAATCTGGGTCAATTGGCAAGATGTTAACAAGTGAGGTTAGCACCAGCTCCTAGATCTTTTCATGGAGAACTTTTAATATTATCAGGAGATTGAAAGTATTAAAAATGAGGAAGTTTTGAAGAATGTTAAATAAATACTCATGGAAATGAATTGCTTTGTGGAGGGTATGAAAAGTGACCACCTATCTTTGAGTCCCTTCCTGATTCTAATCCCTCATAGTCTATTCCTAATTTGATTTCCAAAAATAGGTTCCCATTCTAACAAAGAGACATTTCCCATTGCAAAAAAATAATAATACATTTTAAAAATGATAAAAATCAATCTGATCATCTCAACTGGAGTTGGAAGATGAAATATAAATTGGAAAGATGAGAGTAACTATAGGTTTTCTCCTCTCCCCATCCCCTGATTCTAAAATCATAATATATGAATATGAGATTGCCCAGTTTCCTCAAAAAAGTTTTTACTTGAAAGGAAAATATGCTGCTTATAATTGATTGAATTTAACCATTAGATAGGCCCTTGTGTCTCAGTTAATGTCTTTAGCCAACATCACAGTAGTACAAAGAATAGATAGACAGATATAGGATAGATGGATGGATAGATTGATGACAGATAATAAAGATATATAGCTAGAAGATGGATGGACAGATAGTTGGTAGATAAAAGATAAATGGGTGGATATAGATGACAGATTAAGGATAGCGATAGATAATATAGAGAGATAGATAATTGGTGTATTGGTAGATGGTAGATAAATGGATAGAAAGGTAGATCCTTCGGATGGCTAGCTAATTCCTTCTTTCAAGGATCTTGCATTGTAATGGAGGAGATGGCACATTAAAGGGGAGCTAGAAAACAGAATGTCAGGGAAGCCCAATGAATACAGTCATAGGAAGTGAATTCTAATCCTAGCTTTGTCACTTACCACTTGTGTGACTTGGGCAAGGTACTTCACCCCACTGGGTCTCAGGTTCTTCATCTGTGAGACAAAGGGATTGTACTAATTCTCTTCTACCCTGAGCTATGGTTCTATGAGCTTTTCTTCTTTTCAAGAGCTTCTAGCTGGGCTTTGTTGTGCCCACTCATCTCCATGTATAAATTTCCTATAGTATGTGTAATAGGTAAGTGACGCCTGAGTTAGCTATTTATTTGCCTTGGCTACACACCCATTATTAAGGCCCAATCTCAGTGTATGAAAAAGAGGATAATTCCTGTATCTACCTCAAAGTGTTACCGTGGAGTTCAAACAAGATGATGTATATAAAGGACTTAGAAAACTGTAACGCAAAATATAAATGCCAGTTACATCTGTTGTCAATAATAATAAAATAACATTGTTAACTGCCTAATCTAAACAGAAAATACTGGTGTGTTTTTTCCTTCCTCATCCTCTGTTATCTACTTATTAAGGCCAAATGCATTCAGTGACCATTCCATATGCTATTCAATTAAGGTTGCCAAAAGTCCCATATTTTACACCTTGTTCTACTTTCAATTCATGTAAAGGTCATGTTTGAAGTTGGTCACACATTGCTGATGACTACTATTAGCTCACCTAGCAAAATAGTGGGCAAGAGAGCTATGAAGGTTAGAATTCTAAAGCCTCCTTAGTGTGATAAATGATATTTTTCCAGTTCTGTTTTCATTAAAAATAATGGAAAATGGCTATTCTGCTTTCTTCCCCTTTCTCCTTTCTATTCATTCACACTTAGTCCCTTTAGCCTTTTAAATTTACTGCTGCTTAACATATGTACCTGAGGTCTAGAATCCCAAATGGGGAGGTAATATACCAGGTAATATATCATAGCTAGTGTTAAAGTTATTGCATTCTGGCTTCCAAAGTCTAGTTAGCTCTAAGATAAACATGCTCTTTCCACCATGCACTTAAATTCCAAAAACACATTGGTGGATAAAGTGCTTCAAGTAAAGTAATAATGTCAATAGTATAGTAAAACTTCCAAAGATTATCAATTACCTCATGTTCAGAAAAAGATATATAAGAAAAAGTGTCAAGTCAGCAAGCATTTATTATGTACTCCTACAATAGATCAAGCACTGTGCTGAGTTCTGGACATACAAAGAAAGGCAAAAAGTCTCTGCTGTCAAATGGCTCACAGCCTAATAGGGAGACCCAGTATATAAACAATTATGTACAAAGACATATGCAGGGTAAATTGTAGACAGTCTCAAAGAGAAGGCATTAGACTTAAGGACCAAGCAGACTTCTCTTAGAACCAGGAGATTATCTAAGATTTCGAGGAAGCTAAGAGGGAGAGATGGAGAGCAAGAAAATCATAAATGAAATTTCCTCCAAATCCAGCCACTTAAATTTCTCATCTTGGAGTGAATAAAAACAAACTGTGAGAGTCTTTGAGGATTTTTTTTTTTCAAGTTGTGGGACTAGAAAAAGGGAAGCTCTGTCTCTGGTTCAGTAGTTTCTAAGATCCTTCTCTAAGGACACATCCAAGTGATCCTATTTATAACTATCCCTGTGGACTAAGTGAAATAACGGACATGAAAGGCCTTTGAAAAGTACAAAGTGCTATATCTAAGATACTCGTCAATATTTTAAAAAGATCTATGATTCCATCAGTACTGATACTCCCTTCACATCTTAGCAGACTTATCTTCCCAAGTTGTCTTGGACTCCAAATTCATTCCTTGGTGACTGGCCTTTTAGTGAGAAGTCTTAAATTAGCTGGTCCTTTCTACACTCCCAGACACCCAAATTTGTGCAAGCCTTAGTTGATCGGAACTATAGCTTGTACTCTGGGGACACAGCCTTTGAGAATTCAGGGTCATAGTTCCAATGATCTTGTGATGAAGAGAGCAATCTTCACCCAGAGAGGCCTGTGGGAACTGAGTGGTTCACAACATAGCATTCTCATTCTTTTTATTGTTGTTTGCTTGCATTTTATTTTCTTTCTCATTTTTTTCCTGTTTGATTTGATTTTTCTTGTGTAACAAGGTAATTGCATAAATATGTATACATATATTGGGTTTAACATCTATTTCTACCATGTTTAATGGTATATTAATAATTTAATGGTGTATATAATATATTTTAGACTACTTGCCATCTAAGGGAGGGGTGGTAGGAAGTGGAATACAAGGTTCTGCAAGGGTTAATGTTGAAAGATTATCCTTACATATGTTTTGAAAATAAAAAGCTTTAATAAAAAAGAGAAAGAGAGAATTCAGGGTCAGGGTCATGTCATGATGAAGTTTTGAAATAGGTCGTTAGAGGAAGTCCATATTTAGGGAGTACGATGACTTAGTTGCTAGTGGAAAGCAGGACCAAGTTAACCAACTTCACAATGTGGAAATGGGTTGTCGATGAGAAATAGGACAACGGTCATCAGTTTCCCATACCATTCTCTTTCTAGTTTTGCTTCTAAGGTGATTTATATAGATACCTGATACATGATGGGCAGCTAGGGAGAGACTTGCTAGGGAGCCCAGCCTAGAGTCAGGAAGATCTGAGTTCAAAAACCTCAGACACTAGCTGTGTGACTCTGAGCAAGTCACTTACCCTGTTTGCCTCAGTTTCTTCATCTGTAAAATGAGCTGGAGAAGGAAATGGCAAAACATTCCAGTATCTTTGCCAAGAAAACTCCAAATTGGGGCCATAAAGAGTAGGACACAACTGAAAAACAATAGGGACTGTTGGAGTCTCCCACTCACATGCCTAGTTCTGCCCAGCTCCTTTGCAGTTTTTATTAAGCAGAATTTCTAGAATGATTTGTAAGGATTCAGGTATCCTGGGGTTTGATAGGAGTTCAAAGGAATTTTCTGACCACAACTCAAATAAATAGTTTAAACTGAATCTCTATGAATGGCAGCAGGGAGTTTGATTCAAAAGGCTTTAGGCTTTCTCTAGCTAGCTGCACAGGTGTAACTGGCTAGAATGGAAAACTGTCAAGAGCTCTATAGCCCCTGGAGCCATGTACTGGGTAAGAGCTGGTGGGGGCTGAGACAAAACAGCAGCTGAAGACCTGGGGGGACCGGCTCAGGCGAGATAAGAGCAGGGGGAAACCGAGAACAGGCCTGAGACTTCGCCACAGGAAGGCCAGGAGCTTTTGGAAAAACAGGGTTCTGCACCAATGTCACCTCAGACTCGAGTCGCCTTAGCTACAAATGCTCTCTCTGCACGTTCCCTGGCTATGCACATGTTCCTAGGGTGAAATCCTTTCCCCTAGTGATGGGGTAACCTGGGGGAGAGTGTCCCCGTGTGCTTGGGAAGAATCTTTTCTTGTCCCATTCTCGCTTAAAACAAACTCATTGATGGGAACTTGTAAGATACATAGTTTTTAAGTGGATTTTGATTCAAAACAGCCTTGGGCCAAGGGTCACTTTCAGGGGAGGTCGTTTTATAAAGGCTATTGGTTAAAATCATGGTGATGAAAAGGCCAGGATCACAGGAACAATCTCATGAATAGAAAAATTAAATATGCCAAAAAAAAAAAAAAAAAAAAAGAAAGAAACATTGTTCCTTGCTCAGAGATTGTACTGAAAAACTCCAGCCAGATACATGAGTGATCAGGGTAAAAAAATTGTGAATGGTTCAGCTACCAAAATAATAAACTAGAATTGTATTGGCAAGGAGATTTTCACTTCCAGAGATGAAGGAAAACACTCTGTCTCTACTGACTTTATTTTATCTTATTAAAGCTATTTTTTTTTCAAAACAAATAATTTTCAACATTCACTCTTGCAAAACCTTGTGTTCCAAAATTTTTTTCCCTCCTTTCCCCTACCCTCTCCCTTAGATGGCAATTAAACAATATATTAAAGATGTACAATTCTTCCAAACATGTTGCCATAATTATCATGCTGCACAAGAAAAATCAGATCAAAAGGGGAGAAAAGTAAGAAAACAAAAAGCAAGCAAACAACAATAAAACAAAAGTGAAGATACTACATTGTGATCTATATTCAGCCCCCATAATCCTCTCTCTGGATGCAGATGGCTCTCTCCCTCACAACTAGCCTGAATTACTTCACTGCTGAAAAGAGCCATATCCGTCAGAATTGATAATAATGACTTTTAAACAGGAATCCATCCAGTACAGGGACAATTTTTACCTCAAACCCCTTGAAATGAAGAGAATATAGAGATAAAACAAAAGATCATCATTCAAAATTCCTAAAATCACACTTCCCTCAAATACTAAGCTCTTAATGTTGAAATTGATGCTATCTCTCTGCAGAAAGCAGCCCTGGGAAAAACTTTAAATAATTCTCTCCTTGTATGCCTTCCTGTAGCTGCCTGGGCTTGTTTACAAAGAAACAAGGCCTTTACTTGCTGGAAAAGAAGTCAAACCAAACCTCACAGACTGAACTGTGTGGTTTAAAAATAATAATAATAATAATAATATCATCAATCCTTCAGTTTATCAAAGGTTTTGCAGGTTGGTTCCTGATTTCTCATTTTTCAGGTTTCTAACTTGTTATGATACTCAGGACCTACAAAGCCCAAGCCGCCTATCAGATTTTCTGGGCAAGCTTGTTTTTATGTAAGGTTCCCATTTAAATATCTTTAGAATTCGCTTTTGCCTTGAAGCAACAGACAAGTATGTGCTGCTCTCTTCTAAATATGGGAACAGTAAGTACAAATAGAAGATTGAAGATCTGCTTTGAAGCTAAACTTTGTAACTGGGTAGGCTCTGGAAACATCAGAAGCAGCAGCAGCCGCAGTGGTAGAGGGCAGGGGGAAAAAATCTTTTAATTGCTAATGCACTCATTCTGGGAGGTCTCTTGTCAGATGAAGGGTCAGAGTCAGGTTTGGGTTTTCCTGCTAATGGAGATGTTGTGGGAGTGCTAAAATGAGTGCCGTGATATTACTAATAATTAATGACGATAACAACGTCTGAGCAGCCCACGTTTAGTGCCTTTCGTCCCCCAGGGTCTTCAGATCTCTCCACAATCACCCACTGTCGACCTAGAGCTGACTCAGGCAGAGAATGTGGTCCAAGCTGCACAGGACACAGTAGGCTGATTTAAAACATGAGTGAAAGAAAAATACCCATTCAAAACTGAAGTGTAAAATTTTGGGTAGGCTGGCTGTAATTATCCAACTTGAAATTTTGCCAGGAAACAAGTTTTATTACCTCCCCCCACCCCCTTTTGCAAAAAGCACATAGAGTGCTTTCCTGACCATAAACAGATCTTGGATTTTTATCTGCTTTGTAGCTCAACAACTTCTAATCATGGAGAGCAACCCAGGGAGAGAAGGAGAGCAGCGGCACCTGAAGAATCCAGATTTCTGCCTTGCACAGATACTGGTTAATCCCCGACAAGTACTGACACACCCTGACCTTGAAATGCAGAGATGCCTAAAACAAAATGGTAAGGCTGTGTCCATGGAGGAGGGGAACAAGAGAAGGAAAAAAAAAATTCCAATTAATTATCTCAGGTCACTTTATTCTACAACAGAGTCCTCCAGGAAAATGCAACATTCTCATTTTAGTCAGATTTGGGGCAGGGGGTGTTTTTAACTTTAACAAAGTCTTTTTTTAGGGGGGAGAAAGGAAGATGGTTTGACAGATCAAGACCTAAGTGATTTCAACATCCAAACCGACAGCTTTTCAGATCCTTTGGCCCTATAGTCCCTCCATCTTTTTTGACCTCCTCCCCACTTGCATCTCAGACTTTCTCACTCTCCAAACACAAATTCTTCACTTTCCCATTTCCCATCACATCCACAAAAACTTCATTCATCCTTCCACCCCGATCCAAATCTCCAAACTATCAACTTTTCCCATTTCACCCAGTTCATTGGCTGCATCAGACTTCTCCATCCACCTGGTTCAAAATCCACTATTTCTGTTTGAATTTGAAGACCAGCTCACTTAATTCCTAACCTTGCATCACCTGCTCACTATCAATTTTGTCACATTCCTGCTCCTGAACCGCAAAGAATTGCTGGAGCTAAATGCAGAATTGTGCCGATCTAACCAATTATGCAGAATCAGCTGGTGCATACCAGCAAACTTATCAGGAATTGTACAGCTACTTGATGCTTATAGCTGTGTGACTGTGGGCAGCAGAATAGTGGGGAATTTAACTCATATTCCAGCTTAGAAATATATGTCACACTCCATGTAAAATAAATTCACTTTAGGAATATTTTAATAGCAATACATTATAGGGGGCTCTATCTTAATTAGATGCCTAAACATGTTTCTGAACTTAGTCAACTGTGATATATACACATCACCAAAACCTGACAATAATCAGGGAGAATAAATTAGCTTTAAAGTACACCTCAGGTGTACAGCTTTGCCCTGTTAAAAATGCATTTGTTGAATGTCAGTCCTAGACTTCCACCTTAGAATCAGGGGAGCTAGTTTCAAATATGACTTTGCTATTTAACTACTGGACAAATCACTGAAGCTCTCTGGGCTTCATTCAGTTTTCCCATATGTGAAATGAGAGTAGTGGACTAAATGATCTTTAGCTCTAGCCCAGCTCTAAAATCTGTCACTTTTGAATTTTGGTTTCCTCTGCTAGACAATAAAAAGGGCTTTCCTCGTGACGATTCTGTGATGTGAGGAGGGCAAGTATTAGTATTTTTATTTTGTTTTTTTATTTCTTAAATGATTTCTCATGCATTTGACTCTCAACAAAAATAAAGTCAATTAAACATACTCTGGCAACTACTTGACTTTTTTTATAACTTTTAAACATTGTTTAAAACATAGTATGTCCTAATAAGTTATTGGTTATACCCTCAATTTCTTCTTCTGTTTTGTTTATCCATTGGTCTCTGTACTTTTTCATTTACAGACTTAACGCCTGCTCTGTTCTTTGAGCCCTCATTGGCCATTTCTACCCTCCTGCCTCCTAATTACCAATGAAATTGCTTTTACATTTTCAAGTCTAAGAGAGCAAATTCAAATTAATATACTACTGAAGAACTCAGACATGTCAATATCAGTATTTTTGTGATAAAGAAAACGAAAAAAAAAAAGCAATTTGTAGTAAATAAATGGAAGGATGGATGAGTTTCATCTTATAAATATTAAGAAAAGAGTTAAAAAGAATTATTTCATTGTGTATTCAAAGGCAACAAGAAATATCATTTTGTCTTTCAATGTTCATGTAAAGAATAAGTGGTAAAGAACTATAATAACAAATGCTATTTTATTATTATATAATGGTTTATATACCAACACCTATTGCAAAGGAAGAAAAGATAGAGAAATTCCTTAAAGAATTTGACAATATTCTGGAAGTCAGATCAATATATTTGGATACTCAGTGACTTCAATTAGAAGGTAAGCTCAGGTAAGAATAGTCTACTCATAGCCTTCTGGCTATATATCATGAATATTTTCTTTCAGACATGAAAACATTTGAGTATTGGATATTATCAGAAAAAGTAATACTGGTTATATCTTAATGGACAGGAAAGCTGTCTACATGCAGTCTTCAGCTAATTAGAACAAAGTTAAAAAAAAAAACAAATTAAATTTAAAATTAAAATAAAAAGAGATACTGAACAAGAAATTACAATAACTTTTCCTTGACCTATTTAAGTGAACCTCTGATGATAAAATAAAGAGGAAAAGAAAAATTTCTGCAAATTTTAAATTAAGTAAAACAGTTGACACAACTAGGAAGCCAAAAAAGTTCAGAAATCATCCAAGTCCCAAAATACTTGATCTCTGGGCCATGTTTTATAAATGATTTTGGTTATTAACAGTAGAGTGGGTTTAGAACACAAAATAATTTATAAAACATTGTGGAGAAGAATAATAATAATGAAAGTGAACAATATCACCTCATAAAAAAGTAAAAAAGGCAATATAACTGAAAATAAATGTATAGGAACTCAACATAAGATCCCAACTAAATGACATCATTCTAAGAACATCCATGGATGAAACAGGCAGAAATGGAATGAACAGGATCAATAATTATTTTTTATCATCAATGATAACAGAAACAACAGATTTAGATTCCCAAATTTTAGTCCCCCATAGAGTTGTGTCACATGAAGACTGAAATACTATGCAAGGACACAAATTTGCAAAGGGGCCAAATTAGACATATGCCAAGAAAGCACATAGTGAAGTTGACACAATCTTCACAAAACTGAGCAACAACTGCAGGAAATCTCTCAAGAAGAAGATATAGGGAACAAAAATAGAAAAAAAATATAGATCAACAAAAGGTAATAATAAACAAGTCACTCATATATCTTATCTTTATAAAAATCATTTTAAAAATTGATACTAGAATTACTATTTTCTCACTATAGTCCATTTGGCAGAGACAACACATGAATTTGGGTTTTCTTGACTCCGTGGCCAATTCTCTATCCATTGCCACATAGCTTCTCAAAAGATCTGTCTGTGAATAATCCATATTATTGTATATTTATAGTGCAGACTGGAGAAGAGAATAAGAAATTTTTACAGATGATTTTATATAGCAGATTTTATTCTTACAACATAACTGTAAGCTGACTGAAAGGTATAAAAAAATTAGATATTACTGTATATTTTGTTATAATATATATATATTTAACTTTGTAAAATCAAACCACAGACTTAAAAGCTCTTTAAACAAGGAATTTCTGATGTATATATTAAAATCATTCAGGATTTAATCAATCAACGAGCATTTGCTAAGTGCCTAATATGTGCCAGGAACTGTGTGAGGTAGGCACAAGTACAAAGGAATAATTCTTACTCACGAGTTTATATCTTACTGTGGAAAAACGACTACATATAGACAGTATAAATTTAAAGTAAATAAATAAAAAGTGGCTAAATAGAAAGTAATTTGGGAGGTAGGGACCTCAGAGCTGGGGAGATCAGGAAAGCCTTGGTGATGTGGGACAAAGTGCACTTCCAGGGACTGTGAATGGCTATTGGAAAGGGTCAGAAGGAAGAGACTCATATGTGAGGAAAAGAGAAATCCAGTTTGGCTGGCTTGGAGTGTAGGTGGAAAGAGAAGTGGACGCTAGGTTGTACACGGCTTTGAAAGCTAAACAGAGGAATTTCTATTTTATCCTAGAGGCCACAGAAAGCCACTGGAATCACATGGATATGCCTTTATGGAAATTTCCTTTGGCAGCCATGGGTAGGATACTGTAATGGGAAGAGACTTAATGCAGAGAGACCATTTAGGAGGCTGTCACAATCATCTAGGCCAAGGGGGCATGATGGCCTGAACTAGGGTGAGGGTCCTGGGCAGCACTACCCCTAGACCTCAGCAACTAAGTATCTAAAGCCATCTTTGAACTAGGTCTTCCTAACTTGAGACCTGGCACTCAATTATAGGTTCCCTATTAATAATGATATAAAACCTTTTTTTATTCTCACTAAAATATTAATTTTTTAAACTTTAAATATTAATATTAGAAGCATACTCTCTATGTTCTGAGCAGTTAACTACTGCTTTTGTCACATATTTGCTTCTCAGTATTTCAAATATATTTTATGTTGGCTGTTTAAAAATTCTGGGTGCTTTACCTAAATTCTGAATAATTTACAAATTAACCTACTATTTCTTCATATTTGCCTAAAAATGTTTTATAAAATGGTATGACTGTAACTATCAATATTAAAATGATTCTATCTAAAGAATGAGCAGGCTCTTGGCTGCTATCTAAGTGCACATATATGCTGGCTCAATCATAATGTGTAGAATAGTGCTTTCTGTTATGTAATGTTACTTTAAAGGTTAGATCATCTGTTCACAGACCAGAATACTTTAATTTTGTACTTTTCATGTTTGGGTGTGTTTAAACTATCACAAAAAATAGTTTTTGCACTCAAACTGTGTAGTGTAGTTTTAATATGAAAATGTTGTTATAAGTTTGAATAAACAATTGAAGTACCACTTGATTCTATTTTCTTAAGTTAAAATTTTGATATATTGATATATTTTATATACTTAATACAAAGTGATTATTATTTTAATTTCAAGATACAAGTTAAGAGTACCTAGGGTTTCAAAAAACAGGACACTCTGAATTATAAAGACAGTATTAACAATCTATTTTCTGGTTTATTTGGACCACCAATACAACAAGCAATACTTAAAAGTAACTAAACTTTAGCATAAAATAGAATAAAAGTGATCTTACAAATTATCTATTTCATGAAAATGTCATTACTAGGATTTTTTAGGAAAGGCTTTTTTCCCCCACAAGAAATGTACCAAAACTGAGTTTCAATCTCTGTTAAAGTTTTTATTTACTATTTTACAAAGTCAAAATTCTTCGATACATGCTATTACAAAAAGAGTAATATATTCAGTTTTTCTTAGAATAGGTGTTATTGAAGAGTGATATACCAGGCTATTTGCTACATTCTAACTTAAGGGGATCAGCTTTAAAATGGTCTTTAAAACACTTTATGAAAATGAAGTTATGGATATTTGTGGTGTATTAAGGGACTGTGGTCAACAGAAATGAGGTGAGCAGCCACCGTTTTTTATTGGAATTTCTGGAATTTTCTGCAATTTGTTTTGAATAGCTGGGAGGACAGATCGGAGGTTTCATTCGCTCTTTTACTGACAGTGGTCAGCAACTGCATGGAACTATAACTAGAATGGTCAAGTTGACTGTAATAGTAAAATTTTAATGTCATTTCTGCTATATACACCTCAGCATACTTAAAACAGTAAAAATTCTAAGCTAATTCTCCTAAATCTTCATTTAAAAATTATTATGCTTCATATAGACCCATGAATTTTGTAAAATATAAATATATATGTATATATCTCAAATTATTTAAACAGAGGACCCCCCCAAAAAAAAGTGTGACCTGGGGGCCATTAATATCCTAGGAGCATCCCAGGTTCTAAAAGTCAAGAAGAGTTAGATATGAAAGATATTGTGGACATGGGTAGAAACAGTACACATCTGGCAACTAATTATATATGTGGGATAAGAGAGTGAGAAGTAGAACATAATGTGGAGATTATCATCCTGGGAAGCTAGAAGGATGGCAATCCTTCCAAAAGATAAGAAAATTTGGAAGAGGAGATATGGGGAGAGAGGAAGCATTATCAGACATAGGAGAAAAATCACAAATGAAAAGTAGTACTCTTCTATATTATTAGCCATCGTCAAGAAGGATGCTCTGCCCAGGATCCAAAAGGAAAATGATTTCCTCCCAAATGGTAAGGTTCTTGTCTGTAGATGATCTCTGTGCTGATTGCAACGAGACCAAGGACTTATAAGATCTCCTTAATGAGAATTAAGGTCAAAAGAGATTGACATAATAATCCATAAGGGAAAAAGTAAGTGGATAAAAATACAGGTTGTCCAATCTGTGACAGGCAGTTGAATAGCCAGTCTATTGAGTTAGCACATTAGTACATATATGTGGAATAGGCGCTGCAAGAGATCATTAATTATGCTTAGAATTGAATAAGAGGAAATTTTAAAAAGCAGGCTAGATTGCATTTGGGAAATTGTGCCAGATTTTGATGATCCCATGCTGGTCCCCAGCACAAAGACACATTTTTTTTTTTTTAAACACAAATATATTCCTAACAATACTGTATGGCTTCAATTAACAAAATAGCAGTCTCTGAAAAATCAACATAGTAGGTGACCCAGAGGGCAGTAGAATGATTCATGAAAAGTGCAAGTAACTATTTCCAGTAATAACCCATGTATAAGAAGTGGTATAGAAGGGATATTATCAAGGAAAAATGATGAGAAAATGTCGTTAGGTGCATCAAAGGAAATAGATGAAGGCCTAAAACTACACTGGTAAGAGTCTAAAGAAAGGCCCCTCCTCCTTTGGGATGTTCCTCTGTCAAGGATTTACCTGTAGGAGAACAAGATTCTGGCAAAATGAAAAAGTATACATGGGTTACTGTCTGTACACATAGAAGTAGAAAACCTTTTCCCTGGAAACTATGGCTGCGGAGCCCCTGCTTTTGCCAAGATTGGTATGAACAATTTTGGGCAATCAGTTTTGCAAATCAGTGTAAGCTTCCATCGGTACAATGCTATCTTATTTAAAGATGAAGCAGGTACATGGTTGCAAAAGCATTTAATTAAAGGCAAGGAAAATCAATTAGTAAAATTGATGATTAAAATTAGTTTTTAAAAAGTGGTGAATGGGAAAGGAAAATTTATGAACAGTTGGATTACTATTTCTCAGTGTTTGAGTGGACAGGGTAAGCCAACTGTCAATTTTTCCTTCATCTCTCTTCAGTCTAAACCTCAGTGGCCAGCTCACTGAAGCTCAGCAGCACACCAGGAAACCCCTTTCCATGTGGTTCTCCATCTGTTTGCTTCCATATTCTTTTCCAAGTTTGTGCCTCCCTCCTGACAGAATCCAGGAGCTCAGAGATACCCCCTGGATTCCAACATCTTGGAGCATCCATCAGTGAACAGCCGAGCAGCCCCCTTATTTCATTCACCATTTGGGGCAGTTTAGGCCATAAGGGAGAAGAACTCCATTAAGAACAATCAGATATGTCCATATTTTTGGGAATCACAAATCAATTCAAGAGAAAGCTATTGTTGTTTTAATTGGTATTTAATTAAATCTACAAGTTTATTCTGAAAGGATTGTCATTTTTACTAAATCTAGTAGTATCTTTAATAATTCTGGTGTTAAAAAGACAGATTTAGTATAATTCCACTCTGATATTACTCAAGAATTATCTAAAACCAAAAAAGGACAAATGGAGGACAGTACTCGAGAAGGAAGCATATCCCTAAGAAAAGTAGATGGGCAGCCCTTCAAGATACTTGCCCAGAAGGAGTACACAAGATAAGGGAGTATTGAAACCCCACAGAGGCGTAGTAAAGATGTTGGAATGATATTCCATTGTCTTGCCATTAGGCATTATAGATAGTATACAGTTTACACAGTAAAACTATTTCTGAAAAAGCTGCGTATAGATCAAATTTTTGTACCTATAACAAACTTATGTTCAATGCACTAAGAAAGCTTTATATGAAAGGAATGTTACAATAAGTTCCTGATTTTCAGCTTTTTTAAAAATCTAGATTTTAGTATATTAGGTTTGCTGAAAGCAATGCATGTCTTTAATCTAAGTAAAGACAAACAAACCCCAAAACACTAGGCTGAAGGGTCAACAACAAGGTCTAGTGTTAGCTATAGGATTTAGAATTAGAAAGAGGACCAAAGATTACTTAGTCCAGTCCCCTCCTTTTATAGATGAGGAAACTGAGGCTCTGAGAGGTCATGTAAATCACAAGCAACAAAGATGGAATATGAAACCACATCCTCTGATTCTCAATCCACTGTTTTTTCCACTCTGCCACATCTTCAACCAGAAGCAGCTGGACTCGGGTTTCCACTTCCCAAAGCTGGGTCATTTCAGGGACAGCTCTGAGCACACAGATCCAAAGCAAGGCAATCAGTGGGTCCTGGCACCCAGCAAATTCTGATTATAAAGGGCAAAGAAGGAAAAAGAAAAGCCTGTTAAAAACAAAAAAGATAAACTTCTCAAGGTTCAGCCAAAGTTGATTTAAAGATCTCCCTAGGAGGAAAAGGGGACGATGGAGTAGCATGACATGAGGAGCCCAGCAGCCACTTCCAGGCCTCCAAACTCAAGTAACTTGGTAAATCTGGCTCAGCAGGGAGGAGCCCACCGCAAGGTCGGCAGAACGCCAGCTCCCCAGGTCCTGCCTCTTGGTGTCTGAATGGCCAGAATCTCTACTTGTGTTCTTTAGTGAATTATAACTGTCAGTCTTTATGCCTCATAGGAAAAAAAGCCCTGGAAGTTCAAGCAAGTCCATCTAAAGGTGACATGGGAATGAATAATGCCCAAATGTCTCTTCAATGAAAATGAGGTTATGAAAACCAAAGTTTATAACTTTAGAGCCGATAGGTTCACATGAGCCTGAACTCAGATCAAATTAGTTCTAAAAGAAATGCAATAAGTTTTTGCCCTCTCTCTTCTAAGGACATGGTGTAGGGTGGCAGGGATGTTGCTTTAAGGGTCCTTAACCAAAAGTTATGGGAAATAACAGCAGAGTATGGTTGAAGATGGCTGGGTTTTGGGCGGAGAGTAAATATAACATTAGTAATTTGTAGCAGTTTGGTTTTTATTGCTCAATAAATATAAATAAATATTCAATGGGTGTTGGAGGGAGAGACTTGGCAAATAAAGTAAAAGTCCAAAAAAATAAAAAATAAAAAGTCTAAGAATTAGTGGAGTGGAAGGTCAACTTTGGGGTAAGAAGATCTGGGTCAAGTCCTGACACTGAAACACATCTTTACTTGAATTTGTTTTTTTTTAATTTGTATTTATTTTGAATTTACACGTGGACTTGTCGTCTCTGATAAAATGTAAACTCTTGACAAAAGAAACCTTTATCTTTGTATGTCCAGAACCTAGCACAAAATAGGCCCTTATTTTGAAAGGCTTACTGAATGATCATAAGCAAATCATTTCATCTCTCATTGCCCCAGGAAATTATACTAGGTATTATTATTATCTAAGACTGGATATTATTATTGTCTGGATATTACTGTTGGTATTCTTCAACAGAAGTCCCTACATAAGAGGATGAAATCACAGGCCTGAACAAAATTGTATGTGTGTATATTTATTTCTATACACATACACATATACATATCTATATGCAAAACCAGCTAGAAGCAGCTTTCAAGTCCACTGTTAAATTTCAGGGTAAACTGACACCTGGAAACAGGCTTGGCTTACTGTTTTATTTACTGTCTAGAGAAAGAAATGGAGAAAATGTTAAATAAGGGCAGATTACATTTTTTGAATGTCTTGCATAAAAATTTTTGAGAAAGTTAAATATTTACCAGCACAACCTTGTATGTATATCTATCTATGTGTAGGTATGTGTTTGTATATTGTGCGGATATAGATGAATGTGTATGTAAGATGTGTATATGTACATATATTCAGTCCTCATGCAGCCCTCATAGACTTGAGCCCCCACCTAGATTTGCGCCACTTAAGGGCCTGGACCCACAGTTTAGATACTTCCACTGCCTCTCTAGTCTAAATCCCAAGGAGACCCGAAGAGAGGATGTAAATGGATGAGAATACCCGATCATTATTACAGATGTAATGTGCATGTTACATAGGTAGCACACACACGTGTGTAACATACTCTGTACGGGGTGTATACCTCAGTGACAGGTATTTGCATGTGTGTACAGGTGTAGGGGTGTGTGTGTGCACACATCTATAGCAGGCATAGGTATCGGTACATATATAGCTATTGGTAGTTGTGTAGGGGTGCCTATACTGTAGGCCCGTTACTGTAACTGTATGTGTGGGGAGGTATCTATGTAAGTCTTTGTGTATCTATGTAGATGTACACACACACACACACACACACACATGATGGCCCCAAAGTGTTGATTTGGGCTTTGCACTAAAACTTTTGGGACACCCGGGATATGTACAACACTGATAAAAATTTAAAAGGCCGGAGAAAATCTGGACCGCCAGCCAATCATACCAAGCGTCCAGAGGGCAGAATCAGTTCAATACCGATTCGATTTCTGTCAAGCACAAGCACAAGGTTACAATGATAACCCCTCCTCTCCCGTCCTCCTCTTCCCCGCCTCCGCTCCCGCTCCCCTCCCCCCCACCTCGCGAGCACTGTGCGGGAAGCGCCTTACCTGACTCTCCGTGACGTCACAGACATGGGGGAGGGGGGAAAGGGGGCAGGGTTCGCGTCGACGTGCAGTTCCAGGATCGACCAGCAGATGTCACTTCCCCAGCTTCGCAAATCCGCGCCCGTCTCCCAAATGGAGGCTGCGGAACTGAGCAGAAGCGAGGAGGGGGAGGAGGGGGAGGAGGAGGAGGAGGAGACGGCCTGGGGAGGGGGCGGGAGCGCTGGGGCCCTGCGCGCCCGCTCCCTCGCTATGTCTACTGTCCCTCATCGCGCTCAGTTCCGCCCAGGATGAAACCAGGCCCGCGGGGGAGGGGCGCCGCTGGCTGTTGTGCAGGAACTGGGGGCCCCTAGGTGCCCGGGCACCCTCACGGGACTGCGCGTTCTGGGGATGTCTGGGTGTCCCCGGGCACGTGCTTCTCCTCTTCTTCCCAGAAAGCAGTTGGAGGAAGGAACTGCCCTGCTATTCCCTTGGAGGAAATTCAGTTTCTCAACATGTCCTGTTTTGAAAGAGGCCGCTCTGTTGAGTAACGACAGCAGCTGCGGCATGAGCCAAACCTCCCCCGACCCCACAGGAATGGGCCCGGCTGGGACAAGGGAGGCAGCAGGAGTAGGACCCCGGCCCTGTAGGTGAAGACCCAGTGCATTGTGAGCCTTTAGAAAAGGTCTCGGGAAGGAAGCGAGAGCAGCCCCGTGGAGCGTACAAGGGTGGTTTCTGGTGGAGGGCTACTCCCCCTCGTGCAGTTTAGAGCCTAGATTTAAGCCACCTGCGCCACTTAAGTGCCTGGACCTGACTAACATAAATCCCAAGGAGACCAGAAGAGAGGATGGGAATGGACGAGAATAGCCTATCACCAATATTTTTAAAAAACACACAATTCAGAGCTCAAACTTTGCTTATTATGGGGTATGTCTGAAAGACCACTCTTCCCATGGTAATCTGCCAGTGAAAGTAACCCTATCGATCCTACTCTCTAGGACACTAATCCCAAATTACCCTTTTAGTCTGCTTTCACCCATTTGTTCATTTTTCAAAAGTACCAACCCTGTATTAAAATAACTGATTAGGCAACGAATCAATAAGAGTGTACTGAGTGCTTATTGGCACCCTGGTATATGGTTAAAGAACTATCCCAATTTCAAAATATTGGAAATGGAGGGGATGCTCATCCATTGGGGAATGGCTGAACCAGCTGTGCTATTTGAAGGTAAAGGCATTCCCTTGTGCAATAAAAAAAGATGGAAAGGCAGATTTCAGAAAACCCTGCAAAGACTTGTCCCAGCTGATGCAAAGTGAAATGAGCAGAACCTGGAAAATATTGAACAAATTCAGTTCTTCTCAACATAGTGATCCAAAACAATACAAAGGATTCACCAAGGAAAATGCTTTTCACATCCTGATGGAGAGCTGATAAGATTCTGAATATAGATTGAAGCATATTTTTCTCATATTCTTTTTGGTGGGTTTTTTTCCCCTTTTGATCTGTTTCTTTCACAACTGTGAGTACTATGGAAGCTGTATCAAACATATCAAATTGCCTATCATTTTCAGAAGAGGAGAGGAGAGGGAGAGAAAAAAATTGAAACTCAAAATCTTGTAAAGATAAATGCTAAAAATTATCTTGACATGTGTTTTGGGAGGAAACACTATTTAGAAATAAATATCCACCACAAGAATCTTAAAGCCTTGTGTTCAAATTCTTTCCACCAGAAAAATCATGTGATCCTATGTGCTTAACCTTTCCACTAAACTCCTACCCCACCACCTCCCTCTCAAACTGAAATGTACATAGAATAAATTCCTAAGAAAAAGAGATGGTTTTATCCTTTGTATTTCTTTGCAGAGTGCCTGGCATAGTGTAGGTGCTTAATAAGTACTTGTTGCTAAGTTGATAATAAATATAGGACTAGCCTCCAAATCATCTGTGATATACATCAAATCATACTTAAATTAAGGTTTAAAAAAAAAAGTGGTCCTGAATTCTGATAATGTTGTAAGGATACAATTAAGCCAATATATGTTCTGCATTTGTATTAGGAGCTAAAACTTCTAAGAAGTAGCAATTATTTCAATTTTTGGCTCTTTAGTGCCTAGCTCAGTGCTTTAATAAATACTTATGCATATATGGATTTTCATTATTTAAGTCAAATCACTTCAACAAGCATTTATTAATAATCTGCACCGCCGCTATACTGGGGAAACGAAGTTCTCCAAGAATGAGCTCTTCGGATTTAGTTGTTTGGAATTTTTTTTTTTTTTTTTTTTTGGTAAAACAATCAGACATATAAGGGATTCAAAGAAACACCCTCTACTTGGCAGCAAAGAATTAAGACAGCCTCATTCCACAGATTCTTTAAGCAATGACAAATTCAGAGAAAACAATCTTAAATTCCCACGGTTTACTATCTTTGCTTTTGGCTGGTTCTGAAGGTGGAGGAGTGTCTTGGTCAAAATTTTTGGTGGGAGTTTTCTCCAATCCATCTAGGTTGATATTTTGTCCTCTTTTTTTTTTTTTTAATTAGATACACAGAATATCTCTGCACCTGCACAGTGCCTGTTAAGTTATTTTAAATGAAACCATTTATGATAATATAATTAATATATGCCTAAATATAAAATTGTGTAGCTGTGTATAAATGTATGTGAAGCTGTATATATTTTATATTTATTTAAATGCCTTGTATATGTTTTAACATGTTATATTATACATACATACATATATGTATGTCTATATAATGTATTTTTTTTTAAATCCAGTTCCCTGAGCTCTGTGAAAACCTTAAAGACTTGATGACATTTTCAAAAGAGAAAATGTTTACATAGCAGAAAATCACAGCAAACGGAGCCCAGAGCCTTTGTTTTTCTGCCTATGCCTACCTAAATCCCACACTGGCCCTCTCCGTTATCCCTGCAGTTATAATGAAATAATTCACTTCCTGTTGTCTGCTGGTAAGCAGTATTGCAGTACTCAATGGAACGGCTGCCCTGCTGTGCCCTGAGGGTGGTTCTAACATCCCAATAAACAGTATTTATGATTAGTGGGAAAATGTGGTAAATGCTGTGTATCCATTAAAAATCATAAGATGTAGATTTGGGAAGGACCCATCTAGTCCAACCCTCTCAGTTTACAAGTGAGAAACGAAGAACCAGAGAGAAGTGATTTGCCTAAAGCCACATAACTAATAAGCAGAAGAATTAGTGTTGAAACTGAGGTCCCATGATTCCCAATACAAAGCTCTCTCCAAAATACGAGGCTGCCTCCTATTTGTAAAATGAGATAAACTCAGTAGACAACTTAGTATAGTGAATAGAGAACTAATTTGACAGTCAGAAAAGCCTAAGTTTGAATCCTGTCTTTGACACATACTGATGGTGTAACTGACCCTGAGCAAGTGATTTGATCCCTTAGGATCTCAGGACTATAAATTACAGACTGGTTGATAAGGGAGCTTCCTAATGAAGAATTCCCTATACCAATGATGCATAAGTAGTCCAAACCATTCATCTTCCAAAAAACTTGAGAAGTATTTATTTAGAAGAACCTTTCATCTGGGATACCCTTTTGTTTATTATTCATTTTTAAACTATTATTTATATAGTTGCAGAAAAAATGTCATACTTTCTATAACATAAATCTTATTTTCTCATAAACTTCCATCATAAAATTGGAAAATGATATTATAGTGCACTGAACTTAAAACCTGGGCCTGTCCTGCAGAAATTCCAGGATACATCTATTTGTTCCTGTAGCCCCCAGTTCACTTTTCCACTGTAATACCCTTGTAACGTCACAATACTTTCCCAACTTTGTGACCTCTGTTTCAAGCCATTCATTGGTTGCTTCCTCCCCAGTATCATTACTCTGTGTTTCTGGCAATGGTTTGCATTGACAGCAAAGGTAATTAATTCTAATGCAGGCATACCTGGGCTCAAGATTTTGGGGTCAGCCAGGTAGAAACAGTCCTGCCCACGGTGGGTGTGGCCACACACACCAGTTAGCAATTATCAGTGGCTGCCCATAATGCCAGGAACAAGGGCACAGCCACAAGGCAGCCCTTCAGTTGAGGAAGTTTTCCATTGACCATTATGCCCTACCACCGATCAAACAATTAGGTTAGGTAATAAATGAAAATCTATAAAATGAATTTTGAGCTTCTTAAAAGTTCTAAGTTAACACCTAATAATAATTGCTATTATGATGATTATAATCATTATACCAATTGTTGTCAGAACAAGAGTGTTATGTTAATTGGATTTGTCCCCTTTTTGAGTTTCTTGAGGGAAGATTATTGCAGAGTAGTCATGTAATAGGCAGCTTATTGCAAAATCTTAAGAGTCCAAAGAATATTTCCCCTACTGTGCCCAGGATTACCTTAAATTGTTCTTTCATATTAATTTGTGCATATTTATCTGGGGCAGAGTCTTGATGCTGATGTATCTGCCAATAGGATCTCAGAGTTGGAAAGGACCTTAGGGTCATAAGGGAAGATATTTGTAATCCTTTTGTTCCTGGGGAGAAAAGCCTAATTGCCACCTCCTAACAAGCCTTTCCAGATTTCTCCAGTTCTAGTGCTTTCTCTCTCCCCGAGTTACCTTGTGTTTATAATTTGTGCACAGGTTGTATCCTCCCAGTAGAATGTGAACTCCTTGAGGGCAGGAGCTTTCTAGTTTTATCTTTGGATCACCAGCGCCTCGTACATAGTGTGTACCTAAGACATGTTTGTCTTGGAGTCAGAGGACAGTTGTTCAAACCTCACCTGTCCTACTTAATACCTGTAGGACCCTGGGCAAGTAATTTCACCTCCTTTGGGCCCCCGATTCCCTTATCTATAAAAGGAGGGATAGAATTAGATGACTTCCGGGGTCCATCCTTTACACCTCCTCAATCTATCTTCCTACAATCCCTGTTTAGACACAAAGGAGAGAGACAGAAAAATGAACAGGTTTTCCTACCATCTTAATAACAATGTTTTTTTTACCCTATGGCTCCCTATTTTGCTCTTTTACTTACCCCCACTATGTTGAATGATAATGATCAAAAATGTCCCTGGGTTGAAGAGGTGATTGGCAAATAGTTTTTTCCTGCACTTGCCTAGTCTCAGCCACACCAAATTAGCACTTCTAGGAATTATCAACCCTCAAACAACTGGCAGGGCAACTGGCTTGTAAAAGTATCAATCTTTAGCAGTAGGAAACAAGAAAAACAGGAGGTGGAAATTCTGAACAAATGGTTTTTCTTTAAGAGTTTTCCAAATCAAAGAGTATTGGAAACCTGAAGAGAAGGAACTTAGCATTTATACTACTATAGTATACTATTTGAATATACCATATATTACTATAGTATACTACCATGGGCTTCTTGCTTTTGATTTTAAAAAATCTCATTTAATCCTTACAGAAGCCCTGGAAAGGAGTTGCTATTATCATCTCCATCTTACAGTGTAAGAAACTGAGGCATACAAAGGTTAAGTGACATGCCTGAGACCTCGCTTAGCTAGTTGTGTCTGAGGATACATTTGGAACTTGAGGGTCTTCCTTAAGTCCAGACCTAGTGCTAGAACACACAGTGCCCCCAGCTGCCATCTTCTCCTCCTCTAAATAAATCTACAGAGCTTCCTAGAACGTTCACTATTTGCCATCTAGCTCACAGAATCATAAGCTATTAAAGAGATAAAAGGGATCTAGGGATCATCTATTCTGAGCCTCATTATACATTTAGGGAAAACAAAAGTTCCAGAAGGCCTGAAAATATATACTTAATGGAAGAGCCAAGATGGAAATTCAGTTCTTTATTATTATTATTTTTCAAGTTTGCAACATTTATTTTTATAAGATTTTTATTTTTTCACTTAAATTTGTTTTTTTCCAATTACATGTAAAGATAGTTTTCAACATTTTTCTAAAATTTTGAGTTCCAAATTTTTTCTCCTCTCCCTCCTTTACCTTTTGTCTTCCCCAAGACAGCAAATAATCTGATATAGGTTATACATGTACAATCATTTTAAACATTTCCATATTAGTCATGTTGTAAAAGAAGAATCAGAACAAAAAGGAAAAGAAAGGGGGGGAGTGAAAATAGTATGATTTGATTTGCATTTAGACTATATAATTTTTCCAGATATGGATAGCATTTTCTATCATGGGTCTTTTGAATTTGTCTTGGATCATTGTATTACTGGGATGAGCTAAAGTCTTTCAAAACTGATCATTGAACAATTGCTATTGCTGTATACAATATTCTCTTTCTGCTCACTTCACTCAGCATCAATTCTTATAAGTCTTTTCAGCTTGAAAATCCAGTCCTTCTGAGTCAAAGCTCAATGCTCTTTCCACTCTATAATCTCAGGACTTCAAAAAGATCTCAGGTTAGTCCCACCACTATCTGAACAAGAATCCCCAGAAAAATGGTCATTCAGCATTTTCTTGAAGATATCAGTTCATTACAGTAACAGCACAAATATCCAGTCAGAGGAATGATACCTCTGAAGTTTACTACCTGTAAGCAAAGCCTTGAATCTTCTTGAGTCTTAAGTTTTCTTTTCTGCAAAATGAGTTTGGACTAGAAATGCCTCTGAAGCTGCCAATCCAAAAAATATCAATCCTTCCAGCAAGAAAGAAGTCTGCTCCTTGCTGAAGCAGTCCTATTTTTGTAGCTCTCACATCATGATTCTCACATTTAAAAATTCTAGAGTTCTGAAGGATCCTTAAAGATCTTTATCTAGTCTGACCCCTTCTTTTTACAGATGGGAAAATTGAGGTTCAGAGAGATCACACAATTAATGGAAGTAGAGCCTACCCAGTGGTCTTTCTACGATGACTTAGGATTGGTGTAATAAATGTGGTATGATTCAAGGCTAGTATTCCAGAAAATCTCTTCTCACATCCCCTTTCAAAGCAGTATGAAATCGCTATGATTAGAGCTGTGAGATTATTTTCCATAAAGTCTTTGTTAAAATGCAATAGTGTTATTGAGAAGAAGTAATCTATTAAATCGTGACGACTCACTGGGCATTTTAGTATGAATTTCTCAGATTATCTGGGAATGGAGCACAGGACAAGAAATTGGAAATGTTTAGCCTGCACAAGTGAAGAATTTAGCAAGAATTGGAAAGTCATGTTCAAATATAAGAGCAATCAGCCCTGCAGAGAACCCCACTGATAGACTCTCCCCTTCTGGAGGAGACTGAGGTCTCCTTCAGGGAGATTCCTGTCAATGCCTTGTAGAGTACCTTGGAAAGACCTGAGCATGCATAAATATTCTATAACTGGCTCTGTCTGCTAACTACAGAGTTAAAAGCTTTTTTGACTGTCTGCATAGCCAGAAAAAGCAGTAGTGAGCTGGTCCTTGTCCATTTTTTTTCCCATCTCATTCTCTTTGGCTGTTTTCTCTTGGTTTCACTCCTTCACAGACAAAATTTGGGAGAGACAAAATAGTCTTTGTTTTTGTTTTTTTATTTGAGGTTAAAGAGATCTGCAGGCTAAATTTTGAAAGATCGGGAGATCAAGTATCCAGGCATTCTGATGTCGCAAAGTCCAGGAGTGACCTTCAGAGTAACCTTTAGGAACTATCCCAGTGACTCTTTGACAAAGACTCATCTGGATGGGAACTTGATGGGAACAATGTTATATAGAAACTGTGCTAAGAGGTAGCCTGCTCTTCCCAGAGATCCAGGTAATATAAGGGAGAATACACAGTGGAGGGCTTGTGGGGGAAAGGGGGGGGGGTCAGTGAAGGGGAGGAGGGGTTGCACTTTCGTTGTGGTTATGTATTTGAAGTAAATATCCATCTGGACAAGCTAATTGTTGTAAATGATTAGATAGGGCTGAGGCACTAGGCAATAGTGACTAGCAGTACAGAAAAGGGAAATTACTGGTGGGGATGAGAAGTGACGGCCTTAAAGACAGATGCTTCCAAATATCCCTCAGAGTACTCTTAGGGCACTGAAGGAGGGATGCAGGGAACCTGATTGGGGAGAGAGGGACAAAGCATATTCACTGCACAAGAATTTGGAAGGCTAGCTGTTGAAAAAGGAATGGTCCCTGAAAACAGAACTTGAAGCTACAAGAGAAAGTTGTGGAGAGACTTATTCTGCATAGATAGAAAGGAAAATCTGAAAATGAGAGCTGTCAGAAAACAGTGCTCCTGTGGGAGTGTGGCTTTCCCCTTCCTAGAGTTGGTCTAGCAAAGATTGATCAAGTCCTACTGACTACCTGTGAGACCCCAGGATTTTGATGAGATTCTTATTAAGCTATAATTTGGGCTAGATTGCTTGAGTTCTCCCCCACCTCTCATTCTTGGCTATTCTGTACATTTTGAAGAGGAGTTTCACAGGAGAGGTCTAGAATAGGGATTCATAACTTTTCTATATTCTGGACTCCTTTAGCAATCTGGTGAAGCCTTCTCAGAAAAATGTTTTTAGACAAATAAAATAAATACATGGAATTACAAAGGAAAACAATGATATTAAAATACAGTTATAAAATTTTTTAAAACTAAATCCCCCAGATTTAAAGTTAAGGGCCCTTACTGTAGAGTATAGTAATGTCAAATTCTAAGTACTAAACAGTGCATAAGGACCCCTAGAAACTTCAGATTGAGTAACAAATCTATATATTAACATGTTCTATTTTATTTGTTTTTTTATATTTTCCAATTACATTTTCATCTAGTTTGATCCACTCAGGAGTGTTTTGCCCTGGGTTTGAAACCACTGCTGTAGAGAATGGGACACTTGGGGAAGACAGGTCTAAATAGTAAAACATGCTGGGTAGCTGGAGTAGGGACTGATGAATGAGGGCCCTAAATGTATTGTGGGGGAGAGTTCTAAAAGTAGATACAAAAGCATTTTAAAAGGACATTAGCTTCCCTTCCCCCCACTCTAGCTCCAGATCCTGGGAGCATAGTTAGATGCTGTTTAATCAATATTTATTAAGCACATATTGTGTGCCTGGCATAGTGCTAAGTACTGGGGATAGAAAAGGAAGGAAAAGGTAGTCCCTGCCTTCAAAGAGCTTACAATCTAACAGTGAAGACAACATGCAGACCAATGTATAAAAAGGTCTGCAGCCACGAGAGAGAGCACAAGTGGCAGGACAGACCACACAAGAAAGCCCATTGGGCACTGTCATGAAGGCCAGTCTGTTAAGGGGATCATGCCATGCAAAAGGGATTGTTTTAGAAAAAGGTGGTATAAAAGGTAAGCAACTGTATTCTGCCATTCACAAGTGTGTCAGAGTGGCCCTAATTAAGAACTACAAAAAGTATCAGTGCTTTTCTGAAATTTTATTGAGGTTAAAGATGAGGTTTGGGTTGCTAGATTTGATCATGAAATGTCATGCTATTGATGACATTCCTGAAGTGGATCAGGTTGTGAAAATCATCAGTGTTTCTGTTTTGATCTTATATAAAGGCAAGGAGAAAAGACCAAGGTCATAAAAATTGTGTGATGTTATTGTCATAAGAATTTTCATATAACAAGTGTGGCTTTTTTCCCCTATCCTTTAAATTTATTCTTCAGAGTTGGAATATCTATTTTAACGTTATACCTGTCTTTATAAGCAAAACTGCTTAATAGGTAGTAGTAGCTAAATGTCATAAGCATTTATTAAGTACCTATTGGTGCTCAGAGAATATACAAATACAGAATTAAGATAGTTCCTTCCCTCAAGCAAATTATATTCTACTTAGGGAATACAGCATGACATTTATAAACCAAGCCAAATTGTATTTGCATTGGATTTAATTTAAATTTTAAGCAGACATTCCAACTAGTGCACAGCCATTTGAACTGAATACATTAATCTGCTTTCACTCACAAGTACTAGGGAAGAATTCTTCAGAAAATGATAGTTCAAATATTTACTGGGTTATTTTAAATGAAAAGATCCCTTGAGAGTTAATTTCAAACCAAGATGGCAATTCAAATAACAATGATTTAAGAACAGCATAGTGACTCTTTTTGTTTCCAAATATGAAATACTAACTAGTTTACCCAAAGTATGAGCTTGCCTTTGTATATATGATATGAAATTTTTTATACATGTTGTATATGCCTAACATTTTGAGATGGATATGTTCCAATTTTGTCATTTTGTTTCAATATTTTACTTTTCTAATATACAAATCTTAACCATTGAAAAAAGGACTAGAAGAAATCTAAAATAAACCATCCCTTACCACAACATCCAGCCCTTCACAATTTTGCCCAGGACCACCCATGAGTCTCCCTTGTGGGGGCAAGGGAAGGGAGAGGAATCATTCACCTGCAACCTAACATTCTATTAGCCAACAAATTATCAAAAGTCCAGAGGTCCCAGACCTGAAAGAATTTAGCCTTGGATTGAAATTAATTGAACCATGGTTAGAGAAGAATTTGAATGCACATTTGTGGTTTGATCCACATCACTGATACTGTACTTCCAGTGAATTCATGGAACACTGACTGCCCTCCCATGCATCCCTGTGTATGTGTGTGTGTGTGTGTGTGTGTGTGTGTGTGTGTGTGTGTATGTGTGTAGCTGAGGAACACTGAGGAGCAAGTGAATATGTTGGCCTAATCAGTTATGTGCTTTGACCCTCTCTGCAAAACTGTCATTCATATTTTTGGCATCTGTTATGAGTCAGCTCCCTATTACCAGAGCAACTGGGGAGATTTAGCCTGGGGAAAGAAAGACTTAGGGGAGAGATGATATAGTTGTGTTAAGTGCTTGAAAGACTGTCACATGGAAGAGAGATTAGACTTGTTCTGTGTGGCCCTGCAGGGCAGAAGAAGCTAGAAGCAAAGGGTAGAAGTTCCAGAAGCAGATTTTGGCTTGATATAAGGAAAAACTTCCTATTGTTAGGATTTTACAAAAGTAAAATGTTTCCTGGGAAGGAATCAGTTACTTATTACATAAATCTTATGTATAGGTATATAGAATAAGTATATAAATCAAACATTTACTGATAATAAATCATAATTTTGTGACCCCCACATTTAGTTATGAGACCCCACATGGGGTTGAGAATCACAGTTTAAGAAGCTAGGTTCTAGGGAATGAGTACAGTCATTAATGTTGTAGACAGAATTTCTGTTCAACTCGTAGCTTGGACTTGATGGTCCTTTTTAACTCAGAGGTATAAGGACTCTCTTAGATATTTGAGTTATTCTTATAAGGGCTGTAGAAGGCAGGTGATCTCCTAAGTCTGTTCCAATGTGAATATGATCATGATTCTGAGTTCCTCTGTGAGCCAGATCAAAATACACCTTAATTTCCTTGTCATTCTATTTACAGGCATAGTTGTAAATATCATTTGCCTCAGTTCTTTTTTGAGTGTATAAGGGACACTGCTGATCAGGGGTGGTTTATGTAGGCTGTACTGACACTATTCTCTGGGTCAGAGGAGAGATGATACAAAGTGTTGGATCAAAAGTGATTTTTAGGCAAGGACTAGATTTCCTAAAGTTTCAGATTCCTCACCTGTAGCATATGGGGGATTGTACTAGCTAAATACAGTTTATCTAGCAGGGGTCCTCAAACTATAGCTTGGGGGCCAGATGCGGCAGCTGAGGACAATTATCCCCCTCACCCAGGGCTGTGAAGTTTCTTTATTTAAAGGCCCACAAAACAAAGTTTTTGTTTTTACTATAGTCCAGCCCTCCAACAGTCTGAGGGACAGTGAACTGGTTGCCTATTTAAAAAGTTTGAGGACCCCTGACTAGGATTCTGTGGTTAACAAACTATAGGGAATATACCCAGAAGGAGCTTAGTTATATTCACTTGAATCCCTTTCATTTTTTCCTTAAAGAGGTGCTAAAATTCCCTTGACAAAGTTAGCCCTATAATATGATAAGGCCTTTGTGGTCCTGGGTTTTCTTTTGGTCTCTGTAATACATAGAGTTATAAGATCTTAAATTCAAAAAAAAATTTTTTTTAAACTAGGAGGATCCTTGAAAATATCATTGAACTTCCTCACTTTACAGATATGTAAACTGAGGGCTTGTTCATCCCTTGTATGTATCCTTGGAGACTCAATGAAAGAGAAAGAGTGAAAAGTAGTTACAGAGAGACCCAGACTTGGCTCCTAGGAGAGGAAACTTGCACTTTTAGACAGCTCCTCTGGGGATTCTCGTTGATCCTTCCAGGGAACCTTGTGCTTCAAAGAAGCACGTGGCCCAGGGTGGGGGTAGGAGGCCAGAGAGGCCCAGATGGAACAGCAGGGAGTTCTTGAGCTAAGCCAGCACCTGTTAGAATAAGGACTGAACAGTGGAGCATTTCCTGGACCAAGTGGGAGGCAAAACCAGGAAATAGCAAAACAGATAGTTGAGAAGTAATCTCAGGCCTTGCGGTTCCCCAGTCCTGTGAGCTCTGTGGACTTGACAGGTCTAGGAGAAGATGGTCAGCTTTATAATGACTGAGTGGTTTACTCAATCCCATAGTGGTATGTCTTATAAAACAGGAGGAATGGAATATTATTGCTTTATAAGAAACAATCAGCAGGATGATTTCAGAGAGGCCTGGAAAGACTTACAGGAACTGATGCTGAGTGAAGTGAGCAGAACCAGGAGATCGTTGTACACTGCAACAAAATTATACAATGATCAATTCTGATGGACATGGCTTTTCTCAACAATGAGGTGATTCAGGCCAGTTCCAATGGTCTTGTAAGGGGGAGAGCCATCTGCACCCCGAGAGAATGAGGACTGAATATGGATCACAAGACCTTTTTTGTTGTTGTTTGTTTTTTGTTTTATTTCTCATTTTTTCCTTTTTCATCTGGTTTTTCTTGTGCAGCATGATAAATGTGGAAATATATATAGAAGAACTGCATATGTTAAACATATATTGGATTACTTCCATTTTAGGGGAGAAGGTGGGGGAAAGGAGGGAGAAAAATTTGGAACACAAGTTTTTCAGGGGTGAATGTAGAAAACTATCTCTGCATGTATTTTGACAATAAAAAACTCTTATTTAAAATAAAACAACAAAGACAGGAGGAATATAATAAAATAGTAAGGTGAAGGGTCTAATAGAAAAATCTCACTCCCAAGAGCAATGGATAGGTTGCTTGGTGCTTTCTTTTTAGAGTGAGATTTAAGAGGCCTTCTCTAGATAGTAATCTAGATCTGGGAGGATTGTAGTGTCCTTGGGAGTGAGGGGCTCACCAGGAAAGGAAGGAGAGATGTTTGACTGTTTATGAACTCTGATGGAAGTCTACATTTTTTGTCTGCTTAAATAAAGACTGTCCTATTTTCACTATCTTATAAGACTGAGTCCTTGCAGGGAAGCTTAGGACCCTTTTGCTTTTTTTATAGTGACCTATATAAAAGCTAAATTCTGACATAGAGTATAGAACACTGTGATCTCTGATTTCCCCCCTTCCTATCTTACTTACACTTCTTTAGGCCCAACTCAAATGTCATTTCTTTTATGAAAGTGATAGGGTCTGCACTACCAACTCACAGGTTTGTTGTAAGAAAGTGCTCTAGTGTGCTAGAAAGATCTGAGTTCAAATCTGACCTGTGACACATACTAGCTGTGTGAACCTCATTAAGTCACTTAAGCTGTGGGCCAGTTTCCTCAGATGTAAAATGAGATACTAATAACACCTCCCTCCTCCAGTCACTGTGAGAGCCAATGAAATGATAACTGTAAAAGTGCTTAGCAAGATACCTGGCACATAGTAAGTGCTATATAAATATTAACTATTTTTGAAATGATTAAATGTAAGCAAATATTTCCTTTGTGGTCCATCTGTTTCCTCCTTTTAGAATGCCCTTTGTACTCCCCATACCCAGTTGCTCATTTTCCTCTCTCCCTTCAATGACCAGGTCAGGTAACACCTCCTCCATGAAGCCTTCTCAGATAGTCCCCCATCAGAAGGAAAGCTTTGCTTCTTTCTCACCCATCGTGGCACTTTCTCCATGGAGTTTTTTGTATATATGTCTTTTTAAAATTTTATTTACCTTATTCAGGACTTAAAAAATAAAACAAGCATTTCCATATCATGAAACTGCAAATCGATTATATACAACTTGCTATTCCTTTCAAATATACAATAAAGTTCTCACGTAACTTTTTTATTACTTTTGTCTTTCCTCCCCCTACCCTAGCAGAGATGGCTACTATTAAAACAAATATGTGTGTGCACATTTATAAATAAAATTTTTTATATATATACTTCTATTTATCAGTTCTTTCTCTGGATTCAGATAGTGTCTTTATGTTCTTTCTACTTAATTTGGGTATTTATAATAGTCCAAATGTATGTCTTTCTTTATGGAATTTTTTGTGTATATGTCTTATATATATAGTATGAGTATATGTATATAGTATAATTATGTAGTATAGTTATATAGTATAATTATGTAGTATAGTTATATAGTATAATTATATAAGATCCAGAAAATCAAGAGACTACAGCTTCTATTTCCCACAATAACAAGTGCTACCTACTAATAGCATGGTAGTGACACTGTAGGTCACAGAATCATGGGACATATTTAGAGCTGTAAATTACTTTAGGGCTTATCTAGTCTAACTTCTTCACTTGACAGATAAAGAATTGAGGCGCAGAGTTTGTCAGTTGCTCCAAGTCACACAGGTAGGATTTGAAGCAAAGGTTAAGGTGGGATTTCAACCTAGATCTTCTGACTCCAAATTGACTTTTCTTCCTAATATATCATGCAGGGGTCCTCAAACTTTTTAAATAAGGGGCCAGTTCACTGTCCCTCAGACTGTTGGAGGGCCGGACTTTGGTAAAAACAAAAACTTTGTTTTGTGGGCCTTTAAATAAAGAAACTTCATAGCCCTAGGTGAGGGGGATAAACGTCCTCAGCTGCCGCATCTGGCCTGCAGTCCGTAGTTTGAGGACCCCTACTAGAGCTTGAATAAATATTTGAATACTCAATGAATACCTTCTACTCTTTAGCTATGTGATCACTCTCTAAGTCACTTCTATAAAATGAGGGGATGATACTAGATCTTCTTATCTCAAAACAAAACCTGAGGACTCCTGGGGAGTCCACATCAAGACCACTTCAGGGACAAGGTCAAAACTACTTTCATAATAATAAAGACATTATTTATTCGATAAACTATACCTCCCTTTTCCAACTACATATCTGTGTGAGGACAGATTTTCTTCAAATACTTCAACTAAAACAACAGATTGCAACAGATTGATACATAAGCAGATATGAGAATCCAGCTGTCCTCTATTAAGCCAGACATAAAAAAGATTTGTAAGACTGTAAAAAATGTTACAATACTATTTTTTGTTTTGAAAAAGTTATTTTTGATAAAACATGATATGTTAACATGCAATGGGTTTATTATTTTTAAAATGAATAAATATTTTAAAAACCTACTTATTTTAATGTCTAATGCAATAAAAATCAATAGGTCTAACCCATATAAACAAAAATTATTTGGGGTCCTCAATAATGTTTAAAAATGTAAAAACTTTCTGCCTGTGACTAAAAAGTTTGAGAACTAGACTAGATCATTCTGAAAGTGTTTTTTCAGCTCTTGATCCTGAGCTGAAATGAAACCATCTAGTCAAGACACTTATGGAACTACTTAGGAATCTCAGGGAAAGTACAAAAAAAAAAAAAAAAAAAAAAAACTTCCCCAACTTCCCTCATTACTTTTACTTTTATTATACTTATGTATAATAAAACAATTGGTATTTATATTAAAGTTGGAGGGAATAGAGACTTATTTAAACATTTTTCTTTTTAATTGGTAGAGGTTATTTTGTTTCATTGGGATCTCTTAATGCAGGATCCGATCATCAACTCTTCTGTAACCTGTGGCAGCCTTTGGCGGGGATGAAGGTCACAAGGAGCAGGTCTCTGGGATGAAGGGGAGTGAGAGTTTGGTGCAGAGTCCTGACCAAAGACTAAAGGACGGTGCTCGAATCCCTCACTCCCCATCTCTTAGCGCTTCCTAGGAAATGCCACCTGGAGAAGAAAGGGGCATGTGTCTTCCTGGGCGCTTTCCCCCTGCTCCACCCTTCTGTACTGTCCCCACCATAGAGCTCTCCCCCTTAAATATACCCTGCAAGATAAGGGAAGCAGCAAGAATTTCTGACAATCACTTCTGTTCATCTGTTCAAGCTGGACTGTCCAACGCTTATTTCTGATCTCCCATTGCTTCTGCTGGGTCTCCGGAACAAGGGAGGAACAAAAGATCCCAAGTGCATTGGTCACAATTTGTATGGTGCCTTTGCTCCCCCACTTAGGAGCATCCATTCACTCGCATCCGGGACTTCCTCCTCCTGGGTCCCCAGACTCCCACTCTCGAAAGTCTGTCTTGTTCACTTGGTCCCACGCTCCATTTTATACCGGTCCCATACTCCATTTTACAAAGGAGAAAAACCGAGGGTGAGAAGTGAAATGTCTAGCTCAAGGTCACAAAACAAGTCCCGGGTAATCTTCCTTCCCTCCCACCTAATCTAGGCTTGAAACAGACAGACTGACACGCCACCGCTCCTTCCCTCCTCCCCCTCTGGTCTTACATTTTAAACAAACACACTGGGTCTTAAAGGACCTTCCTCTCCAGTGATAGTCCTGTCTTTAGTTTTTTACACAACCAGTGGGCGTTTTCCAACTGAAGAGGAGTTGGTTCCTTCTGGCTAAGAGACTCATTCTGGGAGAAGAATGGCGTCTAGGACTTCCCCCAGACTTCTCCGACATGTAACTACAATCTTTATAGTGTTCTGTGCAGATCTGTGAATGTCAAAATGAAGGATACTACGGAGATGGGAGGGGAAAAGGGAGGAGAGTACTGACCCTCCCATCAAGCCAGCGCGCACACCAACGGAGCTGATCACAGCCCTCCGGGGAACTCCGCTTAAAGATCAGCACGATAAATAAGTCGTTGTTTTCTGTTAGGAACTTAAGAAAGACTGGCGAGAACGCACCTAGCTGGGCAGAAAGTGGCACTGGGCGTTTTATTTCTTAACATCGCGTTAGCTTCCATGAAATAATAGTTCACACAAACGACTGACCCTTGACCCAGTAAGCAACAGCTCGATTCTGTTTTTCCTGGGTTGAACTGAGCCAGCGCTCGCCGACGGCACTTAACCTCCCTTCTCCCTGCCAACACTGGGTGGCACTAAGTAACTCCGGGGCCCGGCCGTTTTCCAGACAGCGCGCTCTGAATGCAGCGCTTGTAATGCCCAGACAGGGCCGGGGCCTGTCGGAACAGCCAATGGTTTTGTTTGAGAAACTTTGCGCTCAGATGGTTGTAACCCGAGAAAGGCCGGCCTCACGTGGCACATTCTGAACTTCCTTGGTTTGTTAGATGGCTGCGCCTGGGACTGCGGCGCACACTCGCTTGCAGGGGAGGGCTCTCCATGTGCTCCTGCTACCGCTGCAGCTGCTGTGGCTGCTGCCGGCGTCTCTCGGGCAGATTTCCGGGAGGGGGGGGTGGTGGGGAGGATTCTCCCCCCCCCTCTTTTCTTCCTTTCTATTTTAAAATTTACCAATTTCCTTTGATGTTTCTGGTCTTAGCATGGAAAACTACAAAATCTTTATTTTTTTTTTAAGAAAACCAAAAGAAAAGATTTAAAAATAAGATTATGATCCCTTGGTTTTTTGTTTTGCTGTATTGTGTATGTGTCTTTAACTTCCTGGAGTTACTTTTTTTTGGTTTGGTGTGCCTCTTGGTAAACCTATTTCCCTGCTCTGTTTTTTAATGATAATTCACTTTTTATCAGCCCCTCAAATTGGGTTATCCCGATCTTAAAAAGCAAACAGGCAGGCGGGCTGGAAGGACTGGAGGTTCAGAGGGGGAAGGGAGGCTGGGGAAAAGGAGAGAGAAAGGAAGAGGGACTGGGAAAAAGAGGGGGAAGGGCCATAAAAAATTAGGGGCCACCGGCTACCAGAGGGAGGGGGGGCGGGAGAGATGGGTAGAGGGAGGGGCAGAAAAATTTAGGAGCCATGGGCTACAGCAGGGAAGGGAGGAAGGGAGAGGGAGAGGGAGTGGGGGAGGAGTAGTCTTGTAGAGCTGCGCCCAGACTTAGTAGAAAACAAGACGCTCAAGTCCCGCCCTCCCGTAGTGAAAGCCCGGCCCGAGTATTTCTGAGCTCTTTTGTAGCGGCTGGCTGGCTGATTCACACTCAGCCCGTCTCATATCAACAATGCAAGGTCACTAAAGAAAGCAGGGAAGGGAACATAACATAACCGGCTACTTCTTGGTTACTGATTTATAATGGACATTGTGTTAGATAATGTCTGCTTCATCTTGGCAGTTCCAGGTGAGGAGATTGGTTTTTTTTTTTTTTTTTTTTTTTAAGAAATAAAAATAAAAATTACAAGGACGCCTTCTCCCAGCTTGGAAACAGAAAGTCCCGGGGCCATGTGCGGGGCTGGAGGGGGAGGGGTGAGGAGGGTGGTGGCTGTAGAAAATCCCAAATGCCAGACGGCCGGAGAGATAAAGTGGGAGGGGAGAAGGTGGGGGTGAAGTGGGGGAGTTCTTTCCTTTGCAAAAGAAAAAAAATGATTTGCTTTTCAAAAGGGGTCAGGTCACACTGGGCCTGGATTTGTGGAGTTGAGTGCCTGGGAGGGGGTGTGTATGTGGTGGGGGAAGAAGGAAAGAAAAAACAAATTAGGAGACACGGGCTACGGAAGGTCCATTCAAAGAGAATATAGACCCTCTCCTAAGTTAGCACGTTTAAGTCTACTACAAGGAAAAGTACAACTCCATTACTGCGTCACTTTTTTAAAAGAGCACAGCTGTTGTATAAAGTACACGAGGTTAAAAAAAGTTAAAAGAACAATTTAATTCTTCACACGATGAATTACTAGGCATGTAATTTATGTTTCCAAATCAGCCCTGGGATGCCATTTGTAGGCTAACGAGAAATGGGGATGCTCGGAATGCTTGACCTTTGACGTGAGACAAAGTACACAAATGTGTAATCTAAAAACAGCACTTTTTATTAAACAATATAATAGCCTCCTCCAGCCTGTCCGGGTCTGTTACATTCAATATCATAAGGTCTTTTATCCTTTAGATCAGGGCTTCTTGAATTCTATTATCTGCCGTAGACTCCTAGAAGAGAGTTTGGTGAAACCTATCTGGACCCCTTCTCAGAATCATGTGGAAAGATATGCTAAATTTCACTTGGTGAAAATAAAAATGTAGTTTTCCCCACCCCATCTAAATTCAAGGAGTTCCTGAAATTACCCATAGAAGCCAGGTTAAGAATCCTGTTCATCAGCCTCTCTTGGAGATGGGGAATCCTTTTATGTGGTTTAATTTAACTGTCGAGATCAGGACACCCTTAGAAGTTCACTGATGACACAAAAACTCTGACCGATTGGTTTTTAATAGCTCATGTTTGGCGTGCATTACCTGAAGCCACATTTTGCGGGATACTCAGGTCCTGTTTTGCTGTGTATTTTGTTAAGTATATTCTCTTAAGGGCTTCCATTACTGTTGAACTGAGCTGGAGTGGGTAGACTTCAGGCAAGATTCCTTCCTGGAGAGAAAGCCCTTCCTTTCTGGCTCTGGCTCCTACCTGAAAGGCAGGTACCAACTTTTGTCAGTCAGGACGCTTCCTTGACTGGCCTTGGCCCCAGGACCAAGCCTCAGGGGAATGGTGACCCCAGAGGAGGAGGCTGGTGATTGCTGGTCCCATGGACTGGGCTGTATGCTACACGGTGGCCTCTTATGGCTTCTGTCTGCTGGCACAGGGCTGGGCTGCTTGGATCTCTGACCACTCCCCTTCACACAGACCTCGTGCACTCTCTCACACCGTCCCTGGTCCTGGTCTTCCTTCCCAGGTAGGGATGTCTAATCTCTCTCCAAGCTCAGTCCCAGCTCCCCAGAGCTCTTCCTCCCCTACCTGCCAGATACTTAGACCTGTGCTGGGTTTTGAATGCAGGCACCTACCTTCTCCATAGCCCAGGATAATCTGACCATTTCTAAAAACCCCAGGTCCCCAAAAAGGGCTTTAAACCCCAAACAACTCAAGAAATATTAAAATGTCTGCCTTCTGCCCATTATTAGGAAAATAGAATTTGAGTGAAGCTTAGCTTCAGTCTAGGGATTGTGTTAGTAAATGTAAAATGTAAAATATAACCCCAGCAAACTTTTTATTAATCTTCTGTAACTTATTTTGAGTGGTCTGACTGGGAATGTTAAAAATGTATTCTGCAGTGACTTTCAAATATGTGCTTTTTAAAAGATTTGCTACATCCTTAAATATGCATGTATATATTTTTAAGAAGTTATCTTGGGGTTAACACTTTTAAAATTGCTTGTGAAGTGAATTTTTATATACCAAATCTTATTTTTCCATGGGCTTTTATTAAAAAATTGGAGACATGTTTCTTGGGGAAATGAATATTTCCTATTTTTAAACTTACTGTCAAGGAAAAAAGCTTCCATATACATAAACAGAAAGAAAAGGGTCATACATGAAAGTATTTACAGTTTTTAAGCCATATTTTAATTTTAACAAGATTATTAATGAAAATGGAATGCAATAGAAAAATTTAACAACTGTGTGTAAAGCATTTGGCTAAATACTGGGAATATAAATATACTAGGGAGAAGAGCTCACATTCCTATTGAGAAAGTCAGCATATAGTATATACATACATACATATATATACATATATGTATACACACGTGTGTATGTATATATACACAGAATCATGCAGTGTACATTTGTGTATATTGTGTGTGTATATGTCAGTATATAGTCAGCTAGAATTCTCCTAGCTGAGTGGTTAAATGGGTATACTCTTTTGAACTATTTTTCTTCTATATTAAAAAGTAGGTAGTGCATTAAGTGCAGTGTATAGAGTATTGGACCTTGAGTCAGAAGGACCTCAGTTCAAATGTGACCCCAAAATGTTAGTTGTGTGACTCTGGGTAAATTACTTAAATGCTGCCTGCCTCAGTTTTCACATCTGTAAAATGGGTTAATAATAGCACTTTATCTTCCAAGGTTGTTGAGAGGATCAAATGAGATAGTAATTAGTTTAGCATAGTGCCTGGCATACAGTGTTATATTATTAATTATTATTATTGCTATTATTGATATTTTCAGATAGTTGTAATCCTTGTGCATGGTTTAATATATTCAAATTACCCAACTATTGTGCTTACTTCACAAAGCTAGGCTTTAGCTACATGTGAACCAAGAATTAGCAGAAATGCAAGCTGGTTTTCAAAGAGGCAGAGGAACTAGAGACCAAATTGCTTACATTTACTGGAATATGGCGATACCAAGGGAGTCCCAGAAAAACATCTATTTCTACTCCTAAAGCCTTTGACTGTGGATTACTATACAATGTGATGTCCTCCAAAAGGTAAGAGTACCCAGGTCATCTTACTTGTTTCCTGAGGACCTAGTATGCAGGTCAAGAAGCAAAATTAGAATCAAATGATGGAACAGCTGGTTGATTTAAGATTGGGAAAGGTGTACAAGTATATTATCTTACTTAACTAACTTATTTGAAAAGTACATATGTGGTTAAATGCCAGACTGTATAAATCAATCCAGAATTAAACATGCTAGAAGAAATATCAACTGTTTTGTAAATGCAGACGATACCATTCTAATGACAAAAAGTAAAGAGGAATCAAGAAGGCTCTTGAAGAGGGGAAAGAGGAGAATGGAAAAGCTGGTTTATAGCTTAACATGAAAAACAAAAAAACTAAGCTCTTGATAACAGGTCCCATTTATACAAGGGACTTGGCAAATAGTGGGAGAAAAAATGCAAGCAGTGTCAAACTTCATATTCTTGGGCTCAAAGATCACTACAAATAGCAACTGCAGTCAAAAAATTAAAAGATATTTGCTCCTTGGAAGGAAAAGTATGGCAGATCTAGACAGCATACTAAAAAGCGGAGACGTCACCTTGCCAACAAAGGTCCATATGATGAAAATTATGATTTTTCCATGAGAATTGGAGTATAAGGAAAACTCAGTGGTACAGAATTGAAACTTTTTAATCGTGATTCTGAAGAAGAATTTTGGGAGTCTTTCCAAAGGCAAGGAGATGAAGTCAGCACTTAAACGAATTCATGTTCTTCAGGGAAAGGTCAAAAAAGGAAGCTGAAGGTTCAGTGGGCTGGCCACATGATGAGAAGACAGGACTCATTGGAAAAGACCCTGATGTTGGGAGAGACTGAAAGCAAAAAGAAAAGGGGATGGCAGAGGAAGAGATGGCAGGAAAACAACGAATGTGAGCTTGGACAGACTTCAGGAGATAAAAAGTCTGTGCATTGTCCACGCTGTGCTGTGGTTCATGAGTCCAGCATGACTGAATGTTTCTGGATTTTGCCTTCTTCACTCTGCATCTCTTTCTATGCACCTGCCTCCCTGTTATTGTAAAGATCAATGGTGAAAATGCAGGTAAAGTCCTTGGTAAACCTTAAAGCTCCATACAAAGCTGTATCATTATTCTGGACCACTGTGCTTCAGTGGACAGCCCTGGACTGAGAATCAGAATCAACGGGATCCAAATCCCAGCTTCGCTCTTTAATAGATGGCTAAATTGACCCAGTAAAAAGTGTTGGACTTGAAATTGGGTAGCTCTCATTTCTTTCTTTCTTTTTTAATTATTTTTTTTTGGTAGCCCTCATTTCAAATCTTGCCTCAGATACTTAGTAGCTAGCTGTATGACTTTTGGTAAATCCTTCAACTTCAATTTCAATCTCAGTTTTTTCATTTGTAAAATGGGTATATAAAAAAAGATGACCTGTCCCCTGGGTTTGTTGTGAAGATCAAACTTTCTATAGTTTTCCTAGTTCTGCTCACTTTACATCTGTCTATAAGAATCTTCCCAGTTTTCTCTTTTCAGATCTTAAAACACGATTTAAATGCTAGCTATTTATTATATGGATGGATTGGACAGGTCATTTTTATATTGGCCTCCACTTCCTCATCTGTCAAATGACAGTTAGACTAGATGGCTCCTAAGGTGCCTTCCAACCTCATGATGGGGAATACTTCCTGCTCACTGGAAGTATTTGGCTGATTTTAGATTAGCTCTCTGCCAGCGTCATTTCCACAGCCTCATCTCCTTTGAAGTTCATTCTGAACACATCTATCAGATCCTTGTGGCAGCTGTTTACCAGGTCATTCTATCTACTTTCTCAAGGATTTTTAGTACTTGGCTCATAGTCTCTCTTTCCAGTCCAACCTCTACCCTTTAAAAAAAATATGAACAATAAATAAAATGAACATTTCCATAAACAGTAGAAGAGAAAGATTATAATACCTAATTTTAATATAGTGCTTTAAGGTTTGCAGAACACTTTACAAATATATTTTAGCCTTACAACAATACTGGGTGGAGAGGTGCTACTGGTATACTTACTTTATAAAGGAAAAAATTCAGTTAAAATAGACTTTAAATCTATAATGGAGATTAAGTGACTTCAAGTAAAAAGGGTCTGAGGCTGAATTTGAACTCAGATCTTCCTGAATACATCCAGTACTCTGCCCATTCATTCTACCACCTAGCTTTTAAAATATATTATATTTTATACACATAACATGATAGAGATACATATATAATTTTCTTTTAAAATGTATAATACATAAAATATTTTTTCTCAAGCTGTCCTGCACATTAGTTATTTTTTCTGGCCTTTATATTCTCTTCTTTGCATTAAAAAAATTTAAGTGTTAGTAATACTTTGTCATTAGAATAGTATCTGCATATCCAAGCTTTGATAATCAAAATACTTTTCTTTTTCTTCCCATCCTATAGCTAACTCTCCTGGCAATAGCCCAATTAAAAGAAGAAAAACCCAATCAAAATCTTTGTAACAAATAAGCATAGTTACTCAAAATAAATTCCCACACAATTTGTATTTCAAAATTTAGTTCTTCATTTTGAGTCTTTATACTTCTCTGTCAGCCAATAGGCAACATCATTGGATCCTTGGATATTGATCAGAGTTCATAAGTCTTTCAAAATTGTTGACCTTATATAAATTTTTTTCCTAGTTCTGCTGACTTTACATTAATCCATACAAATCTTCCTAGTTTTCTGTGAAATCTTCCATTTCATCATTTTTTATAGAAAAATATTTATTTATATCAATATAACATAATTTGTTCAGCCATTCTTCAACTGATGTGTTCCTCTTTTGTTTTCAGTTTGTTAGTAAAAAATGAAGTGAATATTTTTGTCAATATGGGTCCTTTTCTTCTTTCTTTTCTTTGGAGTATAAACCTAGTAAATGGTCAAAGAGTATGCACACGAGATTATACAATGATCAATTCTGATGGACGTGGTTTTTATCAACAGTAAGATGATTCAGATCAGTTCCAATGATCTTATGATGGAGAGAGTCATCTATACCCAGAGAGAGAACTGTGGGAACTGAATTTGGATCACAACATAATATTCTCACTCTTTTTGTTGTTGTTGTTTGCTTGCATTTTATTTTCTTTCTCATTTTTTTCCTTTTTGATTTGACTTTTCATGTGCAGCAAGAGAATTGCATAAATATGTGTGGATATATTGGATTTAACATATATTTTTTACCATGTTTAATATATATTGGATTACTTGTCATCTAGGGAAAGAGGTGGGGGAAAGGAGGGAGAATGAACACAAGGCTTTGCAAGGATTAATGTCTAAGCCACATATCCATTTGAAGCTTTTTGTGTAACATGGAATGAGATGTTGGTTTGTACCTAATTTCTACCAGTTTTTCTTAGCAGTTTTTTGTCAAATAACGAGTCCTTTACTTAGTATCTGAGATCTTTGAGTTTATAGAACACTGTGCTACTATGTTTACTTTCTTCTGTATGTTGTGTTCCTAATCTGTTCCAATACTTAACCTCTTTAGTTTTTTTATTTGGTATCAGATCATCTTGAAAGTTACTGCTTTGTAGAATAGTTTGAGATCTGGTACTGCTGTGACTTCTCCCCACCTCTACTTCCTGCTTTTTTCACTATTTCCCTTGAGATTCTTGAACTTTTGTTTCTTCCACATGATTTTTTTACTTTTTCTCCAACCTCTGTAACCTTTTGGTATTTTGATAGCACTGTGTAAATAAATTGAGTACTATTGTTACTTTATTATATTAATATAGCCAACTCATGAGCAGTTAATATTTTTCCAGTTGTTTAGGCCTGACCGTTTCTTTAAAGAAGTTATCCATTTAGTTCCTGTGTGTACCTTGGTAAAAAGACTCCCAAATATGTTATACATTCTGTTGTTATTTTGAATGGAATTTTGCTTTTTAACTCTTCCTGCTAGGAATTGTTAACATAGGAATGCTGGTTATTTATATAAATTTATTTAAATCCTGAAATTTTGATGAAGTTATTATTTCACATTATTTTTTTAGTTGACTCTTACCTTCCCTAATATCTATTTATATAATCATATGGTTTTACATTATTTTTCTATCTACATAGTCTATTTTTTTAATTTTTACAATTATGTTTACATGATGTGATATGGTGATTTAGAGCATCTTTTCATATGACTAGAAATGGTTTCAATTTCTTCGTCTGAAAATTGTCTGTTCTTATCCTTTGACTATTTATGAATTGGAGAATGGCTTGAGAATGAGTCAGTTCTCTATATATTTTAGAAATGAGGCTTTTATTAGATCCTTTAGATGTAAAAATGTTTTCTCGGTTTATTGTTTCCCTTCTAATCTTGTCTGCATTAGTTTTGTTTATACAAAAACTTTTTAACTTAATATAATCAAAATTATCTATTTTGTGATCAATGGTCACAAATTCCTTTCTCCTCCACAGATCTGAGAGGTAAATTATCCTATGTTCTTCTAATTTGTTTATAGTATCATTCTTTATGTCTAGATCATGAACCCATTTTGACCTTATCTTGGTATATGATGTCAGTTGTGGGTCAAGGCCTAATTTCTGCCAAACTAGTTTCCAATTTTCCCAGCAGTTTTTGTCAAATAGTGAACCATTATCCCAAAAGCTGTAACCCCTAAACTTTTAAAATAGGGTTTCAACACATACACTCAATATATGCAATATATAATATATATGTTGATTTTCTATAACTTACACTTTCACTCAGTCTCAGCCACACATAGGGAAGGCATCTTTTACAATGTCATCATCCATAGATATTTGACTATTAAAATAAAAAAATTCTGGCGCAGTGATTAGAACATCATCCCTGAAGTTAGGAGGTCCTAAGTCAAATCTGGCCTCAGATACTTCACACTTCCTAGCTGTGTGACCCTGGGCAAGTCACTTAACACCAGTTGCCTCAACAACAAATAATAATAATAATTTTTTTAAAAATTCAAGAATTCTAAAATACCTCTATCCATCCACAACATCCTAACTTGTCTTTCTTTTAACTAAGACCTCCATTTTTTCCACTGTACTCCAAAGATCTTGTAAACCCACTCATATCTGCACTTTCTTATTTTTACTTCCTTCCTAATTTTGACTCTACAATTAATAAATTTCTTTTGCAGTCAAGTCCTTTGTTCTATCCATCAATCAGCAAATATTTATTAAGCACATACTATGTGCTAGGCATGGAACTATATGAGTACTGTCAATTCCCAAACCTTGTTAAAACCCAAATCTGGATTTTTTTTTTTTTCTTATGGTTTGGTCTGATTCTGACTCTGCTGGTCTATTGGGAGAAGATCACACAACCATGTGGATTCACTCCAGACAAATTCTTTATCTAATCTCAGTTGGACCCTTAATGCCTCAAAGTAACCATTTTATTCTTCCCTAATTGATTCTCAATGATGTTTATCAAAGCAGCCTTTGGAAACCTTCTCTTCTGTCCTCAAGCCTCCCAGAGCACTCTTTATCCCTCTCTCTCAATCAAGACCTTGCTTCATACTTTAATAAAATCCCTTCACCTGGTTTTTTTCTTTTCCCCTGCTTTACAACTTAAAACCTTTTGACATAATTCCCTGTTCTTACTTCCTTTGCTCTAGTCTCTGAAAAAGAGGTGGATCTCTCCAAAGTCGATCAACTTGTACTTTCATCCCATCACTTCCCAATTACTTTAGCCCACCTCATTCTTCTGACTCCTTCCCTGCTACTTACAAATAGCTGGGGTCTTCCCATCCTTAATTGGCTTTCTTGTCATCCCTTCAGCTTTTTATCCTATGTTCCTTTTGTTTTTCCCAGTGAAACCCCTAGAAAAGGCTATCTACACTTACTCATTACTTTGGTCACTTGATTCTCTGCATCCTGTAATCCAGCTTCTCATCTCCTCTAGTAATTGACATTTTTTTCTTTTAGAGTTACTGGTGTTCTCTTAATAGCCAAATTGAATGGCCTCTTCTTATTTTTTGAGTTTTCTGAACCATTTGACACCATAAACCACCTGGATATTTCCTTTTATTTTAATTTTTGGTGATACTGCTTTATCTCCTTTGCTTGATTCTCATCCAAGCCTTGCCACCTAATTCAGTGCACTTCGAGTCTCTCTCCTGAATTCTCTCCTTTGCTTCCCTTTTTATCTCTTGGTGACATTGTTTCCTATGAGTTTTAACTATTATCTCTAAGCAAATAACTCCTGTATCATATATTTAGCCCCAGTCTCTATCCTAAATTTCATTTTCTTTTTTTTTTTTAATAACTTTTTATTGATAGAACACATACCAGGGTAATTTTTTACAGCATTATCCCTTGCATTCACTTCTGTTCCGATTTTTCCCCTCCCTCCCTCCACCCCTTCCCCCAGATGGCAAGAGTCCTTTACATGTTGAATAGGTTACAGTATATCCTAGATACAATATATGTGTGCAGAACCTGAACAGTTTTCTTGTTGCACAGGGAGAATTGAATTCAGAAGGTATAAATAACCCGGGAAGAAAAACAAAAATGCAAGCAGTTTATATTCATTTCCCAGTGTTCTTTCTAAATTTCATTTTCACCTCATGTAGTGAATATTTTGAATCGTAGAAGCCCTGTAGACATTTTAACATTTCCAACTAGAATTTATTCTCCTACCTTGGTGCCCCAACTGGCCCCTATTTCTAACTGTCCTGTTTCTGTCAAATAGTCCATCTTGCTTCTGGACACCTAGGTTCTCTGGATAGCATACCATATGTCATTTCCAAAGAGAGATTGTTTTGTTTCCTCTTTACCTACATATATCTTCTTGGTTTTTCATTGCTATAGCTAATATTTCTAGCACTATGTTAAATAGTAAGTTATCTCAATGTGTTTAAAATAGAATTAATCTTCACCCCCCCAACCACCCCTCTTCCTCACCATCCTATTTCTGTCCTCATTGTTCTTCTCTCTACATATCCAGTTAGTTGTTAGGCCGTGTAATTTCACCTCCAGCTCTGCTTTACATCTGCCCCCTTTTTTCCATTCACCTGGACCAGTTTAGTTCAGGCCCTTAGCCCTTCTTAACTGGACAATCCAAGTGACCTCTTAATTGATCTTTCTTCAAACACTCCATACTGCCAACTTGGTACTTTTGAACTGTATACCTAACCATATTATTCTCGTATTGAAAAAACTTTGATGGTTGCTAGTTTCAGCTAGAATAAAGTACAAACTCCTCAGTCTGACTCCAGCTCATCTATCTTTGTTGCACGATCACGTATCACTCCTCTTCACAGACTCTGTGGTCCAGTCAACCTGGCCTCCTTATTGTTTTCACACATGGCATTCCATCTCTTGTTTCCTAGCATATCTCCATCCTAAGCCTCCAACTCTCTTCCTTTAATGATACATTTCTTTTTTTTTTTCTTTTAAAAAAATCACTAATAGTACTGAAACTCTTCTTGTAATTCTTCCATTTTAAAAATAAATCCTGCTTTTTAGCAAATAAACTATGACTAGAAAAAGAAACCAACACATTGTCTTTATCTAAAAAATTTATTTATTAACTTATCCTATGCTACTAGTCCATTATCTGTCAGACAAGAGATAGAAAAACATGACTTATCATCATTCTTCTGGAGTTGTGATTGACCCATTTTATTGATCATAGGTCTTCTATCTTTCACAGTTGTTTTCCTTTATAATGTTGTAGTTGTAAAAATTGTTTTTTAGAACCTGCTCAGATTGCCTGGTATTTTGTATCCATCCCTTGTCACTTCTTATAGTGCAATATTTCATGATATTCATATACTTTAATTTGCCCTGCCATTCTCCAGTTGGTGGGTAGTCCTTTTGTTTCAAGTTTTTGCTAAAAAAAATCTTTAAATATTTTTGAAAATATATTTTTTTCTTTGATATCTCTGGAGTATAAAGGAAGGAAACAAGCTCTTATTAGGCACCTGCCATGTGTTACTTTAAGCACTTTACAAATATTATTTCATTTAATCTTAACAGCAACTCTGGGAGACAGGTGCTATTATTCCCATTTTATAGTTGAGGAAACTGAAACAAAAAGAGGTTAGATTATCTTTCTAGGGTCCCACAGTATGTGTCTCAGGGCAAATCAGCTTAAGTCATATTAACCTGAGAGTTAACCACTGACCCCTACCTGCCTGTCCTGCTAGCACGAGCCTAGTAGTGATATCTCTGGTTCAGAGGTATGACATATTGCCTTCGGAAGCCATTGTATTAGCCTTTTAATAGTATATGTCTCAGGGAGCAAGTGTTCTGGAAAGGGAGGCACAATTGAATAGGAACTAAAGGAAAATGTGGATGATCCAGTAAAATTTTCATCTTTTCCTTAAAAGATGAAAGCATGAACGGCTCATTGCCAGAGTTGCCCAGAATGGATCTGTTATTACCCTTGAGTCCCATGATTTAGGTAGTCTGTGTGTAGCTGGTTGATTGAGAATCCTGTTTATCTTGGTAATATTATGAGGAGTTGAATCTCTGTTTAAGACTTCAGTTATTTCTTCCGAATGTCCCTTGGCATCTGTCTTGTAGTGGATAAGTTTGGGGATTCACTGATTAGCTTGTGTTGGTGATGGTCCCTAATAGGAAGTAACCCTTCCTTTTTTGGCCTTGTACCCTTTCCTGAGCTCAGATTGGAGACCAGGGTGGATGGAGCGTACTTTGGTCCGAGAGGAGATACCTGCTCCTATTATAGGCCTAAAGGGACTGATGGGCATCCTTTCCAATATGGTAGCAGTCAAGACAGGCAAAATATTTAGACTTTGTGAGGGCTGAATTGTTGGATTCAGAATGCTACTCAGCTCCAGGGTGACCCTCAATGACTCGTTAGTCATGGAAAAGGGAACTTAAATGGCCCAAATGGTGGAAGCTCCAAACCCCAACTCTCCAGACCAGGGTGGGGAACATCTGGCCTGAGTGCTGTATAAGGTCCCAGAATTCATTTGCTAAGGCAACCACAGGTGATGAGGAATTGAAGTAGGTACAACACCCTCACACTGCTTGAATTTTTAAGTTGATAATTTTGCATGGCCCTTAGCAGAAAAATGGTTCCCCACCCCTGCTCTAGATGGACATGGGGGAAAGTTCCTCAGTATTATCAGTGTTGCATTTGCCTTTTTATTCATCCCAGGTAAGATTTGTGAGCCTGGCTTTCTGAAAGAGAAGGAGACTTCCTGAACAATGTCAGGCTCTTAAAAAGAATAGGTGTATAGACATATTGCCCCCAAAGCCAGAGAGGCAGGCGAGGAGGAAAAGTCTTGAAATGGGGAGCAAAAGATCTGAACTTTGCCCTTGACTATTATCATGATTTATTTGTAGAAGTCAGATCCTAGGAAGGGGTAGCTTACCTCATAGTCCTAAGGATATTTTCTTTCCAAAGGAATCTAAGACCTTAAGATGGACCTAGATTTATCTCTGAAGGTAAAGTGGGATTTACTGTCCAGCAATCTCAAGTTCCTTTAGCTTTGCGGGGAAGTGGGGGGAAGTGTAAGGCTGGTGTGGTTTCTGGGATTAAAGAAGGGTAGAGAATGATATTGAAGATGGAAGGGGAATCGGATCCATTGCTTATAGACCCTTTTAAATCCTTTTTGGTGTTTTTTGCATGTTCTATGAAATGAAATAAAGGCTGTCCACCAGATAGATGTATTCCTACTGTAAGTGCTTATTATATAGGACATTTTTATTCAGACTTAGGCATGAGCTATATTCAAGTTATATTTTGAGTAAGGCAACTCTAGAGAGAGGCAAAACAAGCCACAGGAAGAATGTTAATTTGGAACTGCCCCCAAAGACTAAACCTGGTCTCTCTCTCTCTGTCTAGTCCTGTGATACATACATATATATATGTATATATAGGTATGTGTGTGTATTTGTAGGGGTGTGTGTGTGTGTGTGTGTGTGTGTGTGTATGTATATGTAGGTATGTGTGTGTATATACATACACACACACACACATATATATTTACACACACTTGATATTGGGGACAGAGAAGTATAATTTACTGGGATACTAGAAGTTGCATGATAAAACACAAAAGAAAGGATCCCATTTCATGCTGTGAAGGAAAGGATCGATACCTTGATTTGAATCTAGCTTTGGTCAGGAAATCAATAAAGGAAGGGAGGGTGTGAGGGTGGGGATTATAATAGCATAGATGCTCATTCTGCTCAGCAAATAAGCTGCTGTGTTTTGCACCCGTTGCAACTTCCAAAGGAGACCTTAGCCTTGACACATAATATTTATTAGAATAATTTAGTGAGGCCATTGAAAAGAAGAGACAATCATAGGAGGGAGGGAAACAGTCATCTGGCCAGCTGCAGTTTTGAAATTATAAAAGTCTGACCACACTAATCTGCCCCCAAATCCAGAAATAAAGGTGCTTGGAATCATAATGAACCTGCCAAATAAATAATAGGAAAGATGACCACAGAAAGTTCTTCTCCTGCTTCCCCTCCCCCAACTAGTCTGTACACAATGAAGCCTTTGGGAGAGTAATCCAGGGCCTATGATCCATTGGAAAATTAGGGAGGCTTCATTAAAGCAAGTGAGAGGGCCCAGTGAACATCAATACAGTATTCTACTCCTTTCTATCCTTTTTTTTTTTCATTACTTTTCACGGAAATCTGGTGGGGGAGGAAAGGAGGAGGGTTTTGTTTTTGCCCAAAGCCACAATAATAATTGGCTATAGCCTGATTTTTACCCACAAATTCAATAAAAACTTTAAGTAGATAATTTTTGGATTGATAATCTATCTAAATAGACGAAGTATTTTCTTGCTGTGTAGATCCAACCTAAACCTCTATGACGCTCTCTAATCCAATTCATACTCAAGTCAAGACTTTACCTTTCTGATATTTTTAGTCCTATTTGAGAACAAAGAATGAACAACAACAAACAATATAATGCACAGATGGTTTGGGCTTTGGGGATAGGAGGAGTACCTGGAACTGTAAATTGCTAGGTGGGATTAAGATGGCCACATGGATAAAGGTGGATTGATGCAGATTTTACAGGCTAAATAACATATCTGCAGCCCAACTTTTCATTCTATTTATTTATTTATTTTTGGCCAACCACAGTATTTGCAAGGCTGCAGTAAAGTCTGGCTGTGCTTTCATTTCTCTCTCATGACATTTCCGTATTCTCCCCTCATGCCCTTCCACCATGAGATTTTTTTTTTTTTTTTAAATAAACATAGCTAAGACTTTTGCAAATCTTGGCCTTAGTAAATCAGGGATGGGTCTTTTCTGATAACACAAACATGCTTTTTTTTTTTTTAAATCATTTTTCTGTTCTTCATGTTCTTATTTTAGATGCTTGGCCATTATGCAGGTTTTGTTTGGACACGTTTCCTCTTCCCCCACCCCCTTTATTTATCAGAACTTTAATTAAGTCATCAAAAGGCCCAAGCTCCTTCTTTTTCATAGTCAGATGAGCCGAGTGTCTGCAAATTCATCTTAGAAAATCTATAAAAGCTGCTCTTCTACCTTTAATTCATTAAGGGGAATGACCTTTCTTCCTCCTCCTTCCTTTTGCTAATGGCCAAGGTAACACGCCATGGCGATGCTCCTGAGGCCTGGGGAAACAAGTGGTTAGCGCCCTGGCACCCACCCCCACCCTTAGGTTATATTTTCAACACTGTTGCAGGTGGGTGGCTGGCTTGGGATTGTTCTCTCCATCGTTAACAGCAGGAAAGCCTGTCCTAGCCGAGGAGGTATTACTTCCCAAGAGTAGGGGGGCTCCGGGCCTGCTTGGGGGGCTCAGCTTGTGCATCTTTGGCCCTTCAAGTGGAAAGTGCACTGAGGGCCTGTCCCTCACGGCCTAAGCTGCTGGGTACGAATTTCCCCTTGCCTAACCCATGGCATGGAAGGTGAAGTACTCCTTTTCCTGTTCTGACTGTGCTGGGGGTGGAGGGAAGGCAGGGCGAGGCAGGATGCAGCCTCTGAAGTGAAACCAGGGCTCTTTGTTGTGTTCTGTGCAAGTGGATGCAGGGAGGACAGAATTCTCCTCCTCAGAGACTTCTCAGAGGCCCCAGAGTGAGATGCCTCAAGAGTTAGAATCACAGCTGAAGGCACCAGGCTTATTCTGTACCCTCTGTGTGTGGGGAAAGTGGTTCTGGATCCCCAGAGATACAGGGATTAACTTGAGGGGCTTTCCACTCTATGAGCAATTTTTTAAAAAAGTTATTCATTAGGCTAGAAGTTCTCAAATTCAAAAAGGGATTTCAGGACCTCTTTATACTCTAAACCTAAAATTGAGAATCTTAAAGAGATTTTACTTATATGGATTATGTCTATCAATATTTATCTTATTACAAATTAAAACAGATTAGTATTATTCTGAAAATAGATTTGGTCTAATTGACCTATTGAAATGGTAATGGTGATGGGAGGTATCCCTAAGCTGCTGATTTAGATAAAAGTACAATCCAGAAAAACTCTTTAAGGGGCAGTTAGATGGCACAGTGGATAGAGCACCAGTCCTGAAGTCAAGAGGACCTGAGTTTAAATCTGACCTCAGACACTTAACACCTAGCTAAGTGATCCTAAGCAAATCACTTGATCCCAATTGCCTCAGCAAAAATAAATAAATAAATACATAAATAAACAAACTCTTTAAATTTAGAAACAAAAGCTGCCATGAATTGTTTAATCAGTTATTAGTGCAAACTGGCACAGATGTTGGTGACATCCATTCAATTCCTTTTCTTAGTACTTTTTCAAACTAGAATTATATCAAAGATACAAAAGTTTAGCTAAGGACTACAAAATTGTTATCCAAATGTTTTGCAATTGTTAAGTATTCAACTAAACACAATATTAAAAAAATACTTTATAAATGAGGCCCATCACACTATAAACAACCATCCCAGCATTCTCCAATCTACTCCAATTCTATGCATTCCACTGATCATTCATCAAGCATTTATTTTGTGTAGAGCAAAACTTCTTATAACTGTGGCTTGGACCTCACATAGGACCCCATAAGTGAATGTGGAATCCTCGAAAAATTTGGCAACAGTAAAAGGTTTGAGTGAAACACCCCAAAATTAATTCAAAACTAAAAAAAAATGAATCCAATGTGCTTCTGGCACCACTTGCCCATGTTGCATCTTCACTGCAGCCTTAGGTCTGAATATACAACATCTGTACTTTGTACTGCACATGCACTAACACTGCCACAATCACCTCAGCTAAGATTCTAAACCAGGTTAAACCAAAAACTTTTTGCCCGGAAAGGGGTTAAGTGGAAAAAATTTAAGGAAAAATTGGTAGGACACAATGCTTTTTAAAATGCTGGAAATACATAGACAAAACACAAAAAGAGTGCTTGACTCTGAGGAGCTTAACATTCTACTGGGACTTGGAATCTGTCTCATAGATTCCAAAGGATATTCTCCTTCATTGTTGGCTTTATAAAATTAGAAATATTATTCATACATCCTTATTTTCATTTCTGGACCTATCACCAATGATGTAAATCCTTCTAGCTTTTTATTTTTTATTTTTTGCCCAGACATTTTAGCTCTTTAAGGATAATGATTTCCATAATCTGAATGTTGAGCAAAGTTCTCAGTTTTCATTCAGATGTTTGACACCATAGAGACAGCCTTTAAAAAAAAAAAAAAGACCTCTGAAAAGTGGTCATGTTCCCTGGTGATTCAACGGCAAACCTTCAAACAGAGTAAGGGACAGGATTGCCAAAGAGGATCACAGATCAGGCCCGAGCTCAGGACAAGGAGTCATATTTGCTCCATGATTTTGGACCCATCACTTGACCTCTCTGCAGGAAAATGAAGTTAATTACTCCCTGGCGAAGGGGACTCAAAGACTGAAAGGTAAATGATTCTGAAGTCCAGTGGCAATAAAAAAAAAATGCTGTCTGACAGGTAAAAACAACCTCCCTGATATGGGAAGTGTCTGCAACCTCCTAGGGTGTCACAGAAACAGTCAGTGACTCAGAGTCTAACTTTTCAAACCTGTATGATAACGGGCTTAATGAAGAAAGCAAGGCTCTTTGACTGCAAATATGGAGACAGTTTCCATGACTTTATGTTCTTAATTTAGAAAAGAACAAGTAGTGTCGTCAAAAAAAAAAAATGTAGCGGACTACTGTGGGAAGTAATGCGTTCTCCATCACTGGAGGTCTGTGGGCGGATAGTGGACAATTAATCATTACTGATATTGTAAGACAGAATCTTTAATTTGCACAGGGTTTGGACTCAGGTTACCCCCTGTCGTCTCTTCTGACTCCAAAATTCCCTGATTCTGTGATTGTACTTGTAACACATGGCCCAGCTCGGCAGCTCTGAGTTTATGTGGATCGGGTTCAATCTGGAAGGCTTCTCATATACTTTTTGGCCTATACCTTTGCTCTTATTTTCTTTAGGAACATCAAAACTTATTTTCCTTATCCTACTCCACCCCCATCCGGGGTATCCCATTGCAGTATCAGAATTTGGCTAATGTCAAGGCAACTGTTCTTGAGTTTCTGGCAGGCCTTTAGGCTGTCTGTCACCAAGTACAGCCAAATTGAGGACCCTCAGGAGTGCTGGGCACAGTGCTGCGCCCCTGGCCAGAAAGTCTCATTTTCCTAAGTTCAAATGTGACCTCAGATACTTACTAGCTTTGTGACCCTGACCAAGTCACTCACTGGCTGTGTGAAAATGTGCAAGTCGTTTAACTATTTGCCTCAGTCTCCTTATCTGGGAAATGGGCTGGAGGAGGAAATGGCAGATCATTCCAATATCTTTGCCAAGAAAACTGCAAATGGGGTCAGGAAAAATAAGACAAGACTGGAAAAATGACTGAACAATAATAGGACTGAAAGAAAGTCAAGTAATCCTTTCAGTTACAACTCTGCCTTAAGGAGCTGTTAGGCCAAAAGTACTTTGTGAACTGGAAAGCCCATTATAAATGGGGACTTATTATTAAACGTTAGGCCGGAGTAAAGAAGAGTGGGGTGCATCTTCAGATTTCAAATGAGGAGCGAGGTGTCTCTAAAATATATTTGCAGTTGTTTTTCTCTCCTCTCCATAAATGAGCAGTCTCTTCTTCCCCAGGGAGTCATTCAGCTTTCAGTTACAAGAGTACCCATTTTGAAACTTCCACAAAAGTGGAAAGAACTCAGGGTCGGTAGAATTCTCCTAGATCTGCATAGTCTACATAACTCAGAGTATCAAGAGGAGAGAAAGTCTGGATTAGCTTTTTCTCCCATTTTCTGTGCTGTGATTTTCTTCCTGCTTTTTGGCCTTGTCAGCGATCCAGGAACTCCTCGGCTTGGTCTTAGAAAGACTTTTATTTATTCTAGGAACTACTCTGACACTTTGCCATTGCAGTTCCAATGCTGCTATTCCTAAGGCCAAGAAAATCCCTGAAATCCCCTTTCTCCTTTTTTTTTTAGTCTTGAGTCTTAGTCTTTTCTAGGCTAAGTCCAAGAATTCAGCCCTAGTGCTAATTCCATCAGCAAAGGGATATTGGTTTACCCATTAACTATCAAAAAAATACCAAGGTGGGGTTAACTCAGTGAAGACAGATCAAGGCTGATTCATACTTTGTTAAGAGAATAACCTCATGGGAATTTCACGGCTGCTTCTCCACCATCAATGCCAGAAGTCTTTATAATAAAGGTGGAATTTTGTGCTCAGTTTGGGCTCAGGCTATTGCCTAAACATAATCCTCCGAACACTAACACCATAAAGATTCTCAGAGAGGCGATGGGGGTAGCATGAGGCAGCATAAGTAGAATTCAAAGATTCTTTGTTTTTATTTAAAGCTTAAAACATCTGATGGACAACATTGATTTTTGCACAGCTCTGTGTTTCAGATTTTCCCCTTCCTCCTCCCCCTGATGGCAAGCAATCCAATATATGTTATACATGTTAAAATATATGTTAAATAATGTGTCAACATATTTATACAATTCTCTTGTTGCACAAGAAAAATCAGATCCAAAAGAAAAGAAAATGAGTCAGAAAACAAAATGCCAGCGAACAACAACAAAAAGAGTGAGAATGCTGTGTTGGGTCCACACTCAGCCCCCACAGTTCTTTCTCCGGGTGTAGCTGGTTCTCTTCATTAGTGCTCCATTAGAACTGATTTGGTTCATCTCATTGCTGAGGATGGCCAGGCCCATCAGAATTGATCATCATATAGTATTGTTGTTGAAGTATATGATGATCTCCTGGCCCTGCTCATTTCACTCAGCATCGGTTCGTGTCAGTCTCTCCAGGCCTTTCTGTCGGTCGTTTCAGAAGATTCTTTATTCGCATTCCAACTCCAGTACTTACTGCTCTCTCTGATTTGGGGTAAGTCCCCTAATTTCTCCAAACCCATTTCCTCCTCTGTAAGATGGGGATGATAATAATGGTGATAATCATTAGACACCTGCCTCAGAGTTGTTAGGCAAAGAGCGCTTGTGAACCTTAAAGCACAATATAAATGGGGACTGTTCTTACTAAACATTAGCCCTGATGAAGAATAGTGTGGTGGGTTCTCAGAATTCAAATGAGGAGCTGGGTTTCTTTAAAACATATTTTCAGCTGTTTTCTCTCCTCTCTAGAAATGAGCAGATCCATGTTTTCCTAACAGAAGCTTTAGTTCCTGGTATAATTACAGGCTTGGGGAAGATGTCCTGTCACTGCTGTTTGAACATTCCCAGTTGTTGCTCTTTCCCCAAATATACATATTTCATGCTCCTGCATGATCTCTTGGCAGCCCGACACACTCATGCCATGTGCCGGAATGCCTTTGTTTCTAGTCACCGGGGCATGCATGCAAAATAGCTTTATGACACAGAATTGTCAGGCAGCATGCTGTCAGGAGTCTCTCTCCCCTTCATAAACGAACCTAGTTTGTGGCGGAGGCAAGAAGAAAGCGCCTGGCCTGTGATCAAATAGCAGTTACCTAAAATTTTAGCTGGAGAATTTACATGTTAATCGATGGGATAGTAGATAAAAGTAGAACATCACAGGCTTTCCAGGTGGGAGGGGCCTTCGAGGTGTAACCGGTATATTTTGCAGATGAGGAAACTGAGACCCAAATTGCCCATGGCAACAGAGGGTGGTGAGGTAGTTTATGAACTCAGATACATGAACTCCAAATCCAGTGCTCTTTCCACAGCACCACAGGAATTCAATAATGCTTATTGCCACATCAAGGCAGAAAATTAGGCAACCAGCTCATCTACCATCGCATCAGATCAAAGATCTAAAAATCAATTTGTGTGACTGTCTCAGTGGAAAGAGAACTTTATGTAGAACTCAGGGCTAAATGAAGAGCAGTAAAAGATTCAGAAGAAATTTGTACAAAATAATAGTAGCATTTGGAACCTTCAGTGTGAGGTGAAACAATGGCACACCCAAAAGAAATGTGTTTTTCTGTGGCAACCATAGGTAGATGTAATAGAATCTATGGATTTAATTTGTTTCTCTATTGATAACTCCCAGATCTATATATTCAGTGCTAGTCCCACTCCTGCCCTATAATAATAGTTACTAGCATTTATATAGCTCTTTAAGGTTTACAAAGTGCTTTACAAATATTTTTTAATTTGATTCTCACAACAGTTCTGGGAGATCAGAGTTATATTATCATTCCCATCTATAGATGAGGAAACTGAGCATAGAGAAGTTAAGTGGTGTCTGAGAGCCCTCCAATCCTAGGGCTCTGACCATTCAAAATGACTGTCATCCTGTAGGTTTCTCCAGCTCAACATGACTTCAAGCCTTTTCTCTCTACACCATCCCCCCAGCTGCTGCAATGATACTCCTAATGCTCACACTGGATCATGGCATTCCCTCAGGTATAGCAGCTACCTATTAATTTTAGGATCAAATACCAATTTCTCTGTTTGCCATTTAAAGCCCTTTGTAACCTGACTCAAACCAATCTTCCCTGTCTTCTTATATCCATGGCTCTCCTTTGCATACCTGTAGGTCCAGCCAGACTGTCCTTGAGCTGTTTCTCACCTGGGTGGTACCTGTTCCCATAGAAGCCAGTGGAAATACTGGGTTGAGAGGAAGTGCATTTGATAGCCATTTTTATTAGACATGGCTTAATTTGCTTGTAGGAACTAATTACCATGTTCACTCAGAAAGTAAAATAAATTCTTAGTGTCTCCCCCACCAGTAACTGATCCCACCAAAAATGTTTCAGTGGCACAGTATTTATAAATACAAGTTTTAGTATTATAGATCTCATGAGCATATTTACATACAACTATAAGAATCTACCCAGTGTTTGAACATTTGGGGTCCAAAAATGATCAGGAAGAGGATCAGGTGGCCTTTGTGGGTTGCTCCTAAAACTGATGAGAACTAAGATGGGTCTGAAAGGGGTTTTCTCCAGGCTACCTAAATTTAGAGGCTCACACACCCACAAATTTAGAGGATAAAATTTAGGAATGCTGACAGCATGTGTAATCAATTAAGAAGAAACAACAGAGATCTCCTTAGCCAGAATAATTAGCCAGTGAGCTTCTCCCTTTCCCAACAAGGGCTTTCTTCTCTCCTCCCTTGGTGACCTTCTTCTTGATGTCCATTCTCTCCTCTTGGGGCATTGTGTTCCAAGGTTCATTAACTCTCCCTGTGGATTCCACCCATCCCCAACTGACTTTGTTTTTGCCCTGAGTTCTTTTCCTGTTTCTTGGCCCAGTGTCTACTGGGGAGGTTTCCAGTACCTAGAAAGGATTCTGAGGTTTATTTTTTGGGGTTTTTTTTTGGCAGAGGCAATTGGGGTTAAGTGACTTGCCCAGGGTCACACAGCTAGGACATGTTAAGTGTCTTAGGCTGGATAAGAACTCAGGTCCTCCTGACTTCAGGGCTAGTGCTCTATCCACTGTACTATCTAGCTGCCCTTGGATTCTGATTTTTACACCAGGAGAAATTGAGATCCAATCCTAACTTTGAGACTTAGCTGCATGAACACTGTGATTCACTCCTTCATCTCCAAAATGGGAATAATCATATCCATAGTCCATATCTAGATTATAGGGTTGTGGAAAGAAGAAATCAGATAATATCTGCAAAACATCACATGAATGTCATTTATTGTTATCTGAAAGAAAAAAAAAGGTAGAATTGGAGGAAATGACTTGTGGATTCTTTTTTTTTTTCACTTGTGGATTCTTAAGTTTTAAATTCATGCCTCCTTGAGAATATGGTTATAATATCCATCTTCCTTTCTTGAAAATACCATCATGTAGTCCTGTAAAGAAAACCTATTTGGGCCTTATCAGATGTATTCTAAAAAACTCCAACATCTTATCTCTGGATAGTATAGGTTACAATTTAAATTCATTATCTAAACCAGGCATTTCAGTTATAGTCAATTTTACTTATATGCTAAGATTAGAGTAGGGCTAAGATCAAATGTACACCAAGGCTTTGAAATTACTCATTTATTAAGATAATTGAGCAAATTCTCACCTCCCTTAGCGTGCTCTCCTTTCTACAGCTCAAATAGGAGAAGAAACAAAACGTCGGTGAATTAATTTACAACTGAAGACTATTTTTGGAAACTCAAAGAGTTAGACACTTCTTTTTATATATATACACACAATCATAAAGGCTGATATTCTTCAGACTCTCTAAACACGGCAGGTTTAAACCTTAGAAACGCTCAGTTGGAAGTCAGAGAATAAAGCCTGGAGACTCGCGTCCTGCCTCAGCCAGTGGCCGTGTGAATTTGTCCAAGTCAGTGCCCCCTTGGACCTCTGCTCAGCAGTGACCCGGAGGAGGGCTCGGAGAGTTATATATGTGTATATGTCACACGTATAATTATACACCTAGTTCTGGAGGATGCCCCTCCTCTCTACCTGGGTCCCCCCTTGTGCATCTTGGAACAGCCAGGATTGACACGACTCTTGGCGGGGACCCCGCTTGACAAACCGGGGCTGCATGTACCTGTCGGGAACATGGGGAGACAGGAAGGCGGAATGCTGCTCTCGGAGGCCTCAGCTGTGGGCCTGCGGCTGTTGTAGGACTGGGGGAGCATTTGCCTTCAAAGCCCCTGTTTGGCTTTGATCACATTTGTGACTCTGCCTCCAGGAAAATTCACTTTGGGGCGAAGGGAGAATGAGTTTAGACTCAGGAGGGAATGGCAGATGCTCTGCTGCCAGAATCAGGCTCCTTCCCCACGTACACTGAGACTGGAATAATGTGGAGGTCAGATCCAAGGGAAAATTTCCTGGCAGTAAAAGGCATTACCTAGCTACTGAGGGATTCTTATTGATCACCTACCCCGAAGGTAGGTGATAGAATTAAGATTTCAGATGTCTGGACCAATTGAGGTGCAGTAGGAGGGGAGTAATTGAAGTAGAAGTAGGGGGATAGGATAAATGACTTCTTAAGTCCACATAACCTGAAAAATTCATGATTATCAGCAGCTTCCTAGAGCTTTGCTCTGGCAACACTCTCACATGAATTATGAGAAGCTTCATGGATATAAGATACATATTTCATATTAATAACTACGAGTATAATTCTTAACATCTCTCCAAAATGTAAAATATAAAATATGCCTTGCTGTGACTCATAATCCTACAAATTAAAATTGTTAGTTTGCATATGACCAGTTTTACCATTCTGGTTAACCATTCCTTCAGAAAATTCGATTTCTCAGGTCATTGAGGGAATTATCAGAATCTTTGTGAGACAACCTACTGTATTTCCCCCTCAAATATTTTTTCTGTCTCCACTGTAAAATAAAATCCAGATAATGGCATCTACCCCAATAGTGCTAGTGTATTTATGGCTATTTCATCTTTTAAGTAATTTAGTAGAGCAACTAGAGCATAAAGAAATTAAATTATTAAACACTATATTCTCTTCTTACTGGATATAAACATATAATTTTCAACATTAATGTCTTCCTTACTGAGGAAAAGTTGAAAAATATAAAGTCATTAGGTGAATTGATAAATTAAAAATTTGGGGGGAGGGGTACTTTCATCAAAATAGAGAATGATAAGGTCCATTACTAAGCCAAAGAGATTCGTGTCTCATGTAGTATATCTGTATTCTAAATGCCTGGTGAAGGGTATTTCTCCAAAGTGGTTGCGTACTCTATCATGTTCAATGATACTTCTTTTTCTTAAGCCAAGAGCAAATCTCATTCATCAACAATTTACTGTCATATCAAATGCTAGAGAGGATATAGAAAAACTGTGCTGTTTATGAAATTGTGAATGGATCCAACTATTCTGGAGAGCAAGTTAGTAGTATATCCAAAGATTTATAAAACTGCACATATTCCCTTTGACCCAGCAATACCATTGCTAGGTCTATATTTCAAAGAGATTAAAGAAAAGAGAAAAGGACTTCTATGTACAAAAATATATATGGCAGCTCTTTTTATGGTGGCTAAGAATTGGAACCTGAGATAATGCCCATCTACTGGAGAATGTCTGAATAAATTGTGGTATATTATTGTATGAGAATACTATTGTGCTATAAGAAATGAAGGGCAGGATGGTTTCAGAAAAGCTAGAGAGACATGAATTCAGGCAAAACGAAGTGAACAGAATCAGGAGGAACTGTACATAATACATTGGATATTGTATTATTGTACAACTTGGCTACTCTGATCAATACAATGACCCAAGACAGTTCCAAATTTGGAACTGCTGTCTACCTTTGGAAATGCTTGGAAAATGCTGTCTACCTCCAGAGAGAAATCTGAATACAGATTGAAGCATAATTTTTTAAAACTTTACTTTTCTTGAGTTTTTTTTTCCTTGGTCTGTGTTTTCTTTTGCAACATGGCTGATATGGAAATATGCTTTGCATGACTTTACATACATAATTGATATCAAATTGCTTGTCTTCTCAAGGAGAGGGAAGAGATGAGAGAAAAGGAAAGAATTTGGAACACCCTGTTTTTGCAAATGATTGTTAAAAATTTTAATGCATAACTAGAAAATATTTAACAAAATAAATATACATATGTGTATACACACATATATATTTAAGATAATGATAGTTTTCAGAAAATTCAGTGTTATATCAAGGTATGGTCATAATAGTGAAGAAAAGCACTGCCTAGTGTGTAATGCCCCGAATAACTAATGGTCAATTTGCCTATAGCCAGTACTCTTCTGGTTATTAGTTTTAAGCATTTGTTTGATAAAATTTTGTTTCTCAAAATATAGATGTAGAGATTTACCAAAATCATTTCAGAATATCATATTGCACTTTCCAACTAATATTTTCCTATGATTTTATGATTCCCCTGTGAAACTTAATACTATTAATACTACAATAATGTAAGGAAGTGATTTTCACCACTGAGCTCAGGCAATTCACTTGGGGCAGTTTCTATGCTAGTTAAACAGAATGATCAGAAGGTAGCATCAGACTATAAATGCTTCTTATAGGTAATTTGCAGAGTTGAAATAGAATATAATATAGTGAAAAAAACACTAGAGGCAATCCTTCCTCTTCTATGGAATAGCACTTCTCTGACAACAGGATCATGGCTCTAAAACTGAAAGGCTCATTTCTAGTCATAAGAAAAAATGCTCTAAATCATTATTGATTAAAGAAAGGCAAATGAAGAGCACTCTAAGGTACTACACTTCTCAGACTGGCTAAGGAGACAGGAGAAGGTAATGATAAATGTTAAAGGGGATGTAGGAAAATTGGGACACTGATACATTGTTGGTGGAATTGTGAATGACTCCAACCATTCAGGAGAGCAGTTTAGAACTATGGGCTATAAAACTGGGCATCCCTTTGATCCAGCAGTGTTGCTACTGGATCTGTATCCCAAAGAGACCATAAAAAAGGGAAAAGGATCTACATGTACAAAAATGTAACAGCCCTTGTAGTGACAAAGAACTTGAAATTGAGTGGATGCTCATTAGTTGAGGAATGACTGCATAAGGAATAATGGTATGTGAATGTAATGGAATATTATTGTTCTATACAAAAATGATCAGCAGGCTGACTTCAGAAAAGCCTACAAATTACATGAATTGATGCTGAATGAAGTGAATAGAATCAAGAGAACATTTCACACAGCAACAAGATTTTGTGATGATTAACTATGATGGACTTGCCTCTTTTCAACAATTCAGTGATTCAAGGCAATTTCAATAGACTTGGGATGAAAAATGCCATCCATATCCAGAGAGTGAACTATGGAGACTGAATGTGGATGGAACCATAGTATTTTCATTTTTGTTGTTTGTTGGCTTCATTTTTTTTTTCTCTTGGTTTTTTTTCCTTTTGATCTGATTTTTCTTGTATAACATGACAAATACCTAGAAATATGCTTAAAAGAATTGCACATATTTAACTTGTATCAGATTGCTTGCTGTCACAAGGAGGGGGAAGTAAGGAAGGGAGGGAGAAACATTTGGAACACAGAGTTTTATAAAAATGAATGTTGAAAACTATCTTTACATATACTTGGAAAAGTAAAATATTATTGAAAAAAATAATAGAATTGGAAGGCTTTTTGGAGACTATTTAATCCAACCCTCTTGTTTTACATGGAAACTGAGGATTTAAGTGAGCCCTTGTCAAAAGGTCATTATATGGCTGGACCAACATTTGAAAGCATATCTTCTGACTTCAAATCTTGAACCCTTTCCACTGTAGATCTTCATCTGCCTACCTCTCAAGTCTACCCACTCTACTTCTAACTTTTCAGCCTTGTATCCATGTTTCCAACCACCTGTAAAACAGCTATGTTTGATTGACATGCCTGGACCAATGGGAACTTATTGTTCTGGACATGGAATTTTATCCTTATCTTCTCAAGTTCTATCTCAATTCTTAGTTCTTATATGAGATCTGTCTGGGGACAAATGACTGTCTTAAAGGCATACAGTCATGATGTTGGAATAAGAGTATCTGATAGAATTCACTCCCCCAATTCCCACATACACCCCAGAGAAGCAATTGCTACCTTGGGTTCTAGAGGTAACCCCAAAGGTGACGGTTCCTAATATGGTAGTTTTTAAGTCCCTGGATGTAAAGATGTTCCCTTTAAAGACATTGGAAAAGTTGAATTTTGTAAGGGTATATAGAGACAATGAAACCCAAAGATATTTGCCTTTTCAGGTTTACATGAAGCAGTCCACAATTGTTTGAGACCAAAGTCTCCAGTAGTTTAGGACAGTGGTGACAATGAATTTGCCTCCCAAGAAATGGACTAACTCAATAATTTCTCCACCCCATCTCCCCCGACTCCTAACTCTCTTATTTACATAAACTCAAGGAAATTTGGGAAATAAAGCTTTATGATCACCATAAGTTACAGTGTGGCTCCTCCCTAAAAGAAATCAGCTCTGAACCAAGAATTGTTGAGAAAGACAGACTACTTCTTTCCTTCAGTTTTGGAAGTAATAAACCGCAGGTTCTGAGGAAGCAAATTTCTAGAAGGCTTGTCAATCCAAATGAAAGATCTCTCTTTTTGAACGAGAACAGCCAAGCAAGTTTATAGCTGGAGGTGGTTAGAGACTTGCAGAAAGGAGTAAGACCCACTGAATGCTAAGAAGTTCATAACACCAGGGCCCTGTTCCACATCCAACTTGGAGAGAATTCTCTAGACAGAAAAGACGTGGAACCCTGCAGTTCTAGATTTGTGAGTTACCTTGACCCTGTTCTTTACCGATGTGCCTTATTTCTGTTCTCTGTATACAATATGTAGACACACACCCCTTTCTTTGTTCTGTTGAAGAACATGTCCCAGGTTTTTGGAGGAAATGTTTTATAACATCAGATTTCTTTTTTTTGGTCAATCATGTTTTTTGTTTTTCTTTACAAATTTTTTCCCCTGAAGCAATTGGGGTTATGTTACTTGCCCAGGCTCACACAATGTTAAATATCTGAGGCCAGATTTGAACTCAGGTCCTCCTGAGTACCGCCTAGCTGCCCCCTTTTCCATTTTTTTTTTTTTACATTTTTATTTAAAGTTTTGAGATGCACCTTCTATCCCTCCCTTCCTTCCTCTCTCCTTTCCCCCTTCTCTGAGATGGTAAGGACTCAGATTTAGGTCATACGCAATTATATAAAACATTTCCCTATTCGATTATTTTATAAAAGAAGATTCAAATGAAGGAAAGAAGATGAAAGAGTACACGATTTGGTCTGTATTCAATATCAGTTCTTTCTTTAGAGATAGTAGATTCATCATTGATCCTTGGAAGTCATCTTGGATTATTGTATTGCTGAGACAGCCAAGTCATTCTCTTGTTTTCCCTCATACAGTTTTGCTGTGGCTGTGTACAGTTTTATTCTGGCTCTGCTCGCTTCCCTTTGCACCAGTTAATGTAAGTCTTCCCACGTTTTCCTGAATATCCTGCCATTTCTTCCAGCACCATTACATCCCATTAGTTATCTACCACAGCTTCCCCAGTTGATCAGCATCTCTTCAGTTTCTAATTCTGAGCTACCACAAAGAGCTGTTGTATTTTGCACAAATAGGTCCTTCTCTTTTGGGGGGATGTCTTTGGAATACAGAACCAGTTGTGATGTTGCTGGATCTGTGCACGGTTTGGCCATAGCTCCAAACTGCTCTCCAGAATGGTTGAGTCGATTCACGGCACCACCAGCTGCATCCGTGTCTTCCCACATCCCCACCAACATCGGACATTTTCCTTCTTTTTTGGTCATGATAGACAATCTGATAGAAATGAGTAGTTCCTCAGTATAATTCCCATATTTACTAGGAAATTTGAATAAATATCTCTTCTAATAACTTAGGGAGTCTACTGAGTGACTTAATGGGAAATACTTTAGTATTTCCAAGTTTACTCTAGGACTTGGGATTTCCCTTCTGATTGATAGATCATTAAACTCCTATAAAGCTTTCCTTTATAGAGGGCTGGGAGCTGTATTTTCCATCTCACGCTTCTTCCATCTGTAACCACTTGGTTCAAATTCCAAAGAACAAGGTGCCTCCATATTGGAGATTCCTCCTCTCAGCTTTCTTTTTGTCTATTGCCTCCTCTATTAGATCATAAATTTTATTTTTTCTTGTTTGCTTTCTTTTTTTAAAAAAAGCTTTTTATTTTCAAAACATATACAAGAATAATTTTTCAACATTGACCCTTGCAAAACCTTGTGTTCCAAATTTTCCCCTGCTTCCCTCACTCCCTCCCCAGATGGCAAGTAATTCTCTCTCTCTCTCTGTGTATATATATACATATATGTTAAATCTATGTAAACATATTTATACAATTATCTTACTGCATAAAAAAAATCAGATCAAAAAGGAAAAAAAATGAGAAAGAGAACAAAATGCAAGCAGACAACAAAAAGAGTGAAAATGCTATGTTGTGATCCACCCTCTCTCTGGGTGCAGATGGTTCTCTTCATCACAAGATCATTGGAACTGGTCTGAGTCATCTCATTATTGGAAAGAACCACGTCCATCAGAATTTATCCTCGTATAATCTTGTTGTTGTGTTTAAAAGATCATAAGCTCTTTAAGGGCAGGGAGTAGTTTTCTTTTTCTTATTTATATCCCCAGGGCTTAGCACAGTACCTGGCACACGTTAGACTCTTAATAACTTTTTACTGAATTGAGATAGCAGCTCCCCAGAAGGGAACTAAGGGGAGATGGACTACATTTAAGATAAAATCTGAATGAGGTGGCTCTGGGAGCAGAGTGTGTTTTAAGGTTTGTAAAACACTTTATACAATCCCGGTTTATAATTACCTTGTAAAGTCAGTAATATACATTCTCAGCTGCCTGAATCAGGCATTTTCTCTATTTTGCAGCTGAGGAATTTTATAGGCCAAATGATTTGCCCAAGATCATGTAACTAGCAAGTATCAGAAGCAAGATTCAAACCTACTCTTTATCTACTATGTCCCACTGCCTCTGAGTAGCAGATAGTTTGGTGTGAAATTGTCTTCCATTCATTCTTTCTTTCTGTAACTCAGAATCCCTTAGATAAAAATGTAAGAAATAAAATGTCCTTCATTTCCAAAAAAATTGCATGTGTTACCTACTCACAAATATAATAACTAAAGAATAGCTTTTATTTTGATGGGATATCAAAAAATACACAAATCAAACTGTGGAACTTGATAATTATTTGTACTTTATTATATTCATTCCTACTTTATCATATTTATTATATTCATTCATTTATGTGTATTTATTATTATACTTTATATTTATATATGTTATATAATTGTATTCATATTTTTGTCCAGTCATATCCAACTCTTTCTGACCCCATTTGGAATTTTCTAGGCAAAGATACCTACCTTCTCCAGTGGATTAGACAGACAGAAGTTAAATTATTTTCTCAGAGTCTATATAGCTAGTGAATGTCTGAGGCCACATTTGTACTCAGATCTTACTACCTCTAAGCCTAGCACTCCATCCATTGGATCAATTAGCTGCCTCCTATATTCTATGTAAACTATATTATTAATATATCATTATAGTTATATATAATTTGGCCATATTTATATTTAATACAATACTTATATTTCTTATATGGTTAGTTGTTAAATTCCCTTACTAGTAATTTTTATTTTCCTTTTTGCATACAAAAGGCTGTCTCTCATTAACAATATAAATTTAGACAAGTCATCACATCCCTGGGAGATGATATTAGCAGAGGACTATATAGCTACAACCTAACTATAAACTGTTGGCATTTATTTCTCTCTGTGACTCAATTCATAATATCAGAACAATCTAAATGGATTTTTTTGTATGCAGGTTGGAAGGCTAACTTGGAGAAGGAGGAAGAGAACTTTGAAATCTAAGATAGCCTAGAAAATCACCCAAGCATATTAAAACATGAGTGACTCTTAAAACTTAGTGGGTCTTAAATCTTTGGTCTTACCTCATTTTTTTCAGGTATTGGTTTATTTGATTTTTTCATTTCTTCAAGCTAAGACCTATCCAGCAGTTTGGTTCACAGAAACAATTTAAGATAGCCACTGGAGACAGGTAAGACTGCCTTTATTTATTTACAAGGCAATAGAGTTAATATTCTGAATTTAGATCTCCTTTAGGGAATATCTGATTGGCTGAAACCATTCTCAGCAACAAAAAACTTGAAGTAAGAAATACCCTGAGAAGAAATAGATACATTTGTTAATGCCCGTTTGAAATTTAGGTTTTTTTAAAAATATTTTTGTAGAGATGAAAAGATAGGCATGTGGGCCATTAGTTATTGATTATCTCACAATTACTTGTTTTGGTAATAATAATTTCCTTTTTTATTATTTTGCATTTTCTCCCTTTTCATATATCTTAAAGGTCCCTCAATACCGTAAGAATTGCTTCTCTTTCAACATGAACTTACTTTGTGCATAATTGGTCTGGTCTAGCTATTCTTGTTACTTTTCTTTAGAGAAAAAACAGCCAAAAACTGGGCTTAGAGTTGAAGAGAAGGAAGAGAGTGGGATGAATTGCATTTGGCAAATGAAACAGTATTTTTCAAGACTCCAGGCTTTTCCTTGAAATGAAATCTCATTCTTAAAGAAGGGAAAGGGACCTGTATGTGCAAGAAGTCTGTGGCATCCTCTTTGTAGCGGCCAGAAACTGGATACTGAGTAGATGCCCATCAATTGGAGAATGGCTGAATAAATTGTGGTATATGAATATTATGGAATATTATTGTTCTGTAAGAAAGGACCAGCAGGATGAATACAGAGAGACCTGGAGAGGCTTGCATGAACTGATACTGAGTGAAATGAGCAGGACCAGGAGATCATTATATACTTCAACAACAATACTATATGATGATCAATTCTGATGGACGTGGTCCTCTTCAATAATGAGATGAAACAAATCAGTTCCAATAGAGCAGTAATGAACTGAACCAGCTACACCCAGGGAACGAACTCTGGGAGATGAGGGTGAACCACTACATAGAATTCCCAATTCCTCTGTTTTTGTCCGCCTGCATTTTTTATTTCCTTCACAGGTTAATTTTACACTATTTCAAAATGCAATTCTTTTTGTGCAGCAAAATAACTATGGACATGTATACATATATTGTATTTAACATATACTTTAACATATTCAACATGTATTGGTCAACCTGCCATCTGGGGAGGGGTTGGGGGGTAGGAGGGGAAAAATTGTAACAAAAGGCTTTGCAACTGTCAATGCTGAAAAATTACCCATGGATATAACTTGTAAATAAAAAGGTATAATAATAATTTTAAAAAGAAATGAAATCTCATTTGTTTAACATTAAATTGTATAATGAAACATGGAACATCACAATCTTCAAGGAATAAAAACTGAATTTCCCCCAAAGAGCAAAAGAGAGACTCCTGAAAGGCATAAATAGGCTGGGGTATATTGCTATTAGTGAATGAGACCATTAAAAAATATTTCAATGAAGAGATGAAAACAGTATTGGAAAAGGAGATGGGCCCTGCTGTATTGCATGAGAGATAATAAATGAACAATTCAGATGCTACACAGATACTCTCATAAGAGAGCTAAAAAATAAATTTACACCTGGTGAAACCCCTTTGGGACTAATTTTGGCTTCTCCATTGTGCCCCCAGGACCTAATCATTGGGAACTCTCATCTGTTTGCTCTTGCTCCTCTGATTAGAGCCCCAAATCTCCCCTTGAAGAGAAGGGTACCACAGGAGGTGAGGAGAGTTTGCCATTAGCACACCTGGAGAAAATTTCCCCTTAAAAGATCCTAGGACTGGATGTTGACTGGGTTCCAACTGAATCATTCTTGGCTGGGTAGTGCATGGGGTGAGGGCATGAGGAGGGTCTCTAGGAGGGGCAGCTAGACCAACATCACAGCTATTTTCCCTTTCCAACAGAACCAGCTGCCACACACACACACACACACACACACACACACACACACACACAAAACCAGTTGCTTCATTTTATAACTGTGAGATGGGCCCAAACTGATTCCCCCTTACTTCACTTGTTTGAGGGCTCAAGGTATCATCCCACTGTAAAGCAGAGCATCTCTGCATGGGAAACATGTGCTTCCTCCCAAGCCCTGGACCAGTGTAGTTGCAGGTATGAAAGGCAATGCATATTCCTATGAGAATTTTTCACCATGCTTTGCAGGAAAGTAGTTATTTCTGCTTTAATTATCCACACACTCGTACCCGTATGCAACAGGATGTGGGAAGATGCTCCTATCACCTAACATGAAGGTGGTACAAGAGAAAATAGCCAGAACTCCTTTAGCCCATGGATGGAAATAGCCCCCTTCGGTTGCATATGTAGCCAGCATAGGCAAAGTCTTTAAAACTCCGGAATGGAACCATTTTTGTTTTTGTTTTATTTTGCTTTTTACTCCCTCTCTCCTGTGAGCTCTTTCTAGCTGGTATCCAGAGAGGGCTGGAGGTTTGCCTACAGCCCCAGAGCTGGACTGATGAGGGAGGAAGGTCTGCCTTCCTCTTCCTCCCTTTTTTAGGCCTTGTGACTCTCAGAAACGAGCCTGGAATGTCTTTGTTTCCTTTATCCTTCTCAGCTTCTAGGTGCCCGACGGAATCCTCAGTGGAACCAGAACCGTGGAGTCATGGAGACCTCAGACCCAGGATTCCTAGCTGGATGTTGTAGCTGGCTCACCTGGCTGGGAAGTCCTGAGAAACCGAGGTGCTTGAGATCCATCCCAGGGGCTTTGGACTGTGGGAAGGTGCTGTATAAGAACGGAGTGAATGCAGTCCCTTTACTCTCCCAGTTATATGGGGGGAGATTATGTCCCATGTATTGGAAAGTATGTCTGTACTTTTGTCGTTATGCCTTTTAGGCAAATACTCTTTTGTAAAAGCTAACCTGACTCTTAAGTGGCTAAGTGGAGCTGGAAACAATTGGAGGAACACCATCTTGAGCTGGAGATGCTGGGGCAGAAAGCCTAGACACTGCCAAATCCCCTTATGAGTATGGGGAGCTCTGCAGGGGTGAGAAGGGCTCTCAGGCAGTGAAGACCAGGGTAATCCTTATTTTACATATATACACATAAAAAAGGTTTATGTATCCCCATGCACATTTGTAATTGTATGCATGCTTTTCTCAGTTCTCATTCTTTTTGAGGTCACCATCCTTCTGTTTAGATACTCTATCCTTTCTCCTTCCTAAATTTTCTTGTTTCTGCTCAGTCATGATTCTCTTGGCGATCCAGTCGGCCATTCTCGATCTCCTTTGTTCTTTTCTCACCCATTTCCTCATCCCGTAGCTCCCTGATCCTCCCTTTTCTACTCTCTCATGCTTGTTGTGTTAGCCCCTCTATGGGCTGTCTAGCCCTTTTGAGATATTGTATGCTTGCCATATCCAGGACTCTGTACCATTCTGATTTTCCAACCATGGATGGCAGAGAAATTACTGAAAAAGATGAATGAAAAAGGTAATTTTACTTCAGGGATGATTTCTTGTTTTGTTTTCAAGTCAGCATTACCTTTGGTGCTCTATAAATAGCACTAATATTTTGTACTTGGGATTATGGCCAAAGGGGAAAATGGGATTTTTACAATGAGCACAAAACTCAGGAAGGAAGTTCTTAAGGAAACAATAGGAAAGGCTTGGGAAAAGTGTAAGAAAAGGCTATTTTAAAAAAAATAGCTTTGTATTTTCAAAATATATGCAAAGATAGTTTTCAACATTCAGCCTTGCAAAACCTTGTGTTCCAAATTTTTCTCTCCTTTTCCCCCACCTCCTTCCCTAGACAGCAAGTAATTTACTATATGTTAATTTAAACATGTGCAATTCTTTTATACACATTTCCCCATTTATCATGGTGCACAAGAAAAATCAAATCAAAAAGGAAAACTGAGAAAGAAAACAAAAAGCAAGCAAACAATAAAAAAGATGAAAATACTATGTTGTGTATTGGTCATCCTGCCATCTGGGGAGGGGGTGGGGGGAAGGAGGGGAAAAATTGGAACAAAAGGTTTGACAGTTGTCAATGCTGTAAAATCACCCATGCATATAATTTGTAAATAAAAAGCTATTTAAAAAAAAAGAAAATATTATGTTGTATAGCATTCTCATTCTTTTGTTTTCTTTCTCAGTTTTTTTCTTCCTTTTTGATCTGATTTTTCTTGTGCAGCAAGATAAGTATAAATATATATATACATATATTGGATTTTACATATATTTTAACATATTTAACATTATTGAACTACCTGCCAGCTAAGGGAGGGGGGGAGGGGAGAAAGGAGGGGAAAATTTAGAACAAAAGGCTTTGCAAGGGTCAATATTGAAAAATTAACCATGCATGTGTTTTGTAAATAAAAAGCTTTAATTAAAAAAAATAATATGTTGTGATCCACATTCAGAATCCCACAGTCCTTTCTCTGGATACAGATGGCTTTCTCCATCACAAATCTGTTGGAATTGGCCTGAATCACCTCATTGTTGAAAAGATCCACGTCCATCACAATTGATCATTCCGCAATCTTGTTCTTGCCGTGTACTATGTTCTCTTAGTTCTACCCACTTCACTTAGCATCAGTTCATGCAAGTCTCTCCAGGCCTAGAAAAAGCTATTTCTAAGAGCTTGGAGGTCTGGATTTTATTTGGATCTTAGGATTTAAAGAATCCTACAGTTTATTTCAAAACGTCTCATTTTACAGATGGGGAATCTGAGGCATAGAAAGCTGAAGTGATTTTCCTAAAGTCGCATATAGTTAAGTAGCAAAGCCAGGGTTCTAAAACAGTTCTTCTAAACTCATATGAGCATACCCCAGCTGTCTCTTAGGGCAAATAAAGTTGCCTCTCTGTGCCTCAATTTTCTCATCTCTAAAGATGGAATTAGAATGAGCACTTATCTAATAGAGGCAGCTTGATGACAAACACAGAACATTTACAGGCAGACAAACAGTTGCATCAGGCTGTTTTTCCTTACCAACCGTTTTCAAGAAAATAGAATCGATATTTTGTCCTCCTTTCTCGGCACAAGTCAAGACTGGCTTCAGGTAAAGAAACCCTCTTGCAGACTATTTGCAGGGAGTTTTGAAGGCTGGCCAGAGGCAGCAGCCATGGGCCGGGGCTGGCTGTTTTCCAGGGAAGTTGCCTCCAGATGCAGCTGTCCGGAGCTATTTGCAGCTCCTCACATCCTGAGAAGTAGTTGCAGGGACCTAAGCTTTTGAGGTTGTGAATGGAGAGGGACTGGAGAAACTGGGAGAGAGGTCAGGGGCTTGATCAGGGCAGGAAATGGCCTGAGGAAGTGGTGCGATTTTAGCTGGCCAAGGCCCTGGGGGAGCCCTCTGATTTGCTTGCCCAAGTGGGCCACAGAGAATCAGTCAAATTCAAATCTAATGCTAAAGAAAGAAGTGAACCTAATAAGAGATAAAAAATGATAACATAACCTAGGTTCCTGAATCTGCTCAATTGCACTAGCTACTAACCAGTCGACTTTTTGGAATCAGAAAAGTAGCTAGAATTTGGAACTAAGCCCAAAGGGCTATTAACTGCATGCCTTTGACCCAGCAGTGTCTATACTGGGTCTGTATCCCAAAGAGATCTTAAAGAAGGGAAAGGGATCCACATGTGCAAGAATGTTCGTGGCAGCCCTTTTTGTAATGGCTAGAAACTGGAAACTGAATGGATGCCCATCAATTGGAGAATGGCTGAATAAATTATAGTATATGGATGTTATGGAATATTATTGTTCTGTAAGAAATGACCAGCAGGATGATTTTAGAGAGGCTGGACAGACTTACATGAACTGATGAAGTGAGTAGAACCAGGAGAATATTGTATACAGCAGTAGTACTATTATAGAGTGATCAACTGTGGTCTTTTCAACAGTGAGGTGATACAAAGCAATTCCAACAGACGTGATGGAGAGAGCCGTCTACATTCAGAGAGAGAACTATGGAGACTTTTTGTTGTTGTTTGTGTTTTTTTTTTCTTTTTCCTACTTATTTTTTCTTTCACCTTTTGATCAGCTTTTTCTCGCCCAGCATGATGAATATAGAAATCTGTTTAGGAGAATTGTACGTTTAACCTATATTGGATGGTTTGTTGTCTAGGTGAGGGGGCAGAGGAAAGGCAGGGAGAGAGGGAGGAAAATTTGGAACACAAGGTTTTGCAAAGGTGAATGCTGAAAACTAGAAAAGTGGCTACGTTACACAATTCAGCGTTAGCTGTCATAAATACACTGTGGGAAATCTGATTTTCCTGGAAGGATTTTTCTATAGTTTTTTAAAGTTGTGCTTTGTGACTCCACAGATCACATCATACCAATATGTGGGCAGAGGGTTTTCTTGGCAAAGGTACCAGAGTGATTTGCCATGTTCTTCTCCAGTGCCTCAAGGCAAACAGAACTTACATGACTTTCTCAAGGAGATACAGCTAGTGAGTGTCTGAGGCCAGATCTTTAACTTAGGTCTACCTGACTCTGTGCTGAACTCTAGCTGCCTCTTGTGTAATTTAGGACAGCACAATTTCTAATGCATAGCTTAGATCCAGGCTTATTAAACTTTTTCCACTCAACCCCTTTTCACTTGAGAAATTTTTACATGGCCTTGGATATATAGGTATATGAAGTTGGTAAACAAATCAAACATTTATTGATAATAAATTGTAATTTTGTGACCCTCATATTCAATTACAAAACCCATATGGGATCACTAACCACTGTTTAAGAAACTGAGGTTAGAGAATCAAACTGAGTACCTGCATTTATTGTTTAACTTTTCGCTGTAACAAATATCTGCTGTTATTATGTCATAGAATACTTGAAAATTTTATTTTGAACAAAAACTGACATCTAGAGAAAGATTGTTATGTGGAAAAATTACTGTATTATGGGTAGGATGGGTGGATTGGGAGTCAGAAACTCATGGGTTCAAATTTTGCTTCTTAAAGGCAAAGCACCTCACCTACATGAACTTCAATTTCTTATCTGTAAAATGGGGATAATCTTTCATAGTTAATTCATAGGATTATTTTAAGACTCACATAAAATGTAAAATATATTACAACCCTTAAAGTTCTATTTAAAAATCACCTATTGTTATCTGAATTTGAATAAATTATTTTAATAAAATCCACAATAGTGAGCCTCAATTTTTTTTTTATCCGATTCTCTAATTTTCCTGATTTGGACAACTGGGGACTTGATTCCAACTTCTTCCAATGATGCAGATTTAAAAAAGTATCCTGGAGATGCTGGAAAGTTAATGACTTGCTCATGATGACACAGCTAGTCTTTGTTAGAGGAAGGACTTAAACTCAGTTCTAATGCATTTTACCTTCAATACCTCATATTTGTCCCTTTATTTTTACCCACATGGCTATCAACCTAGTTCAAGCCCTTATCAAACTCTTATTGGAATCGTTGCACTAATTGGTCTCCCTGCCTTCCCTCTTCAATCTAACCTTCATGTAGCCAAAGAAGTGATATTCCTAAAGCAATAGTTTGATCATGTCACTCCCCTGCTCAAGAAACAGCAGGGCTCTCTGTTGCCTCTAGAATGAAATACAAATTCTCCTGTTTGATCTTTAAAGACATTCACAACCTCGTTCAAACCTACTTTTCCAGCTTTATTATTCATTACTCACAGTTCATTCTAGCCAAACTGGCCTTTCTTTTACTCACATACACCATCTATTTTTTGTCTGCTTTTGTCTCCCATACTTTGATGCATTCCCTCCTTACCTCTGCTTGCTAGAATACCCAATTTCCTTCAAAGTTTATCTCAAATGCCACTTTCATCATCAGAGCTTTCCTGGGAAAGCTGCTGAGGCCCGTCTCCCTATTTCCTTTGCCTTTATTTTGTATATATTTGTACATATTTCTAAGCATACTTGTCCTTCCCAACTGGATGCAAGCTCTTTGAGGGCAGGATTTTTTTTATTTCTGTTTTTTGTTCTTGTATCTGTCCTCAGCACCTAGTGCAGCTCCTAGCACATCGCTGTTGTTGGCCCTTTGTGACAACATATGGGGTTCCCTTGGCACAGATGCTGAAGTGGTTGGACATTTCCTTCTCCAGATCATTTTACAGAGGAGGAAACTGAGGCAGAAAATTAAATGACTTTCTTAGGATCACACAGCTGGCAGGTGTCAGACGTAGAATTTGAACTCAAATCTTCCTAACTCCAGATCTAGTTCTGTGGCTGTTGTGCCACCTAACTACCCTCCTAATCAATAGTAAGAGCTTAATAAGTACTTATTGATTAGGTGAAGGGTTAGTTGATTACTGACTCCAAAGCTGGCCCACTATCAACTAAGCTATACTGCTTTTCTATAATAATACAAATAAATAGAGAAATTCAGAAAAACTCAGTGACAAGACTAATTGTGATGGCACTGCAAACTCAGTTGGCAAAGAAATATTTAATATCACTTAATAAGAATATCCTTGAGTCTTTAATGAAGTAAAATTTAGCTCTTTTAAAGAAAGATTTTCCCCTTGAATTTGGATTCTTTATCCAGTTCAATTCAATAAATAATTTTTAACACCTTCTAAGTGCAAGACACAGTTCTGGGCAAATGCACTTTAAAAAAAGGCCCTGTTCTCGTTGAATTTAGTTCTACTATATGGGTAGAATACAGATAAACAAATAGAAGATGTTCTGAAAATAAAGAAGGACTTGAAGAGAAGGAGCTGAGTTTTGAAGGAAGATAAGGATGCTAAAAGTCATCAGATATGAAAAGGGAGTACACTTTAGGTATGAGAGACAGCTTGTGCTAATGTATGGAGATGGGAGATCAAAAATGTTCATTTCAAAGATTAGCTGAGCCAGAAGTCCAGTTTGACTATTGAAATTCCAGACTAGATAGTTGGCTAGATTTTTCTCCTTAGAAAGAGAAGAAAACAAGAAAAATACCTTGTTCAACATAGTCTTTTTTTTTTTTTTTTTTTTTTTTTGTCATTGATACATTTGCTGGTTCTGTGAAACATGAGAAAATAGAAAACATATAACCATGGTCATTTTTGGCTGGTGCTGTGCAAAATGAAATAGCAGATAATCCTGGCTCTGGAGTATGGAAAGGAAGATGGAGAAGAATGGGTGTACCTCTGTCAAATGAAAATTGGCCTGAGCATTAGATAATGATTTCCTTAAGTTTGAACAATGGAAATTTGTACTAAAGCGGTCCTGGAAGTATAAAATCCAAGAGAAGTTCAGAACAATGGAGAAATGAATTTCAATTCGAATCTCCATTGTGAACTATATTTTCATATGTCCATGATAAATTTGAAACTGATGATACCATGCCAAATGTACATAGATAATTATCTTGGAGACCTTCAAACAAAATCCTGGGAAATTAGAGATGAGGAAACAATTCCTAGAATCACCAAGGAAATGTGTTTGACAAGCTATCTTTGAATTAGGGATTGAAAAATTAAGTGTTCATTGTATTTTAAAGAGAGCAAAATTCAAAAATTTCATTTTAAGATTAATGTATGCCCTGAATAAAGATGAGCCTGATTGAAAGGTTGAATTTTGTGAATTATTTTTGTCAAAATTAATAGAGGACTTACTGTTTGTCAGTAAAATCATTTGAAGTGCTGAAGCAATGTTTAAACAGAATAGTATTTGACATGTCAATTCTACATACTGGTCAGCAAAGGATGTTTCTAGAAAAAGCTTATAAATTTACCAAGTCATAAAGTGTTTTCTGGAGTAACATTCAGATATTTAATTTAACTTTTTTTTTTAAATCAGGGATAGCTAGGTGGTGAAGTATCAGGCCTGGAATAAAAAAGACTCATTTTTGTGAGTTCAAATCTGGCCTTAGTCACCATGACCCTGAGCAAGTCACTTCACTCTGTTTGCCTCCAGTATCTTTGGCAAGAAAATCTCAAATGGTTAATGAAAAGTTGGACACAACTGAAATAGATGAACAACAATAACACACTTTTTCTTAAAAATCAAAATTACTAGTCTCCTATACTTCAACAAGATTCAGAAATCACTTGTGCCACAGATTTTTCAGCTATTTGAAGATAAGGATGATTTTTAAAATATTTAAATATTTTATTTTTTCCCCAATTACTGTGAAAACAATTTTTAACATTTGCTTTAAAATTTTGAATTCCAAATTTCTCCTTCCCTCCCTCCCCCTCTCCCTGAGAAAACAAGCAATTTTATGTTGTATATGTGTAGTCATGCAAAGCATATTTCTATATTAGTCATATTATGAAATAAAATGCAAACTAAAAGAAAAAAACTCAAGAAAAAATTAAAAAAAGTTTTTAAAAGTATGTTTCAGTGATGTGGAACTATGCCCAAAAAGTTATCAAGATGTGCATACCCTTTGATCCAGCAGTGCTACTAATGGGCTTATACCCCAAAGAAATCTTGGGGAAGGGAGGGGTACCTATATGTGCAAGAATGTTTGTGGCAGCCCTGTTTGTAGTGGCCAGAAACTGGAAACCGAGTAGATGCCCATCATTTGGAAAATGGCTGAATAAATTGTGGTATATGAATATTATGTAATATTATTGTTCGGTAAGAAATGACCAACAGGATGATTTCAGAAAGGCCTGAAGAGACTTACACAAACTGATGCTGAGTGAAACGAGCAGGGCCAGGAGATCATTATATACTTCAACAACAATACTATATGATGATCAATTTTGATGGACCTGGCCATCCTCAGCAATAAGATGAACCAAATCAGTTCCAATGGAGCAATAATGAACTGAACCAGCTACACCCAGCAAAAGAACTCTGGGAGATAACTAAAAACCATTACATCGAATTCCCAATCCCTATATTTTTGCCCACCTGCATTTTTTATTTCCTTCACAGGCTAATTGTACAATATTACAGAGTCCGATTCTTTTTGTACAGCAAAATAACTGTTTGGACATGTATACTTATTTTGTATTTAATTTATACTCTAATATATTTAACATGTATTGGCCATCTTGCCATCTAGGGGAGAGGGTGGAGGGAAGGAGGGGAAAAATTGAAACAAAAAGTTTGGCAATTGTCAGTGCTGTAAAATTATCCATGCACATAACTTGTAAATAAAAAGCTATTAAAAAAAAAAAAAAAGAAAGAAATGACCACGAGGAAGATTACAGAAAAGCCTGGAGAGACTTATATGAACTGATGCTGAGTGAAAATAGCAGGACCAGGAGATCATTATATACATCAACAACAATACTATATGATGATCAATTCTGATGGATGTAGCCATCTCCAGCAATGAGATGAACCAAATCAGTTCCAATAGAGCAGTAATGAATTAAACCAGCTACACTCAGGGAAAGAATTCTGGGAGATGACTATGAACCACTACATAGAATTCCCAATTCCTCTATTGTTGTCCACCTGCATTTTTTATTTCCTTCACAGGCTAATTGCATACTATTTCAAAGTCTGATTCTTTCTGTACAGCAAAATAACTGTATGAACATGTATACATATATTGTATTTAATTTATACTTTAACATATATAACATGTATTGGTCAACCTGCCATCTGGGGAGGGGTGGAGGGAAGGAGGGGAAAAACTGTAACAAAAGGTTTTGCAATTGTCAATGCTGAAAAATTACCCATGCATATATCTTGTAAATAAAAAGGTATAATTTAAAAATAATTTAAAAAAAATTTTAAAGTATGCTTCAATATGTATTCAGACTCCATCAGTTCTTTTGATAAGGAAGATTTTAAATTTCCAACAATATGTAGTATTTTCTCATTTACATCTTAATGTTGGGACTTATTTTCATTAAACTCTTCCAAACAGATGGATTCAACAAAAAGGCAAGATTGAGTACCCTGCACATTCATTTATTCTAACAGCAATTATTACTTAATTACAATATTATCAATTATTACTTGTAGGAGTGCCTCCAAGAAAAAATTCATGTCACAAAACTTGACATTTATGTAATTGTGAAAAAATTAAAGAGAATGTTGTACAACTGATCTTTATAGATATTTCTTACCAATCTCAACAATGTTGATAAAAATGGAGAACATTTTAAAAACTTGATTTAATATATCATCTAAATAGTAAATATATAATGATTTCATATCCAATCTTTATTAAAACATTTTCTGCATCATAAAAATATTAAAGAAAGTAAGCATAGCTATTAGTAACCAAAAAAAAAAATTACAATCTTTCCCCAAAACACGATCATTAAGATCATGGTTCATTTGCATATATTATGAGGGATTTTCCTCATTTTAAAAAATTAACCTCAAAACCAGAAAATTTTTCATGAAATAATGAGCTAAATGAGTAAAACCAAGAGAATATGGTATATAATAATAGCAATATTATTTAAAAAATGTGAACTAGGCTATTCTAAACATTACAAATATATGAATCAACAACAAAGGGCCTATGAAAGATGATATCCACTCCAGAGAAAGAATTGATAAATAGAAGTGTGTATAATATGGTTTATATATGTATATGTGCAAGTATGTATGTATGTGTTTGTATACATATGTATATGTACACATATAGTTATTAAATGGTGGTCTTCTCTAGTACAGGGGAGGAAAGGAGACAGTTTGGAATTTAAAATGTAATAAAAAAATTAAAATTTAAAACAAGTCTCATATTTCTCCTAATTTTCAAGATAATGTGGCAACTTCAGTATTTAGAAGAATGATCAATAGTGGCATAAGAAAGTAAATTTCAAGTACTTCTTTCAACTATAGCCTCAATGAATGTCTCTTCCTGTTCTGAAAATCCTTCCCTTGCTCTGGCTAGTAAACCTTGTTTTGTTAACTGTTAGATGGATTACATCCAGTATCAGACTTAAGCCACTAGCCTGATCTGGTCAGCTCTGACTCCTTACAAATAGAATATGAAATGAAAATCATTTGGCACAAAAAAATGGGCCCTATTCCCCTAGAACTCTCTCCTGATCCCACTGGAACCCAGTTTAATTGGTTCTGGCTACTTGGGGAGGGATTCTGGTAGGTCTCGATGAAAAGGAAAGTAAACGTTTCCAGCTCTTCTTATTGAGATAATTCATCTGGTAAGAAGCTGAACTAGAAGGCCTATGAATGTTAACAAGGAAAGATTAATTATTTCCCTTAGTCCCAAACAACAATTCAATTAATGGAATGTTATGTTGGGATTATCTGTGATTCTCTGATGCTATAAAGGTGTCTCTGGATAAAGCCCTGGAACCTTGGAGAGTGCTAGGCCTTGAACTTCTGGTTAACTTTGGTACCAGAAAGCCCTACCTGGGGCCAGATGTGATATGCAGAAATCGTGTAAGGATATGGGAGGAGAAGAGACAGAAATTGAAGATTGGAGCTGCCGTGCTGGCTGTGCTGAAGTCACATTAGCCTCAGAGTATTGGAGTAGTTCCTCATTTTCAGAAGTGATGTTTCTGAGGAACCCTGGTGCACAATTCTGAAATCCTGGAGCTGGAGGTTCTGTTGCACTATGTAGCCGTGACTAAGGTAGTCATTTAAAGTTCCTGCATTGAAAACTAAACTGCCTGACTCCTTCTTCTCCTCTCCTTGGGAGACAACAGATTTTAAAGGGACTGACCTCTTTGGTTCTCTCAGAGCCCAAGAGATATAAGAGAGAGGAAGTAGACTCCAACCTGGAAAAAGGAAATGTTTCTGTGGTTAGAGCTGGAAAGTGATGGTCACATTGCATTTTATGATATACGCATATAATGATTTTTCTTTTTACTTTGATTTTTGCAACTTAAACTGTTCAATTAAGGATGAACTTGAGGTCTGAGTGAATGTTTAATGGCTAGGATCTACCAGAAGGATATGTCAGTGTGGGAGGAGGAGAGGTACCAGAGATTGACAAGTATGCATATGTAGAGAACCTGAAATATGTCTGTTCCACAAAGTGTTTTGAACCTGGGTAATCTTTGGGGGGTATGTTATATCTGTAAAACTATCTTGTTTACATGTGAGAAATTAAATGCTTACAGCATAAAAGATAGCGCATTAGGTGCTAGAGAAAGAGGTTAAAATGAAATAAAATTTTAAAGTATTTTTTAAAAAGTCTTTGCTTTCAATGTATCTATAGTCTGCTAGAAGACATATTTTACTAGGGACAGAGGGGTCAATAATGTTCCATTACATTCATATACTCTAACTTATTCAGCCATTCTCCAACTGATGGGCACCCACTCAATTTCCAGTTCCTACAAAAAAGGCTGCTACAAACATTTTTACAAAAAGGGCAGTTATAAACTTGTTAAATGATAGTGGGGAACACATCAGTGGGATACTAGAAAACTTAGCCGCTTAGGGTTGCCCTTAGAATCCCAAGGGAGAGTAGTAATCATCCTCTGGCAATCATTGGGCCTAAAATCTTGGACCCAATAGATTATTAGATTTAGATTTAAAAGGAATCTGAGAGCCATCTAGTATAACCATATGGATAAATAGGACAGTGGGTACTTAACTGTGATTCTGTCAAGTCACTTAACCCTGTCTGCCTCAGTTTCCTCATCTGTAAACTGAACTGGAGAAGGAAATGGTAAACACTCCAATGTCTCTTTCAAGAGATCTTGTTTAATTCAAATGAGTGGAACACAATTGAAAAATAACAACAAAATATATATATATATACACAAATAGTATGTGAACAACAGAGCCAGAATTCAGATCCTACTTTTCTAGGCTTAAGCTGAAAATCTTTCCCACCCTATCAGGTTGCTGAGATCCTTGATTCAAGGCCACAATCAGACCCATAAGACTTTTCCCTTCCCAACTAGAGTGGGACCATTCCCTTAGGAGAGGAGGGAAGGCAGGGACTGGTGGGTGGCCCCATGAAACCGCTCCCTTGTCCTGCTAATCCTCACTGCCCCATTGTCCCAGCGCCTTAGCCATGGGACCACCGTCTGCCATCCTCACCTCCGCTGGAGGCAGTCTAGAGCCACATGCTAATGAAATCTGTGGACCTACTATGCTTGCCATTGCCCTTTGAAAGTTGAGTGCGTCTGCCCTTTTCCATCTGCAAGAAACCGAACGGGAACAGGAACCTTCTTTTCTGAAATCTTTCTCCCCCTTAGGACGCAAGATCCTTGGAGATCAGGGATTGTCTAAATTCTCTTTTTGTGTTCTAAGTTGAGCACAGGTTTTTCCACATAGTGAGTGTTTAATAATTGTTTTTCCATTTCCTTCTATCAGTCACATCTATCCTGTCAGCGTATGGATAAACTTTGCTACAGGCTTTACAAGGGACTATGAGGAGCCTGGTTCCCATACTTTTCACCTCTAGTTCTTTGGTATTTTGGAGGGAAACAGTAGTATTCTTTATGGAGAAAACTCCTGCTACTTTTCAGGTCAAGCCCATATAGTATAACTATAAATTCCCCTGTTTCAAAGTGTGAGACAGATGCATTCCTGAAAAGTTTACTGGAAAATTAATTCTGTCCAATGAATCCTATTTCCATTGACTACTATTATAGAAGGGTAGTAATGTTCTTATAGAAAAACGTTTTGGCTTCAAGTTTTCTAAGGTCATACTGAAGAATGAAGCAAACCTTTCTTTAATCACATATTTAAAAGAACAGAACATTCTAATAAAATATTAATAATCCTAAGGCTATAGAAACAGGGGAGAGTGTACTAAATGGTAGGAGCAGGAACCACAGGAAGCAGCATAGTTTAATGGTGAGTATGTTACCCTCCAGAGTCAGGAAAGACCAGGATTAATTCTACCTCTGACTCTTAACTTGCTGAATAAGAGACGTCAAAACACTTAATGTCTCTGGATCTCTTCACAGAATTGATGGGAGGATCAAATAATAAAACGTGTTTCTGACTGTAGGACGGGTGTTTAAATTTCTTTCTGAAGACATGTAGTAGGATTTTTCCTTTTACTTGGACACACTGGATTGTGGCTATGACATGCTTTTCCTTTTGGGATTCTTTTCATAAAGTGTTTAGTAGATTTGGTCTTTATTTTGCAGTCTTGTTTTAATAGATATGGGCAATTTTCAGTTAAAATTTTTTAAGTTTTAATGTCTGGGTGTTGATAAATTTTTCAAAATTTAAAATCATGGTTTCAGGGAATCAAGTGATTCTTAAATATTTTCTCCTTGACTTGTTTTTCTAGGTTAGTTGTTATTGTTATGAAGTATCTTAAATTTTCTTCTTTTTTAAGTTCTTTGATTCTCTAGCATTTCTTGCAATCTCATATTTGTTATATTCTAGTTTTCAGAGAACCCCTTTCATGGGTAAAGTTTGCTGTTTTCTTTTTTAAGCTATTGATTCTCTTTCCAGTTCTTTCTTCCAGGCCTTTAAGAAAAAAACAAAAAACTCTTAACTTCATTTATTCTAGACGTGGAGAATCCATTTTTTTTTTCTTTTAGTTACTATTTGTAGTTGTTGAATTTTTCTCTTCTTATGAGGGATACCAGATCTATGATACTTTAAAATAAAAACTATTTGGGGGATTAAAAAAATTACTCATCTCTTCAGGTTTCGTTCCTGAATTGGGGCTTTCCCAACATCTGGGTGGCTTCAGTTTGACGCAGTCGGGCCTCCTCGTGGAGTTCTGTGCTGGTGGGGGGCAGGGTCCATCATCCAAGGGGGCTGAGATTCATCTCCGGACAGACTGCTGGGGGCCTCAGCACTGGGCCTCTCTTCCAGGACCCTCCCCCTGGGATTCCCAGTGCTTTCTGACCTCCCCAGGCTTCCTTGGGGCCTCCAGTTTTGTTGGCTCCATCGGCAGCCCTGAAGGCGACACATCTGGTCCTGCTGGGAGCAGAGCTTGTTTGCCTGGGCTGGCATTGCCTTTGCTCCTAACCCCTTTTTCTTGCCCCGGGCTTCTGGTTGACTTGTTTGTGCAGTTCTGCAGTGGAGGAATTCACTTACAGTAGTTCCTCATTAGATTCCTTGTTTTTTTTTTTTTTCCTGGTCTTGTGTGAGTTCCAGGTTATTGCTAGAGTAGGTGAGAACTAGCTCATGTTCAGTCAGCTCTCTTAGTCTGGGAGTGAGCTCACTATACCTTTTCTCAGTCAAGAGTTAAGTCTGCGGATATTTGACTTTGAGAAAGCCTGGATCCTCTTACATGTGTCTGGACCAGATGGCCTCTAAAGGTATTCTCTTTTAGCCCTAAACCCCCTGATCCTGTGCCCTTAACTCCCAGAAGCTATAAAATGACAAGGGCAGGGAGGAGGAGGGGGGCTCCTGTCCCACCGGATTTCCAGATGTCTCCATAAAATTGTTTTCTTTGAAGGACTTCTTGCCACCTCCCCTCCCCCCCATCCCCTTCTCTTTTATTGCTGCCAATCTTTTCTGAAGTCATAGACCTCTTAACATTTTCCATTCAGAACCAAGTAACACACATTGTCAAGAATACACACCACACATACATATATATACACATCATACACACACGTATGCATATTTGGCAAGTTTCTGATACAGTGAAACTACTGCAAGGAGGTATCAATGATGCTCTATCGCAGCAAGGCTAAATCTGCACAGGATATGGATGTAAAACCAGGGTAAAGGGCCGGCATTCTCCAAGCTTGTCACAACAAAACTAAGCAAGGGGACCCTGGGGCTCTGAGCTCTCAGAACGGCCAGGAAGGGCCCTCCTCAGTTTTTCTGTTTTTCTCCAAAGAAAGTCAAGGCCTCCCACATGCTCTGCTCTGTTGCTGCTCCCCTAGGATGTCAAACTAAAATCTGAGCAAGGTTGATAGTAGGATAGGGCTGAGTGAACCTAAGCAATTAATACTCACCACTCCAGGTAATTTGCTCTGAATTCCTTTCCTGCTTCATAAGTCTAACTAATAGAGAATGTTCAGTGTAGAGTTGTTTTTGTTTTTAAATAAGGACTACCTGTGTGTTTGGTATGCTTCCCTTCAAAACACATGCTTTAATTTACTTGGTGGATATTCAAGATGGGGTTTCCCTTTATGTTCTTAATAGCAACCAGAAAATTATAAAACCAACTACCCACAGAATATAAGATTATTTTCTATGTATTTACTCTAATTTCATAACCTTTGACTCTAGCAACTGCTTATTAATAGGACTCTTTTTCATTACTGGCTTTATGTATTGCAGTTTGTTTTTTTAAGTTCATTTTAGGGAGCGGTGACATAGCTGAGCCTGGAGTCCTCAGTCTATTTAATACTGGAATGATTTGGGGATATCATTTGTCCTCTGGCCTGTTTCCTCCCCTGTACAAAGAAGGAACGTGAAGTAAATGTTCCCTTCCCACTCTAAATCTATGATCCTACTATCAAGATATTGCACCAAAATTCTCTCTAGCTTAAAGATTTTCAATGGACTGTCCAGTGAATATTGTGAACTCTGTCAGAATTACATTTTCACTTATTTTTCTTTTGATCTGATTTTTCTTGAATAGCTTAACAAATATAGAAATATTTAGAAGAATGGCACATGTTTAACCTATAGTGGATTGCTTGCTGTCCAAGGGGAAGGCGGGAGAAAAAAATTGGAACACAAGGTTTTACAAAGGTAAATGTTGTCAATTGTTTTCGCATGTATTTGGAAAAATAAGCTATAAAAAATAAAAATTTAGGTCTGACTACAAACAAAATTATATTACCAATTATGTTCCAAGTCAAAGTGTCTTTTTTTCTCCCCCAATGAAGTTCATAGATCCCCTTAAACCCTGGACCCTTTCAAAGTCTATGGATTCTAGCTAGGTTAAGAATCCCTGCTGTAATGTTAAGTTTCTCCTACTAGGAAACAAGGCTGTTAGTTCACCTTTTGACCTGGTCTGTAGGGAGGCCTTCGCTCATATGCCCATATATTTCTGTACCTTTGGTCCAGACCAGGCTCTTCCATTTCCTCTTCTGCACATTGGGCAGGGATAGCAATGTAATCTCCTACAGACTTAAGAGTGAGGGCTGCTACCACCCCCAGGTTGAATAGTTACTATTTGTTTTCTTAACCTGTGTCCCTCCTATTGACCTGTTGCTCTGGCTCCCCAGTGAAAAGCAATCTCTTGTGATTGAATTTGAGTATCTATTTTTGGAGGTCCTGGCCAGCAGCTTCTTATTTAGGTTTATTAAATCTTTTACTGTATTAATTCCCATTCTGTTTTAGAGCAGTTTAGTTTGCTATATAAGTTCTAACGTAGGTCTAAAACATTTAACAGTACCCGATTTAAACTCAATAGCAAAGCCCACAATTATACCTTATAATTCATAGGAGCCCCACTTAATTACACATTAAAGCCTATAAATATAATTGGGGCTATATTGGAGTTATGCTTCACCCCAAAGCATCAGAGCAGCAAAGTGATGACCTTTTCTAATAGAACCAATTTTAGTCAAGGCCATCCAGAATGTCTTGGAACCATTCAAATTTACCAGCTCTTTAAATCACTCTCCCCTATACCTACTGCCAGATTCTCCTTTAGGATTCAAACCATTTCTTACAGCATTAGTTGTCCTTATATTTCTGCTTAAAATGAAGGTAGGATATTAAAGATCATTTTTTAAAATGAATTACCAAGGATTTTGGCTGACAATTCAATGCACTACAAACAGCTGTTTGAAATGAATACATAAGGACTATAAAAACAAGATATAAATAAAACTAAAACATTGTGCATCAACTATTCTAGATGGCCTCAGTCTAACTGGCAAAAAAAAAAAAAAAAACCATCATTTAGAAAGATTTGGGACATTTTGACAAACCTTCAAGGTGACCATACATGATATACTTATGACTATTTTTTTTTTCCTCCTTTGATGTCTGGTTTTCTGACCAAGGCTAATCTCTGGTGTCTGTAATAACATGTATATAGCAAACACTTTATATACCATCATCTTGTGTGAGCCTTATAATCACCCAGTGAAATGTTATAATTCCAGTTTCATTTTGAGTAAACTAATAAGCTAAATGACTGTTCAGTTCTATATTGGAGCCTTGATTTCAATGTGTGGCCTTCTGGAATATCAAATACAGCATTTTACTTATTACTTCACATCTTACCAGCCTAGGTAATTTAATTATTTCATAAAATATAAATTTATAGGTATCCTTGAGCCTCAAAAAGTATTCCACACTTCCTTTACTTGTCCTTTTCCAACCCACAAGTGTTCAATAAAGGGCCAAATTTTGGTCCAGTTGATTTTCTTATACTAGTTAGTTCCCATGATAGGCAGGAAGGAATTCTTAACCCGGTGTTATTAATTTATCATTTTCATGACTATAGAAATGTTTTATTCATTCTGAAATGGGGTCCAGAGGCTTCACTAGCCAAGAAGGTTGTGAAAGAAGAAACGGTAAAGAACTTGTTTTGTGGACTGAACAGCAACAGTAATTGCTTCTGGAAGAGCAACATTTTATGTCATTGTTCCTCCACTGCATACTTTTTGGCTTATGCTCAGGGAATTTCCCAAGTTGTGCTAGGATGACCATTCGAATCTTTGCTGCTAAAAGGGGATAAGGAAAAATGTTTTGCAGTAGCACAGACCCAAGGAAATAGATGCAAATATTGAAGAAAAACAGAAAGGCACTTGAAAGATTATGAGAATGTTGCAGAGCAGATATGGTCTAGGACACATGTATTTTTCATTGACATAGTATTAAAAAAAAAAAACACCTTTAAAGAAATCAACTTAAATGTCCTAAATTCCAGTTAATGGTTAACTTATTTCAAACACTATTTGCTACACGAAAATAATATGCACTGACAGATAAGAAAGTGGTTGATAGCCTCTTCATTTTAACACAACTGTGTTGTATTTGAGCAAAGTCCCATGAATACAGTACTGGATGCACTCTTTCAAGTCCAGGAATCTACCTGGTTAATTCAGAAACTGAGGTATTTGAATTTCATAACGAGCATGTTTTTCTAACAGCTGTATCTCAACTACTCAGTAAACATAACCCAGGGCACTGGGGATTTCCTTCTTGTATTATATTAAGCTGCATACAAACAGTATCCCTAATACAATGGCTAAAGCAAATTATCAGGTAGATTGACCTCTCATATATATATATATGTAACATCTGGGAACTAGGATGTTCTTATTCTGGTCAATGGAAATCATGTTATTTTCAAAGAGCTATATATAGTACAATAAAATTACTAAAATTATACTGAATATAACTTAATATCAAATGCAAAAGACTTTTAGTGTCTCAGGTAAATTATGAATGTTATCACTGAATTGTAGAATTCCCTAAGTGTTGATAAGTCAAAATTTATTTTATTATTCAACCCAGGTGAAAATTTTGGCGAGAATCAGACTCTTTCCCAAATTATACTGATTTGAGAATAACTTAGTATTAAGGAGGCCTATTCAGTATTTTTTTGCAGCACCAATCTAAAATGCTAATTAAACTGTATTATCAAGAGATCTCTAAATTCTCAACTCAAATGTTCAACAGTCATATACTAAAACAAGTTCCTAGGTCAATCAAACCAAATTCATTTTTCACCAGATAAAACATTGATTAGAGTATGTTGAGAAACAAAATTAAGCAACATCTAAATTGTTTCTACTCAAGAGGTTCACTACACTCCTAATGTAAATAAGTCATACTTTTGTTTATAAACCATGGCCAACCCTAGGGCTATAAGTGATTACCTGATCTGATTAAAACAAAGTTATATTTAAATTTAAAACATTAGGGTATGTCAACCATCCTCAGTGATCTGAATGACACATTTTTAGTAAAGACCATGTGTTGAAACCTGGGGAGGGAATCAGTGTTATTGTCCCTTAAATAAGCACATAATTTCACTTATCTCTTCTAATGTTCAGCGCAATCAGTGAGATGTTTTTATACTGAACATATTTCAATTAGAATTTTTTAAAGGCAGAGATTTAAATGTTTTATCTATCCTATTTTTAACAACAATTCTTCAGTGGCAAATCTTATTTGAAACAAAATACTTAAAATATATTTAACAAAATCTTAAGGTATTAAGTGAAAGCCATTTAACTAAGTATTTAAAACCTCTGCAATTATTAGTTTATTAGTATCATTCAGGATTCAGATGTTCAGTATTCCTCCTGAAATTATACATAAACAAATGCAAAACTGAAATTAGAATCTGAAAGTCAAAATTGTATAACAAAACAGTACTCCATCACAAAAGCGTGTAAAATTACAAGAACGCTATTTTTAAAACACTGGCACTTAAGAGAACCATAATTTCAAAACCACAAAACTGCCAAATTGTCCCCCAAAATGGAAAGCAGGTAAACATATAAATGGTCAGTTTTAATGAATACACTGTTAGCTTTGGTTTTGGAAAGGAAAGAAATTTGATCAAATTGAGACATTTGGTCTACATCTTACCTTAATGCCAAATTTTAAGTGTATTTCCCCATCATGGTCTGCTTAATTTATATAGGGTCAAATATTACAATTTTAATGTAAACCCTAATGCGAAAAACATGACTCACTCTAAAAGACTGAATTATAATTTTGTTTTGACTATCAAATCTAGATTTAGAGTTTTAAATGGTACCATATAGAATCTCAAGTTTCCCAAGGGGCCATTCATTGCCAGCTCTTCATACTATAAGCGTACTTAAATCTTCAGTAAGTCCACTGCCAAAGATTAACATGGCAGTCTTGTATTTTTCAACTCACGCTTTTGGGGTACATTCTTCAGCTCTTCTAAAGGATGGGAATTATAAACACAACTTCAGTTACATAGTAATGAAGTTATGAATGTATATCCCCCACATAAAGATTAGAACATACCCTTCTACTGGTCCTTCAAGGACATAATTTTAGTACGTTTCATTCAAATAATTCCATGCTGCAAATTTCTATGTTCTCCTCTTGGTTAAATGTTGTAATTGGATAGAATACTGTACTATGTGAAATTTTGAGTTTATTAACTGGTAACTTTCAATTTCCAGTTATGGAAGAAAATTGTTTCTATACAACTTTTATTACCCCATCACAATTATGCAGGGTGTGTAGATCAAAGCTTTTTATCGGCTAACTATATGAAAAGATGAAAACTGTAATAATTCATGTGATCCCAAATGGGCATACAAAAGCAAAGACGAGCTTCCCCTCAAAAAGAAAGTTATGATTTAAGGGCACCTATGAAAAGGACAACAATACTAATAAAAAAAAAAATTGTATTTACTTAGAAGCATTCAGAATGTCAACAAAACAGCTGCAACTTTTTTTTTGTTTTTTGTTTTTTTTTGCAATTACAGAGTGGTATTCAGTTAACAGAACAACAATTATTTCATATGCTGCATCAAAGACAACTGAAGATGAAAATGAACTACATCCCCATATATAACTAATTTGTGCTGTGCACCAACAAGAACCTGCTTTAAATTTCCATGCCAATTTACAACCCCCATACTGTACCAGGCAAGGTTAGTGGCTATTGAAAATACCACTAAAGGACAGGGCTATCTAAAGACACATTCGGTAGTGTGTTAACTATACAAAAAAAGACACTGTACAGTTTAAAAACAAATCTTACACAGCCTTACATTTCAATTTTTTTTCTTTAAAAGGAGTGAGTTGTGTACAGGGGGGTTAAATGCTTTATAGACAAGAAAAAAACTGCTCTATAACCAACTTATTCATCGTCATCATCATCTTCCTCATCCTCCTCATCATCTTCTTCATCTTCCTCCTCGTCTTCTTCATCTTCTTCATCTTCCTCCTCCTCCTTCTTTTTCTTGCTCTTCTCAGCCTTGACAACTCCTCCTTTTTTTCCCACATCAGGTTTTCCTTTAGCCCGGTATGCAGCAATATCCTGTAAAATGTTTTTTTGGGGGAATTAGGAGGATGGGTGTGGAGAGGGAATAATAGAAATAGGAGTGAAAGAGAATGAAAAAGATTTTTTATAACTTACAAAAAGAAATTTATGGGAGTGCTATAATTTGTTATTTACAGATATATTGCAACTCTATAAATAACCAAGCCCTCAAGAAATGAATGCAAAAAATACATATTCGAGATAATTGTAATTAGCCATCCACAACCCATCAGAATGACATGGCCTAATATTTGCAATTGCTATGCCTCACTGAAGTGCAATTATGTAAGCAGTCTAACTGCAGTTTATTAAAAACAAGAAATGCATAGGGACTTTGATTAAAGGGTAGACACTGCCACCTTCTGAATGCAAAAAAATTACTCTTTTGGTCTATCACTCTAAGACCCTAAATCTATAGAATTAGACTATTCTTTTAAGACAAACGAACAAATATACTGATCATTAAACAAGCCAAACTAGATTTCAGAGTGAAAAATATTTCTTTTAACATGGAATACACAAAAGGGTGTAGACAACCCCACCTAGCCCTACAATATGTAATTTTAAGTGTTTTTCAAATGTGTTACTTTAATCTTGCCAATACTACTATAGTTTATAGAACAAAAAGATGTAAAACCATATTAGAAGAGGTTTTATGAATGACAAATGAGCAGTAAATCAAAAGGATGTGAAAGGGATCCATTGTTTTAGGTTATACCCATTAAAGAGATTTTTGAAGTTTTAACTCTACATAATTAAAATAATCTTATCTTATTTCATACAACCAAGTGTTTTGTAGCATAATTCTTAAAGAAACCTAGTATTAATGAACAATATTTGCTCCAAAAAAGAAATTGGATGTAAAAACACCTATTTTTAAAATTTACGGACATAAATGAGGTGAACATAAAATATCTGTGCCCTCAAATTATAGTAGGAAATGGGTTTTAAAACACTTATATAAATTGTTACCTTTTCATATTTTTCCTTCAGTTTAGCTGCTTTCTTTTCATAAGGTTGCTTGTCATCTGCAGCAGTATTATTCCACATTTCTCCCAATTTTTTTGCCACATCTCCAATAGAAAGACCAGGATGCTCCCCTTTGATTTTTGGACGATACTCAGAACAGAATAAGAAAAATGCCGAACTACAAAAAGAATTTTAATCTTAAAATTATAAATTTATAATGGCAAAACATTGTAAATTTCTAAATTTCTTTTCTCTACAATCAAGCAATGTACAAAATGTACAAGAATAACACCATCCAGTTTTCACAATAAAAATTATGCCCAATGATATTTGAAGAGAAAATATGGCTAATTTACCTGTCACCTGCAGTGCATATATTAAGTCCTTAAGGTTTGTTAAACCAAAATCTCAAAATGCCTCGCAAACCACTTTGGTTTAGAAATGTGACTTATCACCTTGAACTCACAAGTCACTCATTATAAAAGGCTGACCCAGAAGGCAATGGGCAAAGTATTTCTTCAAGGAGAGAACAGGAAGGGATACTTACGGAGGCCTCTTCGGTGCATTGGGATCCTTAAACTTCTTTTTTGTTTCTCCCTTAGGTGGTATGTAGGTTTTCATTTCTCTTTCATAACGAACCTTATCAGCTTTTGCCATGTCCTCAAATTTTCCTTTCTCTTTAGCAGACATTGTCTAGAAATGAATACACTGCTTTAAGCCAACAGAAAATGCCTAACTATATCAGGTAAAGTATAATTAACTTTATTAATCAACCAGACTTACAGCAGACTTAGTGGTATGGCCCCTTTACACCAAATTCCAGTTACATTTTAATATATATATATATATTATATTTATTTATTTATATATAAAGTACTTTTTAAGTAAAGTCTGTTAGAAGATCAAATCAGCTGTCCTTAGCACCAGTCTGCCACAAAATGCTGTACTACCAGTAAGGATGGGTAACATTTTGCAATTAAACTTTATTATTTTTTTTTTGGCTACTGAACTTTTAATTCACCAGCTGCTGTTCTTACCTTCCACCTTTCTGAGCATTTTTTAGAAAATTCTGAGAAGTTCACAGAAGCATCTGGGTGCTTCTTCTTGTGTTCCTCCCGGCAGGTTTGCACAAAGAAGGCATATGAAGACATTTTCCCTCTCGGCTTCTTAGGATCACCTTTGCCCATTTTTGATTACTTTCCTTAAAAACACAAAAGACAGATAATCATTTAAAATCTTCAGTATCTCTTTTGAAAAGTTAACATAAATAACTACAATTAACTATAAGCTTGGATATTCAATATTCTTTCTGAAAAAGCCTGCCAGATTGTGGATCAACATGTTTTCAGAATACCTGATGCTGAAAGTTAACACAAGAAAGCAACAGAATTTAGCATCTAAGTACTCAGGAAGAAGCAAATGTATATGAAATGGCTGTATGCACTGTCCTAACCCCAAAGTGATTTCTCACACCTTAAGTATGGACAAAGAATAGACTTAAAAGTCAAAAATATGTATGTTGCCTAAGTCTAACAGCATTATTTCTAAAATATTTTCTACAATTTATGCTCATTTCGGTTTTTTTAAATCTTAAATACAAATTAAGATAATACATTTAACTTAAAGTGCCAATCTAATGGTTTAAAAACAACCGGTATTACTAGGACTCTATAGTAAAGGAATGGAAGACTTAGCAGTTTATGGGAAGTTCTTTGCCTAGATTCCCTCTAAGAGGTAGGTCGAGGATTTCCCAATTCCTCCTTTAAAAAAAAGCACTGCCTTCTCCTCCCCTTTGTATTAAACTTTGCTCCCGGCCAGAGTGGGGCCACTTGTGCACACTGCACTAAGCTGGGCACTTGTGGGGCTGCCGGCTTCGTTGGTCCAAGAGGCGGATTTCTGCTCTGACTAAACGCGTCCGGTTTGAAGTTTCTCTGAGTAAACAAGATTTAGGGGCTGACGAACCATCCCAGCCAGTAATGCAGGTTTTTTTTTAAACTCCCCCCATTTAAACTAGTTGACTACATAAATCTTTTCTAATTAAGGAGAGGGCCCGAGGCTGGCTTCTCTTCCCGCCACTTTGCACTTGCCCCCCACACCTCTTCTAAACTTTGCTGGGAAGTAGTGGCAGGAGGGTGGGGGCGAAGTAAGGATCAAAGAACCCTTTCAGTATATAATTTCATTTCCTAAATAAATTAGAAAGAGCAGAGTCGCCCTCGAGCCACGTGCGGCCCCCCCCAAGCAGGGAGGGGGCCCGAGCACTTGGGTCGGCGGTGGCGGGACCCCGGCCCGGGCAGCGGAGCTCGAGCCCGCGCGCGCCGCCGCTCAGCTCAGCCCGGCCGCCGGCCCAGCCCCGGGCTCGCTCGGTGTGCGCGCGGCTGTCCGAGCAGGCCCCGGGGGGCGGCGGCGACTCTCCTTCCTCCTCCTCCTTCCCGCCCCCCCATTTTGTATGAAGCGTCCGTCGTGCGCCAGAGAGCAAAAGTCCCCACTCGAAATGGGGTCTGGCTCCGCCCGAAGCCCGCGCTTTAAGCGGGGGCGGGGAAAAGGAGGGAGAGGCCAGGGGGGAGGGGGGGGGGGAAGAGAAAGACTTGGGCCGCGGGGCCCCGCGTGGCGCGTGAGGGTGCGTGTGTACCCGGCGGCGCGGCGCGCACGGAATGGCCGCTGCTCGTCTTCCTCGCCTGCGCCGCCGAGAGGGCGAGAGTGAGAGCGAGAATATGGCTCCTTCCCTTTGTGTGTGCGTGCGTGTGTGTGTGTGAGTGTGGGAGACTGAGAGTGAGAGAGGGAGGGGAGGGGAGGGGGAGGAGTGCGCGGTGCGCTCTGGCGCACACTCAGCCATTACAGGCAGGGGAGGGGGAAGGACGAGGGGGAGGGGGAGGAGCTCGGGGTGGGGGTGGGGGCGCGGCCCCTCCAGACCCAAGCTAGCGCCGGAGGGGGGGGGCCTTCGCACCCCGGGAAAGGGCGCCTACCCCTCCCCGCCGGAGCCGCCGCCCGCTCGCCTCCCCCCGAAATCCCGCGCTCCCCGGGCCGCCCCCGCACGGAAAACACGGGGCTGTGAAAAGGGGGAGGGGGGGAAGAGAAGAGAAGGGAAAAAAAAAAGTTGTCTCGGACCTGGAGCGCCCAGCCAGCTCCCCCTAGCTCTGGCTCTCGCCCGCCTTGTTTTCTCTCCAGCCAGCAGCGCCGAGCTGGAGTCAGCCATGTTACAGCGAGCGCAGCGGCGCCTCTCCCCCCCGCGCCGCGCCCCGGGGAGAAGGGGGCGCGGGGAGGGGATCCCCGCATAGCCGTCACCCCCCACCCCGCAACCGCCCTTGGCGCCCCCCCCAGCCCAGCCGAGCCCCGGTCGCCCCCGCCCCGCCAGGCTGGGAAGCTCGCTCGGCGGCGGCGGCGGCGTCTGGGGCTCTATCTGCAGCAATGGCTAATGCAATGCACTGTAAGCAGCTTAGGCTGAGCCTCCCGAGCCCCGCGCCCTCGCCGCCTCAAGCGCGGTCTGCCCGTCCCTACCCCGCGCTCCGCGCACATCGGCCACGAGCCCCCCCCCCAACCAAAAAATATATTTATTAAAAAAATTTTTTTAATTAAAAAAAATTTTTTCCGCCCCGAGATTAAAAAAAAAACTCGTGGGGTTCGGGGTCCCCAGCAGCCCGAGGGGGCTACGGGTCCGCGGGTTCCCGTCGCCGGGCAGGGTTCAAGCGCCCGGGAAAAAGGCTCCTGTCCGTACGCAGTTCCCCCCACGATCCCCCCTCATTTGCCTTTGTGTGAATCCTGACCCGCCGGCTCCGGGCCGCGGGGATCCGGCTCCCGCGCGGGGTTCGGAGCTGCCCCGGGCGCTCTCCCCGCCGCGGCGCTGCCCCAGACTCACCCTCAGCGCCGCACAGAGTAGCCCAGTGCCCGTCCGGCTCTTACTTGCCCCGGCGCTGTCTCTATGGAGCTCAATGTACTGCAATGGCTGTGAGAGCGCGAGCCAGACGCAGCCTCCTCACTCTCTCCGTTCTGTAACATTACTCTCCAGGCAGCGCTGCTCCCATTGGCTACCGCCAACTCACCGCGCTCGCTCATTGGCGGGCTCCCTCCCATTGTCCTGACCAGAGCCCGTTTCCTATTGGCCCGTAACGGAGACACGTCATCGAGGATTGAAACAGCGCGCAAATCTGAACCTGTGTGTGTGCCGGGCAGAGAGGCTGAGGCGGGAGAGGCAGAGGCAGAGGCAGCAGCTGCTACGGGAAAGCAGAGCTCTATGGTGTGTGTATGCATGTGTCTAACCCAAGCTAGCCCCACGCCGGAGTGGCCGCCGGAGCGAAAATGGCCTGGCTTTTCTGCAAACACCTCCAACTCCTCAGGCAAGAGAGACACCCACAGGCCTCCCCCCCCTTCCCCACACTTACTCTCTTTCAAAACCTTTCAAATAAGAGGTCCCAGACTTTTAAGGCAACATTCCAACGTGAGGGCAAAGGTGTGGGATCGCCCCCTTGAGAACTGGGGGCTCTGCTATTACAGACAGGAAAGGGAGGGTGACTGCTCGCCCCCTCCACTACGCAGGGTTGCATTACACTTGAGTCTTCCATAAAGGCATGGTCTCCCTCCTGCCTGAAAGTGACATGATCCAGTAAGCCAGCATTTAAAACCCCCTTTTCTAGGCCGAGGTGCCCACACCGCAGGTCAAGCGGAGCAGCTGGAATCCTGGTTCACTAAACACTGAGCAAGGCATTCGGTTTCACCTTTTCTCTTGGTTTGCTCGTGTTTCCCAGCATGTCTAGAATTTTTTTTTTTAAGTTTCAATACAAAGCAGTGTCTTAACTTCCTAGAAATCAAATAATTATACCACGTAATTAAAGCACAGCCACTTAGTTTTGATAAGGTATACTCACAGGTAGAAAATATTTATGAGGGCCTACTAGAATTAGCAAATTCATTAAAGGCTACGTTTTTAGCTGTTGGGCTATTTTATTTGACTTGGTGTGGATTACTGTTATAATCAAACGAATCCTTGTGATACTATCTTTCGCTCCCATCACACCACTTAGTCCATCCATGTAACTGCTCTAGGATTACAGTAGTTGTGGGTATATTGTTACCCGAAGGATTAGACCGAAGCAGAGAGTGCATGTGCCCAAATCTACAGTCTGTGGTTCTAGCACACCAAGCTGGTTAAAATTTCTACCACACCAAAAAAGACTTAATAGAGTAACTTTCTACTACAAGGAAAACCCAATACTTTCTAATATACATTAGCTACAATGGTTAAATTATGAAAGAATATTCTGCTGTAGCAGTCTTTTATGAAACTGAGGTTTTTTTTTTTTAAATCTATTCCCTCTTGACCAGACCACACCCCTATTCAGTTAAAACAGACTTCCCCTTCCCCCCAACAATTTGCACACTTTAAAATTTGCTAAACTTTGCCTTCAGAGGTATTGACTAAAAATACAAATGTATATGGATTAAATTTATAGTAAAGTCAGTTATTTGTATGCTTCTATTGTGTTCTATTAATTAGCTTTTATCAGAATCATCTAGTCAGCCAAACAATTGGTTTAAGTTTACTAACCTTTTGGGGGAAAGACTAGATAATTTTGTCCATATCCTTTGCAGCTATATGATTATGATCTTTTAAAAAGTGTTTAGCTCCCTGATGATAGTGTAGTTTAGGGGACAGAACATATCACTTAAATATGAAAAAGACTAAAGTATATAACAAGACAACATGCAAGCTAATTAGCATAGGACTGAGGTGTCCTTTAAACTTCTCTAAATCAAGTTTTTGACACTATTTCATTCCATCTATTTTCATTCTGTTTTTATTACTCTGTGTCCTATTTTGCAAAATATTTCTGAGAGTGCACTTATCATTTACATTCATGGCAGAGAGATCAACTATCTTTTATATACAGAAATCACACTACCTAGGCACTATCCACAGGATAAAAATTTTCTGTTGTTTTTCCCATAGTACTTGCACTCTCTCTGACATAAAGTGAGAAACTGGCTGTTATTAATAAACACTTCTTTGCTAGACAACTGGTTAAGATTTCGATCAGTGGTGGGGGAAGATTGGGGGGAAGGGGGGAGCAGCGCAAAACAACCTGTCTGGCCCACATTGGATTGGAATCTCAGCAAAATAACAAAGAGTTTTCCAATTTCATACTGCAAGATCCTGATTTTGTGAGGATATTTTCTAGGGCTCCATAAGATATTATGCCAACCTAATAGTTTCATAAGGGAATTGACTTTGGATATGTAGTATTTGTGAAATGACTGGTAGTTTTTCCCTCCCATATTTTAAATCTGTGTAAAGTTATTTATGACTCTTAATTCCAGATTGTCTACATTTCAGATTATAAAGACCAAATGTGATTCATTGTTAGGCCTACGTCTGGAAGACATAGGCAACTAAATGACTCAGAGTTCAGAGTCATGATGAACCTGTAATATCTGAGTTCAAATCCAAACTCAGACACTACCTAGGTGTGTCACCCTGTACAAGTCACTTAACCTCTGCCTAAGGTTCTTCATCTGTGAAATGGGGATAATAATAGCAAATACTTTTCAGGATATGTTGTAGTGTTGTAAGGATAAAATGACATTCATAAAACATTTTGAAACCCTTAAAAGTACTATATAAATCCTAGTTGTTAAAATTCTACCTCTGACACTTATTAGCAGTATGATTCTGTCACTCAACCTTTATGTACCTATGAAAACTTTTTGAGATATATCTAAGTAGTCACAAAACCTTTTGCTGAGGCTGATAAAATTTATCTGTATAACTCCAAATTATATTTTTTCTACTTTCTGATTGTGAGGGGGTGAGTAGGACAGGGGTATTTCCTTCAAACTATATTTTCTCCACTTGAGAGGTGTGGTGGTAGTGTGGTGGTGGTAAATTGTTCCCAAGTATCATCTGGAACTTTGCCAAAAACCAAAAAGTACTAGTATTGATATTCATGACCAGAAAGTTATTTTGCCCAGACAAGAAACAACATTTTTTTAAAAATCTAAACTTTTACCCCAAACTTTATTACTAAATTGCTTTTCTGAAATTCTCTTCTGTTGCCCCATCAAGGTGATTTTAGGTTCTTGAAGTCAGAAAAAAGTTTTGAAAAGAGTTTAAAAAGCTGAAAAGTTTTGGGTAGGGAATAAGCATTTACATATCACCTACCACATGTCAGGCAGTGTGTATTTTACAAATATTATCTCATTGAATCCTCACAATAACCTTGCAATGTTGATACTATTTTTTTATCCTTGTTTTAGAGTTAAGGAAATTGAGGCAGAATTAAGTGACTTGCCCAGAGTCACATAGCTAGTAAGCATCAGAGGTCAGATTTGAACTCAGTTCTTGATTTCAGACCAAGCTGTCTGCTACCTAGCCAGTTGTTGTCGTACAGGCCTGATGATAGATTCCATGTAATTTCAGAAGGCTGATTTTGCTAAATAAGGTGGGTTCATCACCAGAAAACTGGTCACCACCGGATGAATATATTTTTGACCATAACAATTTAAGAGTATATTCCAAAGGCGGTGGTTGAGGTAGGGGTGGGGGAGGGAATTGTTGTGCTCATGTCAGTGGAGGAAGTGACTATGCTAATGAAATATTAATAACTGGCAGTTATTCTGTGCTCTAAAATTTGCAGAGCCCTTTATACACGCTATCTCGTTTAAGCTTCATAATAAACCTGTGAGTTTTTCCCAACTTATAGATGAGAGAATTAAGGTTTAAAGTAAGCATCATCTTCAAAGTCATCCAATTAATAAGTTTTAAAACTGGATTTTTAATCTGTCTTTCTGATTTCAGGTTTACTTGTTACCCTAGCCACCAGACAACATTCTCCTCTATTAAAACACTAACTTTTTGAAGAAATAAAGAGGCGTTCTTTGTAAGAACATTTCTGGTTTTTTTAACATAGAAAACTGGTATAAAGCAGTTTAAATTTTTTTTTTTTAGTAGCACTTGCCTTATATATAGGGAGGAAAATGGTAGTGTTGATCCATGATTTCATAAGCATGTGAAAACTCGCTAAAAAAAAAAAGAAAAGAAAAAAAGGAAACTCCCTCCTGTGAATACAGATTGACAACTTTTGGTAACTTAAAGTTTCAGAAGAGAGTTTGTCTGTGGCATTGAAAAGTGAAATGATTTCCCCATAGGCTCATAACTAGTAAGTATTAACTATAAGGCTTGACCACTGGCCTGTGTGATCCCAACATTAGTTGTCTAGCCATTAGGCCACACTTTGTCTCTTACTATATACATACATATATACATAAATTATCTATAGAACACTAGGGGGATTATGTAACTGAATGTGGGTATTGTGAAATTATGATTTATTATCAGTAAATCTTTGCTTTGTATACTATTTTATATACCTATATACCCAAAGTTTTGTAAAAAATTTTCTTCTGAAAAGGGGTTGCAAGTGAAAAAAGTTGAAGAAGCCCTGCTATATAACACACCTATGTATATATAGTACACGTGCATTATTACATATGTATTAAATGCTATGTATAAAACACACTGATACATTTTCTATATTTGCATATGGACAATATAAACATATACATTAAATATATGTTTTTTCATGTATATCCTTAAAATTACCATTTCACAAACATTTTCATTTGTTTTGTCCTTTTAATCAAAAAGATCTATGACTTCAAAAGTTAAATCCCATGTTTTAGCTAACAGTCTATCATATGCCTGGAAGATTGTGGTATTGTTTTTTTTTAATTATGTTGAAGGGGATTTGTAGTTCAGGCCACATTTAATTCATCTGCTTTAGTCTTCCTTTTCCTTCATCCTTATAAGAAAGGGGAGATTCTTTGCCTCAGTTCTTACCTTAGCTTAAAAAGACCAAGTTCTCCCAATACCTTCAGGACCATCTCCAGGCGTCCTGATCTATATTTGCCATTGGTTATAGACAGCTGTGGAGGGGAAAAGGAGGCAGTTGACCTTGCCCAGCCTTGCCTCACTTAAGTACAATTCACTTGCATGTCATAGTATCTCCTCCCTATGTCATGGTCTTCTTCCAGAATGAAGGACAAATGACAGCAACAATTGCTTTCTGAGTCCCTGTTATCTGGAAAGCAGGAAAGTAGAATCAGAAAAGGAAAGGAGCAGTGTTACTAACAGTATTTTTTCAATTCTTACCTCATTCAGAGGCAACACAGAATGAATCATGATTGTAGATAAATGATAAATTCAGTTTGTGAAGTTGCCATTTAACAAATAATTCCTTCAGAAAGGAAGGACTAAGGAAGTAGAAAAATCCCTTCGTGGATAGAGTGAACTGTGAAAAGCCAAGGGAGGTGTTATTAAAGAGGATGGCAAGAATGTCTTCCCAAAGGTTGCTTCTAATGGGTTTCTGAAATACAACTTTAATGTGAAAAAATGAAACCCACACGAGGAACTTTAAGACTTTCCTTGGCTGAGGAATAATGATATTCTTCCTAATGCAATGAATCCCTAAGTCAAGCTATGTGAATTCCACTGTTGTCTCCTGAGAAAAAAAGAACCAGTTTCTGGAGAGGAGTAGTAATAGTAAACCAGAACGTCTGACAAGGCCATTCACACTCAAGATCACATATATTTAAGAAGTTTGGGGGGAGGGGGCAGGAAGAGGAGAGAAGGGAATTCAGGAAAGGGACAATAGTTTAGTATCATGGTTTAATGAAATCTTGACAGTAATGGGTTCTATTTCAAATTTTATGACTGACCTTGGTAGGTCCCTTAATTTCTCTTCTGACAATGGGAATAATAATACTACACTTGTTTTCTGCCTTCTTTATAAAAAATATTTTTTTTGTTTCATTTATTTATTTATTTATTTATTTACAAGATATATGCATGGGTAATTTTTTCAGCATTGACCCTTGCAAAATCTTCTGTTCCAACTTTTTCCCTCCTTCCCCCCCACCCCTTCCCCCAGATGGCAGGTAGATCAATACATGTTAAATTGTAAAAATATTTAAAATCAAATGAGATAACCATGAGTATTCTAAATTCTTTTGGTGGATAGATGTAATATGAAATATAACATCATTCTCAATGATAATTTCTTTAAAACCTGAGTTTTCAAAAGATGGGAGGTAGAAAACATCAACTCTTCTTTTACCAAGATGTGTACACTTTTGATCAATAGAAAAGGGATATAGGGGAAAATTTTTTTTGATGGCAAATGCAAAAGATGTAATTTAGAAAGCACAAAGACTGGTCATATGACCTTCAAGAGGGTCAAGAAATAGCCTCCAATTTTGGATCTTTGATCTTCAAGAATCCTTTTTAAATTTTAGTGAACCTTCAGAATAAAATGTGACATCCTACAAGAAGTAACCAGGAGCTGAGTAGAGAGAAAAAGAGGGAGTGGTAAGGCACTTAAAATAAATTTTTCTTCATAGTAGAGTAGAACCAGCCCTGGATTTAGGGACACACTTTGAGTCCCATATTTTTTCTTTAATAAGTTTTTGGATTTGGGCAAGTTACTTAATTTCTTTGGGGGCACCCTCTCATCCAAAAGACTTATTTTCTGTATACTTATATATATAAATATCTCCCTCACATAATATAAGCTTCTTGAGGGCAAGAAGTTTTATTTATATCTTAATCTCCCATCACAGTGCTCAGTATTCATAATGAATGCTTGTTGGTAAAATAATTTCTGCTGTATAAGGTTGTTGTAAGGAAAGAACATTCTAAAATTTAAAAGTAAATTATTATTTACCAAATTTGACTTACACCTGTCTGGTATCTCTATTTGTACCTTGCTAATTGCATCAAAACCTGCTTAATTTAGGAAGGCCTCACATGCAAGAAGGCAGGGAAGTGAAAAGGAAGAAGATAAGCACATTTGCTTGGTTAGCCTGAGTTAAGCAAAGGGACCAGAAGGAAGGTGAGCAGGGGCACCTAAGTGGACAGAGTCCTGGCCTTGGAGGCAGGAGGGCCTGAGTGCAGATATGGCCCCAGACCCTTAACTAGCTGTGTGACCCTGGAGAAGTCACTTACCTCCATTGCTTGAAAGAAAGGTAAGCCAGTGCTGAACACCACAGTCTCACTCTGTCCACCTTCCCTTTTCTTCCCTTCATAAGTAGAACTCTGTTCAGAATCACAAAATTTAGAGAATTGGAAAGCATTCAAGCAAATAACTGATCCAATTCACTCATGAAAGGAATCCCCACCTTAAGAAATCTGACAAGTGCTCACCTATCCTCTTGTTGAAGACCTTCTATAAGGGGGACTGCACCACATCTGGAAACCTCTCTTTCTACTTTTGGGCAGCTCCAATTTTTAGGAAATTTCCCCCTGATGCTCAGCTTAAGTTGGCTTCTTTTCAATTTCTCCCCATTGTTCCTAATTTTAACCTCTGTGCAAATAAGATAAATCTAGCCCCTACTTCACAAGATAGCTCCTGAAATACTTGAAGACAGCTACCATATCCCTTCTCAGACTTATTTTCTCCAGGCTAAATATGCCCAACTCCTACTAATGCTCAAAAATCTCTTGATTTGTGGCATTTTCTCTGGCTTTCCCCCATCTGCTCTGACTACTGACCTCCCTAACTTCTTTTAAGTCCCAACTAAACATCCCACTTTCTACAGGAAGTGTTTTCTAATAACTCTTAAATACAGTGCATTCTATCTATGAATTATTTCCTATTTATCCATCATATAACTTGCTTTCTATATATTTGTTTGCGTGTTGTCTCTTCCATTAGATTGTAAACTCCTTGAGGGACAAAAAGGGACTTTTTGTATTCGTTGGCTTTGACCTGTGCTTGATATAGTGGCTAGTGTTTAATTAAATGTGTATTGAATGGATGAATGAATCAATGTCATGGATTCAGGGTCTTTCATCATCCTAGTTGCTTTCCCTTGGATATAACAAAGACTGAGTACTTCTTTCTTCTCTCATTTGCCAGTTATCATTATTCATTCTCCCCAGCAAAAATTCTTTGTTGTCTCTCAATATAACTGAAAAAAATCAAGTCCTTTTGATTGGATTTAGCTTTCCTGATCATCCTCAGTACATTCTTAGTTTCAGGATTGATAACAATTTTTTCCTTCTATATATTAAGAACTTGCTAATGGTAGCTTGATTTGAATTAAATTTAATTTCTCCTTTGGCTGACATTTGTCAGGGATTTCCCAAGGCCTTTCAGATAAAAAGCTAGAATTCTGGCCAAGTTGAGATGTTTCCCAGTTGACATATCCGGACCATAGAGATAATGTAAAATAATTTTGAATCATCTATACTTTGAGTACCACATTTTCTAGTGAGAAATAGTGCAGATGAAATGGGATATAGGGTTAGATGAGATGGTGATTGATGATTATGCTGGAAATCAGACAGAGAAGTTTTGATTTTACACTCATTCAATGACGCCCTCAACCAGTGAAGTGAAATAATGTCAGTTGTGTTGGAGAAAAATGTATTTTATCAATTATGTAGAAAGGACTAACCCAGGCATAACTCAAGTAGAATCAGAGTTCTGCAATGGGCCTAAGAAGGAGAAAATGTAAAAATGGCTTTCTCTTCAGCTGCATATGGCACTCATGATTTTTCTTTTCTTTTCTGAATGAGGTGGTAAGATTTTTTTTTTTCTTTTTTTGGCTATGAAAAGAGTTTTGAGGTGAAAAAAAATCTGAATTATTGAGTTAAACTGCAGAACATCTTAGTGAGTTAGTATTCATCTTAAAGTATCTGGCTAACTCATCTAAAGTAAATGCAGAAGACAAACAGAACCCAATTCAGGAATGGGTACAGAATCCCTAAAAGGTGTGATTACATGGATTACTTACAAAAAAGAAAAATGATGTCTCATTAAAGTTGTATCCATTTAATATTTTAATCCCCAATTTCCAGTCAGTGCATATTTATAAGTAGGACCTCACTGATAGCAACAGTTATCCCTTCCACATCCTGAGGATTGGGGTCATGGTACTCCATAATCTGGAAAGTCTGAATTATTGTAATATTAAAAGATAAAATATGTTGCTTTTATATAATACTACACATATATTTTACACATTTCTGAGTTTCTAAACTTTTCTTGTGCCTTATGCTGGCCTTCCCATGTTGTCTGCTACCTTCCACAAAACTCCCCCAAATTCCTATTTAATCTCTTATGCCAACCTGCAATAGATAGAAATAGAGATGTGGAAGGGATAACTGCACATCTTGAACACAGAGAAAATTATAACTGATATTTATACATTGTTTTTTGGTTTATTAAGAGCTTTCTACATAATCTTGAAGGTGGTGGTGAGTTTTTTTTTTTTTTTTTTTTTAGTGTTTAAGCCCATGGTATAGGATATTCTCTCTACTGGTGCAAATCTGGCAACTGTTTTGCAATTTATATTCTGGGGACACCTAGAGGTGAAGTGATTTGTCAGAACTTGAATTCAGATCTTCCTGACTCCACACTTGCTCCATGTTCAAAATTCAGATAGGAAGGTAATGTAAATGTTTTGCCCATTTTATAGATAAGAGGTAGGCAAACTATGGTTAGTGTCCATATAAAATATGCCTGTTTTGGTAAGGCCTGCAAGCTAAGAATAGTTTTTACATTCTAAAGTAAAATAAAACTTTATTAAAAATGTAAAAATCATTCTTACCTTGTTGGTTATTGTTTGCCAATTCCAATAATAGAAGAACCAACAAGATCAGAGAGTTTAAATGGTTTGTTCATCGTTACAGAATTAATAATTAATGGAGCAGAAATTTGAACTTGGTTCTCCTCCACCAAAAGTGCAGCATTCTTTCTACCAACCATATTACTTCATAAATTATTTTATTTAAAAATGTGTCAGCAGATGATTTTTGGGAGCAGAAGATGGGGTGGTGAAGAGAAATATGTGAATCTGTCCCACCTTCCTGGAAGGAACTCTAGGCATCTGGATTTGATTCATTCCTTATTCTGGGGCCCAAGATTCAGGTATCATTCCCTCAGTTAACCCCCAATTTTGCATCTTCTCATGGACTCAAGTGAAGCATGCTGCCACAATGTGTAAAGGTAGCTTGTTTAATGCTACCTTTACACATTGTGGCAGCATGCTTCTTGGTTAAAAAATATTAGGAGTTCTGAGTGACTTTTTGAGAGCAGGGAATGAATGCAATTACCTATAGTGAGTGCTCTCCCACCCCTGCAACTTAATAAAGCACTTTACCTTGATTGGTCATTCCCAATTTATCTAAGCTATGGTTTTTTGCTTTTTCTTCCTGTTAGTGAAATCCTTGAGATCAGGATCAGTTTTTTGCCTTTCTTTGTATCTTCTGAAATTAGCATAGTATTTGGCAAATGGTAAGCTTAATATATAACTTGAAGATATTGTGCTTCCAGACTACAGCAATAAAGCAAGTCATGAAATTTTTGGTTTCTTAATGCATATAGAAGTTATGCTTACATTGCCTGCAATAGTATTATGTTTTTTAAAATATACATAACTTTATTAAAATATTTTATTGCTAAAAATGCTAACCATAATCTGAGTCTTCAGCAAGTCATCAAATGTTTACTTGTGGAAAGTCTTGCCTCAGTGTTGCTGACTGATCAGGGTGATAGTTGCTTAAGACAGACCATAGCAAAATTTCTTTTAAAGTTGGAGTCAATCTCTCAAACTCTGCCATTGCTTTATCAACCAAGTTTATGCAATATTCTTAAATGTAATAGGAAGGCGGGAGGAGAGAGAGACTAGGGAAAGGAAAGTAGGAAGAATGGTCAGAACACATGTAACATTTATTTTTCAATGTTTTATACAGGCTTGATTTGTGGAAACCCAAAACAATTTTAATAATAACACTAAAGGTCATTGATTACAGATCACCATCACAGATATAATAATAATTTTAAAATTTGAAATATTGTGTGAATTGCCAAAATGTGATGGAGAAACATGATGTGAGCACTAGGCTAAAGATGTAGGGCTGCCATGAACCTTCAATTTCTAAAAAATATAGTATCTATGAAGTGCAGTAAAGAGAAGCATAATAAAAGTAGATATGCTTGGAAATGCTTCCTCATTTCCTCCTCCAGGTCATTTTACAGATGAGGAAACTGAGGCACAGGATTAAGCAACTTACCCAAGGTCATACAGCTAGTAAGTATCTGAGATCAGATTTGAATTCATGTCTTTCTGACTCGAGACCTCCACTTAGGAAGACCAAATATAGTCTTCCTCTGTCAGAGGAGAAAAAGGGACTTATATAAGAAGATGCTATGGATTGAACAGAATGAGGCAGTGAGTGAGTAAATGTTAACCCCTTGGTTGTGAGCCTGGGTGACTGGGAGAATGATGGTTTTCTTGAGAGCATTAAGAAAGTTAGGAAGAGAAAGTTTGGGGGGAAGATAAGGATTAAGTTTTGGATATGTTATGTTTAAAGGGGCATATGGACATCCAGTTTACCATGACTGAAAAGTAGTTGGAAATGGGAAACTGGGAGTAAGCAGAGAGCTTAGAGCTAGTTAAGTAGATCTATTTGAGAGTCATCTGTATAGACATGATAACTAAATCAACTGGACCTGATGAGATCACCAAGTCAAACTGGAGGACCAAAAGAAGTGAGATTTCAGGACAGGGCCTGGAGAGAAGGGAGGGGGAAACCCAATGGTAGCAATTGAATGAAGATCAAAGGAAACAAAGAAAGCATGGTCAGATAGGCAGGAAGAGAATTGGAAGAGAATGAAAACCTCAGAGACAAGAAGGTATCAAGGAAGAACATTATTTACATTTATTTGTTGGTAACATGCTAAGTGACACATTAGACAGAAATAGCACTCAATCCATAGCAATCCCTTCTTTTCTTTAGCCTTTCCTAAAGGAAAGCTATTCTCTCCAAGATTATTAATGATCTCTTAATTGCTAAATCTGAAATTTCTCAGTACTTATCCTTTTGACAGTTATTGCCTTCCCTTCTTCCTATATACTCTCTTCTTCCTTTAGCTTTTTGGATGCCATTTTCTCTTGATTCTCCTCCTGAGTGTTTCTTCTTAATAGTTTTCCGGTAATTATAGGTATATCCCAAGGTTCTGTCTTCATAGCACTCAGTTCTCTCTCTGGTGATACCATCCACAAATATGATTCAATTATCATTTCCATTACTGAGGATTTCAAAATCTATACATTCTATCCCTAACCTTTCTTCTGAGTTCTAGTCCTTGTTTACTCATGTTTACTACCTCTTCCACTAAAACTGGGTCTGTTTCAGACTTCCCTATTTCTCTTAGGAACACCACCATTTTTTTTTCCAGTAATAAAAGTTTGTGGCCTTCGAGTTTATCCTTGAATCTTAACCTTTCCATATTCATTTGTTGGCAAATCTTGTAAATTTTACATCAATAGAAGCTCTTTTATCTCTCCCTTTCTTTATTCATATGTGGCCACTCCCTAGCTCCTGTCCTCATCATTTCTTTACTAGAGACTTGCAAGAGTATACTCACTGGTCTACCTGCTTCTACTACTGTCCTCCATTCTATCTTCCACATAGCTACAAAACTGAATTTACAAAGGACAGGTTTAAGCATGTCACTCTCTTGCTCAATAATAATAGTGCATGCCCCTTTCTCTCTAGGATAGGAGTTTTTATTTAATCTTTTAAAGAAATACCTAGGTGGACACTAATACATTGTTGGTGGAGTTGTGAATTGATCTAATCATTCTGGAGAGCAATTTGGAACTATGCTCAAAGGGCTATCAAAATGTACGTACCCTTTGATCAAGCAATGTCTCTATTGGGCTTGTATGCTAAAGAAATCATAGAAAAGGGAAAAGATCCCACATGTGCAAAAATATTTGTACCAGATCTTTTTTGTGGTGGCAAAGAATTGGAAAATGAATAGATACCCCCAAATTAGGGAAAAGCTGAGTAAGTTGTGAAACTTATTCCTAAGATATGAAAGGAATAGAATATTATTCTATAAAAAATGATGAACAGGCTGATTTTAGAAAAGTCTGGAAAGATTTTCATAAACTGATGCTGAGTGAAACAAGCAGAATCAGGAAAACATTGTATACTACAAGACTGTGATTATCAAACATGATAGATGTGATTCTCAGCAATTCAGTGATCCCAGGCAATCCCAATAAACTTTGGATAGAAAATATCATCTGCATTTATAGAGAGCTCTATGGAGACTGAATATGAATCAACAAATGATATTTCCACCTTTTTTTTTTTCTTCTGGTTTTTTTTTTCCTTAACTTTTTCCCTTTTGTTCTTATTTTTTCTCCCAACATAACTCATGGAAATATGTAAAAAATGAATATACATGTATAACCTAAAAAAATTAAAAATAAAAAAAAAAGAAATATCTAGTTAGCTACAAAATTTAGACTTAGAGTAGGAGGTTTAGTGGTCAGATCTGAAGTCAAGGAAAATCACCATGGATGAACATGTCACTTAAACCTCTCTGTGTCACAATTTGGCATTTGTTGTTCACTTGTTTTTCAGTCCTGTATGATTGACTTTATTATATTATTTTAGATTTTCATGATAGAAATACTGGAGTGGCTTGCCATTTCCTTCTCTAGTTCATTTGACAGATAAGAAAACTGAGGCAAACAGGGTTAAGTGACTTTCCTAGGGTCACACAGTTGGCAAATGAGGCCAAATTTGAACTCAGGAAGACTCATGAGGAAAACTTTAGGCCTGGCAAACCATCTCTTGTGCCATATACCTGTCCCTGAGTCAAGAGGACTTGAGTTCAAATTGAGCCTAAGACACTTTGTGACCCCTGGTCAAGTCAATTTATCTCAGTCTATCTCATTCTTCTTCTTGGCAAATGTGAGGATTAAAATAGCACCTACCTCCAAGATTTGTTGTAATGATCAAATGAAGTAGTATTTATAAAAATGCTTTGCAAACCTCAAAGTGCAAAATAAACATTATAATGATGATTATTAGTAGTAGTGTTAGAAGCCCCTTTGAAGATCTAATGAAGTCTTTGTATTCCTTTTTAGAATAATGCTTTTAAAATGCATACAAGATTTTAAAATACATAGCATTCCAAAGAAACCAATTATATTGAAATATGCTTATCAAAAATGTTTTAAAAGAAATTCATCAACATCAGATTAAGAATGTCTACTTTGGGTTTAAATTTTTTTTAATGCTCTGAATTTGGCTTTTAAAGCCCTTCACAACCTTGCTGTAGCTTATCTTTACAGACTATTTTAATATTATTCCTCTTGATGGACTTATATTTCAGCCAAATCATCAATTTCTCTTTCCTAAATTTAACTTTCCATCTTTCATCTTTTTGATTTTACTCCATTTGTCCTAGATGAGCCCCCAACCCAGTTCAATCTTTTAGAATCCTTTCATTCACAATACTTCCTCTGACCTCAACTTACCTTTTATTTACTTATTTTTATAAAAGTTGTATCCACCTAGTAGCATTTTTGTTGTTTGTTTTGTCTTCCTTGGGCTAGCCAAACTTTTAGTAAGTACTTAATAATTACTTATTGAATTGAAAGCACCACCCAATTTTCCTAATCTAATTAAGCTAGATTTCATTAGTTCAAAGCCGAGCTCCTGGTCCATTGCAAATACCTCCTCAAGATATAATTTATATGATGTATATACACATACATACATATATGTATGTATCTAGCTAGCTAGCTATCTGAATCTTGCTATGAAAGGCACCTCCCAGGACTGAGACTTGCATCCCAGCCCATTGTTTAGGAGACACAAGGAATTCCATGGACTCCTTGTCCTGATTACTAAAGCTCTGAATGAACTGTTACTTGGCCAGGGCCTTTTTCAGTTATAGTGAGAAACAAAAGAGATTCAAAGGAGACATAATAATATTTTTGCTGGGATAGAAAGAGTGATGATAACTGACAGCAGTGAGAAGGTCCAGCTACCTAGTTCTTATATTGTTTCTGTATTATCTGCAAAGGACAATGACCTTTCACATTAGAAATGACAAGAATGAAAAGACTAACAGGGAATTGATAACTGAGATAAGCAAAGAGAGAGATATTTAGCAGCCATTGATGAATTCAGTCATCTATTCTAAATGAACTAGAACTTCATTTCCTGAAACAACTGGCAGATGTTTTTGCTGAATCACTATTAGTGATATTTGAAATACCATGTTACACAAATAAAAATAAATATAAATAATCGGAAAAATATCAATTGCTTATGAGGAGGCCAAACAAATATGAGAAAATGTAAATTATTTATTTGGAGACATGTTAGTGAAAGTACCAAAAAATCCCTTATAGAGCTAGAAAAACAATTACAAAATTCATCTGAAGGAGCAAAAGCTCAAGAACCTCAAGGAAAATAATGGGGGGAAATGAGAAGAAAAGGAGCTTGGCAGTACTTAAACTTGGTAGTACCATTTTGTTACTGGTTAAGAAATGGGAGACAGAATGGTGGAACAGATTTGATACTCAATATATGAAAAGAAGTAAGAAGCCTATTTGTGAATATTCTAAAAGTAGCATAATTTGTAATTTGACTTAATTTACCTATAGAGTTTGTTTGCTGAGATTCATTCCTTAAAGTTTAGGGCATGTATGAGATTGACTAAGATAGTTCAATTTTTATGACATTGAGAAAAATAGAAAATTATAACTCTATCTTCTCTTTAATTTTTATGGCCTAAGAGGAATTTACAAGATTATAATATGCAAATATATTATTTCTCTGTCACTCTGATATAATTTCGCCCATAAGAAACTTTGTCAGAATCTTCATGATTGTCCAACTTCTTTCTGAGGCCTGAACTTATGCTTGAGAACAATTTTTGAGCATAGATTTTTACCTCCTTAATTTCTATATTATAGTAAATATGCATTTGGCAGCAGTTAGTCACAAAAAAGTCAGAGAGGAGATATTTTTCCAACAACGCCTCCAATTTACTCTGTATATAACTTTATATATCTTATGTGTGTGTATGCATACATACGTATACCTATACATATGCACAAAAATATAGGTATATATCTGCATGCATGTATATATACATACACATACATGCATACATGCATACATATATGTATAAATGGGTGTATAATTGTGTGTTATCTCTATTAGACTGTGAGGTCCTTGAATGGGATTTGCTTCCCCTCTCTTGTAGGGACTATGCTTTAGGAAAGGAAGGAAGGAAGTATATAGCACCTACTATGTACTGGGCACTGTTCTAAGTAAACTCTTTACAAACATTATATCATTTAATCCTCACAGTAACACTGGTAGGTAGGTGCTGCTGTTATTCCCATTTTGCAGTTTTAAAATTTTAGCTTTTCTTTGTATCCCCATTACCTAACACAATACCTGGCAAATAGTAACTGCCTAATAGATGCTTGTTGATTGACTCATCACATCATGGAATTCATCCTGAGCTCTGAAAGATTGTATCAGTAGAATTCAAGTTCAAGTAGGTTCTATTGAAGTTCTATTTGCCCAATGCTAGACTGTGTAAGCTACTGGAGAGACAGCCTAGGTAGGTTTGGAAAGCTTTATCATTAGAAATTTTGGCCATTGGGTGATTAATGTTTTTTCTACAGAAATCTTAGAAACAGTTAAAAAATTCAAAGTGATCCCAATTTATTCAGTCTCCTACTGTTTCCACAGTGACCATGATAGAAAGGGGGTCAGAAAGTATGAAGAATCATACAATTTTTATATTACTTCTAAAACTTAATGTATGATTTATGATCAATGACCATATAGAAAAGTGTGCCATTAGAGAAACTGATTTGCATCTGTTTTTTAAAGTCTTCCATAAAGGAAACCAAGTTTGAGCTATGTGGAAAGATAGTCCACAGATTCTCTTTGGAGAAGTGAATAATAGAATAAGTTTCATCATGTAACCCAAGGCATCAAGAAACATAATTTCATGGAAAACACATTCATCTTGCCTTACAGAGCTCATGATGAATATAAGCAACAGACTTTCAGGAAAATAATTATACTTTATGTGTCTGGTGCTGGGAAGGGACAGCAGAGAAGACCATGTAGCCTTTGAAAAATTTCATAAGATCCCCCAGCTAATATCAACAAAAATGAAGAGACCGACTGTAAGCATCACCTCCATGTTCCGCTCATGTTTTCTTTTGAGACGAAGGTCTGGAGGGGCTTTCCGGGTATGGCAGTTACTGAACTATATAACCCCAAATGAAATTTATTAAACCTTAGCGGACAGGAAACAACAATTTACTTATGTGGAGGTCATTTCAAAACCAGCTGTCTGTGCAACAGATAGATTTTTGAAATGATGGCTACATCAGATAGATCCTGGCCTGGCTACAACATCTGTCAAAATCAATAGTTATTGTTGTTGTCAGTTGTGTCCAACTCTTTGGGATTGCATTTGGGATTTTCTTGGCAAAGACAATGAGGTGGTTTCCCATTTCCTTTTCTAGTTCATTTCACAGATGAGAGTTAAGTGACTTGCCAAGGGGAACATAGCTAGTCAATGTCTGAAGCAGGATTTGAACTCAGGTCCTAATTATAGGTCCAGTATTCCAACTGTTATAATGCTTATTATATGTCAGGTACTGTGCTAAGTGCTGGGGATAGAAAAAAAGGCAAAAAAGATATTTCCTGCCCTCAAGTAGCTTACAGTATAATGGAGGAAAACATAAATTTGTTCAAAACAAGCTATATATAGGACAAATAGAAAATAATTAACAGAGAGAGCACTACAATTAAGAAGGGTTGGGAAAGGTTTCATGTAGAAGATAGATTTTATTTGGAATTTAAAGGAAGCCAGGGAGGTCAGTAGTTGGAGCTGAGGAGGGAGAATGTTGTAGACATGAGGGATAGTCAGAAAAAATGTCCAGAGCAAAGAGAATGGATTGCCTTGTTAACTGAACAGCCAGGAGACTGTTGCTGAACTTAAAGACTAGGTGCCAGGAGAAAGGTATAAAAAGATTAAGAAAGTAGGAAGGGGCAACTAGTTGATGTAGTGGATAGAGCACCAATCCTGAAGTCAGGATTACCCAAGTTCAAATCTGATATCAGATACTTAACACGTCCTAGCTGTGTGACCTTGGGCAAGTCACTTAACCTTAATTGCTTCAGCAAAAACAAAAGAAAAAAAGAAAGGGAAAAAAAAGAGGGAAGGCTGGAAGGAGCTGCTAGGTGTTTTGATGGACTTTGGAGCCCAAACAGAACAAGTCGCATTTGATCCTAAAGATGGTAAGAAGTCACTGATTGAATGGGAGGGGAAGGGTGTGCGCTAACATGGTTTAGGAAAATCACTTCAGGGGTTGAATGGAGGATGGATTGGAGTGGTGAGAGACTTGAGATGGGCAGACACCAGCAGCTGTTGCAGTAATCTAGACCTGAGGTGATGAGGCCTGCATTGGAATAGTTTATTAGAGAAAGCCTTGACTCTAATTGTCATAATTTCTTTGAGAAGTTCAGACACTACAAAACTATTGCCACTGTGAAGACCCCAGAAATTGCTTCAGCCAGCAAACATTTGATTTTCTTGCCAAGCAGAGACATGGAAATCTAGGATTTAAAATGCTTAGAAAGTACATACTCCTGTGTAAAATATTATACAAAGGGATAACAAAAGAAAGTGAACAGTACCATCTCAGAAAGGAAAAAGAATTGCAGGGAGCGCATAACTTTAGAAACCTAGTCTTGAGACCTATTTAAGCCAAGTCATCCTAAGACCACTTTTATATCCTGGAAGGAGCACCATAATTAAAATAGAATTTGTGTTTATGGGACATTCTATTCTCGTTAGTTATGACAGTGGAACACCTTACTTTGACCCCAGCTCCTCAGTACCTGATAAAATGTGAGATGAGGGAAATGTCATTGGACTGTCCCAAAAAATATACAGAAAATATCAATATGGGAGGTGAAATGATTTAAGACATTTAAAAGATTATTTTTATACTATATGATGATCAATTCTGATGGACATGGCCCTCTTCAACAATGAGATGAACCAAATCAGTTCCAATAGAACAGTAATGAACTGAACCAGCTACACTCAGCGAAAGAACTCTGGGAGGTGACTATGAACCACTACATAGAATTCCCAATCCCTCTATTTTTGTCGTCCTGCACTTTTGATTTCCTTCACAAGCTTATTATATGCTATTTCAAAGTCCGATTCTTTTTATACAGCAAAATAACTGTTTGGACATGTATACATATATTATATTTAACTTATAATTCAACATATTTAACATGTATTGGTCAACTTGCTATTTGGGGGAAGGGGTGAGGGAAGGAGGGGAAGGAGGGGAAAAGTTGGAATAAAAGGTCTTGCAATTGTCAATGCTGAAAAATTACCCATGCATATATCTTGTAAATAAAAAGCTATTAAAAAAGAGATTATTATTTTTAAGCTATCTCGAAGAAAAAACTTCAAAAGAATGGAAGCAACTTTTGCAAATGTCTCAAAAAAATAGCTCACAGATTGAAGATTCCTATTCAAAAAAGATCTGTGATGGTGGAAGACTAATAGCTTCAGAAAACTTGATCAAAAAAGGAAAAATCTCTTCAGTAAAGTAAAGAAGCATTTACCCTTTGTACAAGGCACTATAATAAATGTTGGGGATACAAAGAAAGGCAAAAATCAGTCCCTGCTCTGGTGGAACTCTCAGTCTAAAGGGAAGACATCATTATAAACAACTTTATGTACATGATTTATTTATTTATGGAATTTTAGTTGAGCCTAGAAGGAAGCCAGGTAAGTTAAGAGGCAGAGATGAGGAGGAGAGAGTTGCATGGTGATAACCAATGAAAATGTAAAATTGAAAGATGGGGTGTCTTGTGTAAGGAACAAGGTCAGTGTGGGAATGTGGAGGAGAGTTACAGTGTTAGTTTAGAAAAGGAAGAAACTGGTCATGGTTTTGAAGGGCTTTAAAAGTCAAACAGAAGATTTTTTTATTTGATCCTGGAAGTAACAAGGATCTGTGTAGTTTGAGTAGGGGAATGACATGATCTGACTTGTGTTTTTGGAATATCATTTTGGTAGCTATTGAGGAAGATAGGATGGTAGTGGGAAGAGATTAGAAGGAATACTTACTGGCAGGTTGTTGTACAGTCAAAAGATGATAAAGGCCTGTACCGAGGGGGGCGGGGTAGTATCAGAGCAGAGAAGGTGTCAGTGTGGGTACAAGAAGGATGCTATGAAGGTAGAATCGGCAAGCTTTGGCAACAGACTGAATCTGGGGGATGAAAGGGACAAATTGGGCATAACACCAAGGTTGTCTCTATGATGGACAAAATAGTAGTACCCTTGAAATGATAGGAATTTGGAAGGGTAAAGAGTTTTGGACACATCAAGTTTAAGATGTCTATGGGACATTCAGTTTTAAGAAGTGAGACTAGAATTCAGAAAAGAAATTAGGGCTGAATAATTGGATCTGAGAATCATCTGTATAGGGAAGATAATTGAATCCATGAAAACTAATGAGATTACCAAGGGAAATAGTATGAAAGAAAAGAAGGCCTAGGACAGGATCTTAGGGCTCCTCACTATTCTAGGAAGTATTCTTGAATTGTATCATCATTTTGTAGAGACTTGAAAATATAAACATAATCTATGGCCCAGAACCCCAGGTTCTGTGTTTATGTAGAACAGCTTTAATCTTAGAACTCTCACAAATTATTTTTAGGAACCTCAAAATTTGGCTTATACAGATCAAAAAAGAAAAGTTTTCAGTCTATCTATCTGTCTGTCTTATCTATCTACATATGCACAGAGAACAGTGTTTATTTAGCCTCACAGAAAATGTTAAACATATAAGAAATTCATAGAAGTCCATAAATAGTGAAGAATACTCTTTTTTTAAAAAATTGAATACTACCTTCCCCAGAAATGTATAAAATCCTCCAAACTTATTACTGTGATTGTTTTCAAAAGATGTGCTAAAAATTTTACTTGGTACTCCTTTAAATTTTTCTCTATACCCTAAACTTCCCTCTTCTCTAACTTATTCCTACCAGCTTCAGTTTGCTGTCTGTTCATCCTGGCCTATCATCAGGAAGCTAAGTCTAGTAGGTCTAGTCTAGAACTAATCATTCTTTATCTGTTGATGTTCAAAACTATCCTCTCTGCTTAGACTCATGGGAATATTGAGAAAAAAAGTGGATTAGGGGATGGGGAAGAGTAAGAAGTAACAGAAAAAATCCTATGGCCTAGAGAATGGAGCTATAGGCTTACCTACCTAAGAATCCTTCTTTGTTGTCAACTTAAATATTTAGCACACTGTAGCTCCTCATGATAAATAATATTGTGCTGTGAGTAGAGAAAGTCCAAGAACCATATTTAATTCCACAGTAAAGCTGAATATTCCTGGAAGGATAATAAACTTAGGGGTTGATAGATGATTTTTTATTATCTAGTGAGTCTCACTTCCCCATCTATAAAATTCTCTTGTCTTATTAGTGGCACCCTGTGGTTGGAGCTTCTCTGGAATGGAAATGGACTTGAGTCAACTCTTGTCTCATGAGACTCACAGTTTTTATAACCTTCACTACTAGTGAATGGCAAAGGTCTTTGTTATCTTTGTTTATTATTGCCCATCTTTTCTCTGGAAACTCCTTTCTCTATAAGACTGGGTCTGACAGGAAAAGATAATGATGAATGTTGGAGAGGATATGGGAAAACTGGGACACTGATACATTGTTGGTGGAATTGTGAACACATCCAGCCATTCTGGAGAGCAATTTGGAATTATGCTCAAAAAGTTATCAAACTGTGCATACCCTTTGACCCAGCATGTTACTATTGGGCCTGTATCCCAAAGAGATCTTAAAGGAGGGAAAAAGGCCCACATATGCAAAAATGTTTGTGGTAGCACTTTTTTGTAGTAGCAAGAAACTGGAAACTGAGTGGATGCCCATCAGTTGGGGAATGGCTGAATAAATTGTGGTATATGAATACTATGGAATATTATTGTTCTGTAAGAAATGAGCAGCAGGAAATTTTCAGAGGCCTAGAGAGATTGACATGAACTGATACTAAGTGAAATGAGCAGAACCAGGAGATCACTGTACATGGCAACAACAAGACTATATATATCATGATCAATTCTGATGGACATGGCTCTCTTCAACAATGAGATGATTCAAATGAGTTCCAAATGTTCAGTGATGAAGAAAGCCATCTACACCCAGAGAGAGGATTATGGAAACTGAGTGTGGAACACAACATAGCTTTCTCACTCTTTCTGTTGTTATTTGCTTGCATTTTGTTTTCTTTCTCAGTTTTTCTTTTTCTTCCTTCTTGATCTGATTTTTTTTGTGCAACAAGAGAACTGTATAAACATGTATACATATATTGGATCTAACATGTATTTCAACATATTTAACATGTATTGGACTACTTGCCAGCTAGGAGAGGGAGTGGGGAGGAAGGAGGGGAAAATTTGGAACAAAAAGTTTTGCAAGGGTCAATGTTGAAAAATTACCCATGCATATGCTTTGTAAATAAAAAGCTTTAAAAAAAAAAAAAAAAGACTGGGTCTGGGAATCTTGCCAATTCACTCCTGACCCCAGACATGGTTATCTCTTGGGCCATGTGGATCCTCTCTTCCAGGGTTATTCTCCCTCTAGGAGCACCTTTGCTGCTTTGTCACTGGGTCTCCATAGCTGTCTTCTCTGGGGCAGAACAGTTCCTTGGGGGCTTTGGGGATGCCCAGCCTTTACTCCCCTTCCCACCTAACTTTTTTCCCTATGTACCTTCATTTTCCCCTCTGGCTTCTGTGCACAGCAATGTTCTAGCTCCTACTTTCTTGACCTTTTTAAAAGGTTAAGTTCATGATTATGACTCAAATGGTATTCACATGTACACAAATGCTCAAGTATCCATAACTTAATTGTGTGATTTAGTAGCTGTTAAGGAAATAACAGTGGGTCAAAAAGTATCCAAAACTTCTTATCAAGTAAAATTATCAAAAATCCCTAACCTTTTATCAAATGGGAAATGTTATCTCTAGGACATCTTCTTCTCCACCATGTTCAGTTGTGTCTGACTCTTCATGATCTCATGAACCATAGCACCCCAAGCCCTTCTATCCTTACTATCTCTCAGTTTGTCCAAGATGGTGTTCATTGTTTCTGAATGGGACTGATTGGATGAAGTATTTCTCAGTATTGAGTCACATGATCACTGTTCCCAGAACTGGGACCTTGGAGAGGTCATTTGATCTCTGAAGGGATGAACTTTGAACCCTGAGATACAGGAAGTTGCAGGAAGTGACATGACCTGTGGGAGGCAGCCAGCATTGATGACCATTGGTCAAGGATGTAACCATCTATCCAATGAGGAGGCTTGAGTGTTTTGCTTTTAAACCCCGGACAAGCAGGAAGCTGGCCAGGTTCCAGGAGCACATGGTGGGAATTGAGATGGCTCCCAAGTGTGTCTGGTCCTCTTCCTGCAGAGATTAAATAAATGCTTTCTCTTTGTACTTGATGGTGTCTCTGATTAATTAATTGGGAATGGGGTCTTGCACCTGACCTGTCCCACACATTTCCATGATACCATTTATCTATCCCATCCTCTGCCATCCTCATTTCCTTTTCTTTTCACTCTTTCCTAACATCGGAGTCTTTTTCAATGAGTCTTGTTTTCTCATTATGTGGCTTATATGTATTTAAGCTTCAATTTCAGTATTTGACCTTCCAGCGAAGAGCTTGAATTAATTCCTTCAAATATTGACTGATTTGATCTCCTTGATGTTCAAGGAACTATTAAAAGTCTTCTCTATCACCACAATTCAAAAGCATTGATTCTGTGGTGTTCAACTTACTTTAAGTTCAACTCTTATAGCCATTCATTGCTACTGGGAAAAAAATAGCTTTGACAATACAGACCATTTTTGGCAAGGTAATATCTCTGCTTTTTAGGATTTGCCATAGCTTTCCTTCCTTTTTAATTTCATAGCTTTAACTACACTTTCTGCCATTTGCATATCTGAGATTGTTGATATTTCTTTTAGCAATCTTAATTCCAGTTTTTGACTTATCCAGCCTGTCATTTCACTTGATATATTTTACATATGATTTAAATAAATGGTGACAATATATAGCCTTGTTCTACTCCTTTCCCAATCATAAATCAGGCAGTTGTTCCATGTTTGGTTCTAACTGTCACTCCTTGATTCTAATACAGGTTCTTCAGGAGACAAGATGATCTGGTATTCTTATCTTTTGAGGACTTGGCACATTTTGTTATGATCCATACAGTTAAAGGCTTTAATTTGGTTGATGAAACAGTAGATTTTTTTTTTTTTCTGGAACTCCCTTGCTATTTCCATAATCCGGTGAATGTTGGCAATTTGGTCTCTAGTTCGTCTGCCTCTTTGAAAACCATCCTGTTCTTCTAAAACTTTTTGGTTCCTATATACCTGAAGCCTAGCTTGCAAAATCTTAAGTATAATCTTACTTGTGTATGAAGTGAGTGTAATTGTTTGGTAGTTTGAACATCCTTTGGCATGTCACTTCTTTAGGATTGCCATATAAACCAATCTTTTCCAATTTGTGGCCAGGATTGAGTTTTCCAAATTTGCTGACATATCGAGTGCAGCATTATGACATCCTCATCTCTCTTTTAGGATTTTAAATAAATCAGCTGGAATTCCAACTTCTTCACTAGTCTTGTTAGCAATGATTTCTAAGGCCTACTTGTCTTCATTCTCCAGGATGTCTGGTGCTAGAGGAGTAATCACACCTTCTTGGTGATGTTTAAGATCTTTCTTGTATGGTCCTTTTGTGTATTCTTGCCACCCCTTCTTAATCTCTTCTACTTTGCTTAAATCCCTGCCATTTTTGTCTTTTATTATTCCCATTTTTGCATAAAAATTTATCTTGATATCTCTAGTTTTCTTGAAGAGATTTCTGGTCTTTCCCATTTTGTTTGTTTTTTTCTTTCCTCTTTCTTTGCATTGCTCATTTAAGAAAACCTCATGTCTCTTTGCTATTCTCTAGAATTCTGTATTCATTTGGGTATATCTTTCTCTTTCTCCTTTTCCTTTCTCTTTCCTTAGCAATTTGTAAAGTCTCATCCAAACAGCCATTTGCTATTTTTCTTTGGAATGTTTTTTTTTTGTGTGTGTGTGTGTGTCTGCCTCAAATACAGTAAGATACCATGCCCTGAGGAAGCTCATTAAGGAAACCCTTATCATCTGGTGAGATCTCAGCAGCTCCTTCTCGTCATTTAGAAAGTGGGGCCAAGAACTCAGAAAGCTCAGTTTAAAGAAAGAGTTGAGCATATTTTTCACCTGGGTACTAGGGGATGTCAGATTTTTCTGCTAAAGCCCTTGGTCTTCCATCATGTACAACCCCACCCTTTTTCTGTTTCCTTTTGTGTGTTGTATTCCACAATTTGATTGTAAGCTCCTTGAGGGTAGGGACTGCCTTTCTTTATTTGTATTTGAATCTCCAATGATTAGCATAGTGCCTGGTTTTAAGAAATAGTTATTGACAATTGACTTAATGGGGAATATCCACACCCATCAGAGAAATACAGTCAGAATAGAACTTTATCCCTTTATGGAGCTAGCTGAATGAGGTTACTTTTGAGTGTATCCTTTACATAGATTTTCATAGCCTTTTATTTAAAAACAGCTTTTATTTTGTTCACTTTTGCTGTGAATATCAATGCTAGATTTTTTTTAAAAAATTAAACCTAAGAATTAAACTGATTATCTGAAGTACAATCAAAAGATTTTTTTCCCTCTGAAAACCACAGATTGGAAGATTGATGTGACCAGGAAACACAAGAAAAACAGATCTCATCTCCTATTAAATGCAAGGAATAGATCCAAAGGGGAGAGAGAAAAAATTCCTGCTCTCAAGGAGTTCACAGTCTAAAGGAGTACATTTGAAGAAATTGGAAGGGAAACAAAATAGTATCTAATTTGCTGTGTAATATAGTGCTCAATATGAATAAGCCAACCTGTTTGGAATTTCCACACTACTTAGATCTGATGGCCTTGAGGGCATGTATCTAGCCTATTCAGATACTATTGCTCAATATTTTTCTCAGACTGATAAATTTATGGGTTTTATTTTTCATTTCTCTTGAGGTGATAATTTACCATCATTTATAGGGATAGAGATAGGGAAGGGGGTTGAGTCTGTATCTGATTTCACTGATATTGGGAACTCCTGGATGAAAAAATTTCCTTGGCACCTTTTCTCTCTGGGTTTCATTTATGGCTCTTCTACCATATCACAGCAGCCTTCTTACCCTGGAAAGGTCCCTGGCCTTCTCATCTGCAGCCCCTTCCTCTTGACTTGCTGGTTTCTCCCATAACCTCCATTTATGGAAAATCCTCAGGCCATTCATTCCTCTTGGGAGAGAGCCCCTCCTGATTCTTCCAACTTTTTATACCATAACTCTTATGCTGATACCTTTCCTCTTTCCTTCCTCTTCTATACTTCTCTTTTTGTGTTGTCTGCCTCCTATTGGAATATAAAGAATTGGAATATCTTTGAGCAAAAATGTTTTTTCTTTTCATTTTAGCACAATGCCATATATATATGATGTAAGCTTATAATATACATAAGCTTATAAAACATATATGCTTATTATATATGTATGTATATTATTGTGATATATAAGCTTAATAAATGCTTGTTGACTTTCCTGTGCAATTTTTAGATTTAAACGAACTTCCTGGAGCACTGAGGAATTAAGGGACTTATCCAGCAACATAAAGTCAGTATGTTGATCTCAAATTCAGGTCCTTTCTAGGTTCAACACTGGCTCTCTATCCACTAGTGCCAAGTGGCCTCTTGTACTGTCATTTATAAGTGAGTTAAAATGCATCTAATTTATTGTTATTTTTTATAGAAAACTTTTCCCATCACCAAGAATTGTAGAACCATTACTATTGGATTCAACATCATAGTTCTGGGGACAGTTGAAATAGCACTAAAGAGAATAAAGACAGGAAAAGCAAATGACTAGTATAATTGGGAGTATACTCAGGGATTAATTTGCAAAATAGCTGAAGAGATAAAAAAATGGAAAAAGGACGTTGCTAGATAGTACAGTAGATAGAGCACCAGTCCTGAATTCAGGAGAACCTGAGTTCAAATGTGACTCAGACACTTTGTACTTATTAGCTAAAAAAAAAAAAAAAAGATCTCAAACTCGAAGATTAGCAAAAAATAGTTATTAAAAAACCATCAATAATTACTGCCCTACAGTTCTACTTAATAATACTTTAATTTTATTTAATTAATTTATTATCACTAAAATGATTGCATTTATATAGACTACAAATACAAATGTTATCTTATTTAATCCTCACAACAATTCTGAGGTAAGTGAAATTATCCCATTTTATAGATGAGGAGGCATCCCTATTGATGTCGGGACTCCAAAATTTTCTCTTAGTTCTGGCATTGTTCTTTTGTCATCCAGAATAATAAATAGAACCAAAGCTGCTCAAAAAATTTTGACTTTGCTTTTCACCCTGGGAAAACAAAGTGGATGAAAAAATTCGTATTTCCCAGGTTATAATATGAATAGATCTGTCATAACAGACAGTCCATTGGTTTACTTCAGCTGTATTTAGCCTCAAACTGAAGGATGTGTCATTTCTAGAATTGAATTTGAAAAGTAAATCAGTTGGATTGTATTTGGAAAGCCATACTGTGCAGATTTTAAACTGCCCCTATAAAATCCTTAGTAGTAGGTTCTCCTATTAGGCATATTCCCCAAAGAGATTATTGGATAAAAACAAAGTCTTCCATATATCAAAATATTTATATGTTCTTTTTATGGTAGCAAAAGAACTAGAAACAAAATAGATGCTCATTGATTAGAGAATAAATAAATTGTGGTACATTTTTGTAGTGGAAGATTGCTGTGGTGTAAAAAATGGCAAATATGTGGAATAGAAGAGAACATGGAAAGACAGGAACTGAAATAGGAAGAGACAAGAAAACAATATGCACAGTGGCTACATCATAAATGAAAAGAACAAAAACCCACAAAGCAATAAAAATTAATGTTGTAAAACTGTAAAGAACAAACATGGCCACAAAGAAAAGTTTAGGAGAAAATATCTTCCTCCAACTTTTTTGAAGAGATGGGAGGTCTATGATATAGGACATTATATATATTTTCAGGTTCTTTTTTTCTCACTGTATTGATTGATAATATTGATTTCGCTGTCTTTTTTCCTTGTTTCCTTTTTTAAAAAAATTCTTTATTATTGGGAGGTGTAGGGGGAGAGTTAAGAGTGGAGATTTAGACAATGTAAAAGCAAAAGGCAGTATTCAGTAGCTGGATGTCATCAGCTTAATGTCATTCACAAACAGAAATATCTGGAGTATAACTTCATTAATGGGCTACTTTATCCATTTGGAATGTGTATAGGATAGCTTCCATTACACTGGTAAAATCTTTTGGCATACTTTTTGACATACTTTTAGTTTCTTTGCCTAAGTATATAAGCTTCTTGCAGGCAAAGGCCATTCTTACTACAGTCCCTTGCAAATGTAGATGTTGCATAAGTGTGGTAAATTGAATTTAATCATATTATCCCCAGTAATCTTCCAAGATAAGTTTTTATTAGCGAGACCAGAATGATAATTATTGACAAACTTGTATGGAAAGTATTTTTATTTCCAAAAAATTGTAAGAACTTCATTGACTAACAATCAAGCTTAGTATTTTTTTCTTTAAAGGATCTTATGATGGATTAAAACGTGCCAAGTAAGATTAGACTGGAGTAGCAGATAAAAAGAATGCTGAGGGGAGACAATTATCAGAAGCTGTGAAGACCAGGAATTCCACTAAAGAATTTTCCTCGGCTCCTTCCAATATCTAAGGTGACTCTAAGATGGTTTCAAGTGCTGAAATGAGATCCGGACATATAATAAGTAAGGAAGAATTTTATGTGATTGTCTTTGAAAGTTAAATAGTTCAGGCAGTATAAAACTTACTTTTAACACTTTTAGTGAGACATATTAAGTGAGAAACTGATCCTAGACATCACATCTTAGAACCATAAAAATTTAAGGAAAAAAATCAAGGCCAGGATCCATTGTAGGAATTAAAACCCACCTATAGCTTGATAAATATAAGAAACTCAGTAAGTCTACCTGGGGATCCTGTCTTGGCCTTCATCTCCTTTCTTTATGCTGTTTTGTGATCCTTCACTTAGCTAAATAGTACAGTGGATAGAGTACTGGATCTGAGTTCAAATCCAGTCTCAGATAATTAGTAGTTGTGTGGCCTTGAGCAAGTCGATTAACCCTGCTTTCCTCAGTTTCCCTCATCTGTAAAATGAGCTGGAAGAGAAAATGACAAAACACCCAAGAAACATTGCTAAGAAAATCCCAACTGGGGTCACAGAGTCAGACATGACTAAAGTGACTGAAAAGATGACCCTCTAATCTACTTATCCAGTCATAAGCTCTCTCTTAACCTTCAGATTTACATGTCCAATTGTCTATTAGACATCTCAAACTGACATAGACATGTTAAAACTTAACATATTTGGATTTGTTGCTCTCTAGGGGTGGGGATAGGGGGAAAGGATGAAGAAAAATTTGGAAAATAAGGTTTTGCAAGGGTAAATGTTGAAAACTATTTTTGTATGTATTTTGAAAATAAAAAGCTACTATTATTTTTAAAAATGAAAAAAAAAGCTTAACATTTAAAACTGAAGTCATTATATTCCCCCCAAATTCTTCTTTTGAACCCCCTTTTACTCACTACCTTGAGTACCCCCATCCTCCCAACTTTGCCCTCTCTCACTATCTAAATCTAATCTGTTGCCAATCCTGTAGATTTTTAACTTTCTTAAATTGTTTGTTACTCCTTTTTCTTCTCTGTCATTGCCATTACTCTAGTGCGAGTCCTTGTAGATACATCTCTCATGGCACTTTCATGATTCACAGAATTTCAGAATTGAAAAAGGACTCACAGTTCACTCAGCCCACCCCATACCTTAGTAAGAAGTCTGTCTACAACATCCCAAAGCAAGGGGTCTTCCAGCCTTTGCTTTAGACCTCTAGTATTGGAAAGTTTGGAAAACTTTAATTATTAGGGTAGTCTTCCCTATGTGAAGTCAGACCTCTCTATTGAATGTGCTTAATTCTGAAATTCTGTGAAGGGAAGTCCAGTGAGAAAGAGCATATAAAGGAGTGATGATTGCATGTCACCCCATTCCTGCCTCCCTGAAATTCGCCATTCAAACATGTTTGCCTTAGATGCCTCGGACTCTGGGAGCCTGTGCTAGCCCCAGACCAGTCTTTGGGGCTTTGTCCACTTACACTGGGTCTGGGGTTTCAATTCAGAACTTCCACGGAGCCTTTAAGTCGATATGACTTGCTGGGGCAAAGGCAGGATAATTTCTATGAGGAGAAATCATGCTTAATTACTTTAGCAGGTTTCTTTGAAGAGAGGAATAACTGTAATTGGTTTTGCTTTGGGAGCATGGCAGATGGCCTAGCATGGAAGCCATGGGGCCTTGCCTAGACTTGCTCATATCTCCTAAGATGGTGGCGTCTGTGTCCCTGACCACCTAAGCAGGGATAGCCGCCTTTGGCTGGCTCTGGGTCTGAAACTGGGGAGAGGAAGCAATCTCCGTAATTCACTCTGGTCGGCTGGAGACAGAGGCAGGTGCATGGAGGGAACTCTGGACAAGGGAAGGACTTCTCTCATTCAGCATCTCTTTGACTGGGGCTCTAAGAAGTTAGTCTGGGGAGGGAGTATTTCTGTTCTGTGTTTTTGTCCTCTGTTCTGAAAGCTCCAGTTTCAGGTACCTGTGGGGATGATCCCACATGGCCAGGACTTGTGCTGCTGACCTTGGAGCTGACATTCCAAGTAGAATGGTACAGAGAACGCTGGACTGTGTCTGGGACTTGGAATTGGGACTGTGCTCCATGGAAAATGAACCTCATCACCTTCTGCCCAAAGACTGAGGTGGTACAAAGCAGAGGGAATATTAAATCCCAGGTGTTGGGAAGTGGGCTTATATGTTTGTGATTATACCTTTTGAAGTAAATATTCCTTTATAAAAGCTAATCTGGCTGTTGGGTTAATGGAACTGGAATACAGAGGACCACAGAGGTGGGTTGAGGGAATGATGAAATGTAATATACCTGGCCTTTGGGCAGCAAAGGCCCTGGTTGTCAGTGTTACACAAATAGATGAAAGGACGAGGGGAAAGAAGAGAAGGGGTAGACCTTGGGTATGTAGAAAAACCTGGTCCAGTCTTACTGATTGACATAGAATAACTGGGCTGGTTTGCCCTTCTTAGATGACCTGGGAACTCCCATTCCTAGAGGCTCACTATATTAATGTTGAATTTAGTGCAGATCGCTGATTGGCTTAGTTCATGGTAGCTAGAACTTCCAAACCCAGAGATCCTCTAGTCTAATCTCAGTATTAGGGATTATTGGTGTTTGGTACCATACCCAGTATATGGAGACTTTCAAAAATTCTTTGATAGTATTTCATGCTAAAAGCTAAACTAACACAGTATTGCAAGGTTCTTATTTATTTATTTTTTTTATTATAATAACTTTTTATTGACAGAACCCATAATTTTTTACATTATCCCTTGCACTCACTTCTGTTCCGATTTTTCCCCTCCCTCCCTCCACCCCCTCCCCCAGATGGCAAGCAGTCCTTTACATGTTGAATATGTCGCAGTATATCCTAGATACAATATATGTGTGCAGAACTGAACAGTTTTCTTGTTGCACAGGGAGAATTGGATTCAGAAGGTAGAAATAACCCAGGAAGAAAAACAAAAATGCAAACAGTTTACATTCGTTTCTCAATGTTCTTTCTTTGGGTGTAGCTGCTTCTGTCCATCATTGATCAGTTGGAACTGAGTTAGATCTCTTTGTCAAAGAAATCCACTTGCATCAGAATACATCCTCACACAGTATCGTTGTTGAAGTATATAATGATGCAAGGTTCTTTTTTAATAGAAAACAAAGGGTAGGAATAAATGGGCACTTCTCCGGGTAAAGAATTGTTAACAGTATGTCCAAGGGATTGATGCTAGACCTGGTCATATTTAATTCTTAACTTTTCCTGAAGTGGTATGGGCAGGCAAATCTTCAAGTTTATAGATGACATTAACCTTTTCAAGAGTAAAAATACCAAGCCAAAGAGGACAAGCTGTAGGGGAATCTCATATGGATATTCAAAAAAATATTGTAGTGCAGAGTTTCAATGTGGGCTGAGGGACAAATAACCTCCCCACCCCCCTCACCCCACACAAATATATATAACCTGGACTTTTGAGTATGTCCAATTACCCTAGCAGGGAAATACTGTATTTACTACCACATAGTCGGGGGTAACCTCATACCTTCATATGCTGCCTTTATAGTGAACTTTTAAAGACAAAGACAGCTCCTCAAAGGAGATCACCCCCACCTACATACCAAGGAATGCATTGGGCAAACTGAAAAATGCCCATTTGAAATTTGCTATTCTTGGCAAATATGGCAAAGGGCATTTTGAAAAAAAAAATTCAAATAACACTTTTTATTGAGCAAAGAACTAGAGAAAAATGCTTATCAACTGGGGCTATGTGGAATATGAATTGTAATGGGGAGCTGATATAATCTGTCATTTGAAACAAGCTGGGAGTCTGCTTCTGGAAAGCCATGATGACATGTAATGGAAGGTTCCTGTTCCCTGATTTGGAGAATGCACAGGTGATCTGTTGCTGGTTCTGGACTGCTAACTACATGATAAGAATATTGATTGTTTTTTGGCTGTGTAATAAGAACTGGGGCACATTCAAAAGGCATTAGGCAACTAGGATTTGGTCCTTGGTTGTCTTTACTACCCTACCCCAGCCCCACATATAACTATAGTTCAGAAAGAAATGATATAAGGGGAGAAGCTTTGGGCCCTTCCTGTTCTAGGCCCTGAGTACAGGCCTCTGTTCTTTGCCTCTTGGCATTTGTTTATTCCCATGTTAGTTGAAGGAAATTGAAGATCTCTATTACCTTGTGAGGTCTGAGAAATCAGGAGATAAACCTTAAATGTTCAAAGAGATATGTCTTGCTGAGATTTGCCAGAATCCAAATCTTGAGGAACTTCAGTTCAGTCCTGGAGTAAAAGATGTAGATTCATTTTGGAAGTGACTTCGATGGCGTGAATGCTATGTAGAAACTGAATTAAATCTGAGCACTCTCTCTCTAGGGATCACAGTGGTAGAGGGGAGAGTATGCCTCCAGGTGTGATGAGGAAATGTTTTTACTAGTTTTGCTCTATCTCTTTATTAAACATCCCTCTGTGAAAGTTAATCAATCTTCGTTCAAGAAATGATACATATTAGTGAAAGGGCTGCTATGTGGCAGTGGAGTGCTGGCAGTCAGGAAGATGCTTCTCCTTGAGTTCAAATCTGACCTCAGACATTTATCAGCTCTGTGACCTTGGTCAAGTCCCCTCACCTAGTTTGTCTCAGTTTTCTCATCTGAAAAATGAGCTGGAGAAGAAAATGATAAGCCACTTTAGTATCTTTGCCAAGAAAACTCCAGATGAAGTCATGAAGAGTTGGACATGACTAAAATGATTGAACAACAATAAAAATTAATTAAATTGGTTAAAAAGAATCCTAATCATGGGTTATTTTTAATTGAGGGAATAAATTAGAATGGGGGCTTTAGTCATTAACATTAGAGAAAAGATCCCAATGCTCCTTTCACCCAATGTCCCTCCCACTTACTTCTACTACCGCCACCTCCTATAATCCCCATATTTCTCTTTTTAAAAAAAAAAAATATTTTTTTAATTAAAGCTTTTTATTTACAAAACACATGCATGGATAATTTTTCAACAATGACTCTTGCAAAGCCTTCTGTGCTAAATTATCCCCTCCTTCCCCCCATCCCCTCCCTTAGAGGGCAGGTAGTTCAATACATGTTAAATATGTTAAAATATATGTTAAATCCAATATATGTATACATATTTATACAGTTATCTTGCTGCACAAAAACAATTGGATCAAGAAGAAAAAAAAACTGGAAAAGAAAAGAAAATGCAAGCAAACAACAACAGAAAGAATGAGAATGCTATGTTGTGGTCCACACTCAGTTCCCACGGTCCTCTCTCTGGGTATAGATGGCTCTCCTCATCACTGAATAAGTGGAACTGATTTGAATCGTCTCATTGTTGAAGAGAGCCACGTCCATCAGAATTGTTGGAGGAAGGCAAAATAACTATTCTCCTCTATTCCTAAAGCTCATTTCAGTCCAGTCCAGTGACTTCCATCAGAATTGATCATCATATAGTCTTCTTGTTGCTGTGTATAATGATCTCCTGGTTCTGCTCATTTCACTTAACATTAGTTCATGTAAGTCTCTCCAGGCTTTTCTGAAATCATCCTGCTGGTCATTTCTCACAGAACAATAATATTGCATACTATTCATTATTCAGTCTTCTCTAAATGATGGGCATCCATTCAATTTCCAGTTTCTGGCCACTACAAAGAGGGCTGCCACAAACATTTTTGCATATACAGGTCCCTTTCCCTTCTTTAAGATCTCTTTGGGATAAAAGCCCAGTAGTAACACTGCTGGGTCAAAGGATATGCACATTTTATTAACACTTTTTTTTAATAGCAACTTACAATAGTATTTTATTTTTCCACATACATATAAAGATAGTTTTCTACATTCAGTTTTGTAAAACTTTATGTTCCAGAATTTTTTTTCTTCCTCTCATACCTACTTCCTTTCCAAGACAGCAAGCAATCTGATAGGCATTAGACATGTGCAATCCTTTTAAACAAATTTGTCATACTGTGCAAGAAAAATCAGACTTATCAAAATGTTTAAAACAAAAATTTGTAGATCTCTGATTTAAAAGGCCATAAAATGTGCCTTTAGAGATGAGATACTGGTCATCTTGGAATGCTAAGTAACTTGGAATCACATAGGTAGTAAGCATCAAAAGTGGGATTTCAAATTAAATCTTCTGACTACTGAGCCAATACTCTCTCCAGTGTGCTAAGCTAACTCATGTTTACATGATAATGGACTCTGAGCCATCAGTTATAATTCAGAGAAAGATATAGGAAGTTATTGGACTGGACTGAAGTGAGCTTTAGGAATAGAGGAGAATAGTTATTTTGCTTTCTTTCAACAACTTCAAAGTTAGATTTCTAAAGTAATAGGAAAGAAAGAGACAGAGACAGAGAAACAGAAATAGAGAGGGAAAAGGATAGGAAAAAGGAGAAGGAGAAAGAGAAAGAAGAAGAAAAGGAAAAAGAGGGAATATGGGTGTATGTATAAGGGAAAGAGCAAGAGAAAAATGTGTGTGTGTGTGTGTGTGTGTGTGTGTACAATGGATTTGTCATGGTGAAAGGAATGCCTCTATTTCTTGAAACTCAGTTTTCAGTTTCAAGGCGGGTAAGTCCATCTAAGACAGAGAGAAAGCCACAAGCAGACTCCTGCTGCTGTCCCTGAATGAATGAGTTTTAGAGTTAGACTGCCAGGTACCCACGGAGACTGGGGCAGCAGGGAACATCTAAGTACTGCACCCTTCTATCCTTGGCACTGGGAAAGCAAAGGAGTGGCCAAGTCGGGGAACCTGCTGAGCAGGGTCTTCAGGACGGTTTTACTGCTTGAGAACTCCTACTCTTGGCAGATGTATGATAGGTTTTTCTTTGGAACATGGAAGAAAGAGTGAAGAGAGATAAAAGTAGAAAACTCTAAAAGAGGCAGTGGCCAAGAGGGAAAGGCACTTTTGAGTTGGAAAGACATCACTTTGGGAAGGGGTGGGTGGGTATATCTAGGGCCACAAGTTTTATGCTTAACAGGCAATTTTCCCATGGAGTTGCAGCCACTGATTTGGGGGGAACATCAAAGGATTTCATTTTCACTTTTCCCTCTTTCCTTCTTTAAATAATTTTAATTTAAGGGAGATCATGTTGTAAATGATACTTGTAGAAAGAGGAGACAGGGAAAGAGATGCTTCAATAAGAGAACTGAACTAAAGTGCTAAATGTCTATGAAGGAAAACAAATGGGAGTTAGAAATGGGCTGGCAAGGACCTTGTACTTGTTTATGGACAATACATCATTTCCCTGATTCTCAATACTTGCAAATCCTTGCCTAAGGAAGCTATTGTAGGACAAGGAGTTGGAAATGCACAAATAAATGAGACAGATAAATGCAAGGAGGCTACACACTCAGAGAAGTGATGCATCTCAGTGGGTAAGGACTGGTTTTCTGTAAATTCTGTTCTATCACTGATTTTTTTGCATGACATAAGATAGTTCACTTAGCTTTGTCTTTTCTGGAAGGAGTATAATAGAATATTTAGTGACTCCTAGACCATAGTAGCCAAATGATGAATTGACTCATTTGATATTGCTCTTTAGGTCACCTGGTTAAATGTTTTTTCTCATGTTTCAAGAGAAAGTAAATGGATCCAACTATGTTTATGCAGAAGTTTAAAGAAAAAGTAATTACTTATCTAAATTATATTATGATATGTATAACCTATATCTAATTGCCTACTGTCTCAGGGAATGGAGATGGAAGTGAGGAAGGGAGAGAATTTGGAACTTAAAATATTTTTAATATGTTCAAAATTGTTTTTACAAGTAATTGGAAAAAATAAAATATTATTCATAATTTTAAAAATAAATTATATTATGATGAGGTGGCAATTTCTACTGAGGTGTTTGTAAATAGTATATAGCAAATTAAAAAATATTCATCTTATTTCAAAAATAGAAAAGCAAACTAAATAGTCAATCCTTTTTGCAATCACTTTCTTCTTTTGAATAACCTCTATTTGATTTTATATTCCCCAAAGAAAGCAGCACACATATTGTTTCAGATAAGAAAAATGCTGAAACTACAGTAAAAAAAAAGAAAGAAAACTGTAATTCAGGAAATAAGGGAATATGTACACATTTAGAATACTAGAAAGATAGCTTCTAATCTGAGTGGAGGGTTTTAGTTTCCCAAATTTAGAACCCATTTGATAATCATGGGTTCTAAGTTTAGAATTTAACTCAAAACTGTTGAGTTCCATATTCCATTGGCTTTGGCAAAACTAATGCCAAGCTGCTAATTAAAAAAAAAATTCCCTTTGTTGTTTTAGAATTTGGGAGAGATTGGAAAGATTTTTTTGAAAAAATCTTAAAACTACTTAGTCATAAAAATGATGATTTAAGTTTTTTCTTTTATAAAAAATAATTCAAAAAAGTAATAAAATTTTGCTAAAATAATAGTTTGACTAAAATTATTTGGCAAAATAGCTTTACAAAAAATGCTAAGGGATATTTCAAATGATACAAATGAAAACATTGGTATTACACTAATACATTTCTAATAATAAAATATACAGTAAAACAATCTATCATGCAAAATTAAAAAAAATTCTTAGCTTCTGATATTTTCTGATTTGGATATTAGGTTGATTTATTATAATATTAATAAGAAAAGTTTCAGAATATCCAACTTGAGTAATTAAGCACAAAAAATCCCATATATAGAATCCAAAGTAGTGAGCCAGAAACCAGTGATAAATGATCTCCTAGGCAGGTAAGAGTTAGGCCTGTATATCACTCATAATAACAGATACTTGCAGTTAGTGACATACCTGACTATGGTCACTTTAACTGATCTTCCTTAATGCCTGGAATGCTTTCCTTCCTTATCTCTGTCTCCTAGCTTTCCTGACTTCTTTCAAGTTCCTGCTAAAATTCCACCTTTTACAGGAAGCCTTGCGGATTCTCCCTTTAGTTCCTCTGTTTTGTTTGCATTTTATCTGCATTTATACTGTGTTATCCTTGAAGGCAGGTTTTTTACTTTTCTCTTATCCTCCACTTAGCATAGAGATCAGCATATAATAAGTTTTTTAAGGAATGCGCATTGTTTTTTTTCGAGTTCTTTTTTTTTTTAATTTACTTTTTAAAAATTCTTTAAAAAGATTTTTGATTTCCAAATTCTCTCCTTCCCTCTAGCCCCTCTCCTATTTATTGAGAAAACAAGCAATATGATATCAATTTTACTTGTGAAATCATGCAAAACACAGTTTTATATTAGCTGTGACAATGTCTTAAAGTTTGCAAAGTACTTTACAAATATTAGATAGTTTAAATTTCACAATAATTCTGTGTGGAAGGTACTATTGATTTTTATTGCATATGAGATAAACAACTCGATGTCTGAATTAGGATCTGAAAAACTAGATCTTCCTGATCCCAATTCCAGAACTCTACTATGATTGCCATTTCTTATGAATGAGATGTATCAAAATCTTAACAATATAGGTATTTCTATGCCAATAGAGACTGAAATCCTTTTATATATTTTCATCTTGTGTGAATTTTGTTCATGTAAGTGTTTCATAGAAAAACCATCCAGTATACTGATGATCTTAAATTGATTCTTTTATATTTCAAGGGTCCTAATTCACATATGTAATTCATCAGGGAAGACCTCATGGTGGAAGTTGAATCTGAGCTAGGTCAAAAGTAGAGATGTGGATGGACTGTGTTTCAGGTTGGTTATGTCCTAAGAAAATGTAGAGGTATGGGATCATACAGGATGAAATTGGGGAACAACTTTTAGGTTAGCTATAAAAGAGAAATTTAGGAAAAAGAGAATAGAGTGAAATAAGTTTGGAAAATTGAATAGGATCTTAACTGTGAAAAAATTCAAATGCCAAATAAAATAATTTGTATTATACTATAAGCAATGGGAAATCACTGAACTGTGAATGATGGAATGGAAAAGAGAGAAACTGGAAATGGAGGCAAGTTAGGAGGCTATTACAATAGGCCAACTGAGAGGTAAACGAGGGCATGAAGGAGAGATGGTAATTATGTGAATGGAGAGGATGGAACAGATAGATATGAGGAGTAAAATAGAAAGACTTGGACCAAGGTAGGAAAAGAATGATAAATGAAGCAAGAAGACCAAAAAGGAGTAGGTTATATAGTGAGAAGAACCAGAAAGAACAGTGCCATAAAAGTCAATGAGTAAAAACAGTCCAGAAGTGTAGGTTGGTTATCAGTGACAGATGCTATAGAAAAGTCAGGGGAAAAAGGATTGTAAAAAAATCATTAGAATTAATAATTAATAATGTGATTGGTGCCTTTGGAGAGAGCATTTTTAATAGAGTGAAGGAGGCAGAAGCTAAAATTCAAAGGACTGAGGAGTCCCTTGGTATTTATAAACTACTCTCTCTAGAAGTACTCTCAGAGAAGAAGAAAAATAGAGGCTGGTTACTTGGAGAAGATGGTAGTTAGAGGTTAAGGAAAGGGATTTTTGATTTTTAAAAATTCATTTGACTTTAAGTATTTTTTTAAATAATGCAGAAACATTTTTAGTTTTTTTTTTTAGAAACAAATTCTTTCTACCCTTCTCCCACTCAATGAGAAGACAAGAAAAACAAAACCTATTACAAATTTGTAGTCATGCAAAAGGAATTTTCATATTAGCCATGTTAAAAAAAAAAAGCAGGAAAAAGAAAGAAAGAGAAAAAAATAAATGCTTGTCTGCACTCTGAGTCTATCAGCTCTCCATCTGGAGATGGAACATGTTTTCTCAGAAGTAGTGGTCATTGTGTTGATCAGTTACTAAATTTTTCACAATTGATTATTTTTATAATATTGCTAGTATTGTGTAAATTGTTCTTCTGGTTCTCACTTAATTTTACATCAATTTACACATACCTTCTTTATTTTGTAAATACAGGCTCTTTTCTTCTTTCTTTGATCTTTTTGGAGTATAGACATGGTAATTATATGACTGGGTTAAAGTATATGAACAATTTTCTAAACCCTTTTGGTAGAGTTGTGAATTAGTTCAACCATTATTAAAAGCAATTTGGAACTAAACCCAAAAGGGTTTAGAAAAGTGTACCCCTTTTTCAATATTCAGCATTTCTCATTGTCTTTTTTGTCTTCTTAGCTAATCTGATGATAAGATATGGTATCTCTAGGTTGTTTTAGTTTGCTTTTCTCTAATTATTAATGACTTGGAGCATTATTTTCATGTAGCTATTGATCACTTTGATTTCTTCCTCTAAAAAATTCTTATTTATATTCTGATTATCAATTTGGAAATGACTCTTTTTCTTATAAAATTGACTCAGTTCCCTATATATTTTTAAAATGAAATCTTTATTAGAGAAATTTGCAGCAAAGGTTTTTCCCAATTTCCTTTTTTTTCTTAATTTTATCTACATTGGTTTTGTTAGTGCAAAAAAATTTTAAATTTTATATTATCAAAATTACCCATTTTATCTTCTGTGAACTTCTCTCCATGAATTCTTTTCCCGTCTTTGTTCTGACAGGCAATTTCTTTCTTCCTTCCTTCCTTCCTCTCGCCCTCTCTCTTTTTCTCTCTCTCTTTCTTTCTTTCTTAATTTATTTTTTTCTTTATTAAAGCTTTTTATTTTTCAAAACAATCTTCAACATAAGCCCTTGCAAAATCTTGTGTTCCAATTTCTTATCTTCTCCCCTAGATGGCAAGAAGTCCAATACATGTTTGACATGGTAGAAATATATGTTAAATCCAATATATGCATACTTATTTATATAATTATTGTGCTGCACAAGAAAAATCAAGTCAAATCAGTAAAAAAAAAATAAAAAAGAAGCAAAAAAAAAAATACAAGCACACAACAACAAAAAGAGTGAAAATGCTATGTTGTGTTCCACACTCTGTTCCCACAGTCTTCTCTCTGGGTGTAGATGGTTCTCTTCATCACTGAACAATTGGAACTGGCCTGTATCATCTCATTGTTGAAGAGGTAACAGGTAATTTCTTAAAGGAAAAATTTTTAAAGAGATGTTCAGAAATAATAGGGAAGTAGCCAATAAAGAGAGAAAGAAGAGGAATAATCAAGGAGTAAGGATAAGGTCAATGTTACAAATACAACAGTCAACCTTGGCAAAAAGGAAAGCAACTTCATGTCTGAGAACATATGAGAGTTGTATGAGATGGATGTGTGGAACCATAAGACATGATGGAGTTAACAAAGGTTGGTTTCAATCTTCTCAGTGAAACTGGACGTGATATCATTAAGAGAGAGGGAGGAAGTAAAGTTGAAGGCTTAGAGAAGATGAGTTGAATAAGGAGAACAAGAAAACCCTGCTTTGAATTTTGAACTATGAAGAACAGTAGAAATTGAACTGGAGGGAGGAGAAATTTGTGAGAATGCAAGTAGAAATGGAAGGAGAATTCAAGCTAAAGGAGGAAAAAAAAGTACTTAGTCTATAAATGGTCTTAATCTGAAGGCCTGGGATTGAAGAGAAGGATCTGAGGACCTTAGGAGAAGTATGTAGAACAAGTTAAGTAAGAAAAGGTAAGTAAAATGTTTTTTTTGTGAAATATGTAAAGAGACTAGTGAGAGTTTTTACTAGTGAGAGTGAGTATGATTATGGAGTAATTAAAAGTTTCTAAAGAGACTATCAAGGTGTTAATGGATATAAATGAGGTAAGGTACATTCCTTGTTCAGTCTATCTGACACTTTATGACCCCATTTTGGGATTTTCCTGGCAAAGACACTGGAATGTCATTTTCTTCTCCAGCTCATTTTACAGATGAGAAAACTGAGGGAAACAGGGTTAAATAACTTGCCCAAGGCCTCATAACTAGTAAATGTCTGAGGCTAAATTTGAATTCATGAAGATGAATCTTTCTGATTCGAAGTCTAGGTTTCTATCTATTGCACCACCACATTACCTAAGAGTTATATTCACCTTGGTATTAAGTTTGAAAAGAAATAACTATGGACTATTTCTTCAGTAGGGATTCAAAGTATTCCTACTTCAGTAGGAAGTGTAGGAAAAGTTTTACTCTAAATGCACAATATTTATATTTCTATAGTAGAAAAGTTTATAAACTTTTAACACCTTGGCTCATTTTGCTTGCCAAAATACCCCTCTCCTGTTACACTACAAGACTCTTTTATAATCTTCTTTTTATCAAAATAAAGTGTTTTAGAGAAGCAAAAAAGAGGAGTGGAAGATAACATCATTTGGAGTTCCTCTCATTTAAATGGCCAAAACTCAATGGGAAAAGTGCTTGGAAATCACTTGGATCTTTTACCATCAGTTATGTCCTCCTAAATTTCTCTTTTATAGCTAACCTAAATCATGTCTTTCCAACTCCAACAGTTATTTTCTTTGACTGTTTCACATAATAGCTGGGCACAAAGTACATCAAATCAGAATGACAACTATATGATTCTCAAACACAAAAGATATCAGTACTTCCCTTTTGGCATCTTTACTTGCTTCTGTATAATTTTGTATTCTCTCTGTCTTCTCAGTCTTCCATGCTAAAGAGGAAACCCTCAGTTTTCTTATCTATTAAATGAGGAGGTTGGACTCAGTGGCTTCTAAGTCACCTTACAACACTAAATCCATGATTCTATGACATACTAAACATATCGCAGCAGTAGGATTTAAGAATGGAGGACAGAACTGTGTCGAACTGATAATAAAAATGATGAAGATGATATTAACAATAACTGACATTTGTAAAATCCTTTAAGTTTTACAAAAAGCTTTACATAAAGTCTCTCATTTGATCCTCACAACACCTTTGTAAGGTAGGCACAATTATTATTATTTTAATCATAACTGTTTTAATAATATATCCTATTCATTCCTTTTGTATTTATATCATAGTAGTTTCTTTTTTATTAAAGCTTTTTATTTTCAAAACATATACATGGATAATTTTTCAATAATGATCCTTGTAAAACCTTGTATTCCAAAATTTCTCCTCCTCCCTATCCCTTCCCCTAGATGGCAAGTAATTCAATATAATAGTAGTTTCAAACAGCACAGTCCTCTCCCTATTCAGACAACTCTCCCAGACTACCCTTTTCCAAAGCAAAGAAAAATAATTAAGCAAGAATGTGGATATAAAATAATAACCACATCTGATAATATATACAATATTTCAACTTGGTAGTCCCTATACCTCTCTAGACACTATTGTAATCCCCATTTTACAGATGAGGAAACTGAAACCCATAGAGATGAAGTAATCGAATCCAGGTTTTATTGATGATGTATATCTATTACTTGTTCCACAATTTGCATAATCATATCAATTACAAGAATGGTAGGGAAGGGAAGGAATGGGAGTTAGATAAGGTTGATGGGCAGGCAGAACAAGGAGGCTTTGAGAAAAGCTATATAGGAGTTTGCCTTGTAAAGGGGGAATCAGGAGGCAAATTTTTTTTACATGTAAAGTACATACAAACATACATATCAGTATCTATATCTGTATTTGTCACAGTGTAATTGAGATAAACTAAGACTCAGTGATTGAAAATATTCCCAAATTGAATAAATTGGTTTGGAGTTGCCCCTGAGGGTCCCTTCGAAGACTGCCCCCAAAATGAAGAGGTTATATGAGAGCCTTGAGAGGAACCACTCTTTTCAGTTGGACTTTAAGGAGCCAAAAGATGACTGCTGTCCTTTTTTTTTTTTTTTTTCCTTGTTCCCTTTTGCCTTTTATTCCACAAAAAATTTAATAGGTATATGTGTAGGGACCATGTATCAAAGGAACATGGCTGAGATTAGAATTGTTGGTCAATGCTGTTCTTGAAACTTTGCCTCCAGTTAAAGGTATAAGATTGGAGCCCACAGATTTATAACCTCTCTATAACTCAATAGATCAAAGGAGGAATTGGACCAAAGTCTTCCTGACTCCAAGATGTGCACTTGACCCAGTACACCATGCTGCCTTTCTGTTAGTATAGTCACTTCCCAGATGATATGGACACATGCTGTCACATTTATAAATTGTCATTTACAAATACTTATTTTTTCCATCCTCTTATTTCCTAGGCAGTGTGAACCCAGAATCTATCCTTCTATACTGAAAAAGAATAGATGTCTTGGATAGGGCCAGTCTTGGGAATTGATTTGAGTAATACCAAGTTTGAGAATTTGGGGATCCAGGTTCCTATTCCATGAAAACAGAATTTCCTGTAAAGGAATTTCTTACAAACTTTTAGAGAAAGAAGCTTATTGCTTCCAGTGCTAGGAAGAGAAGTGGAACTTTACTACCCATATTTATAGTGATCTAGATATAACTTCTATTATCAGATTTCCCAGAGGAAATTTCTGTAGAGGAAATACAAGTTAAAGAGTTATTAGTAATTTTATGTAATTCTCAAGTTTGGGAATCTAAAGACAGGGGCCCTGGGTCATGGGTTACATAGAATTTGGATGATCTTGTTCTTTATTACATCTCTTTAATTCTTTCCAATTTTCTACAGACAGTGCATAAGCCACAATTTTCTTTCTTTTGATTTGTTTGCTTATGTTTATCATGAACTAGAAGGCATAATGACCAGGGAAAAATGACTACACCAGTGGTCTCCAAACTTTTAAATTATGTATCTCTAGCAATAAAAAATATATTCATACAGTTTCTGAGAACAGGATAGTAGATTGGCAAACAACCTCCTACCTATACTTGAGAGACTTGGTAGCTTATCAGCCTAAAAAATAACTTTTAAAAAATGGCTAGGGCTCTATAAAGATGACCCACTGGAACCACTTGTTGCTCAGAGCAGAGTAAATTGGGTTCCCTGATGAAAAGGACCCTAAGACTAAGGCAGAGTCAAGGCATCAGGCTCATGAAGTACTTGTCCACAAATTGTACCTGAGCAATTGCTACTAGAACAGGCTTGATTGGGGAGAATTCAGATCAAAGTCTGCATGAAGAGGAAACTAAATTTAGGGACATCCTTGAGGATAAAAAAGAAAGATGCCCAAATTTTCTCCAACCTAATGAAGACCATTTCCTTGACAGGGGAGAATATCCAGAGACCATTCCTTTCCTACTTGCAAATCCAACTCTGGACATCCCATCAGTATAAGAGCTTTCTTAAAGATCTGAGAATTAGAGATAACCCCATTCAAACTAAGCCATTTAGGAGTCCAGAATTAGGGATAAATACTAGAGGCCTTTAGGCTAGAATTTGGAAAAACCAAGTATTCACAAATACCAGTGGGAGACAACCTAAGTGTCCATATTATCTGGCCAGTGACTACACTAACAAAAAGGCAGCATGGTGTACTGGGTCAAGTGCACATCTTGAAGTCAGGAAGACCTGGGTCAAATTCCTCCTCCTGACACTTAATAGTTGGGAGACCTTGGAAAAGTAACTTAAGCTTCATGACTTCAGGTAGTTCTCTAAGATTAAACTATTGAGTTATAGATTGATTATAGATCTGTGAGCTCTAATCTCATATCTCTAACTGGGGGTTTATTAGACATTTTAAATTCAGTACATCTAAAACCAAACTAGTCTTCCCCCCTAAATCCTACCCCTACTGCCCTCCTCCCTTCCTTATTACTGTGGAGGACATCATGCTTCCAGTCCCTCAGGCTCACATCCTAGAACTCATCCTGGCCTCCTCCCCATCTCTTACTCCTTCATATCCAAGCTGTTGTCAAGGTCTGTTGATTTTACCATTGTAGTATTTCCCAAATGCGTTTCCTTCTCTTGATGAGCAGCTTGACTTCTGAAATGTCTGGAAAGACTTCATGGACTAATGCTGAGTGAAGTGAGCAGAACCAGGAGATCATTGTACATGGCAACAGCAAGATTATGTGATAATTAACTGTGAGAGCTCTTCTCAGCAACAAGATCTAAGACAGTTTCAATTGATCTGGAATAGAAAATGCCATCTACATCCAGAGAAAGAACTATGGAGACTAAATGTGGATTGAAGCATCCTATTTTCACCTTTTTTTTTTGGCTTTGTTTTTTCTTTCTTGAGGTTTTTCCTTTTTGTTCTGATTTTTCTTTCCCAACATGTCTTATATGGAAATATGTTAAAAATGATTGTACATGTATACCTTAAATCAGATTGCCTGCTATCTTGGGAAAAGGGGAGAGAAGGGAAGGAGAGGACAAAAAATTTGGAACTCAAAATATTACAAAGATGAATATTAAAAACTATCTTACTAATTGGAAAAATAGAATACTATTAAAATGAAAAAAAAAAAACCCTACATGCCTCTTTTTCTCCTCTGACACTGCTACCCCTCTAGTGTAGACTATCATCATCCCATGTCTGGACTACTGAAATAGCCTCCTAGTGAGATAGCCTGCCTCAAGGGTCTCCCCACTCCAATCCATCCTCCATTCAGCAACCAGAGTGATTTTCTTTAAGCATAGGTCTGATCTTGTCACTTCCATTACCTCCTCCCTCCCAACCAATAAATTCCTGTGGCCTCCAGTTACTTGAAGAATCAAATACAGAATCCTCAGTTTGACATTCAAAGACCTTCATAATGTAGTAATTTCTAAACTATCCCATCTTCTCACATTTTATTCCCCACCACATAGTGTTTGATCCAACCCTAAGTTCTGAGTATTTTCTCTAACTAAACTCCAGATGTGGGATGCTCTCCTTTCTCATCTCCACCTACTGTCTTTTCCAGCTTTCTATAAGACCCAGCTTCTTCTTCTTTTTTAAAAGCTTTTTATTTTCAAAACACATGCATAGTTTTCAGCATTCATCCTTGCAGAATCTTGTGTTCCAGATTTTTCTCCCTCCCTTCCCCTGTGCCTCTCTCCTCAATAGCAAGTAATTTAAAATATGTTAAATATGTGCAATTCTTCTATATATATTTCCACAGTTCCGTAATGCTGCACAAAGAAAATCAGATCAAAAAGAAAAAAAAAAATGAAATAGAAAAAACAAACAAGCAAACAAGAACAAAAAAGGTGAAAATACTATGTTGTGTATATTTTAACATATTTAACATGTATTGGTCTACACCTGCCATCTGGGGGAGGGGGTGGTGGAAGGAGGGGAAAAATTGGAACAAAAGGTTTTGCAATTGTCACAAAATTTACCTGTGCATACATTTTGTAAATAAAAAACTATAATAAAAAAATTAAAAATTAAAAAATAAAAGAAAATACTATGTTGTGGTCCACACAGTTCCCTCAGTCCTCTCAATTGGTATATATGGCTCTCTTCATCCCAAGATCATTGCAACTGGCCTGAATCACCTCGCAGTTGAAGAGAGCCATGTCCATTAGAATTGATCATCATATAGTCTTGTTGCTGTGTAGAATAATCTCCTGGTTCTGCTCATTTCACTCAGCATCAGTTCATGTAAGTCTCCCCAGGCCTCTCTGAAATCATTCTCCTGATTCTTTCTTATAGAACAATAATATTCTATAACATGCATATACCATAACTTATTCAGCCATTCCCCAACTGATGGGCATCCACTCAAGTTTCAGTTTCTGGCCACTACAAAAAGGGCTGCCAAAAATATTTTTGTACATGTGCATCCCTTTCCCTCCTTTATGATCTCTTTGGATACAGGCCCAGTAGAAACACTGTTGGATCAAAGGGTATGCACAGTTTGATAGCCATCAAAGTTTAGCATTTTAGACAAAGATCTGGCTAGCATCAATAGGCAAACATAATTGAGAATATTTTTTACATTGTCTATTAAGATGTGAGGAAAGAGGGGTGTGGACTTCAGGAAGAAGCTGGGTAAGGGAAATGGCCTTTTATTTTAGATTAATTTATGTTAACCTACATGTATTCTGAGACGGTTAGGGCTACACCAGTGAAACCAGTTTTTTTTTTTTTTGTTTGTTTGTTTGTTTTTTACCAATTTCACAGTAACCCATGAATATAGTACATGGTGGTATATATAAACTTCATCTTAAGTGGACTTGGAATAATTTGTAGAAGCTACAAATTTTTTACTGAATGGGGATTATACTGGGTATGTACTTAATAGAAGTTGAGGCAATTATTCTGTTCTTATATGGATTAGATTAAAAATCTCAGAGCATGTGTGCAGAAAACATCAAACACCAAGGGGCTTTGGGGTTGTTGGACCACCTGGGAGGAAAGCATCTAGGAGAAGGAGAAGGATGTGAGACCATGTTCATGTTAGAGTAAAGGAATGACACTTTTTAGTGAATGATGTGCTAAAAGATGTGGCCTAGAACATGGGAGCTCTTGTAGAACCACTGATACCATTCTAACTCACCAGAGGCTAGTAATGATGATCACTAGCATTTTCTATAGTACTTTTGGTAAAGCACTTTTAGCAAATATTATCTTATTTTATCCTTATGACAATCTTGGGAAGTGGGGATATTATTATCCCCATCTTACAGATAGGGAAACTGAGAGATTAAGTTGACTTCCCAAAATCACTCAGTTAGAAAGTACCTGAGGCTGGAGTGAACTCTAGTTTTCCTGATTTTAGACAATTAGGTGGCACAATGGGTAGAGCATCAGGCCTGGAGTCAAGGAGACTCATTTTTCTGACCCCAGACATTTCCTAGCTGTTTGACCCTGGGCAAGTCACTTAACCCTGTTTGTCTAATTTCTTCATCTGTAAAATGAGATGGAAAAGGAAATGGTAAATCACTCGATTGTCTTTGCAAAGAAGACCCCAAATAGGGTCACAAAGAATCAGACCAACCACAAACTTTCCAACTCTAGGTCCAGAACTCTATTTATTATACCTACCACGCTATCCAATCAGAGGCATCAGTTGGGAAGCTATCCTACCTTTGGGATCTAATTTTCTACTCATGCTATGGACTTAATTTTCTGGTAATGTGAATTTGTAAGACTTATGAGCAGAATCTCTGGGGAGGTAAATGGAACTCAGTAAAGAGGACTTTCCAAATTTCTATGGGCTGAAAAACAAGACATTTCTAAAAATAAACTGTTCTTTAAGTTTAGTGTTTTTGTCAAACTGACTGAAATTCAAATCCAGCTTCAGACACTTCATAGTCTTTTGAGAGATATAGTCCAGACCCTTGATTAGGACATGAGCAATTAGGATTATTATTAGATACTCTCCAAACTGGACAAGGTTTTTTTGTCATAAAACAAATCATAATATGATCATTATATGATGCAGGTTACAGCAATGAAATTTGTAGTCCAAAATAAGAAGAATGCTTAAATTTTTCATTCCCAGCATGGAAAATAAAGGCAAAATAAGTGAAGGGGTTATGAATAGATAGGAACTTCAGACTGTTAAGAAAGGAGATAAATCAGAAATATCTTCTGGAGATCTAACTTTACATTCTCTTGAACTGAGAAAAAAATGATTATACTATAACATTCAGCTTCTTAAGCTGTAGGTTATGACCTCATATGGGGCCTTATAACTGAATGTGGGGGGATCACAAAATGATGATTTATTATCAGTAAATGTTTGATTTATATACCTATTTTATGTATTATATGCACAGGGTTGAATAAAAATTTCTTGGGTGACAAAGGGTTTCAAGTGGAATAAATTTAAGAAGCCCTGAAACATAGTACTAAGACCCACATTGAGAAGGAGTTTCTAAAATTGTGTATTTTCTGGATTTCAGAAGCAAGTCCTATATAGTAGTACTTCCTAGGAGAAGATCTAATTAATCGAGGAAAACGAAAAATGAAAAAAACAACATTCTAGAACCCCAACTCCTTATTTATAGGTCAAGTCCTATATATGCACAATATGGTTATCTAATTGGTATAATATGAAGAGCTCCAGAAATTGTCCTCTGCTCAAAATATTTTCCTCATGGTCCACCTCATGCCTGAAATTCCACAATTACAGACTTATTCTTTTGGGAAAGATGTTGATTCCAGGAATCATTTGTTACAGAATAATGCTCTTGTGAGAATTAAATAATTATTGTTCATTAGCACCTGGGTGAATTTTTTATCAAATTAATTTCCAAAAGGATAACACAAAGAGAGAATGTAGAATAAGATGCAATAAATTGTTATGGTCTTGATGAGGAAGAAGATGTCTGAAAGATGGGGGAGCACAGGTCTGATTGAGACAACCCAGAGGAGGGATTATGGAAACAACTGTTCAGGAAATAACACAAGATCATAATATTGTTGTTTCTAGTAAGTAAGAGAGAAGTTTCAGTCAAGAGCAATATTGGGCTAGAATATAAATTAATTTGTAAAATCTCATAGAAAATGACAGTGGAAGATTATAAATAACATGTCACTATTGTTCAGTTGTTTTAGTTGTGTCCAACTCTATGACTCCTTTGGGGTTTTCTTGGCAGAGATACTTGGGTAGTTTGCCATTTACTTCTGGGGCTCATTTTACAGATGGGGAACCTGAGGAAAACAGGGTTAAGTGACTTGCCCACGGTCAAATAACTTAGGTGTCTGAGGCCACATTTGAATTCAGGAAGCTGAGTCTTCCTCTTTCTAAGTCCAGGGCTCTATCCACTGCACTACCTAGCTGCCCCAGTATTGCCTTATAAAGAAACAATAATATTAGAGAGTTGGCAGAGAGTTGAAATTTAGTCCAATCTTACTTCGTCTCCAAATAAAATAAACAACTCCCTTCTATAGTTTCCTGCTAGATGGTCATCTATCTCCTTCTACTTGGATAATTCTAGTTATAGCTCACTATCTCACAAGGCCGTCCATTTTATTTTTGAACAACTCGAATTGTTAGAAAATTTGTCTTTATATAGAGACGAAATCTGTCTTCCATAATTACTGTCTATTCTCTTTATGTCTTCCTCCAAAGATAAGATCTCTAGACCTTTCATCATTCAGGTTTACTTGTAATCCCCAGTTCATCAATATTCCTCTTAACTTGAATTGTGTCAAGAACTGACTTCTGTAATATATAGTCCAACCAGTGCAGAATAATGTGAGGCTCTTACTTTCCTTGGTAGGTATGCCATTCTGAGCCTAAAAAGTACATTAACTTTTTTTTTTTTCCTTCTTAGTTACATCTCTCTGTGAGGTTATATTGAATTCACATTCAGTTTTCATTGTGAATCCTCGGATTATCTTGATGGGGTATAGGAAAGTACTGGAGGTCTGGAAAAGGGGACTCCAAGAAGTAAGGCTACAAAAATGACTTTCCCTTCTTCACTGTTATGCATAGGGTCAGCCTAACTTTCCTGCTTCTGGTATCAGGCTATTTTTTCCACTCCCAATCTTCCCTTCTGGCACTGTACCAGTTACTCACCAAACTCCAGGTCCAGATAGAAAGCTGCCTCCCAAAGTACTCATCTTCTTCACTCTTGCTTTAAAAGTTGGGTCTCCACCCTTCAACATCAGTTTTGTCCCTGATAGTAGTGCACATCTGGCAACAGATTAGAAGGGAAAATAATTGGTAATTGGCAATTATCAGAAAATACACTCAGCAGGCAAAGCAAGCTTACATAGTGTGAAGAAATAAAGTCCCTAATAGTTCCAACTTTGAATGTCCATAAAACACCACAATAATTGTATATCAAGAAATCTAGACTTTTCGATTGTACAAAGCCATATATTTCTTTTTTTTTTAATTTTTATTTTCAGATTCAAACTCTCTCTTTCCCTCTACCCTTTGAGAAGGTAAGAAATATACCCATTATACATAGTAGTCATGCAAAACATTTTCACTTTCGTTATGTTGCCAAAAAAAAAAACCACAAAAAAACAAAAACAGTGCTTTAATTTGCACTCATAGTTCATCAGTTTTCTTTGGGGGTGGATAGCATTTTTTATCATGGTTCTTTAGAATTATGAATGATTGTACTGATCATAGTAACTAAGTCACAAAGCCATATATTTCCTAAACTAATTAAGTCATCAAAGAGAATAGATTTCATGTGAGAAGAGGAATGTCTATTGTGGGCTAGCATTGTTCTAAGGGCTTTACAAATATCATCTCATTTCGTTTTCACAACAACCCTAGAAGGTAGGTACTATTATTATTCTCATTTCACAGTTGAGGAAACTGAGGTAGACAAATGGCTTAAGTTAAGGTTAAGTGGCTTGACCAGGGGTCACACAGCTGAGGCTGGATTTGAACTTCCTGGCTTCACACCTGGCTTTCTGTCCACTTCTCCCTCTAGCTGCCCTATGAAAGGGCGACTCTCTCCTAAGAGCAAATATATTCACTTTTTTTGGAGCAAGGCAGATGTCTATAAACAATTGAATATGCCATACATATTCTTTTCTCTTTGAACCAATATCAATGAGAATGAGGTGCCAGCATTGCCTATTACCCCTTCCATTATGCCCTTCCCTCTAACAGCTTTTGTGCATCTGTTTTATGTGAGATAATTTTTCTTCTCCCTTCCTCCTTCTCTCAAGGTATCTTTCTTTCTCACCACTTTTGTTTTTTGAGAGTATTCCAACATAATTGACTTAAACCCATACACTCTATCTAGTAGACTTCTAACTGCCCTAATAATGATAACGTCCTTATGAGTTACATGTATCATCTTCCCATATAGTTTAATCTTATTAAGTTTCTTATGATTTATTCTTCATGTTTACCTTTTTATGCTTCTCCTGAGTCTTATGTTTGAATGTCATATCTTCTCTTTTTAGTCTACTCTTTTCAACAGGAAAAGACTTACTATTTCATTAATATCCATTTTTTTCCTCCTGAGGGATTATACTCAGTTTGTTGGATAAGTTATTTTTTATTGCAATCCTAGCTCCCTTGTCTTCTAGCATGTGATATTCCAGACCTTCCATTTCTTTAATATGGAAGCTGCTAAATCTTGACTATGGATCAACAGAATTTTACTGGTTTCTTTCTAGCTACTTGGAGTATTTTCTCTTTGACCTAGAAGTTCTAGAATTTGACTATAGTATTCCTATGAGTTATCATATTGGAATTTCTTTCAGGAAGTGATCAGTGACTTCTGGATATTTTTCTTTTACAATTTTTTGAAGTATAATGTCGAGGGCCTTTTTTTTTTTTTTTAAGTTTAATTTTAATCTAATAATTTTTTTTATGGAGTTAAAGTAACTTGCCTAGGGTCACATAGCCAGGAAGTGTTAAGTGTCTGAGAACAGATTTGAACTCAAGTCCTCCTGACTTCAGGGTTGGTGCTGTATCCACTACACTATTTAACTGCCCTAATAACTTATTGCTCAAAGTTATTCTGTTTTTCCCTTTTTTTTTTTTTTTTCTTGGTGTGGGGGGAGTTTGTTTTTAGCTGAGGCAATTGGGGTTAAGTGACTTATCCCAGGGTCACACAGCTAGAAGTGGTCAATGTCTGAGACCAGATTTGAATTCTGGTCCTCCTGACTTCAGGGCTGGTGCTCCATCTACTGCACCACCTACCTTCTCAAAATTATTTTCTTCAATGAACTTTTGTATTGTTTTCTGATTTGCTTTTTAAAGTATTCTTTTACTTTAGTGAATTTTTGTGCCTCTTTTAAACCTCTGGTTTTTAAGATGTTATTTTTCTTAGTAGTGTGTGTGTGTGTGTGTGTGTGTGTGTGTGTGTGTGTGTGTGTGTGTATGTGTTATCTCTTTTACCAAGCTGTTAATTAATTTTTGTAATTTTCTTGCATAACTCATCTCTTTTCTCAATTTTTTTGCTATCATTCTTATCTCTTTCTTTAGCTCTTCTAGGAATTCTTACTGGACTTGTGTCTAATTTGAATTTTCTTTAAAGCTTTGCTAATATCTGTTTTTACATTGTCTTCTGAGTTTGTGTCTTCCCTATCACCATAGTAGTTTTTTATGGTCAAATTCTATTTTTGTTGTTTACCTATTTTTCGAGACTAATTCTATACTTTATGTTAAATTTGAGCCTTTCTTAGCTGGGGTTGAGTCATGTCCTAAGCCTCAGAATATTTTTGGCTGCTGTTTTCAGAGTTAGTTCTGAGAGTCTATGAGTTTTTGGCGCTTCCCAGGTGGTAAGATCTGAGGAGAGCTGTGGCCACTGCTTTTCTTGTCAGCATTTTGGTCCTTCACCCAGAATGGGTCCCTGTTTCCTTGCAACTGAAGGTTCCAGCACTATTCTCTGCCTTCTATTGCCTCTGAGCTGAGAGCTCCTGAAGCTGCTGTGGCTGCTGTTGCGACTTGCAGCCCACTGCTGGCGTAGCTGCTGTGTAATCCCTTGGTCAGCTCCCACCCATTGTCACAGATCTCTCCTTTTAATGGCCTCCAAAATGTAATTGAGAAGATAGTGAAAGGCTTCATTAACTGTATAAACTATACTTCTCCCTGTATACTATGCACACTTCTTTCAGGAAGAGAATTAGGAAACAGCTCAAATCTGTTTTATGAAGTAGACATGCGTCCCCAAACCCACAGCTTCAAATATTTGTTGCTTAAAACTAAGGTAATAGCCAATAAACATTTATTTATTTATTTAAAAAATATTTTATTGTTTTTTTTTTTAACAAAGTTTTTATTCCTCTCACTCCCCCACACCCTTATAACTTTTTATTTATTTATTTGTTTGTTTTTGCTGAGGCAATTAGGGTCAAGTGACTTGCTTAGGGTCACACAGCTAAATGTGTTAAGTGTCTAAAACCAGATTTGAACATAGGTCCTCCTGACTTCAGGGCTGGTGCTCTATCCACAGCACCACCTAGCTGCTCCTCAATAAATATTTATTAAGCAACTTGGATATACTAGGCACTGTGATGTGTACTAGAGGACACAAAATGAAACAAAAGACAATCCCTGTCCTCAAGGATCTCCCAATCTAATGGGAGAGATGAGAAGCAAAACTATATACAGGGAGAAAAAACAAGGTACTAGAATTCAAAGGGGTTGTGAAAGACTTACTATGGAAGATGGGATTTTATTTGGGAATTGAAAGAAAATAGGGAAGGCAGAATGTGGGATTGACCAGGGAGAGTATTGTAGGGATGTGGGGCAGCCAGAGAAAATTTCTGGAGCTGAGAGACGGAGCATCTTATAAGTCAACAAACTAATGGCTGAACTGAATCATATCAATATTGACATTCTTGCTTTAAATGAAACCAAAAGACATGTGGAAATTACAGCTAAATGGAAGGATGGTTCACAGGTTCTCTCTGAAAGTCAAATAAAGGAGTTGATGGAATTGCTTTTATTATGCTTCCAAAGGCAACAAGAAATCTTATTTAATGATATAACTTGGTAATTTCACCTTGTGGTACTCATGATAATCATAAACAAAAAAAATCTCACCAGGAAGTTAACTATAGCTTATTTACCAACATCTGTTGTAGAGACTAAGAGGATAGAGAAATTATGTGAAAAACTTTAAAAAATTCTTCAAATTAAATCAACTTGTACTTTCATACTTAGCAATGTCAATGCAAATGTTAGAAAATGTACTCAGGATCAATACATAATAGAGACCAAAAGCCTCTGGAGTCCCTTACAATGCTCTATTTATGATCCTATGAAAATATGAATAACACAAAAATGGAAATTGTCTTAAACAATAAACAGCTGGTTACTGATGTAGAATTATTTCTGGATCAGATTATCAACTTTCTATAAAAACAAAAAATCAACACCAAATTAAAGGGAAGAAAAATTAGATATGTATGCAATTAAAATAGCTCCAATATGATCTATTTAAACAAGATATTGATGCTACAAATGAGAAATGGTTAAGGGAATAGACATTGACATGGATTATAATATTTTTAATGGAAGATATCTTGATATAAACAAATCACCACAAGGAAGCCAAAAGAGTCTTTGACAGCAAACATTTAACTTTCTCATAAATAGGAGGATTTGAGCTAAGAGCAATATTGAACTAGAATATAATTTTATTTGCAAAATATCATGGAAAATGACGGTGGAAGATTATAACAATATTGTCTTATAAAAAAGCAAAAAGTTATTGAAGGGGAAAAATGATTGGTATGAGATTTAATTAAGCTAGATCATCCCAAGAACATTTAAGAAATAAACTGGAAGAAATACACAAAGATGGAAGATGGCTAAGGTTTTTCAAGATTTCTACAACAAACTCTTTTATCTTTCAACAATGATGAAAATACCACATCTGCACTCTTCAATATCACAATCCTTAATAAGCTGCATGAGAAAGTGGAAATGGCACTAAAGAAATCAAAGACAGAAAAACCAGTTAAAGAAGACTATACTCACAATGTGAGATAGACAACACAATTTGTGTTGAAGAATTATTTTTCAAAATATGCAAAAGATTTCAAAGTGATGGGGGGGAAATCATGCATGATGTTAATATTAATATCCCAAAAAAGAAATCAATTAGATATAAAATAGGGAGACATCTGCTGGTCAGGGTCATTTTTCTCTGAAATAAGAGAAAATTCAATGCAAAATCCAAATTGAAGAGCATAAATGGCAAGGTTCTCCAGATGTTCCTATTTGTAGATATAATCGTGCTGAAAATATTGCACCATGAAATATTAAAGATCCTTCTAAATGAGAATCATAATCATTCAAAAGAGTTTGACCCAACTATTCAGATAAGAAAAATCCACAGGATGAAGAATATCTGTTATTTAGACCAATGATTCTTAATTTTTTTGGTCTTAGGATTTCTTTAACTTTTTTTTTAAACATTCATTTTTTGAAATTTTGAGTTCCAAATTCTCTCCCTCCAGCCTTTCCCCCATCTGGTGGGAAGATGAGCAATATGATGCACCCAATACATATAAAGTCATGCAAAACACGTTTCCATATTAGCCATTATTAAAAAAAAAAAAAGCAAAATGAAAGTTTTAGAGGGCCACAGAGAGTGGGGAAACTTTGGATGAGGTATAAGACCCTTCAGCCCAGAGAGAACCTGCTATCAATGTCTGGTTTGGCTCCCTACCTTCCTTTGGTGCTTTTACCTTTCCTGAGAAGTCAGCGCCGGTGACAACTTGTGTTGTGATAGAAGCAGAGTGATACCAGTGGCAAACTACATACAATAGTAAGTTGCTCATGTGGTTCCATGTGCACAATATATACTTAGTGCATGCCAGTGTTGTTTTTGTTTACATAAGGGTATGAGGGTATAAAAAGGGAAAAGTCTTTGGAATAAAGGACTCCATTTTTGCACCCTCCTCAGGAGTCCCTCCTCATCACTTCTCCACTAAGATGGTATATTTTAATCACTCTGGCATAGGGCTCTAGAAAGCATAGTACTTTTTTTTCCCACCCCAACTTGGGGGTCTAGAAAGCAGAACACAACACAAAGTGAAAAAAATATGCTTCAGCCTGAATTCATAGTTTATCATTTTTATCTCTGCATGTAGGTAACATTTTTTATCATGAGCCCTTTGACATTGTCTTGAATCATTATATTGATGAGAATAGATAAGTCTTGTGCAGTTGATCATTGTGATAGTATTGCTGTTACTATATACAGTGTTCTGGTTCTGCTTACTTCAGATTGCTTGCATCAGATGCAAAATGTTTCCAAGTTTTTCTGAAACTATCCTGCTCATCTATTATTATAGTAAAATAGTGTTGTTATAATTATATACCATGACTTGTCCAGCTATTCCCCAATTGATGTGTATCCCTCTCAATTTCCAATTCTTTGCTAAAACAAAAAGAATTGCTATAAATATGGGTATTTATGTATAGATCCTTTTCTATTTTCTTTGATTTATTTGGGTTATAGTCCTAGTAGCTATATTGCTGGCTCAAAGGATATGCACAATTTTATAGCCCTTTGGGCATAGTGGCAAATTGTTTTCTGGAATGGCTGGATCAGTTCAAACTTCACCAATAGTGCATTAGTGTCCCTATTTTTCCATATCCCCTCAAGCATTTATCATTTTCTTTTTCTGTCATGTTAGCCAACCTGATGGATTTGAGATGGTATCTTAGAGTTATTTTAATTTGTATTTTTAAAATAGTGACTTAGAACATTTTTCATATGACTATTTGATAGCTTTAATTTCCTCTTCTAAAAACTACTTCATATCTTTTGACCATTTTAATTTTAAAATTATTGAGAATTTCTAAAGAAATTTTTTATTTGTATTCTATCTATTGATAATTTACCATATTAGAAATAAAAAATATCTTAGTATTATTATGAGAAGAGTTTGGTCTAATAGATTCCCTGAAAAGCTCTTGAGATATTCCAGTTTCTCCCAGACCACACTTTGAGAACTTCTGGTTCAATGATTATACTATATGATGGATATTCAAAACTAAATCTATTTTGAAGATGCTGTATATAAATCGTTGTTGGAAAGAGTCACATCCATCAGAATTGATTATCATATAATCTTGTTGCAGTGACCAGTGATCTCCTGGCTCTGTTCATTTCACTCAGCATCAGTTCATGTAAGTCTCTCTCTCTCCAGGTCTCTCTGTATTCATTCTCTTGATCATTTCTTATAGAATAATAATATTCCATGAACATTCATATACCATAATTTATTCAGCCATTCTCCAATTGATGGGCATCTACTCAGTTTCCAGTTTCTGGCCACTACAAAAAAGGCTGCCACAAACATTTTGGCACATACAGGTCTCTTTCCCTCCTTTAAGATCTCTTTGGGATACAAGCCTGGTAGTAACACTGCTGGGTCAAAGAGTATGCAAGTTTGATAACTCTTTATCTTCATTTTATAGATGAGGAAATCAAGACAAAAGAAGGTTGACTTCTCCAGGGTCACATAAGTGTCTAAAACAGTACTTAAACTCAGATCTTTCTTCTGACTGAGCTTAGCACCCTATGCATTGTCACTTTGCGACCTGGATATATATTATAATGCTAGCTCCATGAAGCAGGAGCCATTTTAATTTCTTTTCAGCTTCAGTGAATAGCTTCTGTGTGTATACACATACACATACAAGTTTATATGTTTGAGCATATAGACATGCAAGCACATATACATGTATATATACCTATACACATACATACACTATATACACATACATATATAAACACATGGATATACATACCCACACATACATATGTACACACAACAACAATGACCACAGCAGAAACATGCATCTGCACTGGGGCAAGTAGGCCGGGCAGTGGATAGAACACTGAGCCTGGGGTCAGGAAGCTCTGACTTCAAATCCAGCCTCAGACACTACAACTGTGTGACCCCGATAAGTCCTTTAATCCTATTTGCTTCAGTTCCTCATTTGTAAAATGGGGACCTCCTGGAGAAGCAAATGGCAAACCACTTCAGCATCTTTGCCAAGAATACCCTATGGCTGTGGCCATGATTTTACGGAGTCAGACATAACCGAACAACAAATATGCACATACCTGTGTATGTGTACCACACACACCTGTCTCAGTCCTTTTTTTTTTTTAAGATGGCTAAACTTTGAATTCTCTTCTCTAACCCCTCTGCAATCTGGCTTCCATATATTCTTATCATTCAACTGAAACTATTCTCTCCCAGGCTACCAGTTACTTTTTAAGCTTTTTCTCAGTCCTCATCCCTCTTGACTTCTCTGACTTTGACACTGTCAATCAATACATCCTCCTGGATAATCTTTTCTCTCCAAGTTCTCATGATGTGGTTCTCACTCAGTTCTCCTACCTGTTTGGTCTCACCTTTCAGACTCCCTCGCTGGACCTTCATTCAGGTTAGGTGGGGGGCACAGTGGATAAAGAACTAGATTTGGAGTCAGGGAGATTTAAATTCAAATTCAGTTTCATACAGTATGTGTGCCTAGGTAAGTCATTTAATATCTCTTAGTCTCAGTATCCTCATCTGTAAAATGAGAATAATAGCATCTGCATTCTAGGATTGATAAGATAATATGTCTAAAGTTTTTTGATAATTTTAAATGTTAACAAGCAAGAAGGTTGCTCCCATTGATCCAAATCTTTCTCTACTATCTTGCTTAGGGTTCTCATCAGTTCCTATGGATTTATCATCTTCTTGCAGATTATTTCCAAATCTAGCCCTCACTTCTCTCCTGACTGGCACTTGTGGCTTTCTACTTAGCCACTTTGAAGTGAATGCAATAAAGATATTTTAAATGCAACATATCCAAAACTGAACTCATAATATCGACTTCCTCATCCCAAGCTCCATTTTTTCTCATAATCATCTTTCTGGACTTCCCTATCATTGTCAAGGGCACCACCCTCCTTCCAGTCATTCAGGCTTCCATTCTAGTTGTCATCTATGATTTCTCCCTCAACTCACTCAATGCTTATGGCCAAATCCTATGGCCTTTTATCTTTACAATATCTTTTGTCTCTATCCCTTTTTCCAAATAAGACAGATGCTACCCTGCCATAGGCTCCTGATTAATTCATCCATAGATTTTTGCAATAATCAATGGTCTCCCTGGCTCAAGTCTATGATCCAGTGATATTGGCTTCTTATTATTATACCTAGTAACAAGACCTTCCATTTCCCCAGTTGATGCCTTTTCTCTGGATGTCCTCTTCATACCTGGAATGCTCTCTCTCTTCTCATCTCCAGTTCTTGGATTCCCAGAGTTCTTTCATGGCCTAACTGAAATCTCACCTTTTGCAGGATGCCTTCTTATCGCTTCATGGCTATTTCTTTCTCTCAAGATTACTTCTCATTAACTCTCTATATATCTTATATACACTTCATTGTCTCATCAGAGCTTTTTAAATTGTGGATTATAACCTCTATTTGGGATCTTGTAACTGAATATGGGGGTCATGAAAATATGATTTATTATCAGTAAATGTCTGTACAACTATTTTACATACAAGTAAAAATTTCTAATGAATGTGACTCTTTCCAAAAATGGAAAATGAGATGATTAAGGCAAGTTCCAATGATCTTGTAATGAAAAGAGCCATCTACACCCAAAGAGAGGCTCATGGGAGCTGAGTGTGGATCATCACATGGCATTCTCACTCTTTTTGGTGTTGTTTGCTTGCATTTTGTTTTCTTACTCATTTACTTTCCTTTTTGATCTGATTTTTCTTGTGCAGCAAGAGAATTATATAAACATGTTTACACATATTGAATTTAACACGTATTGTATAACATGTATAACATATATTGGATTGCTTGTCATCTAGGGGAGGAAGTGGGAGAAAGGAGGGGAAAATCTGAAACACGAGGCTATGCAAGGGTCAATGTTGAAAAATTATCTGCATGTTTTGGAAATGAAAAGCTTTAAAAAGAAAAAAAATTCTCAGGTGAAAAGGACTTGTGATTGGAAAAAGTTTAAGAAGCTCCAGTTTACAGGATGTTTCTCCATTGGAATGTAAACTGCCTAGATGATATCAGAGAAACCTGGAGAGACTTACATGAACTGATGCTAAGTGAAATGAATAGAAACAAGAGATCATTGTACATGGCAGCAACAAGACTATATGATGATCAATTCTGATGGATATGGCTCTCTTCAACAATGAGATGAACCAAATAAGTTCCAATTATTCAGTGATGAAGAGAACCAGCTAAACCCAATGAAAGAACTCTGGGAAATGAGTGTGGACCCCAACATAGCAGTTCTACTCCTTCTGTTATTGTCCACTTGCATTCTTGTTTTCTTTCTCAGGTTATTTTTTACCTTCTTTCTAAATCTGATCTTTCTTGTGCAGCAAGATAACTGTATAAATATGTATACATATATTGTATTTAACATATACTTTAACATATTTAACATGTATTGGACTACCTACCATCTAGGAGGGGGGGTAGAGGGAAGGAGGGGAAGAGTTGGAACAGAAGATTTTGCAAGGGTGAGTGTTGAAAAATTACCCATGTATATGTCTTGTAAATAAAAAGCTATAATTTAAAAAAAATGTAAGCTGCCTGAGATCAAGGACTGTTTTTCTGCCTTTCTTTGTATCCTTTGAGCTTAATATTATCCCTCCCAAATAGTAGTAGTTGTTGATTGGCTTACTAATAAATACTTGTTGATTATCAATAAAAGTATGGTCCTCTTAGTCCCTTAGGCTCATAAGTTTAAAAAGTCCTTTTTAAATCCTCTCTTCTTTTCTCTATATCTCTAAGTTATCATTAAGTCTCTCTAATTCTCTTTCTATAACTTGTGAAAGGCTGTATTTACTATTAATTAAATTCTACCAATATTTATTCATTTTTTTATGCAGTATTTGGCACTACTATAAAGAACACAACACAAAAAGAAAAAAATGTACTTGACTTCAAGAACCTTATGTTTCATTGGAAGATGGAACATATACTCCTCCCCATACCCTAAATAGATATATGTATGTATACATATACATGTAAGACAAGTTGAAGAGGGAGCTTGCTCTCGCAGCTGGAAGATCACAACAGGCTTTAGGTAGAAGGTAGTGCCTGAGTTAAACCTTGAAGGAAGCTAGGGAATTCTTCAAAGTGGAGAAGGATTATAGGAAGTATGGGCAGAGGGAAATAATTGGCTTGTTCAAAAGCATAGATAGGAAGGAATGTCAGATATATTAATTTGATTGGATAAAGTGTATAAGGAATGATATGAAATAAATCTGGAAAGGTAAAGGAAAGAAAGGTTTGCAGTGCTTTATTTTTTTAAATATACATTTCTTGGTATTTTTTGTAGTTTTATTTTTTTATTTAAAATATTAATATAGTTTTTTTGGGGTCTTTTTTGTCTTTTTGTTTTTGCTTTTAATTAAAGCTTTTTATTTCTCAAAACATATGCATGGATACTTCTTCAACATTAACCCTTATAAAACCTTGTGTTCCAATTTCCTCCCCTTCTTCCACCCCTTCCCATAGATGGTAAGTAATCCAATATATGTTAAACATGATAGAAATGGATGTTAAATCCAATATATGCATACTTATTTATATAATTACCTTGCTGCACAAGAAAAATAAAATCAAAAAGTGAGAAAAAATAAAATGCAAGCAAATAACAAAAAAGAGTGAAAATGTTATGTTGTGAATCACATTCAGTTCCCACAGTTCTCTCTCTGGGTGTAGATGGTTCTCTTCATCACAAGATCATTGGAACTGGTATGAATCATCTCATTGTTGAAGAGAGCCACATCCATCAGAATTGATCATTTTATTGTTGCTGTAAATACACATCTTTTTATGAGTCATGTTGGGAGAGAAAAATCAGAACAAAAGGAAAAAATCACAAAAGAAAAAAAAAGAAAAAAGGAAAAAAGTGAACATAACATTATTGTTTTGCATTCATTCTCCATAGTTTTGGATGCAGATGGCATTTTATTGGGATTGCCTTGGATGACTGAATTGTTGAGAAGAACCAAGTATTTCATAATTGATGATTGCGCAATTACTGTGTATACTGTATTCCTGGTTCTACTTCTTTCGGTCAGCATCAGTTTTTGCAAATCTTTCCAAGCCTTTCTAAAATCAGCTTGTTCATCTTTTTTTAATAGAACAATAATATTCTATTACTTTCATATACCAATAGAATATTATTGTTCTATTAAAAAAAGATTCATCAATACCCCAATTGATGGGCATCTACTCACTTTCCAATTCTTTGCCATCATAAAAAGAGTGTGGAGTGCTTTAAATGTAAAGCAGAAGAGTTTTTTAAACAAAAAAAGATGTGGAAGCTTCCATTTCTGTATGGGGCTGATAAAAGTAGATCTTCATCAACATTTCTCTTTGGCAGCATTGCCCTTCAATTAAATACAAGCTGATGGCCTAGTTATTCTTCCTCATTAAAAAAGATTCATTTCTGATGTATCTTAGAGGAAGAGTCTCACTTTATGAACTAACTTTGAAGTTTTAAGAGTATTGATCTGTTAAACACTTGTGAACAGTCTTTCTGAATTCATGGATGGGATTTTGGGACAGTTTGACTTTGGCACATTCAACACCGGCAGTGCTCTTAGACACACATAGATGGACTGTTGTTTAGATGAGAAGGAGGCATAATTAGCCTGAGAATAACACACCTTCAACAACCTTGGAAGACATAAACCAAACAATTTTATTATTTATAATAAAATAAATATAAAATTATTTGTAATAACAAAGTTATTTTCAAATTATGAAAACAATTATCCTGAGGATAATATATAGTATCTTTGGAAAAGCCATTGCTATTTTATATACAGCACAGAAGCAAATTATAATAATGAGAATGCCCATAGAAGACACTACTATTATTTTAAATAATTTTTTTTAAATAAAAGTTACAAAGGAAGGAAAAACCTGTAGCACTTATTGTTGCTCATTTGTATTTGACTCTTTATAACCCCATTTAGGATTTTCTGGGCAGAAGTACTGGAATAGTTTGCCATTTCCTTCTCCAGTTAATTTTAAAGATGAGAAGCTAAGGCAAAGAGTTAAATGAGTGTCTAGGGTCATATAGTTGGAAATGTCTGAGACCAGATTTGAATTGAAGAAGATGAATATTCCTGATTCTAGGCACAGCATTCTATCCACTTCATCAACTAACTGCCATTGTAGCACTTATAAATGACCAGTTAAGAGATACAAGCAATTGAGATCTACTAACTACATAGATACAGACACACATAATACTAATTTTTTTTCCCTGGATTTCTTTCTTTCTTTTTTTTTTTATTAAAGCTTTTTATTTTTCAAAACATATGCATGGATAATTTTTCAACATTAACCCTTGCTAAACCTTGTGTTTCAATCCCCTCCCCCCCTTCTCTAGATGGCAAGGAGTCCAGTATCTGTTAAACTTGGTAGAAATGCATGTTATGGATTTATTTCTATATCCGTTGGTGCAAGTCTCAGGTTTTTCCAAATGTACTTTTTTTGCTGTTTCTTACAGAGACAGGGAGTCTCATCTCCCTTTGGTGTCCACCTTTACCCAGCTCTCACCTGTGGCTCCAAGAAGCTGGATCATGTACAGTGGCCACACCCTGATAAGCCAGCTAGGCAGACTGGCTAAACCAGCCTGAGGGTGACTGACAGGCTTCAGACCTAGCAATGAGTTAGAGGGATGTCTGCGCTAAGTCTATGGAGACTTCCTCTGGTGGAATGGGTGGATGGGAATAATTTGTCGCAAGGGGTCAGAAAGCGGCAAAAGCCGGCATTTGGGAGTACTTAGAACTTTGTCAGGTACTGAAGACTCCAGAGTCATCCACTCCAGTTGTCTGGATTTTTTGTCTAGCCACTGAACTTTCATTACTAAGGAAGAGAGATTGAGGCTGATAACTGTGCAATTCTGCTTCACTTCAGTCCAATTTATGTGCAAGTCATCCCCCGTGATGTCATTGGTTTTCTTTCAAAATAAAGGATGAAGACAACATCTATGATGTCATTGGTCTTCTTTGAATATGAAAAATAAATAGCAATAGGGACAGGGATTGGACCTGTAATTTCTTTTATTTTTAATTTTTAAAAAAAATAATAACTTTTTATATCTACACCCAGAGAGAGGACTGTGGGAACTGAATGTGGATCACAACATAATATTCTCACTCTTTTTGTTGTTGTTCACTTGCATTTTGTTTTCTTACTCATTTTCTTTCCTTTTTCATTTGATTTTTTTCTCCCTCTCTTCCCCCTTACCCCTTGTATAGATAGCAAGTAATCCAACATATGTTGAACAAGTGCAGTTCTTCTATATATATTTCTACAATTATTGTGAGGCACAAGAAAAATCAAATCAAAAAAGAAAAAAGTGAGAAAGAAAATAAAAAGCAAGCAAACAACAACAAGGTGAAAATACTATGTTGTGATTCACATTCAGTCCCAATAGTCCTCTTTCTGGAGGCAGATGGCTCTCTCAATCACAAGTCTATTGAAATTGACCCCCATGGACCTATAATTTCATTGGTAAAGGGAATTCTTGAATAAGCAAATTTTTCTAGCAATTAAGCCCAGTAATTTCTCATCAACTTCTAATCTTAGAGAGTTGACTAAAACACAGTGACTTTTGGAGGAGTATTCTAAACTGCTTTCCAGAATAGTTGGATCAATTTCTAATTCTACCAATAATATATTAGTGTACCCATCTTTCCAGAGACTCTATAATAAGGACTGTCTTCCACTTTTGTCATATTTGCCAATCTGATAGATATGAGATGGAACCTCAGAGTTGTTTTAATTATCATTTTTCTTATTACTAGTGATTTCAATCACTTATTTTTTTGACAGCTTACATTTTTTCTTTTGAGAACAGTCAGTTCATATCTTTGACCATTTACTTATGTTGTTATTAATTCAATCAGGCAGAAATTTAGGATTTAATGCTACTATGAATCATGAAGTGGGCTGCAGTAGTCACATGAGTCAACAACTAGGATTAAAGAATGTCTATAACATTATTTCAGACATATTTCTCAGTAATTTTCCTGATCCAAGTTACAAAGCAGGCTTAGAAAAATATAATAGAAATGGTCAAGTAAATCCAACATCATTATTGATAAAGAATTAAAAGAGTTTGATCTGATGTTGGATAAGTAGTAGTTTTTTTTTTTTTTTTCAGTTGTTCAGTCTTTCCTGATTCTTCATGATCCCATGGACCTTCTATACCAGGTCCTTCTATCTTCCACTGTCTCTCAAAGTCTGTCCAAGCTCATGTTTGTTGTTTCCATGTTATAATGTATATATCTAAATATCTATCTATCTATCCATCTCATTGTCTGCCAGATCCTTTTCCTTTTGTCTTCAATCTTTCCCAAAATCAGGGTCTTTCCCAATGAGTCCTGAATTCCCATTATGTAGCCAAAATATTTAAATCTGTTTCAGTATTTGACCTTCCATTAAATAGCCTTCAATTATTTTCTTTAAGTAGTGATTGATTTGATCTCCTTGCTGTCCAAGGGACTCTCAGAAGTCTTCTTCAGCACCACAGTTCAAAAGTATTGATTCTTCATATCTATCAGATTGACTAAGATGACATGAAAAGATGATAAATATTGGAGGGGATGTAGGAAAACTGGCACATTAATCGATCCAGCCATTCTGGAGAGCGATTTGGAACCATGTCCAAAAGACTACACAATTATGATATTGAGTGGATGTTCAGCAATTGAGGAATGGCTGAATAAGTGATATTTTATGCATATTATGGAATATTATTGTTTTATAAGAAACAATCAGCAGGATGATTTCAGAAAGGCCTGGAGAGACTTACCTGAACTGATGCTAAGTGAAATGAATAGGACCAGGAGAACGTTGAACAGAGTAACAGCAAGGTTACATGATGATCAATTATGAGAGACTTAGTTCTTCTCAGCAGCACAGTGTTCCAAGACATTTCCAATAGACTTGAGATGGAAAATGCTATCTAAATTCAGAGAGGGAACTATGGAGACTGAATGAGGATTGAAGCATATTATTTTCACTCATTTTTTGTTTGCTTTTTTTCTTCTTGTGACTTTCTCCTTTTGTTCACAACATGACTGATTTAGAAATATGTTAAAAATGATTGGATATAGGGGCAGCTAGGTGGTGCAGTGGATAGAGTACCAGCCCTGAAGTCAGGAGGACCTGAGTTCAAATGTGGTCTCAGACTTTTAATACTTCCTTGTTATGTGGCTCTGGGCAAGTCACTTAACCCCAATTGCCTCAGCTAAAAAAAAAAAAATAGACACATATAACACATAATCAGATTGCTTGCTATTTTGGGGAGGAAGGAGGCAAAATAGAGAGAGAAAAAAAATTTGGAATTCTTTATGTGTAAATGGGAAAATAAAATACTATTTTAAAAAAGTGTTGATTCTATGGTATTCAGCTTTTCTTATAATCCAACTGTCACAGCCATATATTGCTATTGGAAAAACCCTAGCTTTGACTATACAGATCTTTGTCTATGAGGTGATATTTCTGCTTTCTAGTATACTGTCTAAATTTGCTATAGCTTTCTAAGAAGCAAGCATCTTTATTTCATGGCTGTAGTTGCCATCTGCAGTGATCTTTGAGCTCAAGCACATATAAACTGATAACTGCTTCCATTTTTTCTCCTTTTAATTTCCAGAAAATGATAGGGCCAGTTGCCAAGTTTTTTGTTTTTGTTTTTTAAATTTAAGCAGTCTCATCAAGAGATTTATTAATTTCTTTCCACTTTCTGCCATCAGAATGGTATTCTCTGCACATCTGAAATTGTTGATATTTCTTCTGCAGCCTTAATTCTAGCTTTTGTTTCATCCAGTCTGGCATTTCATTTGCTATATTTTGTATATGATTTAAATAAATAAGGTGTGACAATATGTGGCCTTGTCATATTCCTTTTCCAATCTTACACCAATCAGTTGTTTCATGTTTGGTTCTAACTATTGTTTTTTGACCTGCAAACAGGTTCCTCAGGAGACAAATAAGATGATCTGGTACCCTCAACTCTTTGAGGACTTGAGGATTTTGTTTGGATCTATACAGTCAAAGACTTTAATGTAGTCAATGAAGTAGTAGATTTTTTTTTTTTCCTGGAACTCCCTTGCTTTCTCCACAATCCAGTGAATGTTGGCAATTTGGTCTCTAGTTCCTCTGCTTCTTTGAAAAGCACTTCTGGTAATTTTTGGTTCATGTATTATTGAAACTTGCTCATAGAATTTTAAGTATGATGTTGGTGGCATATGAAATGAGCATAATTGTTTGGTAATTTTAATTTTCCTTAGCACTAGTACCATCAGTACTATGGTTAGTAGTATATGTATATATACTATATATAATATACAGAATATGTACAAATAAACTTACTATTATTATCAACCTACAGAGCAAATAACTAGATGTTAATAAGCTAAATAACCTTGAAGCCTCTTTTCCCTTGGCTTTGAAAAATAGTAAAAAAAAAAAAATTCCCAACTGTTTTATTATTTTTTAAAATAATGACGTAAGATAATATTTCTCAGTCCTTTATATGAAACAAAACCCTAGTATTCTGAAAAGCAATTCAAAAAAGTTCAGCAAAAGAAAAAAAAATGGGCAAACATCTAAGAAATCTATCATTGCCGCCTCTTTATATTTAATTTATGTTTAGCTAATTTGAAGAACAATTATATTATTTGAAACATATCATTTGATCTATTATTAAACTTTGTTATTATTCCAGAATCAATAACTAAATGTATCAAATTATGGATAATAATAATCATTTTATTGTTGGTCTGTTTTGTCAAAATGTTTTTAAAGTAATTAACACCATTAATTTTTTTTCCTAGAAATTTTTTTGTTGAAATGAGCAGAACCAGGAGATCATTGTACACAGCAACAACAAAATTATATGATTATATATGGCTCTTTTCTTTCTTTTTTTTTTTTTTAATAATTTTTTATTGATAGAACGCATGCCAGGGTAATTTTTTACAGCATTATCCCTTGCATTCATTTCTGTTCCGATTTTTCCCCTCTCTCCCTCCACCCCTTCCCCCAGATGGCAAGAGTCCTTTACATGTTGAATGGGTTGCAGTATATCCTAGATACAATATATGTGTGCAGAACTGAACAGTTTTCTTGCTGCACAGGGAGAATTGAATTCAGAAGGTATAAATAACTCGGGAGGAAAAACATAAATGCAAGCAGTTTATATTCATTTCCAGTGTTCTTTCTCTGGGTGTAGCTGCTTCTGTCCATTTTTGATCAATTAAGGCTCTCTTTATCAAAGAGATCCACTTCTATATGGCTCTTTTCAATAATGATCTTGTGATAAAGAGAGCCATCCATATGCAGAGAAAGGACTATGGGAATTGAGTGCGGATCACAGAATAGCATTTTCATTTTTTTTTTTTTTGTTTGCATTTTATTTTCTTTCTCATTTTTTTAAATCCGCTTTTTCTTTTGCAGCCAAATAATTGTATAAATATGTATACATATATACATTGGATTTAACACACACACACACACACACACATATATATATATATATATATTTATAAAGCTTTTTATTTTCAAAACATACGCATGGATAATTTGACAATATTGACCCTGGCTTAGCCTTGTATTTCAGATTTTCTCCTTCCACCTACTCCCTCCTCTAGGTGGCAAGCAATTCAATATATGTTAAACATTTAATATATGTTTTTAACATGTTTAACATATATTGGATCACTTGCCATCTAGAGAAGGGGATGGGAAGAAGTAGGGGAAAATCTTAAACACAAGGTTTTGCAAGGGTCAGTGTTGAAAAGTTATTAATGCATATGTTTTAAAAGTAAAAAGCTTTAATTAAAAAAAAGAAGAAGAAATATTTTTGTTCCAATGTTTCTTATGACTCATTGGGTAAAAGTTGGAGTTTTTAACCGCAAAAAAGTAAAAATATTAGCCAAATAGTGGCAAATCCCACTATGCCCTCACTGATTATATTGTTCTCAAAATATGTATTTAGGAAATTATTTTAAAAGATATTACTGTATCCGTGCATATGTTTTGAAAATAAAAAGCTTTATTTAAAAAAGATTCTATAAAGATTCTACTGATTTTATTTTAGTGAAGCATTCAGCTTTGCAAAATTTATTTGAATTTATTGATCTACAAAGTAATTTGTAGGCAAGGTAGGTAGGTATTTGATTTTTTAAAAAGTCTTTCAGGGCCTTTTCAATTAGATAACAATTTTTCTTTTCTTTTTTTGGTGAGAAAATCTGTTTTTATCTTCTGACTTTCAGTTCCATTAAAGTCTGAAATGTCAAACAGGGTTAAGAGGGTAAACTTGGTTCATTTGTCCTAGGAATGTAAATTTAATTGATTCTTTATAGCCTCTGCTAGTTTTGTTAACTTTGTTTTATGCTTTGCATCTGTGAATGCAATAATTGTAGTTGTTCTTTCCCACAGAGAGCATGGCTCTGTTGGTCTGGCCATGCAGTTTGAATGCCCAAAAAACTATTTTATGGAGAACTCACATAGAGCAAGCCTTGAGGGCCTTTCAAACAAATTGTTTTAAAAATTTTATCTTTTATTACATATATAATATATACATATTTTTTAATTTTTAATTTTGTTTTATTCATTCCAATAAGGAAAATCTTCATATGTTTAGGGTAGACATCCCTCTAACTCATCAATGAGACTGAAGCGTATTGATTACTCTCAGCCTGTTTTAGCCCATTTGTTGAGATGGTTTTACCTGTGTGGCTGCTGTGCATGCTATTGCTTCTTGGAGCCACAGGTGAGAACTGGACACTAACTGTAGATCACCTGAAAAATTTCCATGAAAGACTCCCAGGGAAGGTCATAGGATCTTCACTCTGTTACCTGCCTGGGATCAATACACCCTGACCTTCATTCACTGTTATTGCCCAGAAGCATCTTATTTTATCTTATTCTGGATTCCCTTTAATCTTTTCTGGGCATGTGTCTCAGGACCCACAGTCATGGAAGTAACTTTTCAATATGTACAAACGACATTATTTAATGTGTTGAATGCAAATGAAAATCTGAACAAAATAGTATAACAGAAAAATGCTGTCTTGGTAGTGTTTTATAGCCATATGTTTAAAAACAACTAGGTGAAAACTATTTCCCAGAAAATAGTACAGGTGAAACTCAAATTTAATGTTGAGTTCTTTAAGACAGAGTACTCTAAGAATCTTTTTCAACTCATTAAAAAGCAGACTTTTTTGTAGAGCTACTCAGAAATAAATGTAAAAGTTAAGAAGTTTGTGTCAATCATATGTACACTTGCCATATAATGATGGTACTCCATATATATATATATATATATATATATATATATATGGAAACAATTGTCTTCAAAATGTTTCTCCTTTAGGAGATGATGTGTCATATGTCCTCTGGAAAAAGCTGCAATGAACAGTAATTTGCCTGGAGTTGTTTTAGGGGAAATCTTTCCCAGAGGAAGGGAGAGGAAATTGATAAATAGCAAGATCTATACAACTTTGTAAATTTCTCTGTGGAATCAAGAATAAAGTAATTTTGAAGATGCCATAGGGTACCAAAGAGGCAACCTTTTGCCTTTTTTCAGAATAAAATCCTGAAGATGTGAATTGCTACTGCCAGTCATCATTTGGTAAAAAGAGATTGTGTTTCCAAGGACACTTCTGTTTTCACTGTAATGGCCTGTTTATTTAACAGGGCTCATTAGGGTCTGTTAAAACATTTAAAAAGGATAAAAGAAAAAAAAACTGCATCATAATATTTAGCTTTCAGTACTAGGGAATGAAACAAATACAATGCCCACTCCAATAGACTTATTGTGATATGAGTGGCTAAAATTACCAAGACTGTCAGATGAAAATTATTAATTAAAGAATAAATGTATCAATAGTCATAATTTATTAGTGCTTTCTAAGGAAGTTTTTCTTGACATTAAGCCTAATTAGTTTTATAATTCTGACCCATTGTTCTTGGTTTTGTCCTCTGGGGCCACCGAATATAGCAAGTCTAATCCATCCTCCAGAATACAACCCTTCAAATACTTGGTAATGGCTCTCAGGTTCCCCTTGAGACTTCTTTTCTGGGCTAAACACTCCAGTTCCTTCAACTGATCCTTGTATAATATAGACTAAAGACTCTTTGAGGCCTCCAAAAATGACTGGCCTAGTCCTTAGTAAGTGGGGTGGAGAAAAGGGCACCTGAGTAGGTCCATTGCCTTTTCCAATTCTTCTTCACATTTTTCTGACCCTTTCATATGCAAATATACCTCTCAGGATCTGAAAGGAGCACATTCTTATAACCTGTAAATACCAGTACTTAAAGTCTGAAAGCAGCTAACCCTTATTTCTTATTATTTCTGTTTCCTGCCCCTTAGATCCTTTAATTTCATCAAGTGGATTGGAGAGGATTCAATGGATTAGGATTAGGGACTCACTAATCAATTTGTTCCCCTTTACACAGTGATTATTGATAGCTTGCATTTCTTCTTTTAAAACTTCTGTACAATCTTGATCACACTGATTGCCTTCTTGGAGAGGTGTGATGGGCAGGAACAAGAAAAAAATAGAAATCAAAATCTTATAAAAGATAATGTCAAACTCTAATAAATGAATTTAAAAAGAAAACTTTACTCCTAATCTTTGATCACATCTACTAGGTAATATTATAGTCATTCTTCTCCAGCAGAGGATTTTGCAAATTTGATTAATTAATAAATGTTTGTCTTTATGGAATTGCATTTCTGGTCCAGCATGGATCAAATTCAGGTTCAGAATGCACTAGTTCTTTCAATAAACATTTATTGAGCCCCTTTTACATGTATTGCCCAATATAAAAATGCTACTTAAATAATATGTATATATTCTGGAACTATTCAAAGCAATAAAAAAAAGAAACCAAGCAATTAATTATTACAACTTATATTTGCATATATTATCAGTCATCAAAGTTTATCAAAACATTCATTAATTATGGATTGTTCTTAGAAAGCAATTCAATTAAATAAATATAAATTAAACACTTACTAAATGCAAAGTAGTATATCTTAAGATACAAAGACACTGAGATACAAAGACAAAATATTAGAAAGTTTCTACTCTCAAGGAGTTTACATTCTATTAATGCATTAATGCTCTGAAATTGTTAGACTTTTTTAAATCTCAGGAAAATGAGGGGCAGAAGAGTAAGCCCCAGATAAACCAAACCATTCAAGACACAACTGTTACATGCATCAAGGTAAAAAAAAAAAATAGGGTCTAAAAGTATAGTATAAAAACAAACAAACAGATTAAAATTAATAATCTTTAAAGACAATTCAAAATACTTTATCCATAGTGGCTCTCTTCAACAATGAGATGAACCAAATCAGTTCCAATTGTTAAGTAATGAAGAGAACCAGCTACAGCCAGCGAAAGAACTATAGGAAATGAGTGTGGACCACAACATAGCATTTCCACTCTATCTATTATTGTTTACTTGCATTTTTATTTTCCTTCCCAGATTATTTTTACATTCTTTCTAAATATGATTTTTCTTGTGCAGCAAGATAACTGAATAAATATGTATAAATATATTGTATTTAACATATACTTTAACATATTTAACATGTATCGGACTGCCTGCCATTTAAGGGAGAGGGTAGGGAGAAGAAGGGGAAAAGTTGGAACAGAAGGTTTTGCAAGGGTTAATGATGAAAAATTACCCATGTATATGTTTTGTAAATAAAAAGCTATAATAAAAAAAAAAAACTTTATCCACATAAAACTCTATATTATGAGCTAAGTAGGATGTGGGCAATAATAGTTTATTTTTTCTTTCTTTTTTTTTTTTTAAGATGGTGAAAAAAAGTTAAAATGCACAGGAAATAATAGACTCCAAAATCACATCAAAAGAGAGTAGTGTTAGAACTGAAAAGAACAAATAAAAATAGAGCTCAAAATACTTATTTGGCTATCCATTCTTATATCCATTCAAGGCTGTTTTCTAAGTTTAATTTTTCTTAAATTTTATCTGGACTAATTTTATGAAAGGAACAGTGGTTTACATGATTAAAGAGTTAGGATGGCAGTCAGGAAAACTTGAGTTCAACTAGCCTTAGATACTTACCCCCTATGTGACCTTTTTAGTTCAGTTTCATAAACTGCAAAATGGGAATAATACTATCACAATATTTTTTCTTTTTTATTATTAAAGCTTTTCATTTTCAAAACATATGCATAGATAATTTTCAACATTTATCCTTGCAAAACCTTGTGTTTCAAAATTTTTTCCTTTCCTTCCCTCCACCCCCTTCCTTAGACAACAAGTAATCCAATATGTTAAATATGTGCAATTCTTCTATACATATTACCACAATTATCTTGCTGGACAAGAAAAATCAAATCAAAAATGGAAAAATGAGAGCGAAAACAAAATGCAAGCAAACAACAACAAAAAGATTGAAAATATTATGTTGTGATCCACACTGGATCCCCACAGCCCTCTCTGGATACAGATAGCTCTCTCCATCACAAGACCAGTTGAATTACTTTGCAGTTGAAAAGAGCCACATCCATCATAATTGATCATTAATCAATTAATTGAACATTAATCTTGTTGTTGCTGTGTACAATGATCTCCTGTTCTACTCCACTTAGCATCAGTTCATGTAAGTTTCTCCAGGCTTCTGTGAAATCATCCTGCAGGATCGATGAAATAATATTTCTAAATTACATAATATAGTACTTATTTATATAGTACATAGTAGGTACTTAATAAGTGCAGGTTTTGTTTGTACTTTACTTCCTTCTCTTTCTCTCTCTCCCTCCCTCCTTATAAGGGAAGGCCTTTTCTCCTTTCCTCTTTCTTGCCATTTTCTTTTTCTTACTAAGATAAATTCATGGCATTAAGTTTCCTTTTAGATTATATTTTCACATGTGTATCATTGATCTGAGAGTACTTTTTTAGTCTCTTTATATCCATATTCAGAATAGAAATTGAACCTATGATTTCATTTGGTACGGTAAGTTTCTGGGGGAGGAAACTCACCTCTACCAATGTAGGTCTAAACTTTTTCTGCAACTTTTGCCTAGAGCAGAGGTGTCAAACTCAAACAGAAACAAGCCCATTATATCAGACATAAGGATCCCTTCAGGATGCATATTGATTTAGTTTTACATTTTAATATAATCTGTGTTCTAGTGTATTTTTACTTATTAAAAAAACAAAAAACAAAACTATCTCCCCAATACAAGTGTATATGTAATCTGGCTTGGGCAGCACTTGAGTCTGGACTTCAATGAATTCCTAGGTTGGGTAATTGATATCTCTGATCTAGAGTAATACAGTCACTTGACCAGAACATGTCAGAGATGAGTCCTTAAACATAGGTATTCCTGGTTTCAAGGCTAGCACTCAGTCCACTACATCTTTCACGTTCAAATTCTTCTTTATTTCTTAAAAAAAAAATCAATCTCAGTTATTACAATCATCTCTTCTTTCTTAACCTTCTGACGCTTTCATCTGAGCACTGAGATGTGTCTAATTATCCTCATGAATCAGTTTAACAATTTCAATGAACACACATTAGAAACATTTTTCAACTTCTTACTAAATGCCCAAATACCAAAAATTGCTGGTTTCAGCTACCTCTGCTTCTTCTCCGAGTCACTTGGTGATGTGACTATGGGAAGATATTAGAGAACGTATCTGAAGTAAATTCGCTCAATGTCAGGAAAAACAAGCTAATGATTCTGTGGCAATGGTTTCTCAAATGATATGAACACCATCGACCTAAAGAAATAGACTGTGGTATTCAGAGTTGAGTGTTCATTGAAATTCTTATATGCCCTCTGTTTCATGCCTTAGACTCTGATACCTAGGCTGATTTGCATTGACCTAAAGAGAGAGAATTTAGAAAGATGCATATATGTTTTTCTATGAAAAGAGCTTCTTTTACAAAGAAGGAAACTGAGGAGAAGAGTGTTTCAATTCACATAGCTATTCAATAGACTCAAACCCCTAGCTGGAGGAGATCTCAAAGGTCATATAGCCCAATTTCCTCATTTTATGTTTGAGGAAACAGCATTTAGTAACATTATTTTCTGAAGGTCACACAAAGAGGCAGAGATAGGGTTGAAACCTGCATCTTCTAATTTCTCAGCCAGTATTCTTACCACTGTACTGCTATCTTCCTCTTTCCTTGTAAGCAATTGGCTTATCAAAAAATAAAAAACAAAAAAAAGTACAGAAAAGGGAACACAGAACATTCTTTTAAAATTAAATTAAAAAATTAAAGTTAAATTTTATTTTTTAATTAATAAAAATCTGCTTCCTCTTCTTCTCCTCCACCCTCACTGAAAACAACAACAAAAACCTGTTCCTCTATAGAAAAGTAAAACAAATTCTCACATTGTTCAAGTCCAAAAAAATAACTCTGCACTCCAAGTCCATCACCTTTCTTTCAGGAGGTGGGTAGTGTGTGTCAACATGAGACTTCAAAGTTATTTCTCTTTACAATGTTGTTATTATTGCATATCTTGTTTTATCCTCACAAAAGACGCTAGGAGATAGGTGCTATTATCATGCTCATTTTATAGAAGAGAAAAATAAAACAGATTAAGGGACTTGCTCAAGGTCACACAGTAAATATCCAGGGCTGATTTTGAATTCAGGTCTTCCAGCATTCTATCTACTGTGCTACCTAGCTAGCTGCCTATGACATACTACTTCACACAAATCTTCCCAAGATACATTGAAACCATATTCACCATTTCTTATAATAAAAATATCCATCATATTCATATGCCACAATTTGTCTAGCCATTTCCCAATTGACGGACATTTCTCTCAATTTCAAAATCTTTGCCACTGAATATAAATATTTTTTGGACCTTTTCTTCTTTCTTCCATTTCTTTGGGGAATAGACCTTGTATCCCTAGATTATGCACCATTTAGTAACTTTTGGGGTATAGTTCCAAGTTGTTTTTCAGAATGTCTAAATCATTTCACAGCTTCATCAACATTCTCTTAGTGCAAAACTATTGAACTCACAGCTGCAAAACTCCCCAATGCACTAGAACCAGATTAAAATGTACTTGGGAAATATTTAAGAAAACACTCCCTGTGTAAAATAAAATGGAACAAATATTCTCTAAGCTCTCTTTCAGTTAAAAATCCCATCAAACGTGGACCTGGCTCTTCAATAGCAAGGTGATTCAGGCCAGTTCCAATGGTTTTGTGTGAAGAGAGCCATCTACACCCAGAGAGAAGATTGTAGGGGACCAAATGCAGATTACAACATGAGTATTTTCATTCTTTTTGTTGTTGTTGGCTTGCATTTTGTTTTCTTTCTGATTTTTTTCTCTTTTTGATCTGATTTTTCTTGTGCAGCATGGAAATATGTATAGAATTGTATATGTTTAACATATAGTGGATAACTTGTTAGGGGAGGGAGTGAGAGGAAGGGAGGGAAAAAATTTGGAACATAAGGTTTTGCAAGGGTGAATGTTGAAAATTATGCATGTGTTTTGTGCCTTGAAAATAAAAATGAAAATTAACAGGTATCAAATTCTAAGAGAAGAAGCAGAAGGCATATAATAAATAAAAATATAATAAAACATAATGTTAATTTGTGGTTTTCTAACTCAATATGGAGCCTATAAACATTCACTTCGCTTTGTACTTTAACAATTTGATGTATATGGGGTAGAATTTCAGAATTATTTTAATGTGCATTTTTCTAGTTTTTAGCGATTTAGAGTATTTTTTCCAGATAGCCATTGGATTTCTTTTTCTGAAAACTTTCTGTTCATATCCTTTGACATTTTGTCAATTGGGGAATGACTCTTATTCTTTCAAATCTGAATCATTTTCTTTTATGTCTTAGAAACAAGACCTTTATCAGAGAAACTAGATATAATAATAATTATTATTTAACTTTTACTTACTTCTCTTCTAATCTTAGCTACATTTTTTATACATTTACAATTGTGATAATTGTGTATTTGCTCCTATCTTATTCTCTTATAATTTTTCCTTCTTTTTGTTTTCTGCTCTTTATAAAGAAGGAGAGATTTCTGAGAGAGGACTTTGTTCAGCACTAGTACTTTGGTGAAATCTATTTCTGCTCCCCTATTCTCCCTTTTCTTTCCTCATTCAGAGCCAAATCACAGGTTCCTATTTTTTTTCTTCCTTTTCTTTGAGATCCACCCTCCATGCTTTATGAGCATGTTTTACTTGGGACTAATTTTTTCCTTAATCTACCTTCCCTCTTATTACTTCATTGAGTGTCTCTCTTTTTCCTCTGTTTTCCTTTTGAATGAAATGTATTCTGTGTTCAATTCTATATATGTATTCTTTTCTCTAACTAGTTCAGATAAGAATGAGGTTCAAATGTCCCACAGTTCCTTTATACCTTCCTCTTTGTTTGATCTTCTACTTATGTATTCCTCATTATATGAGATAATTAACCCCATTATGCTTCTTCCTTTCCCCCACTAGTGCATTTTTCTTTTTCTTACTTTCTATTCTTCTTTTAATATTATTAAAATGTTACAAAATTATTCTCAGGCTCTCTTTTTTATTATGCTCCTTATGTGACTTCTGATGATGATAGGATTTTGAGGAGATACAAGTGTCATCTTGTTAGTTGACTAACTATTAGAATTATATTAAAATATATTACAATTAGAATATAATTTTAGAATTATTAAAATATAAACAGTGTATAATTGTTTAGCTCTTTATGATTACTTACTCATGTTTATCTTTTTATGTTTCTCTTGATCCCTTTGTTTTTTTTTTCAAAGTTTCTGTGTAGCTGGGTTGTGGGGTTTTTTTCCTCCCAATCAGGAATGCTTGGAAGTTCTCTGTTTCATAAAAAGTTTTTTTCCCTCTATAAATTTTATATTCAATTTTGTTTTTTAGTTATTTTTGGTTGTAAGCCTATATATTTGGCCTCTTGTCCAAAGCTATTCCAAGTCCTTTGCTTCTTTACAATGGTGGTAGCTAAATCTTTGTGATCCTGACTTTAACTCTTTGGTATTTTAATTCCTCCTTTTCTAACTGATTGCAATATCTTTTGTTTGAATTGCACGTTCTGGGTTTTGGCTATAATATTATGAGGGATTTTTCATTTTGGAGTTTCTTTTAGTAGATGACTGGTGAATTCTTTCTTGTCTTGCTTTGCCCTCTGGTTCTAAGATATCTAATTAGTCTTATGATTTATTGACATATAACACTATGGTTCTTTTTTTTTTTGGTGTGATTTTCAGATAATTCAGTGATTTTTAAAATATCCCTTTTAGACAAAAGTTAAGAATAAAGAACGAGTACTACTTCCTTAGAGCTTGGATCTGTTTTCCAGATCAGTTTTGCCTAAGATACCTTTCATTTTCTTTCAATTTTTTTCAGTCTCTGACTTGTTGCAGTATTTCTTGTTTCATGGAATCATTATATTCTATTTTGTTCATTTTACTTTTTAGGGAAGCTATCTCTTTGTCAAGACTTTGTATTCTCTGTGCCAAGCTATTAATTCTTTCTAATTCTTTCATTCAGAGATTTTATTTCTTTTCTAAGTTTTTCTTCTAGCACTCTCATTTCATTTATAAAAGCATTTTAGCTCTTTAAAATAAAATTTTTCTTCATCATTTCTAGGAATTTTAATTGAATTTATGTTCAAAATTTGCTGTACTTTGAGGCTTTGCTTGTAAATGTTTTGAGTTCATCTCTCTCTCTTTTTTTGTAATTGTGTTTGAGTACTCATTCTTCTAGCCTATTTCTTGATTTCAGAATTTATGTTCAAGTTGACCTCTGTACAATTCTGCAGGGAATGTCTGGGCTGAGCTTTTGTTCTCTTGGGTCCTGTGGCTACTTTCTTGGGGTAATGAGGTTGTATTATAGCATGATCTCAGAGATAATTCAGGCTGAGGTTTGGCAATCTTTCAATGCTCTCAAAGTGATCCAGGGTAAATTACTCCCCTCCTTGTCTGGGTCCTTCAAGTTCTGTACCTGGGTTTGGGTCTGAGCAACACATCAGTGGGTTTTCCCCATGTTGGAATTCCAGTAGACTGCTACTGGACTCAATAACTATCATCTAACTATCAAGCTCCATAGATAACTTTGTAATCTGGTATTTTTACCCTGCATTTCAGTCAGGTTGCAGTTGGAAGTGATTCTACAGAGTCAGAGCTACAAGTATTGCTTGCTCTTAGTTTAGTACGCAGTCTACATATCTTCTCACCCTGGATTGCTAGGTCCCATCCTCATTGTGTCTTGGATCTGTGACCAGAACTGGATAGTGATCGATAGAGCTGTCAGTTGATACCTTTTTTTTTGTTTCTTGCACAAAACTGGACATATAAGTGTGGATCTGGGATTTTTTTTTCCTCCTCTGATTTTTCAGTTTCTAAGCAGGAATATTCTGTGAGACCATACATCTATTAAGGGAGGGGATTAAAAAGTAAGAGATTGGAAAGGTAGGAAGGGCCCAGTTGTGAAGGGGCTTAAAAGCCAAATAGAGGATTTTTATATTTGATCCTTAATTAGCCTGATCCTCTGTGGTCCAGATTTGAAGCCTTTCCAGCATGGTAGAAATTATGAAAGTTTTGCCAAAAATTTTGAGAGCTCCAGGTCAGCATCACATCAAGATAAGGCATCAGAGTCTGTATAGATGAAGGAACTTAACTATTATTGTAAGTAAAAGTCCTTAAGTGGATAAGTGCATATCGTTTACCCACTTGAAATTATCTCTGATAATAGTGTACAGGAATAACCTTGATAGGTGAAATCTACTGTGAATAGAAAACTTCATTTTATCAGGATTGTTATGACAGCTTCTTCCTCTTTTCCCATTAAAATTTTATAAGATCTATTAACCAGTAAGTTTTGAATGATTTGAGTTTCACAACTCTTCATTCCTTTACCACCCCCTTTGTGGAGGTGCTAATGAATCGTAAATTGGTCAAAATGTGGACAGCACAGCCCCAAGCAATCAAGATTTACCTGTGTTACATAAAAGGGAATATACACTAACAGTGAGTTGATTAACTGATGAAAAAAAGAAAAAAAAAAAAGAAGCTGAAGAAGGATCAGGTCCTTGGTTCATCCCCTTCTGATAACTCTTGTATCTCTTTCCCTCTGATGTGGAAAATTGTCACCTTCTGCATTTACCTAGCTACCCTTGTAAAGACTCTACTCTTCCAAGACCACTTCACCACAGTCCAGGATAAAGCTGCACTCTCTTCCCCAAATAAGTTTTGTTTGATTTTTAAAACCCTGTATAATCTGGGCTTTTTTTCTGGGATCCGTGATACTAGCCATTTTGCTGTTCCTTAGGGGGAAAAACTCAATCCAAAAAAACCCAAAAACCTTTATCTTCCAGTTCCATGCATTTTTCACTAGCTGTTGCTCAGACCTGGAATCCTTTCCTTACTTTCTGGCTTTCCTGGCTTTCTTCAAATCTCAGGTAAAATTCTACAGTCTGCAAGAAGATCTTTAATGATCTGAGAGCACCACCTTCAAATTGTACATATGGCTTGCATGTTCTCTCCCCCTTTAGATTGGGAGTTCCTGTCCGGCACATCTCTTTTTGCCCTTTTTGGTACTTTGGAGCTTAGCACTGTACCTGACACAAGTAGGTGCTTAGTAAGTATTTGTTGATTTGACTGAGTATTGAGAAGTTTATCACTAATAAGCAGGTCCCAAGATGATGTGTTCTTTGGCCATGGCAACCCATGAAACAAAGACACATATAAAATGGACCTCAATCCTGTAATCTACCTTCTATTTCTTCCATATTGGTGACAGAGTGATGGAAATGGGGGCAGAGGATGCTACGAATCACACAGTTTTTAGATCATCTATAAATATCAACTTAGCTCTTGATATTGTGACTTGAGATCTTTGTCATGTTGTTGGTCAGTTGTTTACAGTCATGTCTGACTCCTCATGACCCCATCTGGGGTTTTCTTGGCCAAGATACTTGAGTGGTTTGCCATTTCCTGCTTCAGCTCATCTCATAGATGAGGAGATTGAGGGAAAAGAGCTTATTGACTGGTCTAAGGTTACATGGCTAGTATCTGAGGCAAGAGCCTGGTATTCTACTATTCCACTGACCTCCCCACAAATTTGTCATAACTCCTTCAAAACGAATCCTTGAATAACCACATTCATTAGGTAGTAGAGATGTATCAATCTATCTTTGCTCAAAGCAGATTGAAGAATATTTTTCATTAATTTAAATTTTACAAAGTCTCTTTCACATGAAGAAACAGAGATAGAAATAGTTAGGAAACGCTTTAAACATAAGGGTAAATTTGGCAGAGATTCATAAAAATCCCAATTTACAAGTGAATTTTAATAAAACTGAAACATATGCAAAGGTTATCATTTAGGAAGCTCTTGGTACACTTCATCACATGTTATAATGTTTTATTTTCATGATTTATTCTTTAGTTTTAAAACAAACAATTAACAACTTGAAAAAACAAATTTCCATTTTGAAGCTATCACTCAAATTTAGTAAAATATTTCACATATAAACTAAAATTTGCATTTATTAGACAAAAATATTATGCCTTACAGTTGGCCATCAGTTTTACTGTTTTAAATTTTAAACAGAAATAAAAATTCCAAGAGGTCACAGTGAAGGACAGAATTGCAGTAACTCATGTTCTGTTTCTTCATCCTTATAATTACTGTGCTGTCCTTGTTTATTTCAACTTTGCTTTTTAAAATGCAAGAATATGTGGGGCCACAGGGGATAGAGAAACATATTGAGGCTGGAATGAGCCTGAACATTCAGAACCCAAACCAAGTTACTCTCTATCTAAATGAACACAGGGAGCTTAGTCCCAGATAACTACTATCTCACAGCAGTTGTTGAAAACTTAGATCAACAAAACCTGTTAAGTTCAAATCCAGCCGCAGACACTAACTGGCTGTGTGATCTTGATGGGCAAGACTGCCTCAATTTCTTCATCTGTAAAATGGGGATAATAATAGCACCTACCTTTTAGGATTGGTGTGAGAATCAAATAAGATAATATTTGTAAAGCACTTGGTTCTGTGTCTTGCATATTGCATTCAGTAAATGTTTACTCCCTTTTTCCCCTTATTTTATTTTATTTTATTTTTCCTGAGGCAATTGGAGTTAAGTTACTTGTCCAGAGTCACATTTGAAATCAGGTCCTCCTGACTTCAGATTTGGTGCTCTATCCACTGCACCACCTAGCTACTCCCCTCTTTCCCCTTCTTTTACAGAGGCTCAGAGAGATTAAATAACTTGTCTAAAATCTTATAGGTGATAAGTGTCAGTGGTAAGATTTAAAACCAGATTTTTCCTGTCCAGCATCCCAGGCCTGGGAGAAAGCCAATACAAGGGCACACAGAAGGGGAGCCACAAGGGTTCTGAGTGTGGAACAGCAGATAGGCCAGTGGGCTTGGTTCACAGAGTGCACTTCAGGCTGTGCAAAGGTGTGGAGATGGAAGATCACAGAAGCCCAGTTCTGGGAGCTGGCTGGCCTGTCTAGTGGAAAAAAGGGGAGTAATCTAGGAGTAGCCTAGAAAAGTAGAACTCTTGGGCCCAGACTATAAAATGCTAGTTTGTATATTATTGTAGATGCAATAGAAAGCCATTGAAACTTCTTGAGTCGGGGGAGAGGAAGAGAGTGACTGTAGGAAGAGTATTTTGACATCTGTTGAGGACAGACTGAACAAAAGAGAGACTGAAAGCAGGAAGACCCATTAGGAAGCTATTATAATAGTCCAGGAGAGAGAGAGGAAGAGAGAGAGGGAGAAAACGAGGGCCTGAACTAAGAGTGACTCTGTGAGTAGAGAGAAGGGGAAGGATGCAAAAGTTGTTAAGAAAGTAAAGGAGACAAAAGTATCAAGGGAAACTAAAAAATGTGCACCTCAGTGAGTACCTTTGAGGGAAACAGGGTTGCTTCCTCTTAGAAACAAGTAAGCTTGAAGGCAGAGCAGCTTTCAGGAGAAAGAGAATGAGTTTTAATTTGTTGTTCAGTGGTTTCAATCACGCTCAACTCCTTGTGACCTCCTTTGGGTCTTTTGGCAAAAATACTGGGATGATTTGCTATTTCCTTTTCCAGCTCATTTTATAGGTGAGGAAACTGAGGCAAAAGGGTTAAGTGACTTGACCAGGTCATACGGCTTGTCTGAAGCCAGATTTTAATTTAGGGAGATGAGTCTTCCTGACTCCAGATCCTGTATTCTATCTATGTGCTACCCAGCTGCCCTTGAGATTTAATGTAGACATGGTGAATTTGAGAATCCTGGGGGGCATCCTGGTAGTGATGCCCAGTTGGCAGTATTGGTGACAATGAGATGGGAGCTCACGAGAGAGATGGTGATACTGTGGCTCACATCTGAAATCCCTGATACTGGGGAAGCTAGTCGGGTGTTCTAAGCTGGAGCAGTCCAAACAAACTGTTGGGATGTCTGTGCCAAGTGATACCAAAATGGCCAGCCCCTAGGAGTGGGGCAGCACCAGGTTGTCCAAGGAAGGGTGGACCGGCCCAAGTGTAAAACAGAAAGGGTCGAAGGTCTGTGCTGCTTGAGCAAAACTGAGTGGTTCATACATTTCCTGCTGAGAACAGAAAAGATTAGAGAGACAAAGAGAGAGAGGGACACAGACAGAGAGAGAGAGACAGAATCAGAGAGAGACAGAGCGAGACAGAGACAGAAACAGAAACAGAGAGAGACAAAGAGAGACAGAGAGAGACAGAAACAGAAGACAGAGGGAGAGGGAGAACAGAGAGAAAGAGACAGAGACAGAAACAGAAAGAAAGAGACAGAGAGATATATATATATATATAGAGAGAGAGAGAAACAGAGAGATAGAGACAGAGACAGACAGAGATAGAGGGAGAGAGAGACAGAGACAAAGACAGACAGAAAGAGACAGAGAGACAGACAGAGAGAGATATTGAGATTTGGGAAGGAAGCGAAGACCAAGGAATGAGCCTTGGGAGAGACAACGGGAGGAAAATGGGTGCTGATATAGCAGAGAAAACTGAGAAGGGGGCAGTTGTATTTATTAATAAGGGAGAACAAGAAAAAAGCAGTATTCCCAAAGCAGAAGAATCAGAGTGTATCCTGGGAGGAGGGGCTGGTTGGCAAAGTCAAAAGAAGCACAAAGATCCTGGAGGCCGAGGACTGAGACAAAGTCCTGAGTTTTGACAATTGTGAGATCACTGCTGTAACCTTGAAGCAGATTTGACTTTTCTTGTTTTGCCCGGGGGAGGAGAGGAAGTAAAGGCCGGAGGATAGATAAATTTTTCTAGGAATTTGTATTAGGAAAGGAGGAGAGATAGAGGGAGATAGCTTGAGGGGAGGGCGATAGTGGGGTCAACTGAAGGTTCTAAGGTGGGAGAAATCTAGTTGGTTTTAGGGCAGAGGCCGGTATATAAGGAGAGTTTGAAGATGAGAAGGAGGAAGAAGAAATAGAAGAGACCAAATGGAGAAGAAATAGATCAGAAGTAGAGGAGTTAGCACTGGTAAGGAGAAGAGTTAATTGTTCCAAGGAGGATAGATTTCCATTTCCTTATTGATATTATCCTTTGGAAATTGAGGCAGTTAGGTGGTGCAGTGGAACCTGAATTAAAATCCTGCCTGTCACTTACTAGCTGTGTTATCCTAGATAAGTCATTTAACCTCTGACTGCCTTAATTTCCTTGCCTGTACGATGAGGATAGTAGTAACACCTACTTTCCAATATTTTTGTGAGGACAAAATAAGGTTTGTACAGTGCTTTGCAAACTTCAAAATGTCATATAAATACTAGCTATTAAAAATAAATTAATGCTAGCTATCATTATCCTTCATTTCTGTCTGAAATATCCTAATCACTTAAACCCCACCAGACTTTTTTTGTTTTGGTCACCAAGTAATTCATTTTTGGGGTCATATCTAATCTAATGAGGTCTGGAAGGGCTATGATCTATGTGAGTGGAGAAAGTAAATGAAATAAAGGGCCCTGGAAGTGATTATTTATTTTTAACAAACTCTGCCACAACCTACCAATTTGGATGCTCCTTGAGGTCTGTCCTATGGCCACATCACAATTAGTGTGAATAATGATTTCCCTAAAGTGGCTGCATGTATTTGAATTTGCACTATTTGAAGTTATAATTATATAAAATATGGTAATTGGTTCCAGTACAGTGAAAATGTGCACTGTGATTTAGAATACGGCAACCACTTCAGAGGATTCATTATTTGAAAGGATTTTACTGGTGTTAAGAAGCCCATTTATGCATGACTTTCCTGGGTGCTGTCCCAAGTTGGTAAAGCAGAGATAATGCATATTGGACCCCATTCCCTCTTCAAGCACATGTTGTCACAGGCCTAACTGAGAAGGAAAGGGAGTGAAGGGGAAATTTAAGGTCACTTGCAACTGCTCTACCATTTAATGATTTAAATGTTTCTAAAAATTTTCTTTTACTGCTCATGAGTAGATCTTGTTAGAGTAGAAGGATGAAATATATGGGTACAAGATATTCTCTAATCTCTAATACCAGAGTTGGCTACACAGCTGGTCAGAGCAAGGGAGGGCAGAGAAGTCTATTAGAGTTACATTCTTCAACTCTGCATCTTTGTTAAAAAACATTTTTCCCAATGCTATCTACATCCAGAGAAAGAACTATGGAGTCTGAATGCAGAATGAAGCGTATTATTTTCACTTTTTCCCCCTTTCCCATGGTTTTTCTTTTTTGTTCTGATTCTTCTTTCACAACATGACTAATGTAGAAATATGTTTGAAATGATTATACATGTATAATCTATATCAGATTGCTTGCTGCCTTAAGGAGGGAGAAAGTGAAGAGGAGGGAGAAAAACTAGAAATCAAAATCTTTTAAAAGTAAATGTTGAAAACTATGTTTACATGTAATTGGAAAAAAATAAAATGCTATTAAGGGAATCAAGGGAAAAACCTCATTTCCCCGCTTTGTATTTGTTTAAATAAAAAACTCAAACAAAAACCAAAAAAAACTTTAGAGAATCATAAAATGTTTGAGTTTAAAGGGCCTTCATTAGCTGTCTAGTCCAAATGATTCTTAAATTAAGTAATCCTCAATTTAGCATCCCCAACAGACTGTCATTCAACTTCTGCTTGAAGACCTCTGTTGTGAGGAAACCTCAGAATTAGGGTTAGAACAACTTCCATCTTTAGAAAATTTTCTCTGAAGTGGAGCCCAAATTTTCCTCTCTGTGGCTTCCATCCATTGTTTCTAGTTCTGCCCTCTGGGTATAAGCAGAATTAGTTTAATCTTCCTCAGTAGGATAGCCCTTCCCAAACTATTGTGCTCAGAATTGAACACAGCACTAGAGATGAGTCTGAACAAGGCAGCCTATCTATATGTTTATATTTACATACATACATATATTTATTTACTTATTAATCTGAAAAGAGAAGACCTTCAGAGTTTCTGCCCCTTCACTCAGGACCCAAACAATGACCTAGTGGTCTTGACTGGGACTCAGAGTGATTTGGCTTTAAGGCATGGTCCTTAAAAAAGAAATCTAGCTGGTAAACCCCAAAATAAAAAGTCCATTCATTGGTTCTGATGAAATCTTCTCCTTTTTGGTGGAGACAAATACCCTTCCCAGAATGAGGGAAGGGATGGAATTGGTGTAAATGCAAGAGAAATATACAGCTCTGCTTTCTCTCAATCTCATCTATTTTAAGGGAGCTTAAAACTTTTTTTATCTGTCACATCAAACTGTTGAATGATGTTGAGCTTGCATCCTAGTAAGAACCCAAATCTTTTTCAGATGAATTGATGAAATACAGGCCTTACCCACTTTTGGAGAAGTAATTCTAAAGCTGATTTTTTAAAACTTAAGTATAACTACATTTTCACCTATTGAATTGCCTAAACTACTTTAAAAGATAAACTTCTTTTATTATATTTCTTTTTATTAGATTTATCATATCACTGAATTTCTCCAAAGTATTCCTCTCTTTTCCTTTCCAAAAGAGCCATCCTTTATAACAAAGAATTTCTTAAAAAAAAAAAAAAAAAAAAAAGAGGAAGAGGGGGAAAAATTAAGAAAACCAATCAACACTTTGAAAAGTTCATGTTTCATGTTTCATTTGATGTTTCATGGTTTATGTAATGTCCTACCCATAGATTCCTAATTCTGCAAAGGAGGGGGAAAATGGGATGCATTTTCTCATGTCTCACCTTGTAGCCAAGGTTGGACTTTATAGTTTTACACTATTTGATTTCAGTTGTTTTGTGGCCTGTTCTTTTCATTTCTCTTGTTTTAGTTGTTATAGTGCTTTGGGTTCTGCTTACTTCATTTTACATAAGTTAATTTAAGTCCTTCCAAAACTCTCTGTAGTTATCATATTTGTCTTTTCCTTACATAGAGCACAGCAGTATCTCACTACAATTATATATCAGTTTGTTTAACCATACACTGGTTGATGGGTACTTCTTTCTTATCACAAAAGTGCTGTGAATATTTGAGTGTAGAAGGAACTTTTTTTTTTTTTTTGATTAGTGACTTCTTTGGAAATTGAGACATCTGGCTTTTTCCTGTCTGATAGTACCTCTTCCATCCTCTGAAATCTTTAAAATATTGAGTGATGCAGAAATTCCATCAGTGCCTAGTCCTCTTTGAGAACAAAGGACAAACAATAACCTCTGTGAGTAAAGCTGGCTAACAAATTGGTACTGGTCAGTTGGAAAACTCCCTCCTTCCTCCCTCCATTCCTCCATCCCTCCATTCTTCTTTTCCTTCCTTCCTTCTCTTTCCTCCCTCTGTTCACATAGGGTATCATACCCTTATCTACAAATGCTTTTAAAAACATTTTCCCCCTTTTTTTGTACTTCTGAATCCTCCCAAGATATCTTGAGGTTTACTGACTAGATTTCTTAAGGACCATTCCTTAAACCAAAACCAATCTGATTATCATTGACTGGCCATCAATAGGTCCCAGATCAAGCCCCATTTGGTCATTATTTGAGTCCTGATTGACACAGATTGTAAATATGAAACATCATTGCTTTGATCAGAAATCCTGAGGGTCTTCCCTTCCCAGATTGATTGATTTACTTAGTTTATTTATTTATTTTTTTTGGCCTAGATGAAAGAGAAAATTCTTTGCCTAAACTTCTAACCAGGGTTAATCATTGACTGGGTGCAGCAGCCTCAGTCACACTGAGACCCATTGAAGACCTTAGCTTAAAAAGGCCACTGTCTCCCACTGCAGCCAGGCTCATCTCCAGTCGTCCTGATCTGTATCTGGCCACTGGACCCAGTTGGCTCTGGAGGGGAAGGTGAGCCAGGTGACCCTGCCTAGCCCTCCCTCACTTAAATCCAGTTCACTTGCATTTCATGGCATTACCATTTAAGGATGGGGACAAACAAGAACAACAATCTTGCCCAGCAGTGAGTTTCTCTGCTGTAGGGAAAATAAGATCCAGAATAGAATTTTACCCTGTTGATTTTTCCATATTTTGAAGGGGTTTTGACTAGAAAAAATCTGAGGGTCTTCCCTTCAGACTAATTCTTTTATTAAAGCAAACAAGACCAATTTTTACCTCAATTCTTCCTAAGCCTTTAATTATTGAATTGGGTATTGCCTCAGACAAACTGAGACTTGGGAAAAACCTATGCTTAAAATAACCAAGACGTCTCATTGCACCAGGGCCATAATCAGTCACTTTGACTTATATCTTACTACTGGACTCTGATGACTTTGAAGAAGAGAGTAAGATTGATGATTTTGCATAGCTCTGCCTCACTTAAATCCAATTCACTCAAAAGTCAAGACATCATCCTTCTGATGTCATTGATGTTCTTCAAGAATGAAAGATGGGGGCAGCTAGGTGGTGCAGTGGATGGAGCACTAGCCCTGAAGTCAGGAGGACCTGAGTTCAAATGTGACCTTGGACACTTTAACACTTCCTAGCTGTGTGACCCTGAGCAAGTCACTTAATCCCAAATGCCTGAGCAAAAAAAAAAAAAAAAAAAAAAAAGGAATGAAGGAAGAACAGCAACATTTTTAAGATTTTTAAAAATTATCTAAGCTAATTGAAACCCTCCATCATCACTGCTGTGCCTTGCAAATCAGTTTTCTAAGTTTCATATACATTTTCTCTTACTGCCCAGGTGATCTGTTGCATCTCTATTAATCTTCACCCTGATGATTTACATTATATTTCTCCCCTGTGATTTCCATATTTCTTCACATGAATATAGTTTTTAAATAGACAATGCTTTATTTTACATCTGTTGCTTGCATAGTGGTATATAGCATGTATAGGGAGTTGTACAACATAAGTAGAAGTTGTAACACAAGGTTTCCTTAAAGAGTTTACAACTTCATAGGGAGACAAGACAAGAATAAATAAACAAAACATAAAGATTCATAAAAGCACAAGACCCAGAAGAAATATATAAACATAGTTTATATGTGAGTCGTAAAGGTTAGTACAAAGTTGTAAAGGTAAGTATGAAAAGCATAGACTAATTTGAGAGGAGTATGAGTTTGACAAGGTTTTGCATAGGAGAGAAATTTCAAATACAGTTTTGTACAGTTTTCAAATACAGAGACCTGGATAGTTTGGGGGAGTGAAAATCATGGCGGGCAAGAGAATAGCATTTATTATGGTAGAACAAGCTGAGGAATATGTGCGTGGTAGAAATGAGTATAAGTATAGATGTTGTTGGCTGGAGAAAAAGTCAAAAGCTGTGGTGGCAGATCTGGAGAGAAGGAAGACAAGAGGAGACTAAGGCAGCTGGCTGTAGGCCTTCTGACAGTGTGGCACAGTGAGAATAATTAGATGATGCTATTTGGCCAAAGCACAGATTGAGAAAATTATTATGATAATTAAAGATAAGAATAACATAGAAGCAGATGAATAAATAAATAAAAAGATAAATTACAAGATAAGTAAATATTGGACAAGGCTACTCTGCTCCTTCTTTTACCTATTAGTTTTCTTTGAATAAAGAATATTTATCTAGAGCCATATTTCTGCCATCCATTTCATCCTGCCAAGTCTCAGTGAAACCTATGAAGTCAGATTTGCTAACTCATGTTAGGACTTTACAAATATTATCTCATTTGATTTTCACAACAACTCTAGGGCTTAGATGCTATTATTATCCTGTTTAACAACTGAAGAAACTGAGGCAGACAGTGATTAAGTCACTTGCCCAGTAGCACATAGCTAGTAAGTATCTGAGGCTAGTTTTGAACTCAGAGCTTCCTGATTCAAAGCCTAACGCTATTTACTGTGACACCTTTCTATATTGTCTAGTTTTGTAGGTAGATAGATTCAGTTTCTCTCTCTCTATTTGCTTCCCTCTGCTTAATCATCTGTTTGCCTATCCATTCACTTGTCAATTATCTGTCTCCCTCTGCCAATCTATCTGCTAATCTGTCTGTCTGTCTATCTATCTATCTATCTGCCTATCTTTTTACAGTTTTCTCTCTACCCCCATTCTTTGGATTTGATAAATACTATCTTATCAAGTTTTGTCAAGTCCATCTCTGCTCAGGACCTGTCATTCCTATATTTTAAGCTGTGGTTCAGAGATTCATATCCCATTCTCAGATACCACTGTTCATTTTCCAAATCCATTTTCCTGTTCTGATCCTCTTACCATCAATGAGCAACAGTAGGAAAAGTACACCACCAGAATCAGTTATAATCATTCTTATTCTGTATAGTAAGAATTGTAGAAGAAATGTAAGGCTGTCAGTGCTACCTGCAGTAGGATTTAATTCCATGGTATTTTTCATGGTGGAATGTCATATTCAATTTGTGGACATTTAGAAGCTGCATTTAATATCGAATGACTTAAAAAGTTTATCATCAATAATGGAATATTGAGTTCAGGTTATTAAGTTGCAACTCAGCTGGGTTTGTTGTGAATGGAATACTTCAACTTCCATCCTTTAAAATAATCTGTAATATTAGGTCCACCTCTGGGTGGTTTAGAGGGGACTAGGATCTTAAAGACTATTGCTAATGGAACACAAATGCTGATGGGCCATACCAAGCTGGAAGAGGCTCTAAGCCTGGGCTTGATGATGTATTATGTATTTGTTATCTGAAAACTAACCTCTTAAGTGTGAACTAAGAAAGTTGGCTACTAGGTGATGAACTTTTTTTTTTTTTTTTTAAATCCACAGCAAACTGTTAGTAAATGTGATTTCAGGGAGTATTGCCATCTATAAAATTGTGGATCTTTTGATTTACATAACATTAGTCCAACCAGTCCCAGTCCCTCTTAGGGATTAGATTTTGAGCTAAGGAAGATACTGCCCTACTTAGAGCAAGCAGATTTAGAAGGTCACTAAGCCAAGGAAACATATTTTACAGAGTCAAAAACACCTGCTTCATGAGGCACTAAGCAATATATAAAGGCAGCCAGGTAGGGCAGGGATTAGAGTACTGGGCCTAGACCAGAAGCTTTGTATGTTGTTCACTTTGAGGTTTTCTTGGCAGAGAGACTGGAATGGTTTGCCATTCTTTTCTTCAGCTCATTTTACAGATGAGGAAACTGAGGCAAACCAAGTGAAGTGAATTACCCAGGGTCATCCAACTAGGATGAGTCTGAGGCCATTTTTAAACTCAGGAAGAGGAGTCTTCCTGGCTCTAGGCCTAGAGCTCAAGCCACTCTGCCACCAACCTGCCCCTATTGACCTTAGGTAAATATTAAAGTTTGTTTGACCAGCCATCCAACAGGATAATGAGGCTTCAATGTGTAGTGAAGAGAAGTGAAGACTGAGGGGAAAGACATTAGAATAATTAAACACAGAAAGAAACAATTTGTGATAGGGTTTGTGAAGGCATAAAAAATTACATGTCAGAACACATGTAATATGTTGAAATTAAATCTCATGGATTTATATTAGTGAGGTCTCTTGTATTTTAAAAATACTTTAATTCTTCTCTAATTCTTATTCTTCTCTAAAATATAATGTTCTCTGGAAGTAGGTTTCTTGGAGGAGGGGGTTCTGGGAGCAGCCTTCACTTCAGATTCAGTAATCACCCCAAATGCAGCCAGGAGTTAAAGTCCAAATCCTTTATTGTCTCCTTCATAGTCTTATCTCCTTCACTTGGGGCTCGCTAGTTTTCATTAGAGGCCTTCTTCTGTAGTTTTAGTTCCAAGAGCATAAGCTGCCTTCTCTGGCTTGTGAATCTCCTCGACTGAATCCTGGTTGAGGCTCTGAGAACTTCTAGTGGGCTTGTCCTTTCTGGCCCTGACAGCTCCTCCTTATATGTCCCATACTGAGTATACACCAATCATTATATCACTAGGAAACCATTATTTGTTGTAGGATTAAATCAAGGCTAAATTAGATTTAACCATTGTCTTCTCAATTCCACTTACTTAGCACCTTGTAAGAATCATAACAGGGACCCACATGTGCAAAAATGTTTGCAGCAGCCCTCTTTGTAGTGGCCAGAAACTGGACACTGAGGAGATGCCCATCAATTGGAGAATGGCTGGGTAAATTATGGTATATGAATATTATGGAATGTTGTTGTTCTATAAGAAATGACCAGCAGGAGGATTTCAGGGAGGCCTGGAGAGACTTACGTGACTAATGGCTAAGTGAAATGAGCAGAACCAGGGGATTATCGTACATGGCAACAACAAAACTATATGATGATCAGTTCTGATGGACTTGGCTCTTTTCAGTAATGAGATGATTCAGGCCAGTTCCAATGACTTTGTCATGAAGAGAGCCACCTGCACCCAGAGAGAGAGAGGACTGTGGGAACTAAGTGTGGTTCACAACAGCGCATTTTCATTCTTTCTGTTGTTGTTTGCTTGAATTTTGTTTTCTTTCTCATTTTTTCCTTTTTGATCTGATTTTTCTTGTTGGCATGATAATCGTGAAAATATGTATAGAGAAATTATATATAGTTAATATATATTGGATTACTTGTCATCTAGGGGAGGGAGAGAAAAAATTTGGAACACAAGGTTTTGCAAGAGTAAATGATGAAAATTATCTAGGCATATAGAGAAATAAAAAGCTTTAATAAAAAAATTTAAAAATACTATGCTACAGCTCATTTCATTTTATCTTCACTATATCCCTGTGAGGTAGATAGAACCAATCCACACTCCTCATGTACAGAGAAGAAAACGGAGGCTCTGGTTAAGTGACTTACTCATCCACATCAGAAAGTAACAGAATTGGGCCAAGGGACCCAGGCCTGCTAAATCACTCTTCTCTCCATTCTACCCCATGGCTTTGACAACCTGAACAGCTGCTATGTGGTGAGACAGAGAAGGACGATGGATTGGTTATAAGCAAGTTGGATAGAAAAAATGCTTGAAAAACCTACCACAACACAAACACACAGCAACGTACATTGTGGTTGGAGTCTGGGGAGCAACGGCCGCTGACAGCAATGTAGTAAGAAAGAGGGGGTTCCCTGAGAGAAAGGCCCAGGTGTAGCATAGAGAGCCTAGCTACCAAAAGTAGGTAGCTCTTTAAGGCGACCTTACAGTCATTGCCTTAGGGGAGAAGGGATAACGCCGGTCTTTTCTTTTTTTTGACCATTCTAAAGGAGTTGTTAGAAGTGGATAGAGTACAGACTGGGAGATATGAAAACTGAGTTCAAATCCAGCTTCAGATCCCTATTAGCTCTGGACAAGGAATTTAACCTCAGTCAGCCTCAGTTTTCTCAATGGAGAAATGGGAATAATAACAGCACCTCCCTTTAAGGGTCATTACAAAGATCAAATATGGTAATATTTGTCAGTTCTACTTAGCACAGTGCCTGGCACATAGTAGGTGCTATATAAATGCTGGCTAGTATTGTTGTAGCACTATCAAGGGAATCATTTAAAATTATAATTTAGAATTTCCAATTCTGCTGCAGTAGATACAATAAATGCTACCCTTTATTTGCAAACTGTAGTCACAGCATTTTTGCTTTTATAAACTTACAGAACTGGAAGATTTTTGCTTATGCTTACATTTTCTATTCATAAACTATCTCTTTTATGTGCAAAAATCAATATTTTATGGTATAATCTCTATGGAGGTTAAATACTACAGCCCTCCTCATATTGGTTAAAGAAAATCTACGTGTTGCAAAACACTGATGAGGCCAAGGAAAAAACCCCTGTAAGTGAAGTTTTTCTAAACCTCTCTGGGAAATTCAACTTTTAATCATTGGGCTTTTTATTTTATAGATCTGCAGGGGAAGAATGTGAGTAGTTGCTGGAGTTTAAATACAGTCCAGAGTCTACTCCCAAAGTAGATTACCATTGTTCACATTTGAGGAAAAGAAGGAAATAAAAGAGACTTATCATTGTCTTCACACACAGGAGCATACTGTTGCAAGGACTGGTATGTTACCGACAGTTCTCTTTACACTTAATGTGTGCAAAAAAGTGGTCTCTGATCTCTTGGTGCAGCTGTTGCTTGTAGCACCTGGCATTGCTTCGATTTTGCTTTTGAGATTCATAGGCAACCTTTAAAGTCTTTGCTCCAAATATATTGTGATTGCTGCATTCCAAGTTGATTTTTTTTTTTTTTTCATCAATCTGTACTGTGTTAAGTTGTGCTTCACTGTTTCTATCTATTGGTCTTTCACTGGTGAAAGTGCTGGTAAGTTTAGGGTCACTAATCATTTACAGAAAAGTCAGAAAGAGTCTTTTGGGAATGTTTAAGAGGAAAACTGGGTGGCTCAGTGGATAGAGTGCCTGCCTTGGGCTCCGGAGAGCCTGAGTTCAAATGTGATCTTAGATACTTACTGGCTGTGTGATCCTGGGAAGTCATATAAATCCTAGTTTCCTCATATATAAAATGAGCTGGAGAAGGAAAGGACAGACCACTCTAGCATCTCTGCCATGAAAAGCCCAAATGGGGTCATGAAGACTTGGACATGATCCAAATGACACGAGGAAAACAGAGATTTTTGAGAAGGGCAGGTGGTCTTTGTCCCTTCTATCTCCTCAAGGTCAAGCCTAAATTGCAATGGTTTTGATACTAGCTTGAAAAATCCACAAGGGTACTTTTGATTATAGTATAAGAAATTGAGGGAATTACATAACTATCTATAGTATGAGATGAAGGATAAGAAGAGAGTGAGAGAGAGAGAGAGAGAGAGAGAGAGGAAATGGGGAATGCTAGGGAGGGAGTAAATCATATTTGGAAGGAAAAACTATGTGAGCTAGGCTTTTTTGATGGGAAACTTTGGATGTCTTGGAGCATCCCATCTATCCTTATTGTACCCCAGGTTAATTGTGAATCTGAGATGGGGGTAAAGCTGGAATGGCAACTGTGGCAGCATACTGGGGTCTCCTTCCTTGCTTTTTTTCGTAAAAGGCTAGGAAATAATATTAAGACAATGATTTTGTCCAAAGTCCTTGATCTGAGCTGAATGAGAAACTTTATCAGTATTTCCTTTATCAAATATGTCAGAAACAAACTTACTAATTAAATTCTAAACATGGTTGCTTGAAGAGAAATGTCAAAAGGGCAAAAATTCTCCATGACTTTGAAAAATCTCTCTGACACAAGCCATGTTATAATTACAGTGTTCAAGAACTTACTACAGACACACTTTTACCAAATGATCAGAGTATTGTTGTTTTCCACAGAAGAAAGGAAAAGATGCTATCTAAAAGACCCACAGACAGGAAAAGTTTTTGTTTCTTCCTTCCTCTGACTTTTCAGTTAACCATGGGTGTGATTATCTCTCTGTTCTTTCCTCATTCTTTACTTCTTCAATATCTTAGAGGATCATGAATTTATTTAGTGTTGGAAGGTGCCTAGGAGGCCATAGAGTCCAACTCCCTCAATTTCTAGATAAGAAAATTGAGGCACAATGTCTTGGGGACTTGTTCAAGGTCACACAGCTAGTAGGTGTCTGAGGTGGGCTCACTACCTGACTCCAGATTCATGTCCTATCAACCATACCATTCTACCTCTCAAAGATGGGCCTGTGTCAGAAGTGTTTTCTGCTCTGGAACAGCGAAGGTGATTGTAAAGGCTGTCTTATGTTTTCCCTGGGTCAGTATGCCTTCTATTCAATGGAAATAAATCCACCACCCATGCTGCTCCGAGCACACAGAAACCAGAGACTCTGCTCTGTTTCTCTGCATTAGGCATGTTTGCATAGGGTCTGGTTTTCCTCTAAGGCTTCATGAAGCTTCTGAGTTTTATGTGACATCTCTAGGTGACAAACTTTTGTCACAATTTAGATGTTTTGTTTCCCCCCTGCAGGCCCTGCTTCAACAATACTCTGGCCTTGGGGGTTCTAATACATGTTTAAATGGTTCACGTCTCTGATTTGCTTTAGCTTGAAGAACAGGTACTTAGGGTGCTGCATCTGAATATACCACCAGGTGGAGTTGCAAGCTCTGAACTGTCATCTTGAGGAAGTGTGCAGGTATGAGCAGCTCCTGGATGCTCTAGGGCCTTTTGGGAGTGTGCAGATGGGACGGCCTTTCCTTTCCTGACACATTCTAGTTTTCTCTCCAGAATAAGATAGGAATAAATATGATTAACCCATGACTTGGCTCTTAATCCATTGAGACTCTTCTTTCTTTCTCAACTTTATGTAAAAATAAAGAATAACTATCTTCAGTAGACTTTACTAATGTATAAGTAGGATGAACAAAGTTTGGTTTAAAAGAAATGAAGTCATTCCTGAACAATGTGAAATTTTGACTGTCCTAGCTTCTTTTAAATTAATAATGTAAGCTTTTAAGCTGCCCAAGTGGTAGTGTCCCACCATATCTAGTAATACCTGAATGGCAGTTTCTCTCTCTCCCCTGCTAAAAGTCTTTTGCAATTGGTGTTTCCTAGGAAAGCATTTTCTAGTGTTTTGCCTTCATAGTTTCATTGTTCCGTAGCCCAGAGCTTTAGCAGGGTGTAGTTTTTCATTGGAGACACCACCATTTTTTGATATTCTTGTGGGAACAGATTTCTAGATGATTATGTATCATAATTTTCTAAGCTGGTATTTACTTTTGCAACTGAATCACAAGGAGAATAATAGATTTAGAGTTGAGGTTGATCTTAAGAGATTATCTAGTCAAGTTATTTTACAATTGAAGACCCAAAGTCACATAGTAGTAAGTGAAAGTAATGGGATTTAAATCATTGTAAAAATTTTTTTTAAAATGCTATATTATATTTTAGGGGAAGAGATTATCTTACATTAGTTAATAAAGTTGTTAGAAAAGAAGGAAACTCATTTGATAATTTGGGCTATCCCCAAAAGATCTCAGTTTCAATGGAGGATGATTTGACCAAGATCTCTGATAATCCTATTGAGTGGCTGGAAACTCCAAGATAAGTACTCTCTTTTCAACTGGAAATTTAAACTCTGGGCATTGACAACTTTGAAGAAATCTCATTCAATTTTGAATACAAGGGGGAGCCTCAGAAGACTAATAAAAGGCAACCCCAAATCTTTGCAGAAGTCATAAACAGGATTATGTTTTGCCAAGGAAACTCTCTTCTTGGCAAAGCTGCCTGACAGGACTCTTGCCCACTGTGAAGATATTCTCTTCTCAGTGTTAACCATTGTTATTTCCCTAACAGGACCTTTTTTACCCACTAAGAAGTCTGTCTTCCTAGGAAAGCATGCTTCTCAGTGCCAACAATAAAATTTCCTTTTGCCATAGATTTTCTTTTTCTTTTTTTTAAATTTTATTTTATAATAACTTTATATTGACAGAATCCATGCCAGGGTAATTTTTTTTTACAACATTATCCCTTGCACTCGCTTCTGTTCCGATTTTTCCCCTCCCTCCCTTCACCCTCTCCCCCAGATAGCAAGCAGTCCTATATATGTTAGATATGTTGCAGTATAACCTAGATACAATATATGTTTGCAGAACTGAACAGTTCTCTTGTTACACAGAGAGAATTGGATTCAGAAGGTAAAAATAACCCGGGAAGAAAAACAAAAATGCAAATAGTTCACATTCATTTCCCAGTGTTCTTTCTTTGAGTGTAGTTGCTTCTGTCCATCATTTATCAATTGAAACTCAGTTAGGTCTCTTTGTCAAAGAAATCCACTTCCATCAGAATACATCCTCATATAATATCATTGTCGAAGTGTATAATGATCTCTTGGTTCTGCTCATTTCACTTAGCATCAGTTCATGTAAGTCTCTCCAAACCTCTCTGTATTCATCCTGCTGGTCATTTCTTACAGAACAATAATATTCCATAACATTCATATACCACAATTTACCCAGCCATTCTCCAATTGATGGGCATCCATTCAATTTCCAGTTTCTAGCCACTACAAACAGGGCTGCCACAAACATTTTGGCACATACGGGTCCCTTTCCCTTCTTTAGTATCTCTTTGGGGTATAAGCCCAGTAGAAACACTGCTGGATCAAAGGGTATGCACAGTTTGATAACTTTTTGTTTGCCATAGATTTTCAGGTTTGTGAATTCTTTCGCATAGGACCTGTGACAACCAGAGGAGATTCCTCACCCCAATTCTCGACCCTAGCCTCATCATTTGCACCTCATCAATGGGACTTGGAAAGTTAGTCTATTCTAGGAATTGGCAGAGAGGACTATGAAAAATGAGCAAAGGCACAGAGATAGGAAAAAGCATTGTAAGAGCATGACAAAGGAAAAAGTCTCAGTTTATTAAGCACCTACTAAGTGCTTGATACAGTGCTAAGGACTTTTCAAATAGTACCTCATTTGATCCTCACAACAATCCTGGAATTGTTATCTTCATTTTACAGATGGGAAAATTGAAGCAGATAGCAAGTATCTGAGACTAGATTTGAACTCCAGATTCAGTGAAGTAGCTGCTCAGATTTACAAGATACTTAACTGTTGTGCCACAGTTCTCTTTTATTGTCCTGACTCAATTTCCCTAAATTGTTCTGCCTCAGTCTCCCTAATTGGTTCTGCTCAGCTTCCTTAATTGTTCTGCCTCAATCCCCTTAGTTGCAAACCTCCCCCCCCCTCGTCAAGTTCATTAAGACTGGTATAACTCAGAGGTTATAAATTGTCAATGTATATACTCAAAAAGGGGGAGTCCAGACTTTGTCTTTAGCCAGACACTTTCTTACCTCCCCATTAGTAAGACTTTATGGTCCTACCCTTCAACCTGTCAGAACCAGATTAATGGTTCCTGCCTGGAGATTTGGACTCCACCTCCCTCCCTTTGTTTAGCTACTGTGTATAAATGTCATTGAAAACTCACATTCTCTGCTGGATGTTGAATTCTTGGAGACAATAGTCTCATTCAGCCCTGGGACCAAATCATGGATTCATTTGGTCCCAGTAAATTTCTTCCTTTCAAAAAAAAAAAAAATTGAATACTCTCTAATCTCTATCTTGCCTCAGTTTCTCCGGCATTACATTACTTGTTAGGCCATTAACATTCTCCTAGTTCTTTCCTAGACTATATGCAAAACCTTTTTTGGGCTCCCAGGACTCTCCAAAATGACTAAAGGGAGAAGCTGTTGTCAAACTGAGCCTCAGTTTTTGCATTTATATGGACCTGCCTCCCTCATTCAGGGGATGGTATCAAGTAATTATAGTTATATAGATAAGTTTTGTGCCTTTATTTAGTACATTCTCTACCAATATGACAGAAGTTAAGTCAAATACCAGAGCTTTTAAATTAGGTTAGGGATTCTTAAATTGAGTTCTATGGGTCATTAGATTAGATTGGGTGGTCTGTAACCTTGCATGGGGGAAAATTAGTATCTTTAATTCAATTTAAGTGATTTCCTTTGTAATCCTACAGATTTTGTTTTATGATTTTAAAAACATTCTGAGAAAGGCTCCATACATTTCTCCAGATTACTACAAGGGTCTGTCACACAAAAAAGATTAAGAACTCCTATGCTATACTTTCTCTTGATGATCTCATCTACTCCTATGGATTCAACTATCTCTGTGTAAATGAATCTGAAAGCTATATATCTAACATTCCTTCATCATCTAAGGCTGAGAGCAGAGAAAATTGAGAGGAGGGCTATAAGCTAGGTACTAAAGTCTTAAAAAGTTGAAGCAATGACAGAGATGAAGGTCAATACATGAGATTAATGATGATGGGCCAAGCAGTTTTCATCATGATCCCTGGAAGAGGAAAAATCTTTGAGATGTGATATGATGAGCAATGTAACAGAACTGTGTTGCGAAGATCTTGTGTGAGATGGACTTGGGTTGGGAAAATCCTGAATCTCAACCCCTCCAGGCCTCTGGGAACGTTCCCATCTCCCTACCTGGTATCCACAAGAAACTCCAACCCCCAATTGATCTGGGAACCACTTTGGTCTGGGGAAACAATCACCACCCATTATTGACTTGGAAATTAGTCCCTCAATTCATCTGGAGATTGCTCCCTAATCCCAAACCATAGAAGACTAAATAAAATCAAAACTCTGTACCCCAAATTTAGCTATCTTCCTAATCAGGAAGCAGCCCACTGAGAGAAATATTTTCTCCGTGAGAATAACCCATTTTGCCAAACCTTGCTTGCAGAATGGGAGTGCAAATTCTTTTGCAAAACCTGTGACACTGGCCTGCGGACCCTCCAGGCTCCCATCACTATTAGGGTATCCTCACCCCTCAACAATAGTATTGGGGAAACAGTCTAGAAATGGGAGGAGACAGCTAGGCAGTTCAATGGATAGAGTTCTGGGCCTGGAATCAGGAAAAATTGAGTTCAAATCTTGCTTCAGATACATACTAGTTGTGTAATCCTGAGTAAGTAACTTAATTTCTGTTTGTCTTAATCCATTGGAGAAAGAAATGGCAATATTTTTGTCAAGAAAACCCCATGGATAGGATTGGTGTATTATGGTTCACAGGGTCACAAAGAATGGGATAGAACTAAATAACTGCTAGCGGTAGGAAGGGGAAAGAGAAAGGGAATAAACATTTAGATGGCACTTACTACTATATACAATTTATGTGCTAAGTGCTTTACAAATCTGACATAAATGATACTAGAACAATGAGTATGTCCACTCTTCTTCCTAGTTCTATGAATTGGTATGAGTGGGTTGTGGAATGAGGAGTGGTTGTTAGCATTGAAAAAGACTGCAAGTAATGTATTATCTTCAAGGGAGATCCAGTTTTCAGCTGAAGTTTTGACTTCCAGTCTTGCTTTTGCCATATACTCTGTGATTTTGTGGAAATCATTTAATTTCTTTGCTGAGAATACAAACATAAGTGAAAAAACGGTACTTGCCTTCAAGGAGCTTATGTTCTAATGTGGAAGTTGAAAGGTGGGAAAAGGGAGGAGAGAGAAGAAAAGGTATTTTTGTGACATCATCCTGGAAAAAAGACACTTAGAGTTAGGAATAGAGTCCTCAAGGAGGAAAAAAAGAATTGTGAGAAATGGCTGGGCATTTTGAATTTCCACAGTTATGAAAATCAAATTGGAGAATTGAAACTTAAATTAGAAAACTGAAACCCACAAGGACATTAAAGAACAAACAAGGATGGAAGTTTATCTCCCGCCCAAAGAATGTAAGTTCCTAAGGGGCAGGGACTGACTTTTGTAATGAAGGGTGGTTGCCGGCGATTTGAAAAGAATCTTTTGTTCTTTGTTCTAAGTCCTCCTCTCTTCTCCCTTCTAGCATGGAAGCCTTTTGGGGCAGAGACTGGCTATGTAATGAGGGGGTGGAGATTCTTGTCCTGTAACTTCAGCAACGTCCAATTAATGGGGAATCAGGGGAGGGACTTGCACTTCAGGATAGGAAATAAAATGCTGCCTTTGGAATTTCAAAGGTCTTTCTACTCACCTGGGGACCTATTCTTGCAAGGATGTAAAATAAATCTTTCCTGCATTCATCAGTGAGTCAGTGGAATTCTTGGTAAGATATTTTGTTTCTTACAGGAACGAACATGAATCACCTGAGCGACTTTCCTTTCCAGTTCTGAGAGGAACGGAAAAGGCTTCAAGGTAATCTTCCAAGGTGAAAAAATTTGGGGGCTACATATGTCATCTTGGGTAAGTCATTGAATTTATGTAACCTCAATTTCCTAATCTTTAAGATGGGGGAATTGGATTCCAAGACCTCTAAAATCCCCATAAGCTCTAAAGTTCATATTCTCTTTTTACTCACCATTTTTAGTTATCTGCAAACTCTTTAAAGTATAAAACAAGATTTATTAAAGTTATCTTGAAATGCTATTGATCAAAGCAATATTGGATTTTCTAAAGCTCACAATTGGCCATATTTTCAAGATTAGGAATGGATAAGACAATTAACAAGCATTTAATGTATACAAGGCACTGTGGTAGGTTCTAGGGATACAAAGCCAAAAATGACAAGGTCCTCACCTTCCGGATCTTACTCTATTGAGGAAAACTGCTTGTATACTTAAGCAAATACAAAGTAAATGCTAGATCTTTTTTTGGAGTGAGATGGATAAGCACTAACAATAATGGGAATCAGAAAAGGCAGGGGGGGGGGTGGGATTTAGAAGAAGCTGGGAATTCTATGGTGAAAAGCTCAGGAGGCTTCATCAAGCATCAAGAATTAAATACAAAGAAGGAATAGGAATGGGAGGTGACATTGTATGTGTAAGAAACTAGAAGGTCAGATTATTTGGATTGTAGAGTTTGTGAAGAAGAGTAACGTCTGATAAATCCGGTTGACAAAAAAAAAAAAAAAAAAACATTACTTAGTGCTAAGTGTTGTTTTTCAATCCTGTCTCACTCTTTGTGACCCCATTGGGGTTTTCTCATAGCCCAGTGTTCTGTCCACTTCACTATCTACTTTATCTGTTCTAAAATACTTGGTTTGCTTTCAGGAAATCATATTTACTGTCTCCCTCTTCCCCTAGAAACCTATAAATAGGGTAAAAAAAAAAAGGAGACTAAAGCAGTTATCTTAAGGTGTCATGAGAGAGTCCATCAAAAAAGACCTGATTAAAATGTGACAATTTACTGATGATGTGACAGGTTAAAAATCACATTTTCAATATGCACATTAAGTAAATAAAGAGGGGGGTACTTAGTGTCTGCTATGTTTTTATGTATAATGCAATCAGTTTTCACTATGGGCTATACTTCTGGGGGCAGGAATGCCTTAGGCTGGCATATTCATTTAGCATATGACTCATTCAATCTGGTAACATAACAGAAATGTCTACCAACTAATGAATTGTGAAAGAACCACAACATTTCTCCCCCTCGGGTTTCCACCTACGAAATTGTCACAAAATAATGTTAATGTCATGAAACCTAGTTAGAATGAAAAAGTGTTGCTAACTAGAATCCAGTCTGTCTGCCTTTTATAATCTAACCAGTAGCATTTGATCAAATTCTTCTGAGGCTATACTATTCGACGTTGTCAGAATGCTGGGAACTGTAACAAGAAAATAGATTTTTTTCAACTGAAATTAGCATTTATTTATTTCATTTCTTATTTTTATAATGGTCACACGAAGAGTAAAGTAACTCTGTACCATGAACATCCCAGCTGACTTTTCTCAATGAATTTTATGTTATGCTGAATTTAAATTGCATTAAAGAAAAAATGATGTAATAATGTGTGCACAAAAGAAAAATAATACGTAGAAATGAACAATCCATACAGATTAGCAACACTTGATCCAGGAAAAGAACATATTAACTTTTATCCTTTCGGCTAATCTTAATTAACCATTTTAGAAATTTGGACTGAAATTTCTGACAAGAATCCTAGACTGTTAAGTCTGGGAGAAATTAGTTACTTCATTTCTTTCATTTTACAAAGGAAGAAGCTGAACTCAGAATTAAGTGAGACGGCTTGTTTGGTCATCCAGAGCTCAAGGCAGACAGGGATGAGGGCTCAAATGTTTTTCCACTTTAACAAAACACTTCCTCAGAGAAACAAATTAAATGCACACTGCAAATGTTCCTGTCCAGGAACTGGACCACCCTCTGTTAAACACTGATACTCTATTTGAGTGAGTGTTCCAAAAAACTTTGACTCTATTTTTCAAACCTGGCACAATGGAAAGAAAGGGTGTAAGTTTTAGAATCAGATTTTGAGTTTAGAACTTGCCTTGGAGGTAGTGCAATGGATAGAGCTCTTCAAGTAAGAAGGATCTGAGTTCAAATTTGACCCTGGGCTTAACTTGGATTGCCTCCCCCCAAACCCAACTTGCCTCTCAATTGCTACGTATCCTCATATAAGTCATTAAATTTCTGTAACCTCATTTTTTCTCATCCTTGAAATGAGGTTGTTGTTAAATCATTTCAGTCACGTGCAACTCTCTGTCCCCATTTGGGGTTTTCTTGCAAAGATACTGGAATGATTCAGTATTTCCTTCAACTCATTTTACCAATGAGAAAACCTAGGCAAACAGAGTTAAATGACTTGCCCAGGGTCACACAGCTAGTGTGCCAATTTGAATTCAAGCAGATAGATGTCTTCTTGACTCCAAGAAATGGTCTTTTTTTTAGATTCCTTGGGAGTTCTAAATCTATGATTCCATGCTCCTAAGGATTCATGAACTTACATCCTTAAATCTATGATCTTATGAACCCTGAAAAGTGTTATATATTGTGTATGATATGTGAATATGGTGTATGCAAGAGTTAGCAAAATAAAACTATGTGTCCCCTTTTAGTTTGATTATAAATAGTACTGTTTCAGAAAAGGGGGAGCATGGATCTAATTTATTTTTATTTTTAAATCGTATTTTATTTTTTCCTCACTTAGATGTCAAGAAAATTTTTAGCATTCCTTTTTTTTTTTTTACAAGATTTTGAGTTTTAAATTTTTCTGCCTTCCTCCTCCTTCCCTCATCTGAAAATGGTAGGCAGTTTGCTATAGTTTATACATGTGCTATCATGTAAAACATGTTTCCATATTAGTCACAGTTTTGAAAGAAACAGATCAAAAGGGAAAAAAAAATCACAAGAAAGAATAAAGTAAGTGGGAAAAAATTGTGCCTCAATCTGCATTCAGAATCCATTAGTTCTTTTTTTTTTTTAATTTTATTGAGTTTTTTTTATATATATATATTATATATATATATATATATATATATATATATATATATATATATATATATATATATATATATATAGCTTTTTATTTACAAATTATATGCATGGGTAATTTTACAGTATTGACAATTGCCAAACCTTTTGTTCCACTTTTTCCCCTCCTTCCCCCCATTCCCTTCCCCCAATAGCAGGTTGACCAATACATGTTAAATATGATAAAGCATAAATTAAATACAATATAAGTATACATGTCTTAACAGTTATTTTGCTGTATGGAAAGAATCAGACTTTGAAATAGTGTACTATTAGCCTGTAAAGGAAATCAAAAATGCAGGCGGACAAAAATAGAAGGATTGGGGATTCTATGTAATGGTTCATAGTCATCTCCCAGAGTTCTTTCGCTGGGTGTATCTGGTTCAGTTCATTATTGCTCTATTGGAACTGATTTGGTTCATCTCATTGTTGAAGAGGGCAAAGTCCATCAGAATTGATCATCATATAGTATTGTTGTTGAAGTATATAATAATCTTGTGGTCCTGCTCATTTCACTCGGCATCAGTTCATGTAAGTCTCTCTAGGTCTTTCTGAAATCATCCTGCTGGTCATTTCTTACCGAACAATAATTTTTCATAATATAGAATCCATTAGTTCTTTATCTGATTATGGATAGCATTTTCCTTAGGAAATCCTTTGTACTTGTCTTTGGTCATTGTGTTGCTGAGAAGAGCTGAGTCAATCATAGTTGGTCATCACAATGTTGCTGACACTCTGTACAATATTTTCCCTGGTTCTGCTCATTTTACTTTGCTTCAATTCATATAAATCTTTCCAGGTTTTTCTGAAATCTGCCTGTTCATCATTTCCTTTTTACAATTTTTTTTTGTCATTTCTTACTGTACAATAGTATTTCATTACATTCATATACCACAGATTTATTCAGCCAATCCACAATTAATGGATGTCCCTTCATTTTCTAATGTTTTGCCAATATGCAAAGGGCTGCTACAAATATTTTGGCACATGTAAGTCCTTTTCCCTTTTTATGATCCCTTTGGGATACACGCTTAGTAATGGTATTGCTGGGTCAAAGAGTCACTTTTTGTTTATCCTTTGAGTATAGTTCCAAATTACTCTTTAGAATGGTTGGATTCATTCACAATTCCACCAACAATGCATTTAGTGTCCCAGTTTTCTTACATCCTCTCAATATTTATCTCTTTCCTTGTTTTTGTCATCTTGGCCAATCTTATAGGTCTGAGGTGGTATCTCATAGTTGTTTTTATTTGCATTTTTCTACTCAAAAGTGATTTAGAGCACTTCTTCATATGCCTATAGATAGTTTTGATTTCTTCTGAAAACTGCTGGCTCATATCCTCTGACCATTTATCAGTTGGGAATTGGTTTGTCTTCTTATAAATTTGACTCATTGAGAAATGAGGCCTTTATCAAAGACACTTGCGATAAAGATTGTTTCCTAGAAAGCTGGGAAAGCTTCTTTCTAATTTTGTTTCCATTGGTTTTGCTTTTCATAATGCTATCTCTTTTGTTGGTAATGAATTTTTCTCCTTTCCATAGAGCTGACAGGTGTCTTATTTCTTGTTCTTCTAATTTGTTTATGATGTCTAAATCATGTACCCATTTTGCCCTTATCTTGATATATGGTGTGAGATGTTGATCTACATTTAGTGTCCATTGATCTAATTTATTTATTTGAAATTTCAATAGTATTCTATTTTTCTAATTACGTGTAAAGATACTTTTCAACATTCATTTTTGTAAAATATTGAGTTCCAAATTTTTTGTTTTCCCTTTTTTTCTCTCTCTCCCAAATAGCAAGCAATCTGATATAGGTTATTCATGTACAATAATTTAATAATTTACAATTTTTTTTTTTTTGGTCAGGCAGTTGGAGTTAAGTGCCTAGGGTCACATGACAAGTAAGTCAAGTCTGAGACTGGATTTGAATTCAGGTCCTTCTGACTTCAGGGCTGCTTCTCTAATTACTGTGCCATCCAATTGCCCCATGTAGAATCATTTTGTTTTATTTTATTTTATTTATTTCTTCTCGAATAATTTTTTTAAATTATAGCTTTTTATTGACAAAACATATGCATAGGTAATATTTCAACATTGACTTTTTTTTTTTAATATTTTATTGCCAGGGTAATTTTTTTACAACATTATCTCTTGCACTTGCTTCTGTTCCGATTTTTCCCTCCCTCCCTCCACCCCCTCCCCTAGATGGCAAGCAGTCCTATATATGTTAGATATTCAACATTGACTCTTACAAAAACTTCTGTTCCAACTTTTCCCCTCCTTCCCTCCACCTCCTCCCCTAGATGACAAATAGTCCCACACATGTTAAATATGTTAAAGTATATGTTAAATACAATATATGTATATATATTTATACAATTGTCTGGCTACACAAGAAAAATCGGATTTAGAAAGAAGGTGTAAAAATAACCTGGGAAGAAAAACAAAAATACAAGTAAACAATAATAGAAAGAGTTGTACAATCATTTTAAACATATTTCCATTTTAGTCATGTTGTAAAAGAAAAATCAGAATAAAAGGAAAAAATCCACAAGAGAAAAGAAGCAAACAACAAGAACAAAAGGTAAATAATATCCTTCTATCCTTATTAAGTTTCTATAGTTTTCTCTCTGAATATGGATGGCATTTTCTATCCCAAGTCTATTGGAATTGTTTTGGATCACTGTATTGCTGAGAAAAGCTTAAGTCTGTTATAGTTGATCATCACATAATCTTGTTACTTGTGTACAATGTTCTCTTGTCTCTTGGTTCTGCTCACTTCATTCAGCATCAGTTCATGGAAGTTTTTCCAGGCAGGGAATCTAAATTTGTCTTCCTGCTCCCTGCCACCCATCTCCTCCAAATTATGATTTACAGGACTGGCCAAAGCAATACTCTTTTTACCCATATTTGGGGAATCAGTTATTTTTGGAAGAGATCAAACCTTTTTTGTTTTCTGCAATTAAATTTACAAAAAGATTGAGAAAGCAATAATCCTAAGTCCATTGCAAGCTAACCAATCCTCTTTACCTCAGGCATTTAGAATGCTTGTGAACCTGACTGGAGACAAAGTTAAAATATATAAAAGAAAAGACTGGCTATTTTAAGTTTCCTACTGGGCTGTCAGTACCTGAGTGGGGTCTTCCAAGGGTAGAATTCCAGGGTCTAAGTCCTGTTGTCAACTTTTCAATTTCAAGAACTCAATTTCAGCAATTCGTCCAGGGGCAATGAGAGATCACAGAGCAATCACCTTGGAATTTTTTCCCAGTTCATTCACATTTATGTTAAATACATTCAGGGTCAAGCTAATATTTTTCCAACAGAGCCCTGGAGTCTCACTCCCAGAACACATCCAGATTAGTCTTGTCAGCTCCTTGATTCAGACTGTGTCTGGTCACCTTGCTGTGTGAACAAATTGTCTTTTGATTGGTAGGTAGGCCAGACTTAAGAATGAATTTAATGAATGATAACATTCAGAGAAATTTTGGGTTTTCCTTACCTGTGACTGGTACTGTGGCCACTGAATGTATTCTTTGCTTTTTAAGTTTGTACTTTCCTGATTTTAGTTGGAGACACATACCCATGAACTTCAAAAAACCAGAATGAAGAGCTAGAGTCTAGGACAGAACTTGCTACAAGCAAGGCACTAACTAGGGCAGCCCCTAAAAGTGGTAGTCATGCCTAGTGTTATTGTTTTTTAACTTTTGTTCCTAAAGAGTACCGATGACATCATAAGAGTTACATCTTGACTTTTGAATAAACTGAATTTAAGTGAGGCTGAACTGTGCAAAGTCATCAGCCAGAGTCATTGAAATTCAGTGGCTAGACAGAAGTCAAGATGACTGGCAATGGCCTGGGATGCGTGGTGGCTGAAATGTCAACTTGTCTAGCTAGCAGTGATGTTGAATTCAGAAGTGAGCTTGGTAGAGCAAATGCTTTGTAGGAGCTGCTTTAAGTCTGAACCCACTTTCCTCAGAAACAAAAGGAGCTTAGAGGAGCATGTACCCCCAAGTATTGGAGGAGAGGAAGAAGAGTTTATATTTCTGTTTGCACTATATCTTTTCAATAAATATTTTTGTAAAATTGATGATGATTGGTTAAATGACATTAGAGTACTTAATAATGACAATTTATATTGGGAAAAACACATGCGAATGGGGGCTCAGGCTGAGAGCTTTGGAAAATTAGCACTGACCCCTTAAGAGTATCCTTGGGATGTTGAGGGGCAGATGTAGTCTTGATCTGGGACATCTGACTCATAATGACTCCCAATTTTTTTTTTTTTTCCCCTGAGACAATTGGGATTAAATGATTTGCCCAGGATCACACAGCTAGTAAGTGTTAAATGTTTAAGGCTGGATTTGAATTCAGGTCCTCCTGACTCCAGGGCCAATACTGTATCCATTGCACCATTTACCTGCCCCAATACCCTTCAAAATTGAAATGAACTACAGTTATTCCTTCCATATTGTGTCTTTCCATATGGTTTGGAAATATTGTTAGTCAGCATTAGAAATGAGAATTTTTTGGAAGTTTTAAAGAAGCTGCAGATGTCATGTAAGGTCAGCAATGTGATACAAAGATTTTAGAAACTCAGAAATGCATATATGTACATATATTAGTATTATATGATAATCCAAATTTCACAATAAGGTACTGTGAATACTTCATAAATTCAGTCCTTTTCTGGTACAAAGGCAGGACCAAATAATTTTATGCAGATTTTCCAGATTAGTGGAGCACCATGCCCTAACCCCCGCAAGGGAAAGGGACAACTATTTTTTATATTTATAATCTTACTCTAATTCTTACCAATTCTTTTCCCTAGCCACTTAGGTTACTTAAGTATTGTGTGGAGCTTCATGTACAATAGAAAATGGACAAGCTTGAGTGTTTAAGGGAAATGACTAAAGGAAAATAGTCTTTCCATATCTGGCTTGAAACTGGACACTGAATGGTACTTTGGCTCAGGCTTCTACCTCCCATTTAGGAGGACTTGTATCTATTTATTTATGACAGTAAATACTTTATCTTTGTTCTGCTTGCTATATGCATTGTTTACTCAGTCAGAGAAAACTATAGCAGGAACCCTCCAGTTCTTCAAGTTTTAAGAGGAGTGAAACAGGCAGCTTAGGATAAAGATGGGTCTTTTTAAAAAAAACAAAAACAAAAACAAAATACATGACCTTAGATTCATTCCCAAATTGATAACTGTTTGCACTGGAATTTTGTGATGACACTCTCCTTGGGGCTCATATTCTGGTACCAGCTTCTGGGTAAGAACACTACGCTATCCTTTTATTGTTTTGGAAACAAAATGCTAACAGCTAGAATTCACAATGGATTTGTTTTATACTAATATGTTCTATAAGAAATAGTAACACATCAGAAGAGTGTGTTCCTTGGTGCAAAAGTGTTATTACACATAATAATAATATTGAAATATTATCAAGAGTTGAGCATATAAAGAAACTAACTGCAAAGCTGGGATTTGAAATCAGAAGACCTTAATTCTAGGTTTTTTGTCAGTTGTGTGATCTTAGGCAAGAAATTTAACATGTTTGAGGTTTATTTCTCTTGTGTGAAAAATAGGAATAACAATACCTGTCTGGATTACCTCATAGAATTTAGTGAAAATGAAATAATATAACAGAAAAATAACCTACAATTCATTACCAAAGATCCAGGGCCACAAAAACCAGGTTCAATCATGAAAGCTCCTCAGTGTTACCTCTATGACTTATTTGGCTTTCAGCTCTGGATCTTCCTAGAAACATGAGTATTATGTCTTTCAAGGTTCAATTCTTCTGCAAGCAACTAAGGTTATCAAGATATTAACTCTGTGGAGGGTTATTAAAAGGCATACAAGTTTCAGAAGTCTTCTTTCCCTTTGCTCTGGCACCCATTGCTTTTGTTAACAGTCCCGGCTTCTATTGCCATCAGTATTCATATTGTCTTGATCTTGAAACTGCCATCTTGAACCAAGAACTTCATACCACATACTTTTAATTGCTCTACTCCCTTCTTCATTAATTAACAACCACCAGCTTTGGCTGGTGCCCCTCTTTCTCTCCCAGAAAACTCTTCCTAGAGTTGTTTCCTAATGAATAAATTTGTATCCCCTGGCTCTCTTCTAGTTTGTAAAAGTAAAGGAGCAATAAAGCTGTTCAAATCCTTTTCCAGACTGCTCAATTTCTCTCAACAGGAATCCTAGGATTTTGCAAAGTGCTTTATAACCAGAAGACTCTGAACTACTATTGTTTTTATTGGCTTCCTTCTTTATTCTAAGGTATTATAGTTTACTGAGAATGAAAGATGCTTCTATCCTCCAAATGGAGACAGTGGTGGCAAGTAAAAAATGCACTTGGTCACTTGTCATACAAGCTTAAATAAAGAAAGAAAGGAATTGCAATGAATGTTTTTATTGTTGCCATGTAAACTAGTCCAACAGGTGTTGGGAAACAGATGTGTACCAAGCTCATTAGTGGTGCAGAAAAATTCACAAAGTACAGATAATATTTCCCCTCTGTGGGTGACTGGCTTCTGAAGAAAACATGTGGCTTTGTCATCATCAGAATTTCTCATTACCCAAAGCAGAGTTTGGCAAACTATGAGCCTCAGGGCAACTCTGCCCACTGCTTGTTTTTGTATGGCCTGTGTGCTAAGAATGGCCAGATCTTTGTTTTAGGCAATGAAATATTTCTGTGGTGACAGGACAGACAGAAGAGCCTTATAAAGCTCTGTAGTTTGAAGAGATTTCAGTGGCTTTCTAATAAAATAATGAAAATGTAATAAATCAATAATGTAATATCTAGTAATATAATATTTATAGAAATGCTCTAAGGTTTGCAAAGACACATGTCAACTTACTTGATTCTTACAACCACCCTGGCAAGTAGGTGCACCATCCACTGAGCCATCTAACTACCCCAGAGCTCTTGCCTCTTGAATTAAATTGCCAACATTCCAGCTTTACTGTAGTATACAACCCATTGGGCTGGCCACATTGTCTGGATGCCAAACGTATGCTTGCCAACAAAGTTATTTTATGGAGCACTCACATAGGGCAAGCATTCACAAGGTTGATCAGAAAAAGAAATACAAGAACACTATCAAGGTATCTTTTAAGAACTTTAGAATTGCTTGTATGACATGGGAAACACTGGGACAGGACCACCCAGCATGGTGTGCCCTCATCAGAGAAGGTTTTGGGCTCTATGAGCAAAGCAGAATTGAATTAGCCCAAAAGAAATGTGAGATGTGCAAAATTAGAGAAGCCATCCCAAATGTTCATTTGGATTATTTGTGTCTGACCTATGGCAGAGCATTTATTGCAAGCTCATATTGGTCTGATCATTCACAGTCAGACACACTGAAGCTCAATTCTAACATAGAGATATCATTTTGGTTCTTTTCCAGAAGGAAGAACAACAACCACCAGCTCAGAAAAATTAAATACTGGACCAAGAAAACAGTTGATAAAGGTCAGGGAGATATCTGAATACAGAACTCTGACCTGAGACAGCTCCTTCTATTGTATCCCACATTGTTTTGTTTGAGACCTCCCTTCTACTAATAAAAGCCTTACTTCTTCTTGTTTTAGGAGGTTTGGTGTTTCTCAATAATATTTATGATTATCTACCTTCCAGAGCTTTCTAGGTAGGTTTTTAGACATTTAAAATTAAATTACCACCTGAGGTTACCTAAGAGGACTGTGAAATGTCAGCATTTAAAAGGACCATTTCCTTGTTTTGCTGAATGATGGAAAAAGCGAAGTATATTTTTTAAGGGGACTCTTAATATTTCTAATCAATATTCCAACAAGACTTCTATTCTTAGAAGAGGAACTAAGGGAAAGCATTATTTTTGTGAAAAATTAAAGTACCCAGAATATAGTATAAAAAGTAATTTTTATATCTGTGACTTTCTAAAATTTGCAATTCAAAATTGAATTTCATTCAAATAAGTTATCAAAACATTTTTTCATATAAACATAATGTTCAAAGATTGCTAGACTCAAAAACTTATTCCGTAGGCAAAGGTATCATAAAATACCTCAAGTGGAAATCCCTAGTAGAAAGGGAGAATTCTTTCCAGTTTAGGAATTTGAGCCAAAGAGTAATTCTGGCTACTTGTTTTCTCAGTAGGCTGCAAAATTGTTAAGACCCGAGGAAAACAGCCTTTTAGAAGCTAACTGCCCAGATAACAAGGATTAAAAGAGTCTCTGCATTTTTCTGGGAGGGCTGCAGAGAAGGCTGCAAGGCAAAGAGGCCCTGAGGCTAAAGCAAGAGAAAAAAAAAAAGTAACTAGGAAGGAAGGCTGTATAGAAAGAAAAATTGTCCTTTGGGGCTTTCACGCGGATTAATAAGGAAAAACTCGGGACAAAGAGAATTTAAAAGATTTTACTATTTCACCAAGGTAGCTATGCACTGAGGAGCTGATCTCTAGAGATCAGCAATGACTTCAAAGTGAGGACAATAACTTTAATATAATCCAGATAGAGGTCTACCTCAGCAAAAGAGGTGAGGCTTTAGCATCTCAGTTCCTCCCTAAGGAAGCAAGAATGTGTCAATTTTCGAGGAAGAGTATATGACAAAGAACTACAAACTTGTCTCCTTCACCAGGGCCTCCCCCAACACTGATGTGGAGGGCTGGGAACAATAGATGACTGAGTCAACATAATTTTCTATAGGCAGGAAGAAAGGAAAGGAAGGAAGTTAAGAAGGAATGTAGGAAGGAAGGAAAGAAGCATTCTACCAGTTAGCCTAGGACTGTACTGTATTAGATTTCTATACTTTGGTGATCTTGCTTTTATCAGTTAGCAATATCATCCTACTCCCTAATTCTCCTAATACGCACTTATAGCTAGGTATGATCATGAAACCCCAATTGATTTTTGCCCCTCTCACCACCTGCCTTTCCCCCCAGCCTATTAAAAGAAATTTCCGACAGGGAGCAGCTACATTTACATATGAAAGAAAGACTAGAAATTTGGTTGGGGAGTCTTTGAGACAAAGAATGTAGATTGCCAAGGTGTTTTTTCTCAGGAACTCATTTATATGGGCAAATCAGATGAAGTGGTTAAAAACAGAAAATTGACTCCTACATGGCAATCTGAAAGAAAACCTGCTGGATACTAGGACTTCAGTAAAAGAGGAACTTCCTCCTTTAAAGAGCCCCTCGTTTTTGTTAGAGAGCAAAAGGTAGGGGAAGAGAGGAAAGTTTTTTCTCTAAAGGCTGGCTTAACTTGTCTCCTCCATCCAGGTGCTCCCACTGTACAATGTCACTGCTGATGATGGAGAAGCAATGATGGGGAGAGCAGTCCCCTTCTCTGTCTTGCTGTCTTCTCAACATAAGGGTGAGTGCAGAACTCCCTCCAGAGCCCTGTCCTTTCTGCTTTCTGCTAATTTCTTGACTCTCTTCTCACCTCTCTTGTAGATTGCTTTTTATGTAGGACAAAACAAGTATGACTGATCCTTGTAGGCGATCTTTAGGGGTTTCATGAAATCTCATTAATTTCTTTCTTTTGACCAAAGTTTTGTATAACTCCATCAGGTTGATTAAACATACTTCTTTGCAGCCTTTGACACTATAGGTCAATCTCTTGTCTTGATACTCTCTTCAATACAATTCATGGCAAACAGTCTTTCCACACTCTTATTATCAAGTGATTGAAAAACACTTTCAGGAAAATTCCCCAATTGAGTCAAGGATTTTTCGTCCTCTACAGATTCTTGCCACAATCCTCCCTCCTTTTCCATTCAAAGCAAAAATCATTTGTATCATATCCCAGGAAACTGGTTTTGACACAGCCTCTCTCTCCCTCCTTCTCTCTCAGTGGATGATGGGGTGCTACTTACCTTTTATCTTAGGAGGTTTTACACACACACACACACCCTCCCCCCATAGAATCATAGAATTAGAGTTTTAGAATGTACTTCGGAGGTCATCTATTCCAACCCACCTGAAATAGGAATCTCATCCACAGTTTACAGCATCTGTAGTAGTAGTAGCTCATTGTTCCCCAGAGAACTGGTAAGATTCTGGAATAACTTTAATTGTTATTTTGGGGAGGCAACCAGGGCTACGAGACTCCAAGGTCATACAACTAAACTAGTAAGTGTCTCAGGCAGAATGTGAACTAGGGTCCTCTTGACTCCAGGATTGGGGTTCTAATAATCTGCCCCAATAGCTTTATTTAAAATATATATATTTTTAATCAATAGTCTTAACTATTAGAAGAGTGGTAATGTGGCCTATGGATAAGCAAACCTTCTATCCCTCTCCCTTATCAACTCAACACCCCATTTCTCATAATGATTCTTCTGAAGTGACTCTAGACAGTGGTTCTCAAAGTATAGTCTAGAGAATCCTGGGGATCTCTGAAACCCTTTTAGAGGGTCTACAAATTCAAAAATAGTTTTTATTTCCATATGGTAAATGTCTATAAATATAATCCAGATAAACAAAAATGCTTTGGAGAGATCCTCAATAATTTTTAATATGATAAAAATACTGAAAACAAAAATTTGAGAACCACTGTTCTAGACCTTTTCATCTCTCTTTAAGCCCCCCCCCCCAACTTTCTTCCCCATATTCTCTGCTAAGAACCTTGCTTCATGTTTTATAGGAGAAACTGAATCCTTCCCCTTTCTTTCCCATTTCCTATCATTCAGTTACTTTCTGCCACTATCATCTTCTTCATCATATTGTTCAGTCATTTTTCAGGCATGTGTGACTCATGACCCCATTTGAGGTTTTCTTGACAAAGATACTTGAAGTGTTTGCCATTTCCTTCTCTGGCTCTATCCACTGAACTACCTCTTATTTAACTTGTTCTCTTCAAAATTACCAATGATCTAATTTCCAAATCCAGTAATGGCTTTTTTTCAGTTCTCATTCTCTTTGACTTCCCAGCAGCCTTTTGACACTGATAATTGCCATCTTGTCTTTGATACTTTCTTTCCTCTAGATACCATTCTCAGTTTTCCTCCTACCTGTAAGACTGTTCCTTCTCTGTCTCCTTTGCATGCTTCTTTCACAGATCACACTGTTTTACTATTCTTGCCCCTCAGGATTCTATCCTGGGTCTTCTTTTCTCCTTATATATTATTTCACTTGATGATCTTTCAGCTTCCATGGATTTAACGTTTTTCCCCCCCAACATAGATTATGTTTATTTGTGGTTTTTAAGTCAGTACTGGCTCACAGAGATCCATTTCTATTTAAGTCCAACACCACTAATCTAGTCTATGCCTTATCTGAACAAAAATACTCTCTACCTAAATTGACTTTTCCAAAGTTGTACAGGCCCACTAGACCATCTAAAATAAAGGCCTCCTAATTCTAGTTGAGTGCTTTTCTCCAAATATTACGTAATAGTGATTTTCCATGGATTTAATTTTCATCTCTGTGCTGTTGATTCTCAATCTGTTTACCCAGCCCTAACATCTCTACTGACCTCGAATCTCTTATCTACAATTGTTTTTCAGCTATCTTGAACTGGATGTCCAGTAAATATCTTCAACTCAACATGCCCCAAACTAAACTTATTATCTTTCCTCCTAAACCATCTCCCTTCCAAACTTTCCTATTATTATTAAAGACAATACTATTCTCCCAGTCTTTCCAGCTCTCGATTGGGAAGTCTTCCTGAATTCCTCACCATTTCTCAACCCCCCAATACCCAAAATACCGAAGCCTGTAGATTTTATCTTTGCAACAGCTCTTAAATACATCCCCTTCTTTCCTGATGCTGCCACTGCTCTAGTACATACCCTCATGACTTCATAGCTGGATTATTGTAATGACTACTGGCCCGTTTGCCTCAAGTCTCTCAATTCAACTCCAGTCTATCCTCTTTTTATTTACCAAACTGATTATCCTAAAACACACTTCTGACTCTGTCACCTCCTTCTCTCCTCCCCTACTCCCTTTAATCAATAAATACCTTTAGGATCAATTACTTTTGGTATTTAAAGCCTTTTATAACCTAGCCCCCTCATATTTCCAAGTTTATACCTCCCTTATTGCTTGCTGCCTAGACACTGCCCTTGTTAGAATAATATGGTTTTTCAGTTTTAGGGACTTTCTCTGGCTTATCCCCCCAGGCCTGAAATGCTCTTCCTCTTCATCTCTGCCATTTGGCTTCCCTGGCTTTCTTCAAATCCCAGATAAAATCGCATCTTCTCCAGGAAAGGCTTTTTTTTTTTTCCCCAGTGCTTTTGCTCTACAAATAATTTCCTATTTTCCTGTATTTTCTGTATATAGAATGTTTGTATATACAGGTTTACTTGTTGTGTGAGCATCTCCCGAGTAGAAACTTGATTTTTGCCTATCTTTGTATCCCCACCACTGACACAGTGCTCGGAACATAGTAGGTATTTAATATATGCCTGTTGAACAACTGTCTAGTTGTTGGGTCTTACGATCATAGATTTAGAACTGGAAGGCTTAGAAATTGACTCGTACAATTCTCCTCATTTTTAAACAGTGAGAAAACCAAATCTCAAAGAGCCTAAGATATTTGCTCAATATGACATGGGTGTAAGAAACAAAATATTTTACCAAGAACACCACTGACTCACTTATTAATGCAAGAAAGATTTATTTTATATTCTTGCAAGAATGGATACTTAGCCTGTAGACACATCTTTGAAACTCCAAAGGCTGCATTTTATTTCCCATCCTGAAATACAAGTCCCTTCCCTGATTCCCCATTAATTGGATGTTACTGAAGTTATGGGACATGAACCTCCACCCCTCATTACATAACTAGCCCCTGCTCCCAAGAACTTTACATTTTAGAAGGGAGGAGGCAATCCAGGAGTGCTAAAGGCAAAGAACAAAAGATTCTTTTCAAATCTCAGGGCTCAAGCTGCTGATTACAAAAGTCAGTTCCTGCCCCCAAGGAGCTTACTTTCTTTTGGGGGAAGATACTCCACTTTTGAGTATTCCTTGATGTCCTTGTGGGTTTCAGTTTTCTAATTTGTTTCATTTCTCCAATTTAATTTTCTGTGGAAAATTTTTATGGAAATCAAATAAATGTCCATCCATTTCTCACATGGGATTCATTGCTGCAGTTTAAACTCAAGTTCTCTTTCTACAATTCTATTGCTGTTTCAGACCTCTTGAGAGGTAGAAAAAAGAATTGTAAAGGTTAGAGTGATCCATGATCTCCTCTGTCCTAAATTAGATGCATCTAGAATTCATTGTGTTTAGATCTGGTCCCTACATTTTTGAGGATGGAAGTCAGATAAAGAGGGATTAGATTTACTTTACTTGGTTCTTAAATCCTTGCCATATGACCTTTGCTGTGTTACTCAGCAGCAAGATGGAACAGTGTATAAAGCTTTGGACATAGGGTCAGGAAGACCTGTAATTTAAATTTAGCTAAAGATACTTAGCTAGCTGTATAACACTGGTCAGCTAATTTCTGTCTGCCTCACTTTCCTTATTTGTTCAAATAGGATCTTAGACATTGAGCAAGTTATTTCATCCTCTTTGCCTCAGTTTCCTCATTTATCAAATGAGAAGGAAATTACAAACTACTTCAGTATCTTTGCCAAGGAAACCTCAAATGGGATCGTGAAGAGTCAGACATATGAACAATAATAATAAAATAGCGTATATCTTCCAGGGTTGTTTTGGAATAAGAATTGCAAAGCTCTCTGTAAAGCTTAAAATGCTATATTGTTGTGCCAAGACATAGAGACGAGTTGAGAAATATTAATTTTCAATTGGAGAATTTAGTAAAATTGACTTTGACCACAGGGGATTCACATCCAAAGTGCAAGGCCAGGAACAAAAGGATGTAGGGCCTTTTATAGAGTTAGAAGAAACCAGCAAACAGGTTAGCTTATCTTACATATTTGCAACTGTTTGTTAAGGGGAATATATCAAAGACAGGGGCAGGGAAACAAGTCTTTCAAGAGATTTCCCCTCCTAATGTTACACAGGAGGGAAGGAGACTAGGGTCTTTTAAGGTATGCAAAAGGGGTTTGGGGATTTCTGGGTCATTTTAAGTTCTCAAACCCAGTTTTCCTGGGTGGTTGGGGTTATGGTTGTAACAATATAAGTGCTGACTATTACTTACTGAAGCTATTCTTCCTTGAGATTACCAGTAATCTCTAACTTGATGAATTTGATGACTTTTCCTCAGAACTCCTTCTTACGGTCAGCAACATTTGACACTGGCTACCTTTTCTTCTTGGGTGCCATCTTCTCCTTGAGTTTCAGGATGCTGTATACTGTTGATCCTCCTTCTGCTTCTTCCATTCCTGACTCAGCCACTGACCTTGGCTTTATCCTGACCTTGTGTTTTTTTTTTTTTCCTCGTAATAGTCTCTAATCTCCCCAGATTCAATTCTCATTTCTACAAAATACTCTCAGCTCAATAAACTCGACCCTAATCACTCTTCCTACCTCCAGGAGATGGTGCAATGGAATTGAGAAGACTTGAGTTCAAATTCAAATGAGTTTCCACAGGTATAGAATGAGAGAGTTGGACTCTATCCTCTAAAAGTCCTTCTAGCTCCACATTTTATGATCCAATGAGCCTATATCAAACTGATTGGCCTAAAGACTTCTCAAAATTAACTTGTCATTATTTCCTTCCCTAAATCTTTCTTCCTAACATCCTTATTTGGGTTAAAAATGTAGTTCAGGCTGGAAACTGAGTAGATGCCCATCAATTGGAGAATGGCTGAATAAATTGTGGTATGTGAATATTATGGAATATTATTGTTCGGTAAGAAACGACCAGCAGGATGATTTCAGAAAGGCCTGGAGACACTTACACGAACTGATGCTGAGTGAAATGAGCAGAACCAGGAGATCATTATGTACTTCAACAACAATACTATATGATGATCAATTCTATTGGACCTGGCCATCTTCAGCAATGAGATGAACCAAATCAGTTCCAATGGAGCAGTAATGAACTGAACCAGCTACATCCAGGGATAGAATTATGGGAGATGACTAAGAACCATTACATTGAATTGCCAATCCCTATATTTTTGCCCGCCTGCATTTTTTTGATTTCTTTCACAGGCTAATTATACAATATTTTAGAGTCCAATTCTTTTTGTACAGCAAAATAGTAGTTTGGACATGTATACTTATTGTGTATCTAATTTATACTTTAACATATTCAACATGTATTGGTCAACCTGCCATCTGGGGGAGGGGGGTGGGGGAAAGGAGGGGAAAAATTGGAACAAAAGGTTTGGCAATTGTCAATGCTGTAAAATTATCCATGCATATAACTTGTAAATAAAAAGTTATTCTCAAACTTAATCTGTCATTATTTCCTTCCCTAAATCTTTCGGAAGATTCCCTATTTGGGTTAAAAATGTGGTTCAGGTTCCTATCTTTAGTATTGTGAGGTAGAGAAGCAACTGGATAGGTGATACCCAGTGGATAGAGTGCTGGACTTATAGTCAGTGACCTCAAGTATACTTATATACTGCCTCAGTTTCCTGTAAAATTTTTTGGGGGCACACAGCTAGGTGGCACAATGAATAGTGTGAGCTGCAAATTCAGTGTTGTTTTGAGGATGAAAAGAGATAACACATGTAAAGCACTTTCCTTTGTAAACCTTAAAAACTCTATGTAAATGCTTGCTACTATTAAAATCCTCCTTGTAGGATTCTTAACTCCCACTCTCCCTGAGATAAATCTCAGGTCCACTAAGTTTAGCTACATCTCCCCCTCAGCATTCCTAGAATATCTTTGAGGAGTCTATAGTGATTCTCACAAGCCCCCACTAGTATGCTTTCCTACAAGATTATCAGCTGAGAATCAATTTAGTTGCCAGCCTTAAGTGGCTTTTAGAGTGAAGTAATTTACTAAGTGGGCATATAGTAAGAGGCAGCTAGTGTTGGGGATGGAGTCAGGAAGGCCCATCTCCTTGATGGCTTTTGTTCAAATATGGCCTCAGATACTTCTGAGCTGCATGACTTTGGGCAAGTTGCTTAACTCTATTTACCTCAGTTTTTTATCTGTAAAATGAAGAAAGAAATGGCAAACCACTCCAGTATTTTTGCCAAGAAAATTCCAAATAGGGTCATAAAAAATAGGATATGACTGAACAGCAACAGTGGATCAGTTGGTACAAAATGCCCTGTTCCCCTTCCTCTCCTACCTCCCTCTCAGCTAAAATATGACATGCTATCCCATAAATACAAATGGAGCACAGGAGAAAATGGACTCATGCTATAAGTCATAGCTTTGGAGGCTCTTTTCTCCTGTTGATAGAAGTTCTTAATTGCAATGAAATTGAGGGCATCTGTCTTTGATTCCTAATGGAGCCACTGCCATGGATAAATCTGGGTTACCAATGGGAAGACAGAAAATCCAAAATACTCTAGACCTTTCAAAGCTTGCAAGGTCTTTCTCTGGCTAAAGGGGCAGGGAGAAAGAAGACCTGGACATGGCTGGAAGTAAAGGTTTCTCTACCCTCTCACCCCTCATTCTCACCCCCAGTGATTCCACCTTAGGAATCTGCTGGAAAACTAAACTTACCCCAGTTTCTAGAAATCAGTCACTTCTCTGTGTTTGGTAACTTGTAAACAAGGTCATCATCATTACAGGTTTGAAGGCCTTGTAGCACTCAAGTCTGAGAACCTTGAAAGATTTAGATAGTCCTCTCATGGTTATTTAGGATAAAATGAGGGGTGAGATGGTTTCAAATCCTTAAATTTGCCTTTTCTTACTCTCCTAGCCAATGACTTCTTAAATCTTGTGAATCCACTTATGCAATGTCTCTAACCATTTCTTCTCTTTTATCACATCACTAACAACTTTTTTCAGGCCCTTAGATACCTAATTGGGCTTCTTGCATTCCATTTTCCTTGTAGTTAACAAATTGGTATTCTTAAAACACAAGTTGGAACTTGGCAGTCTTTGCTTAAGAAGCTCCAGGGGTACCTAATTGTTCTTTGGATAAAAGACAACCTATCTAGCTACTTAAGACCCTTTACCATTTCAGTCTAAACTACTTTTCCAAGTATACTGCATGTCTCTGTTTCATGAACCCTATATTTTAGCCAAATCTTATGTGTTTCTAATACATCACATTTATCACCCACTTCTCTTTTTCTTCTCAGTCTCTTTTCCATGCCTAAAATGTTCCCCTTCTTCACTTCTTCCTCTTTAAGGCTAAGTTCAGATACCAGTCCCTCCTGAGGCCTTTCCTCATTCCCTCAAGAGTTAATGTTCTCCCTTCCTGGCTCTCCTCTCTCAGTTTTCAAGTACTCTGAATATGGTTTATGTTTATTTACCCATAGGCATTGCTATCTCAATGAAATGTAAAGACCTTTAAGACTTTTTCAGTTTTGTGTTTCTGTATCTTCCTTCCTTTGCACCCTTAATCTCCTAAAAAGCAAGTGCTTAAATAAATTTAGAACCTCACCTGGTAGAATTTAAAGTAATGGGTAGCAATTTCAGAGAGACACATCAATTACACATCAATATAAGGAATAGAATTCATAGAAGGAAAGAGTTCCCCTCTAGTGAAAACTAAATGACTTCGTATTGGAATGTTGTAGAGAAAACTTTGGTTTATTTACGTATTGAACTATGTGTGGGAAATTGATCCCTATCCAAATTAAAATCAGAGACTCTCAAGATAAACAAAAAGGATTTTATGATGATTTCGGGAGAAAGGGCAACTCTCAACAGACAAGGTGCTGTCAGTAGAGGAATGCAAATCACAAGTTGCAAAACAGGTATGTTTAGACCCTAATTCAGAAGCCTCTCTCCTCCTTCTGATCTTTTCATTGGGTGGGGAATCCAGACTTAAATTCTAATCTACCCAGAGATAAGGAATACTAGCCAATTAACACACTTTTTAATCATATTAGGAACTTGACGCTAATTGTGGTAGAAATTACAGGGGGAACAGAGGGGAAATGTATGTTTATCTAAGATATACCAACACCGGTGGCTATAGAACAACTTGTTATTGCAAAGCTTCAGGCCACATTCTTAGGACAGGTCTTCACTCAGTTTATCCCATTCAAATAAGCTTGCTTTTCAAGTACCTTCTAACTCTGAGATTCTGTGATGTAGGATCAAACCAGCCTCACAATGCCTTCCTGATACGGAATTTAAGAACTGGGAGTAAAGGAGACCACATGTTAACATCCAGTAATCCCTTTTGCTGTTTTGAGTACTCAGCCAGGTACAAAAAAGTCAATACTGACCGACCAGTTTTCTGATGAGGCATTCATTAGGTGCTAGATATTCTGAAGTCTTTTCAGACTTCAGATCTTCCCCCACCCAGGGTGCACCTGGTGAGAAGTTCCCAGCAGCTTCCCCTCAAAGCCACCAATTTGTTTCAGGGCATACCCTGGAAATTTTTTCCTGAAAACCTCAACTCTAGAATATCTAATTTCTGAGGGTGTTTGTGTTTTTTAAACTAAAAGTCCTCTTTGTGAATTTGACTGAAAGGAGGGGAGTCTGATTCTGGCACCCTACATTGGGTGTGAAGTCAGTCAAGCATTAGATCTGCAAAACTGATCATTCTTCCTCAAAAAAGGCTTGGCATTTGCTGCATGCCAAGGCTTGTTGCTTATTGTTCTTTCCAAGTCTTTGGAAAAAACACAATGAGCAAGGACAAGCCTCATTATTGTTCTAGTCAGAGTGAGAAGGCTGCTTTCTCATCATGGGCAATGCTGATTTGCAAGACAATGGCTTATGCAAACCTTTGGGATCCTTGGGTTTCTGCATGGTGTTTGGCTGGATTATCCTGAAGTATCAAGTAATATCTGGCTGGCAGATTATCCTCAGAGCCAAAAACCTAATTAGGAATCTTTGCTCTTTAAGCAAAAAGGAAGTCAAGTACCTCACTTGGGAGGAGGAAAACAGGATCTTGAGGATGTATGCTGGAAGGGGAATTCTACTCTACTGCATCATCTAATAATATCTAATCCAATTCAATTTATTCTCATCCAACAACTATTAAATGCCTACTAGATATAAGAAATTTATCACTTATACCCTCAGCCCTCAGAACAGTGTTTGGTACAGGTGGTTGTTGAGTTGTTTTTTAGTTGTGGCCCCCCTCTTTGTGATCCCACTTAGGGTTTTCTTGGCAAACATACTGAAGTGGTTTGTCATTCTGCAGCTCACTTTACTTATGAGAAACCGAGGCAAATAGTTAAGGATCTGAGGCTGGATTTGAACTCAGGATTTCCCAACTCCAAGCCTAGCACTCTACCACCTAGCTGCGCTTTGGGAGAGATACTGCTAGATTGAAGAAGAGCAAATGTTACAATTTTTTTTAATTGGGAAAGAGAATTGTGTTTGCATACTATAGGCCAAGGAATTTGACTTTGATTCCTGGGTAAACTTTACAATGGATTGTTAAATGGATAATTAATTCCAGGAAAAACAAAAACCAGTGTCACTGGAGATGTTTTAGCAAAAATGGAATGATCATTGACCAGGGCTGGATTAAGTGATCTTTAAGGTTTCGTCCATCTCTGTGTTTCTGTGATTTTGAGTGGAGAAAATGGGCCAATGTGAGCAATATTGTAGAGACAAAATTTGTAGGACTTGGTAATTAATTGGATGGGGGTAGTGAGGAGAAAAAAAAAAGAATAAAAAGATGACCCCAAATCTTTGAGTTATGTTGTAATAACAATAGTGTCACCAACAGAAAAAGGGAGGTTATGGGAAGAGAGATAGGTTTTAGGGGAAATATGATGAGTTCAGTTTTGAACATGTCCAACAAGGACAAAGTATAACAATTTTTTTTTATTCTGAACATTTTAAATATTTCTATTGTAGCTTTTGTTCAAATGACTATTTGAGGGTTTGCACTGTTGATTCATCTTAAGCTTCAGTTTAGTTCACTAAACACCAAGGGCATTTTTGAAATTAATTGCTTAAGAATTGTTTCCTCCCTATTTTTTATTTGGCAATTGATTTCTTTCTTTATTCTTTTTTTTTTTTTAACTCAAGTGCAGGATATTACAAATTATCCTTGTTAAATTTGTTCTTATTTGCTATGGTCTAATAGAGATATTTTTGATCCTAGTTTAGGAATCTAGATATACCTTCTGATTTTGTATTCATTTAAAGTTGATAATGATGCTGTCCATGCATCTTACAAGTCATTAATATTTTGATATTTTAAAAAATTTCTTTTTTTAAAATAATAGCTTTTTATTTTCAAACTATATGCAAAGATAGTTTTCAACATTCACCCTTGAAAAACCTTGCATTTCAAATTTTTCTCTCTCCCTTTCCCAGGGCCCTCTCATATACAGCCAGCAATCCAATGTATGTTAAACATGTGCAATTCTTCTATATATATTTCCACATTTATCCTGTTGGACAAGAAAAATCAGATAAAAAAGGAAAAAAACGAGAAAGAAAAAAAAAAGCAAACAACAAAAAAAAGGGTAAAAACACTGTATTGTAATTCACATGTAGTCCCCACAATAATCTTTCAGGATGCAGATGGCTCTTTCCATCATAATTATATTGGAATTGGCCTAAATCACCTCATTTTTGAAAAGAACCAGGTCCATCAGAGTTGATCATCATATAATCTTGCTGCTGTGTGTAATGTTCTATTGATTCTACTTGCTTCACTTAGCACCAGCTCATGTTAATCTCTCCAGGCCTTTCTGAAATCATCCTACTGATTGTTTTTTATAGAACAATAATACTCCATAACATTCATATTTCATAACTTACTCACCATTCCCAAACTAATTTGCATTCACTTGATTTCCAGTTTCTTGCCACTACAAAGAGGACTGCCACAAATGTTTTGCACATGTGGGTCCCTTTCCCTTCTTTAATATCTCTTTGAGATATAAGCCCAGTAGTAGTGTTGCTGGATCAAAGTATGATATGCACAGATTGATATGCCCAAAAAGGCATAGTTCCAAACTGCTCTCCAGAAAGGTGGGATCAGTTCATAACTCCACCAACAATGTATTAGTGTCCCAGTTTTCCGTCATCCCTTCCAACATTTATCATGATTTTTTCCTGTCATCTTAGCCAATCTAAGAGGTATATGGTGGTATCTCAGAGGTGTTTTAATTTAATTCCAATAGTATTTTATTTTCAAGTATACGTAAGGATAATTTTCAATATTCATTTTTGTAAGATTTTGTTTTCCAGAGTTTTCTTCCTGCCTTACCTCTTCCCTTCCCAAGACAGCAAGCAATCTGATATGCAATTCTTTTAAATATATTTTCATATTTATTATGTTGTGCAAGAAAAATCAGTCCAAAAGAAAAAAAATAGTAAAAAACAACAAAAAACCCCATGAGAATACTATGCTTCAATCTACCTTTAGTCTCCATAGTTTTTTCTCTGGATGTGGATGGTATTTTCCATCCTGAGTTTTATCTGCAAGTCATTAATTAAAAGTTTGCATGGAATTGGACAGACTTTCATGCCAGATCCTTCCATAAGTCTCAATTTTTCTAGGAATCACACTTCTTATTTTGTATTCTCTTTCAGATTCAATCACTATATTTTACCATCCTTAAAAAAAACAACAACAAAGCACACACATACATACACACACACATAAAGTTGGTAAAGTTTTGATTAAAACCTACTCTTGGCCTAGTTCTATCATTTTATTTACCAGTTCTCTTTGGATTCACTCAGATAACCAATTTTGAGCTGAAATAACTATATAATCTCTAACCAAATCTCTCCATCTTGTCCCAAAGGATGTCATGAAAACCTGTCAAATAATACTGATACTGCTGAAGTACTGTTATATTCTATTCACAGTTCTTCTCCAATTAGCAACACTACAAAGAAACAGATATTGATTTGATGAGAGAAGGAAAGCTCTCTAACAATTAGAACTATCTCAAAGCGGAGTTAACTGCCTCAGAATGTAATGATCTCCATCTTTTCAAACAGGGAATATTCTATAAAGGGGAGTCTTCCTCCTTCTCTCCCTTCCTCCCCATCCCAGGTATAGATTATACTAGTGATCTCTCAGGTCCTTTTTCAACTCTTGAGACTCTGATTCTGAGATCTCAGAAAGAAAAATGTATATGGCCTGATATATGTTTGACCTGATAAATAACATCAAGTTTAGACCATACTCGGATTTTCTTATACAAAGAGTATTTGGAAGAAAGCTCACCCTACATTTGGACAATACAGTAATTTTTGCACATCAAGGACAGCATTAGTTTTTGAAATCTTGAGAGAGTAGGAGTGAGAATTCTGAGACACTGAGCTATTTTCATCCTTTTGTTTGAACGAGTACACTAATAAAGCAAGTAATAAGTGAGTCAACTTCTCATTCTTCAACCATTTTACTTGTGAATTTCCAGATGTTAGTGAACATTTTCAGCACTGCACATCTGCTTTAAATCATGATTGGCCTCTTGTGTAACTCCCACTCCTAGGGAACTTTCTCACTTTGAGTTCTATGTTTTATTTGTGATAGCTTAATGTTCAGAAAGCAATTTCAGTAAGTGCTTTACTTAATCAGTTTGCATCCACATATAGACATCTGGGAGTCTACTTCCACAGCCCTTCATACCATGTACTCCTATAAATCTCAGTTTTTCTAGAAAGCACACTTCTGATTTTGTACACAGCTTTCAGGTTTCAATCACTATATCAAATGATCTATTTCCTCCAGTATTAGGGGACACAGGAAAAAATGAACAACTGTTACTGTTTTTGCATATTAAAAGAGATTTACTTTATATCCTCAAAAAGGTTATTAGAAAAGACTAGGCTGGCTTTTTGCAAGTGATATTTCTGAGACGACATTTTTACCACCACAGAGTTGGTAAAGCTGAAACAAATGGAGAACACAAGATTTCCCCGTGCTTTTTATTCAGTATAAAAAGTCATCCATTTCAATAGTGCAAAATGCTGCCTATAGGACCCACTACCAAAGTGTTTCCCATGTATATGTCAAAACTATATGCAATATTTCTTTTATGTAGGAAAAGAAAGATGTAACAACCAAGAAAACCTGGCTTTATGGTCTCTCTCCCCTTCCAATCAATATCAGGCAAAGCATAAAATAGGCAGATTTATGTTTGCCAAAGGCATTTACCATTAACAAGAAGGAGGTCCTAGCTGAATAGAGTGAGTACAAGTTAAAGAGGGATTTCTTACAGATGACAAGGTTCTCCAGTTCAACTTGTCTGTGAATTGCATTGGGCTAATGGTGTTCATCCTAAAAGCATTTCAGAACCTCTTCATCTTTTTTATTTTCTAGCAGATTTATTTATTCTTAGTACACATTGCTTTATGAATCATGTTGGAAGAGAAAAATCAGAGCAAAAGGGAAAAATTATGGGAGAATTAAAAAAACAGGAAAAAAATGAACATAGCATGTATTGATTTACATTCAGTCTCCTTAATTCTTTTTCTGGATGCAGATGGCATTTTTCTATCCAAAGTCTATTGGGATTGCTTTGGATCACTGAACTGCTGAGAAGAATCAAGTCTTTCATAGTTGATCACACATTCTTGCTGTTACTGTGTACAATGTGTTTCTGGTTCTGCTTGTTTCACTTAGCATTAGTCATGTAAATCTTTCCAGGTCTTTCTAAAATTACCTTAGAAAATCTTTATCTAAAATGATATGTCACTTTCCATGAGACAAAATTTGCTCTTTCCTTTCATGGCCATACTTCCTGGGAAAAAATCCATCTTCATCCTATGCTTTTCACTAACATATAGCAAGTCCCAAAAGCTTTCCTTTTAGAGTCATTATGTTGATTGATGATGGTGTTCCATTGATCCATCTATCTCCTTATACTTCTATTTACACATCTAGTCTCAGGGATAATTGTTTATTTGTTTAATAATATCTAGCATTTTAAGATGTGCAAAATGGTTTTCTTGTGTTATCTCATTTTTATTCTCACAACAACAATGTAAGTACAATTATTCTTTCCATTCCACAGATGAGGAAACATGCTGAGAAAAGGTTGAATTTAAAACCAAATTTAATCAAGAATTTCTTGCATTAAAGAAATCTACATGTTTGTCACAAGACTATTTGGATTTCACACACTTGGCATTTCACATAAAGAGTATAGCAAATATGTGATTAGCAGACCTTAAATCAATACACCAGGATCTTGCCAAAGTACTATTTATTATATTATTCAATTTCACTTTAGGTGGGTGAAAGAAAGATCAAGATTTATGATCTCCCATGGAACTTGCAGTCTAGTAGAGAGATATGACATTACAAAAAGAAATGTAATAAAATCATGTAATAAGTATAGATCAGAAATTTAAATGATACATTTGTGAAGATGGGAGAATTGTGAAAAAGTATTAGGGTCATTGATGGACTGAGCAGAAGAGAAATTCTCTAAGGAAAAAAATGAGATTTGAATTGGGATTTAAAGGATTATTAGTAATTCAATAGAATGGGAGAAGAAAAGGAATTCTAGGTATAAGTATAACATAGAAACTCCCTTTGTTAATAACTTTCATTATTGCAAGTTTCAGGTTCAGTCACTATATTTTTACCACCCTTTGGCAGAGTCAAATGGTTCCATGTTAGAAATGGACATGTTTTTTGAAAGAATTACATTTCTTTCAATCTAGACAAATTGATTACTTTCCATCTGGACCACTAGACCTTAATCTTCCTTTCCAGTATAAATGGACCTTTTCATCTACCCTGCATGAACCATACTGGGTTTGTTATTTCTCTCTTAAAATTTGAGCTTCTTAAAAAAATAAATAAAGAACAAAACAAAAAAAAAGAATGTGAACTTCTTGAGAGCAAGGGATAGACCACCTTTCTATTTATATCTCAAGTGCTTAGCACAGTACTTTACATATTATTATTATTGACTTCTTTTTCAGTCATATCTGACTCTTTGTAACTCCTTTTGGGGTTTTCTTGGCAAAGATACTAGAGTGGTTTGCCATTTCCTATTCCAGTTCATTTTATAGATAAGGAACTGAGATAAGGTTAAATGATGTCACAGAGCTAGCAAGCTTGAACTTGGGAAGATGAGTCTTCCAGACTCAGGGCCCTGCATTTTATTCACTCTGCTATCTAGCTGCTCCTAGGTCCTTATATTTATATGTATATATAAGCAAATATATGTATATACACACATGCTTTGCATATAGGAAGTATTTAATAAATGCTCTTTTCATTTATTGATTCATTTGGAACATGAACAAAGGCATGGAGTTAAGCAATTTCAGGGCATGAATAGGGTATAATAAGTAATACAGTTTGGAAGGAGTAGTAGGAAGTTGTATGAGACAAGACTAGAAAGAAAGACTGGTTGAAAAAGTGTGGGGGATCCTTGATCCCAAATAAAGACATACGAATTCCATTTGGTAGATTAGTATGGTGCCTTTGAGGGAATGATTGGATCCTATTTATGAATAAGAAGGATACTTCTGACAGAGAAGTTTGGAGGTGAGAAGATCACCTAGTAAGCTACTTGCCTCTTGTTTTTTTTTTTTTTTTTTTTTTTTTTTAAGGTCCAGATCAAATGCTTCTTATTTTCAGATGGTGCAGTTAAGAGTTATTTCCCTCTTATCAAATTTTTTTTTTAGAGCACATTTTCTGAATTTTATTTGTTTACAAAAGATGGTAGATATAAAACTTTGTAAACAAAGGGCAGCTAGGTAGTACAGTGAGTAGAACACTGTAATAGTCTGGACAGGTGTCAATTAGGGATTTTTTAAGAGTGGTGGTTATTGAAATAGGAGGGAATGGAGCCAGTAGACATTTTTAATGGAATAATAGATACTATTATCAAATGATTAGATGTGAGATATTGGAAAAGATAAAGCCAAACCAAACCAAACCCAAACTCAGAAAATAATGTCCAAAAAAAGAAGGTAATTTAGGGGGAAAGATTATAAGTGTAGTTTTGCATATGATGACTTGGAATGCCAATGGATTGTCCAGAAAGCTATTCCTGTGGGCAGAGGAAAATGCAGATTTTGAGTTTGTAGGGCAGAGAATATTGGTTGGGGAGTTTTTCACTTCAAATCAGCATATCTTTATTTAGCATCTTCTATATACAGCATGCTAAATATTAAGGATAGACAAAAATGAAACAATTCCTGCCCTCATGCAACTTAATTTATATTTGAAGTTTATTGGCACTTTAGGATTTGCAAAGAACTTTGACATATATTACTTTCTTTGAGACTTAAATCTGCCTAGAAATAATAGTTTAAGTTGTAAGAATAAATGAGATTACCAAGATAGTAGGTGGAGAGAAGACAAAAGATGGAGTTTTTAGAGAGTGAAGAGATAGAAGACTCAATGTAGGAGATACAGTAGACACTGACTTTCTAAATGAGCTCTTAATATAAAAATTTAAACCCAACCTCATAGAAATTTCTGAAAATTACGATGGAATTCGTAACTTGAAAAAGGCTATGGAGAAGTACACTTCAAGATTAGATAAAAGGGGTTAGTGAAATAGCATTTTACATTAAGAAATTATACTTATGTGAGACAATCCAGCAACCATGGTGGAGAGCATTTAGACGACTGTAGCATAAGTAGAGGGGAAATACCTTTGATTTTTAGCATTAGAATATCTGGGTTTTAATTTTGGACTGACAAGATGTGTGACTTTTGTCAAATCATTTCACGCCTCTAGGTCTCAGGACAGTTAAGTGGTGCAATGGACAGAGTATTGGGTCTAGAGTCAGTAATTCCTGAATTCAATTCTGGCCTCAGACACTTACTAGCTAAATGACCTCTTTGCCTTAGTTTCCTCATCTGTAAAATGAGCTGGAGAAGGAAATGGCAAACCCCACCCAGTATCTTTGTTAAGAGAACCCCAAATGGAATGACAAAGAATGAAATATGACTGAGATGACTGAACAATAATAACAAGGTTTCAGTGTCTTTTCAGTTTTCAACAAAAGAATTGGACTTTCCAACTTTAAGTTCTGTGAGTTAGTGATTAGTGAAAAGCATAGGATGAACATGAGTTTTTTTTCCAAGAAGTGTGGCCATGAAAGGAAAGAGCAAGATATAGTGCAGTAGTTGAATGGGATAGAAAGATCAAGGGAAGACTTTTTTTTCTTAGAATTAGGAAGACCTGAATATATTTTAAATAAAATGGGGGGAAAGAGACAAGATGCATGAGAGGATGGAACGCATTGCTGGAGTGAGAACCATGAAAAGGTAGGAGGGAATTGGATGAAGGGCTCAGAGAAATCCATAGAGGATAAGACTAGCAAAGAATAGAGATATATTTTTCCTTGCCTACAAGAAGAAATGATCATGGAGGGGCTGATAATGCCTTAAGTTTTGAGTCACGAAAGAAGAAAACTGAAGGAACTTATCTGAGATGAGTCAGTTACTGAGGAGAAAGAATAAGTTATCTTGCTATGTTGTGGTCAAGTTGTTTTTCAGTCATGTCCAATTCTTCATCAGCTTTATATGGAGTTTTCTTGGCGAAGGTAATGGAATAATTTGTCCATTTTTTCTTCTGATTATTTTATGGATGAGGAAATTGGTAAGTGACTTGTCTAGGATCACACAGATACTAAGTATCTGAGGCCAGATTTAAAAATAAGTTTTCCTCACTCCAGATGCAGTACTCCATCTACTTCATATTGACAAGAATGGTATAAAGTCTAGACTTGCTGTTTCAAACTGAAATAGAAATGGAGATGATGGAACTGTAAATAAGTATCCCCCTGGGCTATATATTGACTTTGAAAACTACATATTATAATTATTTATGTCTTAGTTATTTTGCTAAATATTTTCTAATGATATTTTAATCTGATTTGGGGTGCATGTGGAAGTTTTATGGAACTTATGTGGGCCCACTGACCACCTCTGATCTAATAGGTGAAGAATTCTGGGGTGGTGGCTAGTGGATCCATAAAATGGCAAATGATGGAATGAAGACTAAGCAAGTTGTCAAATGAGTCTGGGGGGAGGGGGAACACAGACTGGGAGAGTAAGAAGGGCTCAGGGAACCATAATCACAATGATGAAGAGCAGGATTAATATGAGAGAATGAGAAAAATGGAAAAATAGTCAAGGCTCTTATGTCTGTACCCCATTCATCCCTCTCATTTATTTCTTGGTGGGTATAGTTCATTTAGGATCTTCCTACAAAAATACATCATTTATAGTGATAGAAATAAATCATAGTAGGTTAATATCAAGAACCCATCATGAACATTCACAGCCCAGCTCTTCCAGTCCCTATATAAAGCCCCCAAACTGCAGGGGCGGCAGAACTTGGAAGTTTTTCCTGCCACTTCTGGTTGGTAGTGGGCAAGGACTTCCACGCAGGGTTTTTTACTTATAGACTTCCAGGGTAGATTAGCTTCACATTTGTAGACATCAGATGCTGCTGGGGAAATGGTGAGGCTAAGTTATTAACTATCCCATGAACCAATGATCCTGTTAAGCATTTATCCATGCTTAACTTTATTTATCCAACTTGCTCCCCATATGGTGGTGATAGTGTGAAACCTGTCTTGCTTTTCAAGGCTCAGTACAGCAAGTAGTTAAAGTCAACAAAAAATGAAAGTTTTATTAAAAATGCCTGTTTGTTCTGTGTAGTTTAAGGAACTTGATTACTTGCTCACACTTCAGTCTAAAGGTAACCGGGTTCCAAAACCTGTGCCAGGTTTTTAATAGTCCAAAAACTGATCTCACTGTGACTGAATAACTCCAAACACCCAGCACTCAGTTAGACAAGACATTTCTCATCTTTGGAAGGGAGAATCTGACCTCTCTCTTTAAATACTTAAGCACTAAGTAAAGTACAATAGCTCTGGGATGGTGGCCAACAATTTTATTATAAATTAGAAGCACTAGGAACTAAAGCAACATTTAAGGGAAGAGATGGGCTGAAGATAGAAAGGAATTGACCAGCATGGAATGGGGGAGAAACAAGGGAAGACAATCCACAATCGTCCTTCCTGCTCACTCTTGGATGTCAGTGCATAAAATCACCAGAAAATAGTCTCTGAGTATGATTTGTTCTGGCCTTTCCTCTAGTCCCATGGGGTATCTCCTGGGTTGCCATGGATTATCCATACCTTAAATCTTTTCCTTTCTGCTTGCTTAGCTCTTGCATCCTTGACTTTCACATTCAATCTACAAATCATTTTTGCAAAGGTTTCTTTTTTTTTGTTTGTTCTGATCATGGGAAAAGATGCAAGGAAAAAAATGTAGACTGAAAATTAAGCTTAATGATATAAAGCCTTTCTTGGGTCTAACAGTCATAGATAAACTGTTGTTGTTGTTTCTGGAAGCAATTAAAGCTACAACAGATGAAAACTGTCAGAACTTTAACAGAAAGCAAAGCTAACTAGCAATTTCAATTTAGGTGAGTTAAATCTCCTCAAGCCTAGAGAAAATCAGGGCATATTAAATATTAAACAAAGACAGTTAAAAGTTAATGAGAAAGGTACCTAAAAGAAAAGTATTTATATTTCTTTAAATCTTTATAAATTGTGTTTTCTATATAAATACAATACTCTCCATCCATGGCGGATGGAGTAATAAGACCAATGAATTAGTCATTCAATATTTATTAAGCACCTACCATGTGCCAGGCACAATGCTGAGTATTAAAAATACAAAAAGAGGCCACAGATAATCCCTGATCTCAAGGAATTTACAATCTCATCATACAAACACCACATAGATACCAAGCAAGCTATATACATGATAAATAGGAGATATTTATCAGAAGGAAGACATTGGGATTAAGACGGCTCAGTAAAGCTTCCTGTGAAGATGAGAATTTAGTTGGAACTTAAATGAAGCCAGAGAGGTCAATAGTCTTGAGTACTGGGAGAGCATTCCACGTATGGGGAATAGGCAGAGAAAACACCCTGATGACCTGTGTTGGAAGTTTTGCTTCAGACGTATATTGTTTGAACATAGACAAGTTATTTAACTTCTCAATGCCATAGCAACCCTCTAAATAAATCTCTTTAGAAGAATTGCAGTTTCCATCAATGGGTGGAGTTTTCACACCATGAAGTTCCTACCTTAATTATATCATAGATCTTTAAAAAAACAAAGAAAAAAATTCTGATATTAATTAAAATTTCTGCACAGTTTTTTTTTTAAATAAAGAGTTTCTCTTTTAATGGAAAAGTATAATTAAATGGGAAGTGAGAGTGCTTTTAATCATACCTAAGGGAAACCTACCACTCACTTTTGGCTATGAGGCACTATGTAACACCTTGCTATTCATCTGCTGGTAGCTATCTGACTTATAGGCATAGTACCTTATGGGAAAGAAACACCTTGGAAGGAATGACTTTTCAAAAACATCTCCATTTTGTGAAGGCACAGATCTCACTATCTACCTGCATACCCATCCTTCCAGTTTCTCCTAACTTCCTCTGATTTCTGCTGTGTGTATTTCTTCCTCTCTATCCTGTGTTCTCCCATTTCTTCTCTGACTTCCCCACCTTCTCCCATGACTATACGTTTTGGACAACATTATAGCATCCTGGGAACAGAGAAGAAATCCAGGCATCTCATGTTTTGGCTAATGAATATTAAAGTAAGATTAAGTTTATACTCAAAAGTTATATATGGGAGGAATTTCTTTTTCTTAGGAAGGTCAAAGGAAAATCCACAGACAATTTTTATAGAAATGTCAGATCATAAAGTTTTCCTTTTCCTTTATGTACAGTTTAGTATCATTCTGAAACTACATTTTATCTTATGAAACAGTCTAGAATTGTTAATTTTTTAAAATGTATCCTTAGCATCTACAATAGGTATTTAATAAATACTTGATGATTTTCATAAATAAATTTAAATGTAGAATTGGCTACAGAGGGTGAAAATAACTTAAAATTTTATGATTAAGCAAACTGTCTGATTGACACAATATTGGTTAAAGGCAATATGGAATAATGGATAAGGAACTGTCCTCAAAACCAACAAGGCTTAGGTTTCAGTTCTGACTTGGACATATTCTAGTTATGTGATCCTTGGCAAGTAATTTTTTTTTTGGTAACAAATTAAAAAAATTTGATAGCTTTTTATTTTTTCAAATACATGCAAAGATAGTTTTCAGCATTCATCTTTGCAAAATTTTGGATTCCAAATTTTTCTCCCTGCTTCTTCCCACCCCCTTCCACAGACAGCAATATTAGTTAAACAAGCAATTCTTCTAAATATATTTCCATATTTGTCTAGCTGTGCAAGAAAAATCAAATCAAAATGTGAAAGAAAAAAATGAGGAAAAAAATCAAGCAAACAACAACAAAAAAGTGAAAATACTTTGATTTGATCCATATTTAGTTCCCATAGTTCTCTCTCTAGATGCAGATGACTCTTTCCATCACAAGTCTATAGTAATTGCCTTGAATCAACTTATTGTTGAAAAGAATCAAGTCCTTCACAGTTGATCATCACATAATCACAATGTTCTTTTATTCTACTCACTTCACTTAGCATCAGCTAATGTAAGTCTTCCCAATCTCTTCTGAAATGTCTGCTCATCATTTTTTTAGAACACTATTCCATTACATCCATACACCATAACTTATTCAGCCATTCCCCAACTGATGGACATCCATTCACTTTCCAGTTTCTTGTCACTCCAAAAAGGGCTGCCACAAACATTTTTGCATATGTGGGTCCTTTTTTCCCTCTTTAATGATCTCTTTGAGGTACAGAACCAATAGAGTCACTGCTGGATCAAAGGATATGCATAATTTGATAGCCCTTTGAGCATAATTCCAAATTTTGGCAAGTCACTTAAACAGAATCTGATAACTTGAACGACTAGAGAGATTTTTCTCATCTAGGAATTCTTTCCTCCCTAATATTTATTGGAGTTTCCAAAGAAATCATAAGTGTAATTCCTATCTTATTCCTAAAATACAAAACTAAGATTTTAAGCTTTAGAATCACAGTAAGATTAAAAAAAAAACCAACAAATTTAAATGACACTTTTAGTTTAAGCTCTTTCCCGACTTATTGATTCAGTGAGAGAGATTACTACATCACAAAGATCCTACATGGGGATGATATAAACCATTTACTTTTCTCTTTTCATTCTCTCAATACTTTTCTTTTAAGGGCCTTACCAGAGAGTATAAATAGGGAAAGCAAAAATAAACAAGTCACCAAATTGCTGTCTTTGTAGTAGTCCTGGTAAAATGTTGCTAAGAAGGGTTTGAAATTATTGACTAAAATGAAGATTTGGTCACTCTATTCTCCAAAAGAGATAATGTACAAGATGATGGTTTGTGAGGACTAATATATATATAAACCATAAATAAGGTAAAGGTAAGCTATTATCCTTTATTACTACAGATAATCAAAAATTGACTATCCATAGTTACCTCTGCAGAACATGAGTATCAACAGACATGGTAAGAAAATTGGGATGAAAATTGAATTAAGATTATACCTCCTGGATTTCTGCAAAAATTAAGCTGTCTCCTGACAATTATAAAGATCACTCACATTCCTGACCAAAAATCTGAGATTTTGGTCTTACATTAACTTAGATTTCTATCAATGAAGCTTCATTTGGATGTTTGTTAACTATCAAGTCTTAAAGCTAGCTAATTCACTTTCAATTTTCAGAATGCTTATGCTACCAAGGCACAAGACCAAGGTACAAGTTCTTTTTTTGCCAGATTGGTCTAGTCCCCACTTTAAACTTCCATTACATTTAACTTCTCTCACAACAAAGTCTACCAAAAAAAATCAGTAATTATTAGAGTATGACTAAGAATCCTGTGAGGTTTGAATTACTCTTCCAAATGAAGATTTCTTTGCAAGTCAGGCTCAACCTTTGCTCATTATTCTGTGGCAGAGGCTCCTCCAAATGGTTACTCAAATGTATTACTGTCAAGAAATTCCATGACTTGTGTAAGTTGAGTTGAAAAAGGTTTGCATTTTGTGCATGTAAAGATGAGGACAGTAATTTTTAAAATGCATTTTTAGGAGAATATTATCACTTTAAATTAAAAAAAAATCCATTATAGTCATAATGGAAATAATAACTTCTCAAAAAAGATGTTCTAGGAACTCTATAGAGCTCTCACATAATCATATCTACCTAATGTTGTCCAAACTGAAATAAATCTGTCTACTCTGGCAACATAAAAATACTTAGCAAATTTTGCTTTAAAAATATTAAAATTCCTATTGTTCATATAACACCTTTAAGAAATTTAAGATATATATCCTTCCTCTCTAGACTGGGTATACATTCTATTACTTTTATCACACAATCTGAAAGTTAGAAGGTACTTTGATGATCACTTAATACAATTCAGACTTAAAAAAGAATCTCCTCACTAATATACCTGACAATTGGTATCCAGGTTCTGTCTGAAGATTTTCACTGGGGAAAACCCTTTGCCTTCAGATGGAGACCGTTCTCCTTTTGGATCGTGCTTATTATTAGTGAGTTCTCCTTTATGATCAAGCTAAATTTCAATCTTTGTGATTTCCATTCATTATTACCAGTTCTCCTTTCTGAAGTCAAGCAGACCAAAATGAATCTCTTTCCTGTGATAGACCTCCACATGCCTCAAAGAGAGTTTTTATGTATCTCTTTGTAGGCTAAAAGTCATTCCCTGTTTGTTCAATTGAACTTAAAAGGCATGAATTTGAAGACTTTTACCATCCAAGTAGCCTCTCTCTGGAAACTCAATAGGTTATCAATATCATTTCTTTTTTTTTTAACTTTTTATTGACAGAACCCATGCCTGGGTAATTTTTTTTTACTTTATCCCTTGCACTCACTTCTGTTCCGATTTTTCCCCTCCCTCCCTCTACCCCCTCCCCCAGATGGCAAGCAGTCCTTTACATGTTGAATAGGTTACAATATATCCTAGATACAATCTATGTGTGCAGAACCAAACAGTTCTCTTGTTGCACAGGGAAAATTGGATTCAGAAGCTATAAATAACCCGGGAAGAAAAACAGAAATGCAAGCAGTTTACATTCATTTCCCAGTGTTCTTTCTTTGGGTGTAGCTGCTTCTGTCCATCATTTATCAATTGAAACTGAATTAGCTCTCTTTATCGAAGAGATCCACTTCCATCAGAATACATCCTCATACAGTATCGTTGTTGAGGTATATAATGATCTCCTGGTTCTGCTCATCATTGATCAATTGGAACTGAATTGGATTTTCTTATTGCTGAAGAGAACTACTTCCATCAGAATTGATCCTCATACAGTATAGTTATTGAAGTATATAATGATCTGGTTCTGCTCATTTCACTTAGCATCAGTTCATGTAAATCTCGCCAGTCCTCTCTGTATTTATCCTGCTGGTCATTCCTTACAGAACAATAATATTCCATAACGTTCATATACCACAATTTACTCAACCATTCTCCAATTGATGGGCATCCATTCAATTTCCAGTTTCTAGCCACTACAAACAGGGCTGCCACAAACATTTTGGCACATACAGGTCCCTTTCCTTTTTTTAATATCTCTTTGGGGTATAAGCCCAGTAGTAACACTGCTGGGTCAAAGAGTATGCAAAATTTGATAACTTTTTGAGCATAGTTCCAGATTGCTCTCCAGAATGGTTGGATGTGTTCACAATTCCACCAATAATGTATCACTGTCCCTTTTTTCCCACATCCCCTCCAACATTCCACATTATCTCTCCCTGTCATTCTAGCCAATCTGACAGGTGTGTAGTGGTATCTCCGAGTTGTCTTAATTTGCATTTCTTTGATTAATAATGATTTGGAGCATATTTTCATATGTCTATAAATAGTTTCAATTTCTTCATCTGAGAATTGTCTGTTCATACCCTTTGACCATTTATCAATTGGAGAATGGCTTGATTTCTTATAAATTAGAGTCAGTTTTCTATATATTTTGGAAATGAAGCCTTTATCAGAACCTTTGACTGTAAAACTGTTTTCCCAGTTTATTGTTTCCCTTCTAATCTCGTCTGCATTTGTTTTGTTTGTACAAAAACTTTTCAATTTGATATAATCAAAATTTTCTATTTTGTGGTCAATAATGAGCTCTAGCTCTTCTTTGGTCATAAATTCTTCCCTCTTCCACAGGTCTGAGAGGTAAACTATCCTATGCTCTTCCAATTTATTTATAATCTCATTCTTTATGCCTAGGTCATGAACCCATTTTGACCTTATCTTGATGTATGGTGTTAAGTGTGGGTCAATGCCTAGTTTCTGCCATACTGATTTCCAATTTTCCCAGCAATTTTTGTCAAATACTGCGTTCTTATCCCAAAAACTCAATATCATTTCTAATCCCAGAACTCAGCACAATACTCAGCTGATCACAATACACACTATATATGATATGGTCTGACTGAACTTTACACAACACAATACATATTATATATGCTATGACCTGACTAGGACAGAGTACAGAAGGACAGTCATCTTCCTAGTCCTATATTTTCTCTTTTAAACTTGTGTTTTATTTTTTTCTAATTATAGGTAAAGACAATTTTAAACATTCATTTAAAAAAATTTTGAAATCCAAATTTTTCTCCATCCTGACTGGATTCCTTCTCCCTCCCTATAACAATAAGTAATTTGATATAGGTTATATTGCAATCATGTAAACAATTAGTTATCTAAAAAAGGAGCAGACCATGAAAAAACTTAAAACTGAAAATAGTATATACTCCAATCTACATTTAGATTCCATCAATTCTTTCTCTGGTTGTGGACAGCATTTACCATCAGGAATCCTTTGGAATTGTCTAGGATCACTGTATTGTTGAGAAGTCAAGTCTATCATAGTTGATTATCGCACAGTGTTATTGTATACAATATTTTCCTAGTTCTGCTCACTTTACTCAGCATCAATCCATGTAAATCTTTACAGATTTTTCTGAAATAAGCCTGCTCATCATTACTTATAGCACAATAGTATTCCATCCCAATCATAGACCACAACTTGCTCAGCCATTCCCCAACTGATGGGCATTTTCTCAATTTCCAATTCTTTGCTACCACAAAGAGCTGCTACAAATGTTTTGTATATGTAGGTCCTTTCCTCTTTTTCATAATCCCTTTAGGATGCAGATCTGGTAGTGATATTTCTGGATGAAAGGGTACACATTTTATAGTCTTTTTGGGCATAGATCAGAAGTACTCTCCAGAATAGTTAGATCACTTAACAACTCCACAAGGTCCAAATATTCCCAAATCCTCTCCAGAATTTGTCATTTTTCTTTTCTGTCTGTTAAGTGTGATATGGTACCTCAGAATTGTTTTAATTTCCATTTCTCTAATCAATGATGATATAAAGCATTTTCCCATATGACTAAAGATAGCTTTGATTTTTTTTTTCATCTGAAAGCTGTCTGTTCCTATCTTTTGACCATTTGTCAAGTGGGAAACATTATCCTCTTCTTAAAGCAGACTAAAATTACATTAGCTTTCCTGGCAGCCATATCATACTCATAGTCCACTAAAAGTTCAAAATGTCTCTCAGACTAGTTGTATTCTAGCTACATACCCCCACTTATACATGTGAAATTAATTGGTTTTTACCCCATAAGAACTTATGTTAATAGTCCTTAAACTTCATCTTACTAGATTTGCCTTCAGTGTGCTCACCTGGGAGTTGGTAAACTACTAGCCACTTATCATTGCAGTACCAGAGCTAAGAATGGTTTTTACATTGTAAAATATACTTTATTTGGAAAAGTTTAAAAAAAAACATTCTTAGCTTGAAGCTGTGCAAAAACTGGAATTTGGATCAGATTATTGTTTGCTGATACCTGTAACCTTATAGCCACTTTTTAAAATTTTATGTCATCCAGTGTGTTAGCTTTTTTTCTGAGTCATCTATGCCTTTATTTAAATAATTTCTGAATACAAATACCTTTGGAATAATTCTGTGATGTGAGAATGGGTACTCTACTCACTAATGCAGATAGCAAACACTATAATTCTGTAGATCGTGGGTTTTTAACCTATGATCTTATTTTTTTTTTCAGCATTTTGTTAACTTTGATATTTGGTTTCTTTTGTTATTCTTTGTGCTTTATTTTATAAATTTGAAAGCATTGTTCTGAGGAGGCAACAGGCTTTATTAGATTCATGACTCACAAAGAAATGTTAAGAATATTAGTTGTCCAAAACTGAGGGGTGGAGCCAAGATGGAGGATTAGAGGCAACATAGAATATTGAACTTTAAATATTCCTCTCCAAAAAACTTTAAATAATGTCTCAAATCAAATCAAGCTGGGGCTGCTGCTGCTCCAGGAGTTCTTCATCAAGAGATGGTAAGGGGAGAGAGAGGTAAAATAATTCTCAGAAAGAGATTATCGAAGATCCTTTGCTAGCACTGGTTATAGCTGGCACTGACTAGCAACTCGATTGCCCACACGCACCTCTGGGTCACAGTTTTTGGGAATCAATCACAAGGGAGCAGGGAGCTTGTTTGCAATTCCAAGGCAAAGAGAGTGCTAGCACTTGTGACTGCAGTGGACCAGGGCTATTTCCTGGGTAAAGACCAGTGTACTGACTGGGAGAACAGTGATCACATCTTTCTTAGGATCATACCACCTGGAAGCACTGAAAACTTGCAGACCCCCAGAACTAGGTTTAAAAACAGTAGAACAAAAAAGTTTAAAGCTCAGAACGGTGTTTCCCCATTCCAGGTTAGTAGAGCCCAACTTTAACATAAAGGTCCAAGTCAAGAAACAGGCTGAAAAAATGAGCAAACAACAGAAAATAAATTTGATCATAAAAAGTTACTACGATGAAAGGGAAGAGGAAGACATAAACTCAGAAGACAACAATATGAAAACAGCTACAAATAAAGTCTTTAAAAATGCTAATTGGACCCAAGCCCAATAAGAATCTTTGGAAAAGTTAAAAAAAGAGTTGTAACAATGGTAGAAGGGAAAAAATGAGAATAATGAATGAAAATTATGCAAAGATAATGAACAGTTTAATAAAAGAGGCACAAAAATATACTTAAGAAAGTTACATCTTAAAAAACAATTTTGTCTTAATAGTAAAAGAGCACAACAATTCAATGAAGAAAAGAATTCCTTAAAAACCAATATAGATCAAATGGAAAAGAAGGTATAACACCAAAAAAAAAAAAAAAAAAAGAGCATAAACATCATCTTTCAAGAAATTATCAAGATAAACTTTCCTCATATTCTAGACCCAGTGGGTAAAATAGAAAATGAAATCAATAACCTCCTGAAAGAGATCCCTAAATGAAAACTCCCAGAAATACTATAGCCAAATTCCAGAGCTTCTAGGTTAAGGAGAAAATAAAGCAAACCTTTCCCTGCTTCCTCCCCCCACCAAATGCAAATGTCACTGGAGCCACAATCAGAATCACACAAGATTTTGCAGCTTCCAAATTAAAGGAGAGAAGAATTTGTAATGTGATATTCTGAAAGGCTGAAGAGCTAGGATTACAACCAAGAATAATTCACCAGCAAAATGAGCATAATCCTTTAGGGGAAAAAATGGATAATTAATAAAATAGAGGACTTTCAACCATTCCTGATGAAAAGACCAAAGATGAATAGAAAATTTGACATTCAAAAAGAAGATTCAAAAGAATGTAAAAAAGTAAATATGAAAGAGTAACCAGAAGGATTTCAATAAAGATAAATTATTTACATGCTTATATGGAAAGATAATGCATATAACTCCTAAGAACTTTATCTTTGGACAGTTAGAAGCAGTCTGATAGAGGTCTTGGATATGTGCTGATTATGTTGGAATAATCTATAAAAAAAGGAATGAGGAAAGGGAATGCACTGGGAAAGGAAGGAAAGGAGAAGCAATGTGGGGAAAGTTTTTTTTTTTTTTTGACACAAAAGAGGTGCACAAGGAAGAATTTTTATAGTCTAGGGGAAAATGGGAAGATGTTGGGTAATGCCTGAACTTCTCATCAGAATTGGTTCAAAGAGGAAAGAAGAATGGAAGAAAATGGGATAGAGGGAAATATGCAGTAATCATAATTGAATGTGAATGGGATGAAGTCCCATAAATAAATAAAATGGAATGGGATAGCAGAATGGCTTAAAAATCAGTATTCATTAATATGCTGTTTATAAGAGATACATTTCAAACAGTTAAAATAAAGGTCTGGAGCAGAATCTAATCTTCAGATAAAATTTAAAAAAACAATCACTATCTCAGAGGGAAAAAGCAAAACCAAATCTAATTAAAAGGGATAATCAGGGAAACTTCATTTTACCAAAAGGTACCATAGACAATGAAGTAATATTTTTAAAAAATTATAGCAAATTTCACTGATAAAGTCTTCATTTCTTAAATATATGCTAAGTATAAAACTGAGTCAAATTTATAAAACTCCCCAATTTGATAAATGGCTGTAGATGTGAATAGGCAGTTTTCAGAAGAAAAAAATCAAAACTATGCATAGGCATATGAAAAAAATGCTCTAAATCACTATTGATCAAAGAAAGGCAAATTAATGACAAATGCTGGAGAGCATGAGGGAAAAACAGGTGCACTAAAGAACTGTAGGGCTAACTAATCTGGAAAAATTTGGAACTATACCCAAAGGGCTATAAAACTGTATACTCTTTGATCCAACAATATCCCAAAGATATCAAAGAAAAAGGATTTCTATGTGTAAAAATATAGCAACATTTTTTATGGTTCAAAGAACTGGAAATTGAGGGGATGCTCATAATATATATTATATATTTTAAAGATTTGCTGTCAACTGTCTTTCAGAATTCCTGTGGCCAAAAAAGTTATTAATTTCTGGCCCACTTTAAGAATGTCTTTAAACTTAGAGTCTGGTCCTCAGAAAGAGACATATATTCATAACTGAGCCTATACCTGAAGTCTTTTATCTCAGTAGGAATTTGTGTTCTGCTGATCTTTGAGAAAAGAAGATTTTCCCACATTTTCATGATGATACAGAGTGGGCCTTTAATGGAGGACCTATGACATCTAACTGAAAACATTTTAAGTGGATTGTTTACTAATAAATTGAAACTATTATCTGGAAGAAAGGTAATCCATGACCATAGCTTTTCAGGACTATGATTGAAGATAACAAACAGATAGTTACTATTGGATGTACTCTGGTTTAATATCTCAGTTTCCCAAGTGAAACTGAGATCATAAGATCTGGATTGAAAAATTTGATCAGATTATTGACCAGATAAATAAAAGGTCAATACTGCAGGAACTGAACCAGAAAGGGAAGAAGAAAAATTTAATTGTAGGTATAGAGTGGGCCAACCAATTGAATAGTCAATTGGTAATTATTAAAATTTTATTATTATGTGCTAGTCAAATGCAGAGGGTGGGAGATGGAATATAAGAAATTAAAAAAAACATAATCCTAGATCTCAAGGAGCTCACATTTTAATGGGTAGATAAGATACAAACAATTACGTACATATAGGATATTAATATCTACATTTATCAATGTAATGTGTGTTGTAATTGGTAGGATAGATGAATGGAGAATTGGGCAAAGTTCTAAAAGCAGGAAGAAAGGCAAGAAGCAGAGGAGAAGAGGAAGAACATTCTATGGAGCCAGTGAAAAGACATGAAGTTATGAGACTCTTATATGTTGTGTAAGGGGCAGTTAGGAAGCCAGTGTTGCTGGATCAGAGAGTATTTCAAAGAAAATAAAATTAAGAAGCTGGGGAAGGTGTAAAGGGCTTTAAATGTCAAAGGCAACAGGAAAACACTGGAATTTGTTAAAAGAGAGGCAGAAAGAGACAGATAATGTGTGCATGTATGTTGGAAGGTTGGGATTTGTGGAAGGCTGGTTGACGTGGTCAGAATTGTGCTTTAGGAAGATCACTGTGACAGCTGCATGGAGGATGAGCTGTAAAGGGCAGAGCCAGATTCTTCAAGATAGGTTAGTCAAGTGAATAAAAAAAGGGACAGACAGGTGTAGTCAGTGATCCATATCAGGATCAGTTCTCTGATATAAAGAGTGCATTGTAAATGATTGAATGAATGAAAAATATAATGCTATATATTAAGCATTTATTAAGATCTTTCCTGATCCCCTTTAATGCCAACTCCTTACTCCTGAATCTATCTCCAATCTATTCTGTATGTATCTTTTATTCGTATGTTGTCTTTCCTCATTTGACTGTGAACTCCATTAGAGCAGAGACTATTTTTCCCCATCTTTGTTTCCTCATCTTTGTTTTCCCAGTGGTTAGCATAACATTTGGTACATAGTAGGTGTTTAATAAGTGCTTGTTGACTTTTTACAAAGCTTAGTATTACGAGCTGGGGAGAGAACAAGTAAGAAGAAGAAGCCCAAAGTAAGACAGGCTTTAATCTCAAGGAACTCAAATTCTAATAGGAAAAGATAACACATTGAGGAGTTAGCTCAGACTAGATGGAAAGGTCCCAATGGTTCTCAGAATACAGCAGCAAAGTCAATGGTAATAAGACATCTTAAGTTTCTCATGTTTAACCAATTGACAGTGCCAAGGATTTTAACGGAGATTTTTTTTTTTTCTGATTTCTTGTAATTATGGCCACACCATCCACAGAAACAACTTTGAGGCTGAATTTGAGGGCGTTCAAGGGCTGGAAGCAAGACCAGTGGTTTAGATGGTGCTACTGATCTCAAGTCTCTTGGACTTGCTTGCCAACTGCTGGCTGCTGGATAGCAATGATGTGAGTAATAAAAGTGGGTCCCTTCTCCAATGATTTCTCTTTTTAAAATTTTACATTCTCTCTCTCTCTTTCTCTATTTCTCTCTCTCTCTCTTACTCTCTCTCTCTCTCTTTCTCTCTCTCTCTCTCTCTTTCTCTCTCTCTTAATTAGAGTTGTGTGACATGCCCAAAGTCACACAACTAGTAAGTATGTGAAGTTAATTTGAACTCAAGTCCTCTTGACTCCAGAACTAGTTCCACTGTGCCACCTAGCTACCAATCTGTATTCAACCACCCCTTATTTTTCCCAATCCCCTCCAAAATTCATCATTTTCCTTTTCTGTCCTCAGAGCTAGTATCTCAGTATTAATTTGCATTTTTCCTATCAGTGGTTATTCAGAGCATTCTTTCATATGGTATAGATAACTTTGATTACTTCATTTGAAAACTAGTCATAATCTGACCATTTTAAAATTGGGGAATGATTGTTATTTTTAAAAATTTGACTCAGAGGAGCAGCTAGGTGCTCCTAGCACCTAGCACCAGCTAGGAAATGAAGTGAATAGAGCACCAGCTCTGAAGTCAGGAGGACCTGAGTTCAAATGTGGTCTCAGACATGTAATACTTCCTAGCTGTGTGACCCTGGGCAAGTCATTTAATCCCAATTGCCTCAGAAAAGAAAGAAAGAAACAAACAACAACAACAACAACAACAACAACAACAAAAACAACTTAGTTCTCTCTATATTTAAGAAATGTGACGTTATCAGAGAAACTTGTTTCATGATTTTTCTCAATTATGATTTTTAACTGTATTTACCTCCATCATATTTCCCCTTATGTTTATTTCAGTCTTTCTCTCTTTTACCCTATCCTTCCTTAAAAGTGTTTTGCTTCTGACTACTGCCTTTCCCAATCTGCTTTTCCTTTTATCATCCCTTCTTCTCATTTCTCTTTCCCTTCATATTTTTCTGTATGTCATAGGGTAAGATAGATTTCTAGACTCAATTGATTGTGTATGTTAGTCTCTTTTTGAATCAATTCCAATGAGAGTAAAGTTCATTCCTTCCCTTTCATCTCCCTCATCTTTCCCTCCAGTGTAAAAGCTTTTTCTTGTCTCTTTTATGTGAGATAATTTGTCCCATTCTAGCTTTCTCTTTCTTTTTTTTTCAGTTCATTCCTCTTTTACCCCATAATTTTATTTTTTAAGATATCATGCCATATTCAACTTATAACTTTGCTCTATTTCTATATATTCCTCTCACTGCCCTAAAATGAGAAAATTCTTATGAGTTACATGTATCATCTTCTCATGTAGGAATGTAAACAGTTTAGTCTTATTGAACTCTTTATGATTTCTCTTTCCAATTTACCTTTTTATGCTTCTTTTGAGTCTTCTGTTTGAATATCAAATTTTTTATTTAACTGGTCTTGTCATCAAGAATGCTTGGAAGTCCTCTATTTCATTAAATATCCATTTTTCTCCCTAGAATTATACTCAGTTTTGCTGGATTGGTGATTCTTGGTTGTAATCCTAGCTCCTTTGTCTTCCATATTCCAAGCCCTTCTATTCTTTAAAGTAGAGGCTATTAAATTTTGTGTTATCTTGACTGCGGCTCTAGAATAGTTGAATTGTTTCTTCCTGGATGCTTGCAGTTTTCCCTTGGACCTGGGAACTCTAGAATTTAGCTATAATATTTCCAAGAGTTTTCATTTTTGGGATCTCTTTCAAGAAGGGATAGGCAAATTCTTTCAATTTCTATTTTGCCCTCTGGTTCTAGAATATCAGGACATTTTTCCTTGTTAATTTCTTGAAAGATGATGCATAGGCTTTATTTATTTATTTTTCATCATTACTTTCAGGTAATCCCATGATTTTTAAATTCTCTTTCCTTGATCTTTTTTCCAGGGAAGTTATTTTTGTAGTGAGATATTTCACATTGTCATTTATTTTTTTCGTTCATGTTTTATTGTTTGTTGATTTCTCATAAAGCTATTAGTTTCCATTTGCTCAATTCTAATTTTTGAGGAATTATTTTCTTTAGTGAGTTTTGTATCATTTCCATTTGGCCAATTCTACTTTCATAATTCTTTTCCTTTGGTGAATTTTTGTGCCTCTTTTCCCATTTAGCCAATTCTGCTTTTCAATCCATTCTTCTCTCCATTTTTTTCTTTTCTTTTTTTTTTTTTTTCTTTCTTTCTTTCTTTCTTTCTTTCTTTCTTTCTTTCTTTCTTTCTTTCTTTTCTTTTTTTTTTTTTTTTTGGTATCTCTTTTTACCATTTGGCCTAGTGTGGTGATTTCTTCTTTTAAAATAAAATAATGGTGGTTCTCTCTGGGGGAGAGCAGGTTTCTCAGGGAAGTTTTCTGGAGGCAGCCTTAGTATCAGTTCAGATCAATAATTACCCCAAAACTCAGCCAGGTGATAAAAGTTCAGATCTTTTGTTGTCTCCAATATAGCCTGGTTAGCTTAGAGACCTAGCTCTCTGCTTGGTTCCAAGAGCTCCCTCCGAATGTCTCCAAATCCAAAGGTTAGTCCTTCAGCCCAGCCAGCCAAGTGGAAAATGGAATGGATCTCTCTTGCAGCTCTTGCAGCTTTGTCCTTTGCTTCTGCCTCTGCTTTCTTCACTCTCCAATTCAGCTCCACTCTCCATGTAATTCAGTTGAATTCTCTCGATTGGGTTTATATATGACTCTTCTGAGAGACTGGGATTATGGGTTTTCTCCCAGAGTGCTCTCTGGCGCTAAAAGCTTCAAGGGAGGTGTGAATTCGGATATCTCATACTAAACCCTGAAATCTTCCAAACATGTGAACTCCAATGAGTAAAGGTGTGAACACAAGCACTGTATCAATTACATTGAGTTAATACTAGGATTCTAATATCTCCCTTGAGTTATCACCTTGTTTCAAGTTAACACTAGGATTCCAATAGCCTAGCTTGTTTTTTAAGATGTTATTTTCTTCAATATTTTTTGGTGTCTCCTTCACCAAGCAGTTACTCTTTTTTTTTTCATGATTTTCTTACATCACCCTAATTTCTTTTCCTACTTTTCCTCTACCTCCTTTCTTTGATTTATTTTTAGTGAGGCAATTGGAATTAAGTAACTCCCCCAAGGTCACAAAACTAGTAAGTATTAAGTGTCTGAGGCTGGATTTGAACTCAGGTCTACTTATGACTCCAGGACTGGTGCTCTATCCACGGTGTCTAACTGCCCCTACTTGATTTTCAAAATCCTTTTTGAGTTCTTCTATGGCCTGAGACAAATTCATACTTTTTGGGAGGCTTTGGATATAGAAGCTTTGACTTTATTATCTTCTTCTGAATCTGTTTTGATCTTCCTTGTCACCATAGTAATTTTCTATGGCCAGAATTTTTTTCTGTTGTTTGCTCATTTTCTAGTCCCTTTCTTGACTTTTAACTCTTTGTTAAAGTGGGGCTCTATTTCAAAGGTGGAGGATACACTGTCCCAAATTTCAGGGTTTTTTTGCAGCTGTTTTCAGAAATGCTGTTAGGAATCTTCAAGTTTTCAGTTCTTCCAAAGTGGTATGATCTAAGGAGAGGTGTTTACCACTCTCCTGGCCTATGCTGGGTTCTCTGAATGACCACAAGCTCTCTTTTCTTCCCTGGAACTCTAAGGAGGATCCCTCTTCCACTGTGTCCCACTAGCTATGGTGTGGTAATGCTTCCTAGTATGTGCTAGCCTGGCTGCACTGGACTGTGCTCCACTCTAACCCAAGTGGGACAGACCTTTCCTGGCTGATCTTGTCTTTAGCAAGGAAACTATTTCACTCCATCCTTTTGTGTGTTCTGCCACTCTAGAAAGTGTTTTATAGCATTATTTAGAGGTGTTCAGAGGGGTTTGGGGGAGAGCTCAGGTGAGTTGCTGACTTTTTTCTACCATCTTGGTCCATAATCCTGATTTTTTTCGTACTGTCTATAGCCAAATATGGAATTTTTATTCTACACATATGCAGTTAAAACCTTCCTGGTATCAAATCTGTTAGGCAAGCACCAGGAAAAGTGCAGATTAAAAAAAAAAAAAATTTGTCCAGATTTTCATGGTGAAGTAGAAGAAGGGCTTCCTTGAATCATAAACTCTGAGTTTCCTTCTTGTGGCAAAATCATAATTTCTTTTCTGTAATAGTGCTGCACAGGCAAATATTCAGATCATATTCAAATCACCAGCATCTTGAGTGTTCCTACTACTGTTTTTTATGGGCTAGATGTTGCCTTCACTCATAGGATCAGCTGATGAAGAAATCTATTTACTATGGTACAGAACTTGTCTTTCATGAAACATCTGTCTCTTTGTACTTTGTTGGTCCTGATATTCCTGGCAATCATTTCTTGCTGTTTATAGTTTACTTCACTTCACTTCACTTCATTACAGTACAAACATTTTCTAGGTGCTTAATTTGTGTAAGAAGCTATGCTAGATTCTGGTAAGAGAAGGATGAAAAAAAAATAATGTTTTTGTTCTGTCGGAACTTTTCCTTTCATTGAATAGAGGTGATTCTTTATTGGCTATTTATTATTTGCATCCTTATTCTATATACTTTTATCCATTTCTTTTATGGCTTGTTCTTTAATGCCAGTCCTGGATTTTGCTATTTGCTTCATTTCTGATGATACAACACTATTTAGTCATTTTAAATAATGCTAATTTTTAGCATTGTACCATCTGAAGATGGTTTAAAATAACATGGTATAATTCTTGACTATTCTAAATCTTTGAGAAAGGGCTTATTTTTATAGCACAGTTTTCCTAATATAGCTATGTATTGACTGTTGAGCGACTGAAATTTTATATTTAAGCTGTTTTTTAAAAGAAGAAATTGTCCTAAACTGTATTCTAAAACTTATTGGTGTTTTGAAATAGAAGACTTTGAATACAGTATAACTTTTCTTGATACTTCAAGATCAGCCACATGAATGTTACTTTTTTAAAAAAGTACCACAGATTTTATCATAAATTGATGACCTTAGAAATTGTTTAATTCAAGTCTCTTCATTTTAAATACAAAGAAATGGAGACCTAGAGAAGTCAAGGGCCATTGCTGGACCTGAAACTTACTGTCTTGAAAGATTCTCACTTGTCACCTTGTTTTTTTTCATTGTTTCTTTCTGATTATAGAATTACAGTGGAATATAGTTGCCACTTTTAAAGGTAATGCACAAATCAAAAGTTCAAGTATCTTTTTCACTCTTTAGATAATTACACTTTTCTTCCTTTTGACTATTGGCATGTTTTGGTACCATTCAGATCACTGTAGTTTCCTTTTTTTTTTTTTTTTAATTTAATTTTTTTGTCTTTGTGTGTGTGTGTGTATGTGTGTGTGTGTGTGTATTTTATTCTTTTCAATATGAAAAACCATTATAAAGAAATGTACTTAAAGGACATGAAATATACAAAAACACAAATCCAAGAAGTAGCATATGAAATATTATAATCTGTACATTTTTAATATTATGTCTCCTTTTTTTTTTGACAACTTAAAACAAATGAGATTTGTAACAATGAAGCTACAAAGTGCTATGTTATTTTTTGACAACCACAGTAGTTTCTGTCATTAATCCAGTAAGATTGTAGATCAGGGATTCTTGTCCTTTGTGTGTGTGTGTGTGTGTGTGTGTGTGTGTGTGTGTGTGTGTGACAATCTGGTGAAACTTTAAGGATCCCTTCTTTGGGATATTCTGAACTCAGCTTTTTTTTGATTCATGCCCATTGGCCAATATATTTACTGTACCACCTCCCACCTCCCCTTTCTACTCTGACATATGTGTGTGTGTGTATGTATACACACACACACATATGCATTGAAAGACAATTAGAAAATTTAAAAGAATCCTTACTTTCAGTTTGCACACAGTTGAAGTCTTCTCTAGGGTATGAAGAATCAGAAGAACTGTTCAAAAGCAGGCACATATATGAGAGTCTTTCTAGTTCCCTAGTTATTAGAACTCCCTGTCCCAAATTACTATGTATTTAGCCTGCATATATTTTGTCCCTACTTATCTGTATTCATGGCTTCCCCTCACCCCACTTTTTAATCATTTGTATTCCTAGTACTTAGCTCAGTCCCTGATAAGTGCTTGATAAATATTTTTTTTATTTAAATAGAAATGTAAGGGTGTTTAGAAAGAGTATGATTATAAAACTCAAACATTTTTCATTAACAGAAGACAGTTCTTCAAATGGTACAATACTAGGTCATAATTTCCTTTACAATTAGTGTTTATTTTTCAGTGAATTATAGGCATAAAAAACATTGAAAAAATAAAATCATTAAATGTATACCAAGAGAAAAGAATATTCTGGCAAAAAAAAAAGGGCAACTTTTGCATGAAATCTCTTCTGAGATAACATTTCATGTTCTGAATAATCAGGAAGGTAACAGTAAGAAACAAGAAGACTGGTAAAAATCTTTCTAGGCACTAACCATGCTTTCTCAACCTGAGTTCTATTATTGTCTAGCAACAGAAGGCCTATGCTATCCTGCCGCTCTGAAATGTTCTTTCATTGAAGATACAAAAAGATGATGAGAGCTAGGAGGAAAAAAAATCCTTTGCCCATGAATTCATTAGCTTGCATTCTGTAAGTAAAAGACAAATTTATGACATGGGTTCTGAAGCATTATCACACACACAGTCATCTTATGACAGTCTGGTGGAGTTAGAGCTGCTGTGGGCCCACTGCCAGATAATTCAGATAAAAGCAGCCTTCCGTTAAGACAGGTCATATTGGTACTTCTGTTGTGAAAAGGCTGGGGGTGGGGAGGAGTGGGGGTGATGGGCATGGGAAGAGATACTAGGCCTGAATCCAGCAGAGAGAATCCAAATAGTACCAGTCAGGAACTGGTGCCAAATGAGGTCTGCAAATGGGAAAGGCAACTAACAGCAAGGAGAGATTTAAATCCAGAAATAGGATCAAGAAAAACCTAGAGAATGGGAAACTCAGAGTGAAGACAAGATGTTAAATGTGAGTGGGATCGGGCATGGAGAGGGGGTGGTGTTAGTAATTATGTTTAGTTGGAATGCTCAGCTTCTCCTCTGGATGTGGGTTCTTAACACATACATACTATCCCTATTCCCCCAGTACCTATATCATGACAGAAAAAATCTATACCATGAGAGAAAAATCCTCTGGCAGAAAAAGTTAATTTTTTTTATTATAGCTTTTTATTTACAAAACATATGCATGAGTAGTTTTTAAAAGTTACATTTTTTTGGAAATTTTTCTGTGATAACATTTTATGCTCTATCCACCATTGCCTTTGCAAACTTTAAGGCACTGTATAAATGCTAGTTATTATTGTTGTTGTTACTCATCCAGCTGAACCAAGAGTCTGTTTAATGGTATTCTTTTTAGTAGAATGTAAAATCCTGGAGGGGAAGGATGGTTTTTCATAAGAAACATTTAAAAAAGAAAAAAGATCATTAAATCTCTACCAAGAGAGAAAATATTCTGGCACACAGGGCCTGGTGCCTAGTAGATGCGTGTTAGTAATTATTAATACTTGTTGGTTGACTGGTACTTCACACCTGGATCTAGAATTAGATAAAGCCTAATCTTTCTTGAGTTCATTGTCTCTTGCTATGCCCAAGGGGCATCCCCCTCAGGATGTTGTCTGATCTCCTCTTTTATTTGTGGTTCCTGGTTACTGATATTGATGGTATTGTTCTCCCTTCAGCATCCTGTTGTTATTGTTCAGTTTTATCAAACCCTTTGTGACCCCATTTGAAGTTTTCTTGGCAGAGATAAGGGAGTGACTTACTATTTCCTTCTTCAGCCCATTTTACAAAGGAGGAAACTGAGGCAAACAGAATTAAGTGACTTGTCCCAGGGCATACAACTGGTAAGTGTTTGAGTCCAGATTTGAACTCAGGAATATGAGTCTTGAATTATCTTAACTTGATTTATTAAGGCAATTCCAACTCTGAGGAGAGAAGAATCTTGTCCCTTATCTTCTAGGCCTTATCTCAATCCTAGCCTCTCTATGGGGTCTGGAAAGGAAGGGAAGGGAAGAGAAAGGAGAGACAGGATACTGTACTTAATCTGTTTATGTTGCTGGTACTTGCCAGCATCCAGGTGGCCAAGAACAATCATTATTTAGTTAGCTTTGTAAAACTGTTTAAGGAACAGATCATTCTCTGAAAGGAAATCTTTGAAAAAGTCACAATTTAAAAAAAAAATCATATTATGACTTTTCACAAATTACAACATCTAGCTTTATTTTTTAAATTAAAATTTTGTTTTAATTATCAAGCATTTCTTTTTCCTTTTTATCCTCCTTTACCAGCGGAAAAAAATGAACCTCTTCTAATCAAACAAAACAAGTTCCCATATTGGCCTTGTCTAAAAATTTCTCATTTCATGTATTTAAACTATTACCTCTTTGTGAAGAGATGGTAACATTCTTTAGAATGATCTTTTGAAATCATTAAATTGATCATAGTTATTAAATCTTTTAAAATTGTTTATTTTCACCTAGTTTTTTTATTTTTAAAGCTTTTTTATTTTCAAACCATATGCACAGATAATTTGACAACATTGACCCTTGCATAGCCTTGTGTTTCAGATTTTCTCCATCCCCACCTCCTTACCCAGATAGCAAGCAATCCAATATATGCTACACATGTTAAAGTATATGTTAAATCTAATATGTATAAACATATTTATATAATTCTCTTGCTGCACAAGAAAAATCAGATCAAAAAAAGAAAGTAAATGAGTAAGAAAACAAAATGCAAATGAACAACATAAAGAGTGAGAATGTTATGTTGTGATCCACCCTCAGTTCCCACAGTCCTCTTTCTGAGTGTAGATGGTTCTCTTCATCACAAAATCATTGGAACTGGCATCAATCATCTCATTGTTGGAAAGAGCCACATCCACCAGATTTGATCATATAGTATTGTTGTTGAAGTATATAATGATCTCCTGGTTCTATTCACTTCACTCAGAATCAGTTCATGTAAGTTTCTCCAGATCTCTCTGAAATCATCCTGCTGGTCATTTCTTACAGAACAATAATATTCCATAATATTCATATACCACAATTTATTCAGCCATTCCCCAATTGATGGGCATCCCCTCAGTTTCCAGTTTTTGGCCACTACAAAAAGGGCACCACAAACATTCTTGCACATGTGGGTCCCTTTCCCTCCTTTAAGATCTCTTTGGGATATAAGCCCAGTTGTAACACTGCTGGATCAAAGCGTATGCACAGATAGCTTTTTGAGCGTAGTTCCAAAATTGCTCTCCAGAATGGCTGTATCCATTCACAGTTCCACCATCAATGTATCAGTGTCCCAGTTTTCCCACATTACCTCCGACATTCATCATTATCTTTTCCTATCATCTTAGCCAATCTGAGAGGTATGTACCCAAATCTCAAGGTTGTCTTAATTCGCATTTCTCTGATCAATAATGATTTAAAGCATCTTCTCATATGATTAGAAATTCACCTAGTTTTCTAATTGCTATTTCTGCTCCAAATACTGAAATTAATCTTTAAAGATAGATAACTTAGTTAACTGAGTTAGGCAGTGGAGAATATTAGACTTAATAACAGGAAGATCTGAGCTCAAAAGTGACCCTGTGTAAGACTTGACTCTTTTTGCCTCCATTCCCTACTATAAAATTAGGATAATAACACATCTCAGGATTGTTGTAAGGTTAAAATAAGATATTTGTAAAATGCTTCACAAACCTTAGAGTCACACATAAGTGCTAGCTATTATTATTATTAACTGCATTTATTCACAAAGATCTTTTGTCTTTTTTTATTGAGCTCTAAGTCAGAGATAGACACTCTGATCTTTCCACCAGAAATCATTCTCGTAGATCATAATTTAGATATCCTAACATACTTAGTATCATAGGAGGTTAAAGTGGTGTGCTAGAGTCAGCTTCTATTGACTCATAAGAGCTGACTGTTAAATTTTCAATGTGAGTATTTACTCCTTAGAAATCACAAACACTACAAATTAGGGCTTGATTTATTGTTTTGTTGATTGTCTAGACTTAAGAAAGGCATGGAGAAAATGTTAATAATGCAGATTAACCTTAAAAGTGTGTCTGGTCTGCCTTTTTTTTTTTTTTTAAATGAGAGAGCATGTTAAACATTTACCAGCATACCTCTGGGTGGCTCTGACACTAGCACTCCCTTAGCTTGAGTTTGATTTGAGAATGAAATGAGGCACATATAATTCATTGAACAGCTGTCAAAAAAAAAAAAAGGAGAGATTTGCTTTGCTCTAACATAGAATCACCTCCAAAAACATTATGGCACTGATCTTTAGCTTGGTAGATGTAGTCTCCTTCACTTCTTCATAGAAATGGTATGTATTCCATTGGTCAACTGAATAGCCAGAAAATTAATTTCAACAGTGATTCAGAGGTTTTGGTGGTGGCAAATTTGGCATAGGAGAAGAAGAGAGCCATCTTGGCCAGAGCATCTATTACCATCAACATAACGTTGTACTATTGCTGATATGGTTAAGTTCATTAAAAAACAATCATTTTTTAAAGCTTCAGGGTATTTTTTTTTGTTTTTAACTTAATCTTTAATTGTTCATGTTTTATTGATGCTCTTTTAAATTTTTTATTAATTGAAGCCTTTTATTTTCAAAACATATGTAAAGATAATTTTTCAACACTGACCCTTGCAAAACCTTGTGTTCCAATTTTTACTTCCCCCCATTCCCTTCCTTAGATGGCAAGTAATCCAATATATGTTAAATATGGTAAAAAAAAATGTAAGTCAAATATAACCATGTATATTTATACAATTATCTTGCTGCACAAGAAAAATCTGATTAAAAAGGAAGAAAAATGAGGGAAAAAAATTCAAGCAAACAACAACAAAAAGAGTGAAAATGCTATGTTGTGATCCATACTCAGTTCCCACAATCCTCTTTCTGGGTGTAAGATAGCTCTCATCATCATAAGAACTTTGGAACTGGCCTGAATCACCTCATTGTTGAGAAGAGCCACATAGGATTGTTTATAATAAACTTCATGGCAATTGGATAGTAGATAGAGTGTTGGGCCTGGAGTCAGGGAGACTCATCTTCTTTATTTCAAATCTGGTCTGACACTTCCTAGCTTTGTGATCCTGGACAAGTCACCTAACCCTAATTGCCTCAGTTTCCTCATCTGTAAAATGATCTGGAGAAGGAAATGACAACCCACTTGAGCATCTTTGCCCAGAAAATGTCAAATGGGATCAAGAAGAGTCATGATTGAAAACAACAGAACAACATAATGAAGTTCAATGTCACTGCGACTCAGGGGCAATAGGAAGTAGGCAGAAATTACTATAAGCCTTTCTTTAAAGATTAATTTCAGTATTTGGAATTGAAATAGCAATTGGAAAACTAGGTACTCCCAAGAGCAGGTGTCATGTGCTACACATAGCCACCAAAGGATAACTTAGGGATAGTTTCAAAGGACTTCAAGCATCATGCTGCCTGGCTGTCTTGCGAAAAATGGACCAGTCAAATTTCTTTGGGGAGGGAGTAGATAGGTGTGAATGGAGTTACAGATGCTGATCAGAAATTAAACTTCTTCCATTCAAGTCATGTCAGCATGGGCTACCAGACACTTGGGTCTGGGTTTAGGTTATCTTCTTTCTATCTAATATCAAATATAACAACTATAACCCAATATAATGGGTGACTGTAGAGTTTGCAGTCTAAAGAAGCATCTGCCAGCATAACATGACCGATCCTCTGGATGTCTGAATTCCAATGTTCATGACAGGCCATCCACTGTTGATTTTAGTGAGTACTTCTGCAAACTGGGCAGAAATAGTTCCTTCTCCTACATAGTGAGAGTCACTGTGAAGGCCCCATCTGAGGCCTATCTTGAGGGAATGTAATTCCCCATCATTGTCCACAGTGAACATAAGAATTCTGGAACATCTTTTGATTTCCCATCAGTAGGTCTTCTGGATAATGTTTTGTTTTTGTTTATAGATTTAGCTTCACCATTTCATCAGTTGTGGGATAAGCAATAACTAAACTGGTAAATCAGGAAAATGCAATAGACATTATACTTGGACTTCAACAAAGCACAATGATAAGCTCTCATTGTATTCTAAGTTAGAAAAAAATAAAGATGGGTGGGATAGTAGTAGAATAATAATAGTATAGTATAATATAGTAAGGTGAATTGATGGCATCTTATAGGAACAACAATGGTATTTGAGGCTATATTTGTCCAAGTGTAGAATATCCATCTGTCATCTGGTGGTTTTATAGTATATTTAAAACATTCAGTCCAAGCTAATAAAAATGTGAAATTTAGACATATTCTGATAACCTTCCAGTACACCCCAGGATTCATAGCCTAATGCCATAGATCATCAGAATTCTAAATTATACTCAGGCTCCCTCTGGCACTAATTTTTAGATACCTACCAACAGCCAGGAGAGTTTTGTTTTTTATGAAATTTCTTTTGCCCTCCATAGGGAAATAAATGCCCTGTTTTCCTTTTCCCAAAATTTTGGTCTACTTCTCTACCAAGTTTCTCTTTATCCTATTGGTAACAGAAAACTGAAGTGTCATTTGGCTGTCATGACAGTAGCTGGCTCATCCTGTAGAGTAAAGCTACTTAAATTGTGGTTTACGGGTCCATGTGGGGTTGTGTAACTGAATGTGGAGTTGCAACATTATGCTCTATTATCAGTACATGTTTGATTTAAAGACCTATTTCACATACTTAGGTGCCTTCGATCGTGGAAAAATTTCTTGAGTGAAAAGAGATCATGAGTGGGAAAAGTTTAAGAAGCCCTACTGTTTAGAATGCAGACAACCAAAATGAATTGGGGACTTTGCCAGTTTGGATCAAAGATTCTAATCCAAAGATTATGCTTTTCAAAGAGGGAGAAGCTCAAGACCAGATTGTTTTTCTGGGGTCCTGTATATTCCTTGTTTAAGGGGCAACAACACGGTCCATTTTCTCTTATTAGCAAATGGGACTTGCTTTCAAATATTCTAAGTGTATCAGTGATTAAGCTATTTCTATTTCTGTAGGAGTGCCTATCCCATGCAGGAATCCACAAGCACTCTGGAAGGGAGGTACAAGGCTCCCTCAAATGGAGAGATGGGGACATTCCTTTTATATTTAAAATAAGATAGGTAAAATTCCCACTTTACTGATTAGACCACATCTGAACTATTATGTTAAGTTTGGAATTCATATTTTAAAAAAAAAATCACATTAGAGCTCAGCCAATGGAAGGCGATCCAAATGCCTAAGGGGTTTTAAATCTGTTTTTATGTAATCAATCAAATATTAATTAAATACCTACTATGTGTCAAGCACCATATTAAATGTAGGGGATACAAGCACAAAGAATAAAACAATTCCTACTCTTGAAGAGTAATAGGAAAATAATAAGCATATCTACAAATATATGTCATAAATATAAAGTTAATAAATATATAAAATAAATGCAAGTTAGTTAGGGACAAATGACAATTGTACTGGGCAGGGAATATCCAGAAGGCCTTCCTATAGAAAATGGTGTAACTTAAAGCAATAAAGGGATTCTATGAGGCATAGTGGTCGTTGTTTGCCCTTTGCTCTCTTTAAGATTATAGTTTTGGAGTTTTGAAACAATGTTCCTTGGAGTTTTTCTAGTGGGATCTTTTTAGAGAGGTAATCGATGGATTCTTTCAATGAGTATTTCCTTCTATGTTTCTAGAATATTGGGGATATCTAGAATATTAAGTTTTACTTAATGACCTCTTATTTTGATCATGGCCTTCAGGTAGGCCAATGATTTTTAAATTGTCTCTTCTGGATCTGTTTTCCAGGTTGGCTGTTTTGCAAATGAGGTATTTCAATTTCTCCCATTTTTTTTTCATTCTTTTTAGTTTGTTTGATTCTTGCTGTCTCACAAAGTCATTAATTCCATTTGTCCTGTTTAGCTTTTAATGTGTGATTTTCTTCAGTTATCTTTTGTATCTCTTTTTCCATTTGGTTTGTTCTACTTTTTGTTTTGTTCAGGCAATTTTCCCCCTCTTTTTTCAAACAATTGACTCTCATGCATACCTTTCATTTCTTTTTTCATTTTTTTATTCTTTCTTATTTGCTTTTTGAAGTTTTTTGTGAGCATTTCCAAGAAGCCTCTTTGGACTTAAGACCAATTTATCTCAGTCTTTGAGATTTCTTCTGTGGACATTCTGTCCTCACCTGAGTTTGAGTTTTGATCTGCCCTGTCACCATAGTAGCTTTTTATGGTCAAGGTTCTTTTCTGTTCTTGCTCTTTTTTTCCCCTTTTCTTTTGATATTTCCTTTTTTTTTTTTTTAACTTTTATGGTTTAGCTCTGCTTCTGGGGTAAGGGGAGCACTGTCCCAAATTTCCTGTGCAGCTCTGAGCCTTGACTTTGAGCATAGGGTCCCTTGTGTTTGCAAGGGGAAGTTTTACCTGTTATGTTCAGGAAACAGGCTGGTTTCCTAAAGTTTGCCTTTTGAGCTGGGACTGGAACCTGCCCCACTGATCTGTTCCTCTCCTGAGCCAGGACTGAGGGTCTTGAGCTGCTGTTCTGCAATATTTAATACCCTCTCACTGGCTTTTCCAGAGTCTTTCTGAGCTGGGCTGAGCACCCCTTTCACTCCAGTGAGCCTGCCCTTTCTTGGATTTTTTCAGTCTGTCTTGAGCTGGAAAGGACTTTCATCCTGTCAGACTCTGTTCAGAGGCTTGATTTCATGTGGTTTTTGAGGGAACCTGGAAGAGCTCGAGCAGCTTCCAGACTTTGCTCTCCCATCTTGGCTCTAACCCCAGAACTCTGTATTTTGTTCTTAAAGATGACCATTGCATGAAAGAGGCAATGTCATGGCATGTGATTTGAATTTAAGTGAGGGAGGGCTGTGTAAGATCACCAGAGTCACTTTTTCCTAGAGCCATTTGGTTTCAGTAACAAGATGTAGATCAGAATGACTAGAGAGGTCCCTGGATGTAGTAGAAAATCTTAACCTTTTTAAGCTAAGGTCTTTAACAAGTCTCAGATTAACTGAGGTCACATCCATTCAGTGATTGAGGCTAGGTAGCAATTAAGACAAAGAGTTACCTCTTTCACCTAGTTTGGAAAAAAAATCTAAATAAATGAAAAATATAGATGGAGAGGGAAGATCCTCTAAATTTCTGGCCAAAACAGAAATGACTGCTATTTACATTCAGTCCAAGTCAATCAGGACCTAAACAGTGATCAGCTGGGGCATGGTCTAGGCCATATTGGCCAATCAATGAGGTATAGGTAAAGGGGGAATGCGTTCTGGGCATGGGGAATGGTGAATGCAAAGGCATAGAAAATGAAAACCAAGTGTGATATGTGATAAATAGAAAACTTTGCTAGATTATGGAGTGCATGGAGGATGTGTAATATTTAATGAGGCTGAAAAGATAGATTGGGACTAGGATGTGTAGGCTTTTAAAAGCTAAAGAGAGGTTCATATTTCATCTGAGAGGGCACTAGGAGACACTGAAATTGGTTGAGTAGAGAGTCATTTGGTATGTATTTAAGGAAAATGACTTAAGCAACATTGTGTGTAAGATGCATGGCTGGGAAGCCAATGAATGTAATGTTCTGGTTGATTTTCCGGAGGTCTTTGGACCAGCCTTCGTTTTAGCAGAGTAATCACCACGAGAATAGCCAGAGATAAAGTCCAAATTCTTTATTATCTCCTTCACAATCTGTCTCCTTGCCTGGGACCCAGGCCAGTTTTCTGGACGTCTTTTCTACCTTTGTGGCATTTTTTCCCATCTGACTCTTTTCCATTCATATAGCTATTGAAGTGGTTAACAAAAAGACAGGTACCAGAAGTGGTAATAAGAAATATATTTGGGAGAGCACAATTGTAAAACAATATTATAAAAAGGTAGAAATGACACAATGTGGCATATGATTGGAAATAAGGCATAGAAAGTGAGCAAGAGCATAACACTTAAGTTGAAAAACTGAGTGACTGGAAATATGGAGGTGTCTTCTACAGAAATGGGGATGTTTGGAATAGGGGAGAATTTAGAAGGAAAGAAAATGAGTTCAGTTTTACACATGTTGAGTTTGAGATGTCTTTGGGACACCCAGTTTGTAATGTCCAAAAGGATACTGGTGATGTGGGACTGAAACATAGGAAGAGAGGGAACCATCTGGAGAAACTTGGTTTGTTTAGCCTAGAGAAGAAAGACTTAGGGGAGATATGAGGATCATCTTCAAGAGAGAAGATTTATTGTTTGTAGTTCTATAGGAAGAACTAGAGCTAATTAGTATGATTTACAAAGAGATAGATTTCAGCTCAAAAAAGGAAAAACTTCTTAATCCTTATAGCTATCTGAATATTAAATGAACTATCTTGCAAGGCAGTAAGCTCCTCTTTAGAAATATTTGAACAGAACTCAGACAACCACCTGTTAGGGTTGGGGTAAAAGGTATTCCTTCACTGAATGGGAGGTTGAATTAGAAGAAGGTTCCTTCTAATTTTAGATGCTGGGATGGCTTTATTACATAGAAATATCTTGCCTCACCTAGGTGCCAAAGAATCTAAAAAATTGGATCATTGTAGAGGTTGTTTCTTTTATTGCTCTCCATGAGATCCCATTTTTATTTTATTTTTAATTTTTGGAGGCACAATCTGGTTAAATGACTTGACCAGATACCTAATAAGTATCTGAAATTGGATTTGAACTCAGGTTCTCCTGACTCCAGGGAAAGATGCTACTTTAAAATGCAAATATTTGGGGCAGCTAGGTGGTGCATTGGATAAAGCATCAGCCCTGAAGTCAGGAGGACCTGAGTTCAAATTTGGTCTTAGACACTTAACACTTCCTAGCTGAGTGACCCCCGGCAAGTCACCTAACCCCAATCACCTCAGAAAAAAAAAGATGCAGATATTCCTGGGAGAGGGCATATATTAAATTAATTCAGAATAAGGCACTAATGATTATCATTTTTTTTTATTTTGACAGAAGGAAAGAGTAATAGTTCAAGAAAAGAGAGGAGCTCATTAAAAAGAGGAGAAGGTTCAGAAAAGGACCTGAGAGACCCTGAAAACATACTTTGTTTACTTCCTAATTTTAAAGGAATAGTCCTGACACATAAAGCCATTCAACTGAGATTATCTCTCAAAATACTATTTATGAAGTTAACTGAATCCTTTAAACTTTTTCTTTGATACTTTGCTCTATTTGGTTTGTTTTCTATTCAGTAGGACTTTACTCCATAGAAATTCATTTAGTAGTTAATGTAAAGTTTGTGTAAGTGCACTTAAACCTTTTGAATATTTTAAAGTTTAAATTTCATCCTGGAGCTAAAATTATAGAATTATGGTGCCTAACATTTTTTCCTGATGTTTTCCAGCATAAAATTATTGATATTATTTGTGAATATATTTGGGAAAGCAGAATTTCATTTGGTGCTATAGTAGTATCCTCTTATGAGAGAGTATGTTAGTATGTTTGGTTTTGTCATGCATTAGGAACAGCTGCTTTGCATACTAAAAAAGAATTTGCATTTTAAAGGATCCAATCAGTTAATCAACAGGCATTTATTAAAAATTTACCCTGTACTAGGTACCATAATAATAATAATCTGGGCCTATGAAGACAAAAGAGAAAATCCCTATTCTTAAAAACTTGTATTCTATCAAGGAGATAATATCAAGGAGATTACATGAAATAATTGTAGCAAACACTTATTTAGCACCTTAAGGTCTACAAAATGACTTAGAAATATCATCTTTACAACAACCCTTGTGGGGTAGGTACTGTTATTTTCCCCATTTTATAGATGAAGAAACTGGGGCAGACAGAGGTTAAGTGACTTTCCTAAGTATCAAAAGACAGATTCGAGCTCAAGTATCATTCTTGTATTCTTTGTATCATTCTTATTCACTGTAACATCAAGCTATGCAACTAGGATCTAACTGGATGTTGGTGGAAAATCCACATCTCTCAGCAGAGTTCTTTCCCTTGGAATACACTAATTAGCTCTAGTTCTTCCTGTAGAACTACAAATGATAAATTCCCTTTCCCTGAAGGAAAGGCAGGAGGAGGAGCCATGGAGATGGGCTTGAGCATTCAAAGACCCAGGACCATTATTTGTCAGCTCAAGTAAAAGCAGAAACGCTTGGGCAGCTGATGCAGAGTCTGCCTTATCCATACAAGGAACTCAATGTGAAAGGGGGAATGGTTCAGATAAGAGGCAAGCTGGGTCTGCCACCACAACAAACTTGCTGGAGAGCAAATGCTGATATGTTAAGATCAGAACTGCAGTCAAGCTCTGCTGAAGTCACATGGAACAGACACTACACAGAGGAGCTGTCACTATTCATGCTGCTGAGAACAGAACTGATGAACTTGCACTTTCCTGGCCTTTGTTTCTCTCCTACTTCTATTCTCTTCCACTAGAGTAGGAGTTCTTTTTAAACAAATGTATTTATTTATTGTCTATATATTTATTTTTACATGTATTTATAATCTCCCTCTCATTACTGCCCATTCCCTCATGAACAAAAAGAAAGGAAAAAAAAAAGAAAACCCTCACTCTAACCATGCATAATCCAGCAAACCAAATTTTCCCCATTCCCTAAGAGACAGGTTTCTCTTACTGTGTTATATATTTATCACCTCTTTGTCAGGAAGCATTTCAATTTTAGGCTTTTGGACTCAGGTTGCATTGACTAGAATCGTAATATCTTTCAAAGATTTTTTCTTAACAATTTTATTTCATTGTATAAATTGTTCTCTTTGTTCTGCTTACTTTGCCCCGCATCAGTTCATAGAGGTCTTCCCAGTCTCTTGTGAAACTATTCATTTTGTCAATTCTTGATGGCACAATAATAAGCCATTATATTCATATAATAGCCATTGTTTCTGGCTATTTGTTTAGCCATTCCCTAATGAGTGAGCACTTTGGTTTTCAATTTTTGACTTCAAAAAGAGCTAGAATAAATGTTTTTGTGCATACATGTTCTTTTGTTTTTCTTCTTTTTCTTAATTTTTTTCCTGTATAGGCCAAGTAATAATATTGCTGGTATTGCTCTGTCCCACTTCTGTCCCTCAAAGGGAATGCACATTTAATAACCTCTACAGCATTAGTCTTAGATTTTCAGAATGGATAAACCAATATACATTGGTAAAACATATACATTGGATAAAACAATATAGATTCTGAAAATGGATAAACCAATGTATATTGTACCAACAGAGTCTTGTTGTTGTTCAGTCATGTCCAACTCTCTATGATCCTGTGGACCACACTATCCAAAGTTACTGAAGTGCTTTGTAATTTCCTTCAGGAGACTGAGGCAAATAGAGTTTAAGTGACTTGCTGTGCATCACCCAAATCATGAATGTCCAAGGCCATATTTGGACTCAGATCTAGGCCCAGTGCTTTATCCACTGAGCCATCCAGCTGCTTCCTAATAGAGCATTAGTGGGTTTGTTTTTCCAATGACTTTTCAATATTTATCATTCTCCCTTTTTGCTATTTTTTGCCAGTCTGACTGATGGGTGTGAAGTGAAACCTTAGAGTTAATTTCATTTGCATTTTTTCAATTATGAGTGATTTAGAACATTTTTTTCATATGTATTGACAATTTGTATTTCTTCCTTTGAAGAAAGCCTTCCTTTGATATTCGTTGACCATTTAGCTATTGAGGAATGGCTATACATTTTATAAAATTGTTATCTATTTATTTTATATCTTAGATATGAGACCTTTGTTAGAGAAACTTGCCATAAAAGTTCCCTTCTCCCCAGTTGCTTGTTTTTTCTTCTAAATATATTAGATTTACTTGTTCATAATCTTTCTAATTTTTTATAATCAAAACTTCCCATTTTATCTTGTGTAATTCTTTCTATTGTTTGTTTAAACTGTTCCCCTATTCACAAATCTAAAAAATGATTTCTTCTTTGTTCTTCTAATTTGTTTATATATATAATGTAATCTTTTATACCTAACTAGGTCATGTATCCTTTTGAAGCTTATCTTGTTATATGTTGTGAACTATCAATCTAAACTAACTTTTGTCATACTGATGTCTAGTTTTCTTGAAATTTTTTAATTTCTCCCAATAAATAATTCTTAGTGTTGATAAAAACAACTGTCTCTCTCTCCTTATATACATATTGTATTTGATCAAATTAGCTATCAAATCTAATCACTGATCAAATTCTCTTGATTTCACTATTTCACTATTAACAAATCATTATTTTTCACTATTAACAAATCATTGCAATGATTATTACTTTGTAATACAGTTTGAATTATTGTACTGATGCATCTCCTTTCTTCTCAGCTTAAAAAATATTACCCCTTGAATGTTGAAGACTATCTTTGCATACATTTTGGAAAAAAAAAAAGCTATTGTTATAAAAATATTACCCTTGTGATTGCTTGATCTTCTATTCCTTTATATAAATGTTATTACTTTTTGTAGCACCATATAATATTCTTTTGGTAGTTGGACTAGTTCAGCACAGAATAAATAACCTGATTTAGGTAACATTGTCACTTTTATTATTGGCTCAACCTACCCATAAGTATACATTTCTCTAGTTATTTAGGTCTGTCTCTATTTCTGCAAAAGATTGTTTTATAGTTCTATTCATATAGGTATTGGCAACACACTCCCAAATATTTTATAGCTTCTGAGTTATTTTGAATGGAATCTCTCTAGAAGAGCAAAAAATTCTTGTAACCTGTGGTCTGTGTACTTGGCTTTTCAAAATATTTTGATAATTGGATAATTGGTTTCATTTGCAATACTAGGCATTTTATTTTATCCACTTAAAACACATTAGTCTGAGAAGAGGTCCATAGGCTTCACTAGACTGCCAAAGGGATCCATGACACCTGAATTGGTTAAGATCCCTTCCTCTAGAGAGAAATTAGCTTTTCCCAATACTTCCTTATTAAGAAGATGTTTTGCTTTCTGTTTTGTTTTGCAAAGCTAATGCGTAACCATTGCTGATTTATCATTCATTACTCAAATGTAATAGTGAATATATAGATAGTAAAATGAATGGGAGAGCAAAATGAGGATTTTAAAACGCAATATCTATATTTGTATATTTTCTTTTTTTTAAATTTTTAATAGCTTTTTATTTACAAGTTATATGCATGGGTAATTTTACAGCATTGACAATTGCCAAACCTTTTGTTCCAATTTTTCTCCTCCTTTCTCCCACCTCCTCTCCTAGATGGCAGGATAGCCAATACATGTTAAATATGTTAAAGTATAAATTAAATACAAAATAAATATACACGTCCAAACCGTTATTTTGCTGTACAAAAAGAATCGGACTCTGAAATATTGTACAATTAGCCTGTGAAGGAAATAAAAAATACAGGCAGGAAAAAATGTGGGGATTGGTAATTCAATGTAATGGTTCTTAGTCATCTTCCAGAGTTCTTTCGCTGGGTGTAGCTGGTTCAGTTCATTACTACTCTATTGGAACTGGTTTGGTTCATCTCATTGCTGAAGATAGCCAGGTCCATCAGAATTAATCATCACATAGTATTGTTGTTATAGTATATAATGATCTCCTGGCCCTGCTCATTTCACTCAGTATCAGTTCATATAAGTCTCTCCAGACCTCTCTGAAATCATCCTGCTGGTCATTTCTTATAGAACAATAATATTCCATAATATTCATATACCACAATTTATTCAGCCATTCTCCATTTGATGGACATCTACTCAGTTTCTAGTTTCTGGCCACTACTATTTGTATATTTTCAGAGAGAAACAAAGATAGATAGCAAAAGACCACACACACACATACACACATACACACAGATATAGACAGATGGAAAGGCAGAGAAATAGAGACAAGGGAAGCCAATGAACAGGAAAACTCTCTTTTGAACATTGGGATCTTTCCAGATAAAGTTACAATTCTTGAGCTGACAAAAGAGAATTTTTTGATTTATGTTTTTATAGCTTCCTCAAAGAAGAAAAAGAAAAGGTAAAACCCAGTTTTACCTTATGTCATATAGGTACCTTATATATACATATATATATATCTTAGACACAAAATGAGTTAGCAGTATCTAGTAGGGAGAAGTTTATAATAAATCTGGAGTTAATTTTTATGAAGAAGTTTCCTCAAATATTCCTCTTTCTGGTATTCTTTCTGAAGAAAGTTTGAAAGGAAAATATTTGCTCAGAAGAAATCAATTTATGGCTATTGCCTGGAGAAAATGATGTACCTGAAAAGAGATACTATGAAAGGAGAAAGGTCCCATAGAAAGACAATAAGAAAGGACTATTAGTCTCCTTCTCACCAGCCAAGCATTACACAACCATTAAGAAACAGGCAAGTATATATAAGCTACATGCAAAGCAGATCCAAGAGTATCAAGGAAAGGTAGGTACTTATAGCTAGAGGAACCAGGAAAATGGGTGTTTGAGCCAAATATTGAAGAAAACTGACAATTCCAAAGAGAGATGAAAAAGTGAATTCCAGATAAGGGAGAACAACCACTTTCAAGACCTAGAGATGAAAGATGGAATGTCTTGTGTAAGGAACAACAAGTTGGCCAATACAGCTAATCTAAAGATTATTTTTTTAGAGTTAGTTACAGGAGAGTGAAGTACAAGATGAATAGAAAAGGACCAGATTATAGAAAGCTTTAAATGATAAATAGTTTATTTTTTATTCTAGATGTGATTAGGAACTACTGAAGCTTACTGTGTGTTACAAGAGCAGGGTGTATGACATGACCAGAACTATGCTTTATGAAAATCATTTGGTAATTTAGAAAGTTTGGAGAATCTAACTAGAAGTATGACTCTGGGCAACTAGTTTATTCTCCCCAAGCCTCTGATTTTGGCTGAAAAATGTGCACGTTTGACTAAATGGCCTCTGAGGCCTCTTCCAACTTTAGATCTCTGAATCCCTATAGTGAGGAGAGATTGAAGGAAGACAGTTTAAAAGACTCTTGAAACAGTCCTTCCTTTGCAAAAGTGGAGAGAGGGCAACATATTTGAGAGATATTACAGAAATAGAAATGGCAAAACTTGACATCTAATTAAGATGTGGGATGTTAGAATGAGTAGTCTAAGAGGAAAACAATTATGAATGTAGGTGACTAGTACAATGACGGAATGCAAGACAGAAGAGGTGTGAGTTTGGATGAAAAGATAATGAATCCTCCTTCGAAGCTGTTGAGTTTGAGATTCCTATAGGAATCTGGAGGTAGGTATGACTTCCTCAACTTAATGTGTTTTGTTGCATTTTGAATAATGTCCATGAGAATAATTGTAATTAGGTATGTTAGCAAGTTCTATATTGAATATGTCATACCTTATGTAAAAGGATCCATCACAAATATCAGTTCTGAATGAGGTCACACACATTCTCTCTTTTTTATCTAAAACTTTGGCTTGTTGCAGTTTTAATTTGTAATACTAACACATTTCTAGGGCAGATTGGTGGTACAGAGGAGAGAAAGCCTGGTCTGAAGCCTGGAAGATTAATTTTCTGAGTTCAAATCTGACTCCGGATGCTAATTGTGTGACCCTAGATAAGTCACTTAATTTCATTTGCCTCAGTTTCCTCTTCTGTGAAATGAGACAGAGAAGGAAATGGCACATCACTGCAGGATCTTTGCCAAGAAAACCCTGAATGAGTTCAGAGTCAATTGGACTGAAAAAAAAAATCTCAACAACATTCTCCCCATCCCCCCTACATTTCTAGTATTTTAATGTTAAAGTGCCTTATCATAGTCATGTTGTGAGAAAGAAAAAAGAGTTTTCCATTTTTAGTTTATAGTTAATAAAGTAAATTCCATATATAAGAAATAATAAAAAAATTGACTCATATCAAACCTCATTTTCTCTTGGTTGATTGCAACCTCTTGAGTTTATCAATTCTGGTAAAAGTAGATAAGTCCATTTTTTCCCCCCCTGTGGACAAGAAAAAAAAAGAGTCCTTGTAAGTTTTCATTGTGTTAATAATAATAATAGCTAGCTTTTATATAATTCCTACTTCAGGCCACATTGTATGAAGCGCCTTATAAATCAGTCATTGAACAAATAGTCAAACTCTGTTAAGAGCTGAAAATGATTCCATCCTGTACATGGTTAGTTATAATGTTTAAGTAAAAAAAAATTTCACAAAAATGAGATGAAAGAGAAGAGAATTAGCATTTTGAATACATTGTAATACATTGGAATCTTGAACATTATTGATACTTGTCATTCAAAATGTTTGTAAGGTATCCTGCCTACTTTAACTGAGAACTAAATTAGCCTTTCAAAACTTCTACATTTTCTAAAGTGCAAATTCTCCTCAGCTTAAAGGAACTACATGATCTGAGAGAGGGAGCTTTCAGCTACAAAGACCTCATTCAGAGCTTAGAGACACTACCTGAAAAAGGCCTGAAATTCTATAGTAGTGCAAACAGGCCTGCCCCAATCCTGCAACATACACAACTGGGAACCTTTCCAGATTGTCTTGAAATTTAACCAGTGAAAGATCTGATGATCCGGGGAGAGTTCTTCCACCAGACTGCTTTCTTTAGTTTATATCCTGAGCTCTATAATGAGGAAGATAGTATACCATCTGGAGCATGGATATAACATGGCACACTTATTAAGACAAGTCCCAAGACATGTTATACAGATCCAATCCTATGTACAAGAGTTGATTATCCAGCAATAGACTCAAACTCCCTATTTTGTTGTTGTTTTTCAATTGTGTCCAATTCTTCATGAACCCATTTGGGGTTTTATAATGGGCCAGAACTCTGGAGAAATGTCCTCTACAGGGTTTTCTTGGCAAAGATAATGGAGTGGTTTGCCATTTTCTTTTCTAACTCATTTTATAGATGAGGCAAACAGGATGCAATGACTTGACCAGTGTCGGTCATATAACTAGTAAGTTTCTGAGGTCAGATTTGAATTCAGAAACTCTAGACTCCAGACCCAATACTCTGTCTACTGTGCAACAGATTCCCTATATATCAAGATTTATATGACATCCTTCCACATAGGAGAGGTAGCTGAAGGAGGACTTAGTACTTAAAAGAGTGTTCCACCTACACACACAATTATATACTTCTTCCAGGGAGGCTTCATAGTATTTGTCATGCTTGTCCCATGACTATTCACAGAAGTCTCATTAAACACTACTGGTAAGCTAGAGGTAATAGCACATGCCTACAATCTCTCATACTAGAGATGAGGCTAGTGGATGCTAGATTTTGGGGGGTCTTGGCTAAGTGTGGCTAAAGCTTGTCAGGCAATAGTATGTTGAGTACATGGGGATAGAAGGCCAACAGGCTGTCTAAGGAGAGTGGAAATATAGTCCAGGTTAGAAAAAAAAGTAGCAAAAGCTCCCAAAGTAATTGGTATTAAGACTGGGCCTATGAGTGACCATTGCATTTTCAGTCTGGATAAGACCCAATTTCAAAAACCAAACCAAATCAAACCAAAAACTACCTCTGCACCCTCAAATAAACTATCCAAAACAACTGCACTGCCCTCATTTGCCCAGAACTTTTGTTGACTCAGGTTATGTTATGATGTTTGTTGCTCTACCTAGTACTATTCATGAGCAAAGTACCTGATTGAGAAACTTGCAAGACTTTTAAACTCTGACAACCACCCTTTAAATTTTACCACAGATTTGTTATCATCCTAGGGGCATGACACTATCCTAATGATTGTAGACATTCTTTCCAAGATAGCTTACTTCCTCTCAGCACCGGATCATTTACCTCTCCTGAAGCTGTCACCTATTTCTAGTAATACAACTTTCTCTCCCACGTTATATCTTGTCAGAATTCTCAGTCTGTTTCCTGTTTTTGGTTAGTACTGTTCAATGCCCTCTAGGCTAAAGCCCACCTTTCAATCTACTTTTATTTCAACTATAAGTTTTACTTACCTTCTTCTCTTCCCCTTCATTTCCTATGTTATAACATTCAGAATAAATAGACAAGGAAACTTAGAGATTCTTAGTCTTACCTTTACAAAATGCCAAAGCTGCCAAAGAGAGATAGATGATTGTTATCACCTTTCTGGAAAACTCACCAGAAAGGGAACTAGATCTTGTTAAACAGAACTATAACTGTTAAGAAGAACCTTTATAAAAATCCAATCAAGAAATTAGTTGCCTGGGCCATGGGCTCATTTCTAATCATGTGAATGGTTGAGCCCCTTGCATTGCCACACTTTGCACTTGATTTTTTTTGGTGGAATAGCAGATAGAACATAGGATTACGAGTCATTCAAATCCTGCCTCAGAAAACTTTAATTTAAAAGTAATAGGGAAAGAAAAAGACTGTTTATGAAACTTTCAAAGTTAGATACAATAGAGCATAGCTATCATAAAGGAAAAATAGCAACTGAGATATTCGGAAATTCATAGGATACAAAATCCAAGAAAGGAGCAAGTAGTAAAACCTATGGCCTTATGTATCTATATATAAATACTTAAAGTTTAGTCCACAAGGAGGAAAATTTATAATCTTATAGATATTACTGAGTCTCTGTGGGTTGAAACCCATTACTTGACTATTTTTCTGCTCAGGAATATACATACACACACACACACACACACACACACACACACACACACACTCCTTTTTTTTCCCCGAGGCAATTGGGGTTAAGTGACTTGCCCAGGGTCACAGAACTAAGTAGTGTTAAGTGTTTGAGACCACATTTGAACTCAGATCTTTCTGACTTCAGGGTTGATGCTCTACCCCACTATGTCACCTAGTTGCCCCCTATGTATACCTTTTTCAAAAGAAAAAGAATAGGTTAAAAAAAGAAGATGAAGGGTGGTGTAGCTTTGTTTATTAAGAAGGCCTGATCTTGTGATAAATTCAGGGTAAGTATAAGTGGGAAGTAACATGGTAGAAAGTATTTGGATAGTTCAAAGGAGGAATAAATAGAAGTGATTTTGTCATTGGAGTATACTACAAATGGTCTTAAAAGGAAAAGGAAGTAGATGAGGAATTTGAGAAGTCACAGAAGAATGATACAGAGATAGGAGACTTCAATTATCTAGCTATCTACTAGAACTCTTTCTTTATGCCAAAAACATGACAACAAACCACTTTTTGACTTACTTTAATGATAATTCCATCCTTCAGAGGTGGAAGAACCAATAAGGAGAAATTCTATTCTGTATCTGATTTTAACTAGAACTGATTATTGGGTTGTAAATATTGGCAACATCCCATAATTCCATTCCATTCCATAATTTGTAATAGATAAGCAGAGGAAATCTGTATATAGTCTGACAGGAACACAAGATTTTGGGGACAACAGATTTTAAAGGGTTCAGAGGAAAGATAGTTAAGATTCCATGGATTCAAATGCAGTAGGGTATATAAGCCCCAGAGAAATGAGAGATGCTCCCATTGAATGAAACTTTGAAAACACAAAAGGAAACAATTTTATTGAAGGAGGAGAAAAATTGGATTTGTCTGAATAGATTAATATGACTTTGGGGAAACTCAAACAACTTGGATGATAAAAAAGAAAGCAACAGAAGAGAGAAGCAAAGCCAGATAACTGATGATAAATATAAAAGTGTCACATGGCCATAGAAAACATTGTGTCAGGAATGCTCAAGTTGAGACTGATGAAGAAAGCTAAGAACTATATTGGGAGAAAAAACATAATCAAAGGAGTTCTAGGAGGTTTCCTTGTGTAAAAAGGATAATAACTGATTAAATGCTTACTTAAAATTTATAAAGTGCTTCACAATTACAATTGTCCCTGGCAACAACCATGGGAAGTAAGTGCTATTATTATGCTTATTTAGCAGATGAGGAAAGTGAGGCAAATAGGTTAAGTGACTTGTTTAAGATCAAATAGCTAGGTTGGATTTGAACTCTGGTATTTCTGATTCTGTGTCTGTCATTCCATCTACTTTGCCACTTAGCTGTTCTCTGATAAGAGACAGACCTGTTCAATTTTTTTTGTTTGTTTCCTCAGTCAAAAAAAGATGACCATTACACTAAAAGGTATAAGAAAATTCTTTGTATAAAAAAGAAAAATTACTAATGCTATTCCCAAGATAAGTAAGAAAATCATAAGAACCTTGATAAATTCAAGTCTCCCAGTCTACAGGAACTACTACATCTGTAGGTCCTAAAACAACTTAGCAAATGTGATGACCCAGACATTGTCAGTGATATATGAAAAGTTATGAAAAATGGGAAGCTATCCAAGATTGGAAGAGGGCTGAATGTTCCCATTTTCAAAAGAAGAGAAGAGAACAGAGCCTGCAAATTATAGGCCAGTGGCCTTGACTTTTAATTCCTGGGAAAATTCAAAAATGGCTCATTAAAGAGTTAGTTGATACAGTCAGCATGGCTTCATCAGGAACAAGTTATGCTAAACTAATTTCATTTCCTTTTTTGACAGCATTTCTAAAGTAAAAGATGAGAGGAAATGTAGTGGATACAATTTACCTTGATTTTAATAAAGCTTTTGATAAAAAAAGATCTCATTCTGTTCTTGTGGAGAAGAGAGAGATTCTTGTTATCAAGTTGTTTTTTAGTAGTGTCCAATGCTTCATGACCCTATTTGGAGTTTCCTTGGCAAAGATTCTGGAGTAGGTTTCCCTCTTGCCTCTCAGTTTTCTCACTTTGCTTCTTCTCCTCTTTCTTTCCCTTCCTTCCCCCTCTCCCATTCCTTTTCCCTTCCTACTTCTGCTTCTTCTCTTTCCCATCCTTATCTTTCCCTCTATCTTTTTTCCTTCCTTCCTTCCCTGGTCTAGATGATACAGTGGTGGAGATGGTCCAGGAGGCTATGGAGCCTGCTGAGGAGGACATCACGGGGACATGTTCTCCAAGATGGCCACATATATGTTAGACAAGTTGACAGCCCTCAATGAAGACAATAGATTTCTGGAAAATATGAACAAATTGACCAGCTTGAAGTATTTAAAGTGAAAGATATTGCAGTAAACATAATTAGAAACCTAAAGAACCTAAACCAGAAATATGTACCACTTTAGCCATATCTGGATCAGATCATTTAAATTGAGGAGCAAGTAGCAGCTGTTGAGCCGGCAGCCTACAAGTTGGCTGTATATTCAAAGAAACCAGAAACAAAGTGCAAGAAGTTAGAAAGACGATGAAAGACTTCTTTAGCACAAAGACTAACTGAGAATGTTTCATAAGAGTTGAAATGTGTTGGATATCAAACTTCTATGCTTCAGTTCCATAAGAAGCAGTGGTGCAAGTGGTATAGATGTGTAACTTTGGCCATCACTTGATGTCTTCCACTGTACCCCCTGGAATGTCCTTTATTGTGTGCTTCCTTGGGTCCCTTGGACCAAGGCTCAGAAATCAGAGCAGACCCAGATGAGAAGCTCTAGTCTCCTTGACTCCTTACTTCTCTCCTCCCTCTTTGAGTCTGTTCTGAATTTGCCCAGCTTTTAATCTGTTCTGAATTTAAATAATAAATGCTGATTTATGAAAAAAAAGATTGAGGAGTGGTTTGCTATTTCCTTCTCTACCTCATTTTAAGATGAGGAAACTATGGCAAATAGTGATAAGTGACTTGTTTTGGGTCACACAGCTAGTTAGTGTCTGAGGTTAGATTTGAATTTAAGAAAATAAGTCCTCCTGGTTTCAAGCACAGAGTTTTATTCACTGTACCACCAATCTGATCTCAAAGAGATATTGGATAGATTCAAATTTGATTGGAGGCTGGACTCAAAATGCCAAGTTGTCACCAATTCTGTGTCATTGTGGCAAGAGGTCTTCCACTGGGATCAGTGCTGGCCCTGAGCTGTTTAGCAATTTTACAAATGACTTGGATAAAGGTATGGTATGGTATGTCCATCTAGTTTGAATGTAACACAAAACTGGGAGGGATAGCTAATACTCAGGATGATAGGATATAAAATGACTTATTGATAGGCAAGAGGTGACATGCTACATTTTAAAATGGAATTTAATAGAAATAAATATGAAATTACACACTTGGATACAGAAGTTCAACTTCCTAAGTATAAGATAGGGGAAGCATATGGATAACAGCAGTTGCTCTGAAAAAGATCTGGGGCATCTGGGTGGACGTCAGGCTCACTATGAATGAGCAATGTGATGCAGCATCCAAAAAGCAAATGTGCTCTTGGGCTTAACCAAGAGGTAATTGCTCTGATCCAACTTCATCTGGAATATCATGTTTGGTTCTGGCTTCTGTGTTTGAGGGAAGGGATTGATAAGCTAGTAAATTAAATGGAGGGCAACTAGAATAATGAAGGGACTTGAGGACATGACAAATATAAATTAAAGGCGTATATATTTTAGCCTGGAAAAAGGAAATTCAAGGAAAATATGATAGCTGTCTTTAAATATCTGAAAGATAATCATGTAAAACAGGCATTAGGTTTGTTCTGTTTGGTCACAGAGGGTAAATCATTTTTATTAATATAAATACCCAAATTAATTACAAAGGGCTTATAGAGGAAGGTGCTATCTGCCTCTAAAGAAAGAATTGACAAAAGATGTGGGAAAATTGGGACACTAATTTATTGTTGGTGGAATTGTAAACTATAACTATTCTGTAGAGCATTTTGCAACTATGCCCAAAGGGCTATAAAACTACAAAACCTTTGACTAGCAACACCGTTACTAGGTTTGCATCCCAAAGAGATCATTAAAAAGGAGAAAGGACCTATATGTATAAAAGTATTTATGGCTTTGTGTGTATGTGTGTGTGTGTGTGTGTGTGTGTGTGTGTGTGTTGGCAAAGAATTGGAAATTGAAGGAATACCCATCAGCTGGGGAATGGTTGGATAAGTTGTGATATATGAATGTAATGGAATACTACTGTTGTATAAGAAATAATGAACAGACAGATTTCAGAAAGACAATATGAACTGAAGCTGACTTAAGTAAGGAGAACTAAGAACATTATACATTGTAACATTAACACTGTGATGGATAACATAATATATCATAAAGCTGCAATGAATAATATATGGTCCAAGACAATTCCAAATGTTTCATGATAGAAAATGCTATCCAATCCAGGGAAAGAACTATGAACTCTAGATGTGGATCACAGCATCTTATTTTCCTTTTTTCTTTTATTATCCATAGTATTTTGTTTTTCCAAATACATGTAAAGATAGTTTTCAACATTCATTTTTGTAAGATTTTGTGTTCTCACTATTTGACAAAAACTTCTGGGGAAATTGGAAATTAGCAAGGCAGAAATTAGGCATTGACCCACACCTAACATTATATACCAAGATAAGGTCTAAATGGGTTCATGATTTAGACATAAAAGTGGCACCATAAGCAAATTAGAAGAATAAAGGATAGTTTACCACTCAGATTTGTGGAGAAAGAAGGAATTTGTGGCCAAAGAAAAACTGGAATACATTACTGAAAACAAAATAGATAATTCTGATTTTATCAAGTTAAAAAGTTTTTGTACAAACAAAACCAATGCAGCCAAGATTAGAAGGTAAACAATAAACTGGGGAAAAGATTTTACATTCAAAGATTCTGATGAAGGCCTCATTTCTAAAATATATACAAGATTGATTCAAATTTATAAGAATTCAAGCCAGTCTCCAATTGATAAATGGTCAAAGGATATTTGACCAAACAATTTTCAGATAAAGAAATTGAAACCATTTCTAGTCATATGAAAAGGTTCTCTAAATCACTATTGATCAGAGAAATGCAAATTAAAACAGCTCTGAGGTACTACTTACTACACACCTCTCAGATTGTCTGAGATGACAGGAATAGATAATGAATGTTGGAGGGGATGTGGGAAAACTGGGACACTAATACATTGTTGGTGGAACTATGAACAGATCCAACCATTTGGGAGAGCAATTTGGAACTCTGCTCTTTGGGCATTTTCACTCTTTTTGTTGTTTGCTTGCATTTAGCTTTCTTTCACATTTTTTTCCTTTTAGATTTGACTTTTCTTGTGCAGCATAATAATTGTATGAAGATGTATACATATATTGTATTTAACATATATTTTTAACATGTTTAACATATATTGGATTACTTGCCATCTAGGGGAAAGGGTGAGGGAAGAGGATAAAAAATTGGAACACAAGGTTTTGCAAGAGTTAATGTCAAAGAATGATCCGTGCATATATTTTGAAAATAAAAAGCTTTAATAAAAATTTTTTAAAAAAGATTTTGTGTTCTAAAATTTTTCTCTTTTTCCCTTATCTTTTCTACAAGACAGCAAACAATCTGCTATAGGTTAAATGTTTGCAATCCTTTCAAACATATTTCTGTTTTTAACATGTGCAAAAAAAATCAGACTAAAAGGGGAGAAAAACCATGAGAAAGAAAAAAACATGGTAGAAAATATTATGTTACAATCCACATTTGTTATCTCATTGGATGTGATTGACATTTTCCATCCTAAGTTTATTGAGAAGAGCCAAGTCCATCGCAATTGAACATCACATAATTTTGTAGTTATTGTGTTCAATGTTCCACTGGTTCTACTCACTTCCCTCAGCATCAGTTCAAGTAGATTTTTCCAGGCTTTTCTGAAATCAATCTGCTCATCATTTCTTATATATTTCTTACCTTCATATACCATAATTTTTTCAGCCATTCCCCAACTGGTGGGCATCCACTCAATTTTCAAATCCTTGTCACTACAACAAGGGAAGCATATTATTTTCACTTTTCTTCTTTTTTGTTTCCTGTGACTTTTCCCTTTTGTTCTGTTTCTTCTTTCTTACACAACTAAAGCGAAAATATGTTTCCTTGATTACAAATATATAATCTATATCAGATTGTTTGCCATTTTAGAGAGGGGGAAGGAAAGAAAGGGAGGGAAAAATTTGTAATTCAAAATCTTATAAAAATGAATGATGAAAACTTCACATGTAATTGGAAAAAAATAAGATGTGATTTACAAAAACAAAAACACAGAATGAACTGATAAATAGAAGTATGCATGGAATGATTTTACATATATACACATTTCTGCCTAATGGTAGTCATCTTTAAAAAGGGGAAGAAGGAAGAAAAAAGGGAAAAAGTTACATGAGAATTTTATTACATATTTAAAAGGAGTAGCAAATTATACGTAATAGATTTGCATTTTCATGTGCAAACATCTTTATAGTTTAATTCTATTATGTTATGGAAATGCTTCTTTCCTATGGAAAAGGCAGGGAAATAAATTAAATATAAAACAAATAATTTCTAAAAAAACTATCAAGAAAAATGGGTAGAAGTCCCAAAGAAGCACATAGAAGTTTCTTATCAGGAAAAATTTCCTAAGAATTAAAACTGTCCAGAAGTGGATTTGACTTGACCACCTTGGTGGGTTTCCTCTTGTTGGAGGTTTTCAAAAAGAGATGAAAGCTCTAGTTGTTGGATATGTAATACATGACTTGCCTTTTATGCATGAGTTGAACTAGATAGCCATTAAGATCTTTTTCCATTCCAAATTTCTGCAATTTATTTAATCTTTTAAAATTATTTTCTCATCTATAAAATCAAGCTAACAGGGGCACACACTTTTCTCTTAAATCCTCAAATGGATTTGTGATCTCATAAAGACTTTCTCTCATTGATGTCCATCATCACCCACCCATGCCTAATTCTTGTCCATGCTCCGCTTAAATTTTACTCTATAGTTCTACATAACATGATGAAAGCTTTTCCTGTTTTCTCCATCACAAAAGTACTAAATAGAATATTCTGCCTATTTGCTGTCATACTTGGATGTGGCCAAAATCTACTAATACAGTTCGCTTTCTACAATACAATTCCTTCATGAAATCTTTAGTTCTGTTCTTTGGAATTCTTCAGTGTTTATGAATTGCTATCTGCTTATACTCACCATGTACTTTTCCATTGTCCTCTTGTGTGATATTCATCTTTGGTTCTTTGGAGGCAATGGTCTTTTGGCCATAAAGGAACTTAAATAAAATGTTGCTATTAAAATTAAAGATGAACCTTGCTTCCATCAGTAGTTTGGGGTCTGTAAAAGAGATGTGCAATTTTCTGAAAGTAATCCATCTGGGGTAGGTAGATGGCAAAGTGGATAAAGCACCAGCCTGAAAGCCGAATTCAAATCCAACCTCAAACACTTAACATTTACTAGCTGTGTGACCCTAGGCAAGTCATTTAACCCCAATTGCCTTATCCCCCTCCAAAAATAAACAAAAATAAAAGAAATCTATCACATTTTCTCTCTTTTTCAATTCTGGACCCAGCTTACAATCCTATAATACATGTAAAGGCTTCTGGAAGAATTCTAAAGGGTATTCTATCAAAATGCATGTTAAAGTTTGGGCAATATAGATTCTTCATCTATTTGTGGAGGATAGACCAAGTTCCTTTGAGTAGTCTCAGATCTCTTAAGTCTTTTGCTATATTCTGGGAGATCAGCACAATATTATCTACAAAAAGATCATCTGAAGGCCCTTAGTACCTTCAGGAAATCTCTCCTGAATTTAGGTCTTTGCTTTGGATCTCCTCAAATCCCATGGTGATTACCTGTGGCAAGCTCACCATTTTATATCTCATCTCATATTTATTATCAGGAGGAAGAGGGGTGTTTGAGTGGAGTTATTTCTATCATTACAACTTTTAAGGAATCCTGAAGAGTCATGATATATGAAGTAGAGATATCTTGCTGTAAAATAGCCTGTAAGGCAGATTTTTGTTCTACCAAATCAAATGCTATTGTTCATCACTAGCAAATAGTAAGTATAATGGAATCTTATTTTCTCTATATCTTTCAGTTGTGTGACATGGAAAAGATATAACCCACAGTTGAATATTACTTCTGAATGTCTGCTTGAACCTGAGAAATATTCTCATTAAGAACATCCTTGACTCTCATAATGATTTTGTATAGATAGGTGAGTAGGAAGAAATTACTGGTGTTCTCTCAGTCACTTTTTTTTTTTATGTCAACAGGAATAGCACCGTAGCTAAAGTTCCCATCACTGGAGAACACCCGTCCGTAGAAGAAAAAACATGAATAATAGAACATCAAAGGAGACCAAGAAAGGATAGTCCGAGAGGTGGGGAAAAAACCCCAAAAAACATGATCAAACTGCATCAAGAAAATCCAGAAAAGAGGGAGGAGGTAGGGGCAACAGTGTCAAAAACTGCAGAAAGGTAAGGAAGGATAAGAACTAAGAAATGGTTATTGGATTTAATAATAAAGATGCAATTAGTGATCTTAAAGAGAAAAATTTTTCTTGTTAGTGGCAGGAAAGGAAATCTGACCATAAGGGGATGAAAAGTGAGGAGGAAGTGAGTAAGTATTGGCAACAATTGTAGACAGCTTTTTTTTCTAGAATTTTGGCTATGAAAAATAAGAAAGACATAAAGCAGTAGCTGAAGGGGATGAAAATTGAATCAAATATTGTCTATTTTTAGAAGGAGCCTACTATTCCTAACTCCAGATTCCCACTACTATTTCACAATAAGAAAAAATATGATAGAATTTTCTTTACATAATAACCAAGAAACTACAATAATATCTTTTTTAAAAAAATGTTTAAGGCCAAAATACTAATGGTGATTACATGCTGGGAAACAAACCGAAGATAGCTATAACTGGAGAGGTGATAAATGCTCTGAATATAGATGGTCACTTTAAAATTATTCAGTATTGCAAAGCAAAAATATCATATGGATTCTATTATCATATGCTGATAATTACCAGCTCTTACATATTTATCCAGCTCTAACTTCTCTCCTGACCTCCAGTCTTGCATCTCTAGATACTTACTAGACATCTTGAACTGTCTGGTAGGCATCTTAAACATTACATGTCCAAAATGGAACTTTATCTCTTCCTTTCTCTCATAAACCTTTCCTTATTTCTAACTTCCTTATTACTCTCAAGAGTATCGTCATCTTCCCATTCACATAGACTTGCAATCTGGATGTCATCCTTGACTCCTCAACTCTCTCTCTTACATCCCATCTGTTGTTAAGTCCTGTTGGTTCTGTGTTTGTAACATCTCTCAAATATGCTCCCTCTGACACTGACACCAGCTTAATGCAGAATCTGAGTAATTCATGCCTGGGTTGCTATAATAGACTTCTTTTTTTGCTTTGGCAAATTTAAAATTTAAAAATAATCTTTGGCATATAGATCTAGTACTGACACTGCCAGATCAAAGGGCATGCACAGTTTGATAGCCCTTTTAGGCATAGTTCCAAATTGTTCTCCAGAAGGGCTAGATCCATTCTCAACTCTAACAACAATGCATTAATGTCTCAGTTTTCCTCTGTCCTCGCTAACATTCATCTTTATCTTTTCCTGTCATCTTAGCCAATGTGATAGGTGTGAGGTAGTATCTCAGAGTTGTTTAACTTTGCATTCTCTAATTAATAGCGATTTAGAGTATTTTTTTAAAACAAAATTTATTTTAAAGCTTTTTATTTTCAAAACATATAGATGGATAATTTTTCAACATTGACCCTTCTCATAGCCTTGTATTTCAGATTTTCCCCTCCTTCTCTCCACCCCCTCTCCTAGATGTCAAGCAATACAATATATGTTATACATGTTAAAATATATGTTAAATCCAATATGTGTCACATTTATATAATTCTCTTGTTGCACAAGAAAAATCAGATCAAAAAGGAAAGAAAATGAGTAAAAAAACAAAATGCAAGCAAACAACAACAAAAAGAGTGAGATCCCTACTCTGTTTCCATGGTCCTCTCTTTAGGTATAGATGGCTCTCTTCATCACAAGATCACTAGAACTGGCCTCAGTCATCTCATTGTTGAAGAGAGCCACTTCCATCAGTATTGATCCTCATATAGTATTATTGTTGAAGTGTATAATGATCTCTTGATTCTGCTCACTTCACTCAGCATTAGTTCATATAAGTCTCTTCAGGTCTTTCTGAAATCATCCTCCTGATCATTTCTTATAAAACAATAATATTCCATACACCATAACTTATTCAGCCATTCTCCAATTGATGGGCATCCACTCATTTTCCAGTTTCTGGCCACTATAAAGAGGGCTGCCACAAACATTTTTGCACATGTAGGTCCCTTTCTTTCCTTTAAAATTAGAGCATTTTGGGGCAGTTAGCTTGTGCAGTGATTAGAGCACTGTCCCTGAAGTCAGGAGAACCTGAGTTCAAATCTGGCCTCAGACACGTAACACTTTCTAGCTGTGTAACCTTGTGTAACCCCAATTGTGTGTGTGTGTGAATTAGAGCATTTTTTTTCACATGCTCTCTATTTAGAGAGCTTTAGAGGGCTTTAATTTTTTCATATGAAAATTGTCTATTCTTAGCTTTTGACCAATTTTCAATTGAAGAAAATAGTTTATGCTTTCAAGGAACCTGGTTGATTATTTAGAATAAGTATGATAGGTATATGAGCTGTAGTTTTTGAATAGTGACTGACCCAAAATGTGCCTTGTTCTTGAGGTAAGTTTCAAGGGTCTCAGGTATGAGGTAGATGCAGACTAAACAATGAACAGTGAAAAAAATGCTAATATCAATGAATCAATAGTAAATAATGTAAAACATATAATTGTTAAATTATGGAGTGCCGTTAACAAATATTTACTAAGCACCTACTATTAAGGACCAGATACTATGCTAGAGATACAAGTAAGAATGAAATAATTTCTACCAAGATTGAATTTACATTTTAATGAGGAAACAAGAGATATGTATGTTTGTGTGTGTGCATGTGCACATACACTACAATATAAAATTAGTAAATATACATAAAAACAGTTAAATCCAAATTCAGAAAGGAAGCAACTAATAGTTGGAAGTAATTGGGAAAGGCTTCATGTAGATGATGCTACCTGAGCTACACATCTTAAAGGAAGAGAGGTTCTTTATGATGCAGAAAATACAATGGAGTGTATTTTAGGCATTGTGATTACCAAAGCAAAGATAATGAAATGGGAGGTAAAATGTTATATATAAGGAGTAGAGAGGCCTCTTTGTCTGGATCAAAGCATTTGGGAAGGGAAATAATATCCAATAAGGGCAGATAGAAAGTTTGAGAGGTAGGTTATATAGAGCTTTAAAAGCTAAACAGGGAGATTTAATGTTTTATCCTAAAAATCCAAAGAAGTCACTGGAGTTTGTTGAGTGTACATATTTAAGGAAAATTAGTTTGGCAGCAATGTAAAGGATGAACTCGAATGTTAAGAATTTGAAGACAGGGCAGTTAGGAGGCTGCTATTTGGGAGTAGTGATTTTGTTATGTTTTTCAGTCTTTTGTGTTGTGTCTGACTATGACTTCATCTTAGTTTTAGTTTTTCTTTTTTTTTTTTAGAAACTTTGAAGTTTCCCCCAATTAAAGTAAGTTAAGAGAATTTTTAGCATTCATTTTTACAAAATTTTGAGCTTCAAATTTTTCTCTCCCTTCTCTTTCTAAAACAGTAAGTAATTTGATAGGGATTACATATGTGCAATCATGTTAAACGTACTTCCATATTAGTCATAGTTGTGAAAGAAGAAATAGACCAAAAGGAAAAAGTCATGCCAAAAAAAGCAAAGTGAAAATAGTATGCTCTGATGCATTTGGAGTTCATCAGTTCTTTATCTGATTATAAATAGTATTTTGTACTATGAATTATTTGGAATTGTCTTGGATCATTGTATTGCTGAGAAGAGCCAAGTCATCCATAGTTAATCATCATACAAAGTTGCTGTTACTGTGTACAATCATCTCCTACTTTTGCTTATTTCATTTGCCTTGGTTCATATAAGTCTTTTTAGATTTTTCTGAAATCTTCCTGCTCATTTCTTATGAAACAATAGTATTCCATTACATCCATCTGCCACAGCTTGTTTAGCCATTCCCCAGTGGATGGGAGATATTTTTGGTACTTGTGGTCTTTTCCCCTTTTTTTGTGATCTCTTTGGGACATAGACCTAGCAGTGGTATTTCTGGTTCAATGGGCACTCACAGTTTGGTTGCCCTTTTCGCAAAGTTATTTCTAGGGTTTTCTTGGCAAAAATATTGAAGTGGCTTACCATTTTCTTCTGATGCAAACAGAGTTAAATGACTTGCTCAGGGTCACACAACTAAAAATATTTGAAGCTAGATTTGAACTCAGATCTTCCTAGCTCTCAGTGCTATGTGGTATACACTACGTGACTTCTATGCCAGGGAGCTCTGCTACAAACTTATAATCTCTGCTATTAGAGAGGCTTGGGATAGTGGAATTCTGAAGTTGTGAGTTTCCGTAAGGTGTCTTCCCTAAGTCTGGCACCAATATGACAAGCTCTGGGAGAATGAAGGGCCACAATACTGTTGAACAAGATCATCATTCTCCTTACTGGAAGAACCATTTCATGTCAGAAAAGCTAAGCATGTCAAAGCTTCCAAAATGATAGTTTCAGGATTGTGCATGACTGCTGAATTTCTAACCCTGGTAAAGGAGGACAATCTAATCCCCTAAACGAAAGAAAGACTGCTCCAAAAATTTAGAGGAAAGATGATGGAGGCTTGAACTAAGGTGATGTCCACATTAGGGTAGGTGACATAGATGCTGAGCTGGTAGAAGAACAGTGAGAAGGAGCAGTCAAACAGGTAGATGGATGGCAAAGAGAGAGAACAGTGTCATGAAAATCAGAGAGGAGGGACTTCCCAAGTGGAGAGAGTTATCAACTGTCAAATGCAGTAGATAGGTCAAGAAGAATCGTGATTAAGAAAAGCATGTTAGATTTCTCAATTAAGAGATCAGTGGTCACTTGGAGAGAGCAATTTAAACTGAATAATGAGGCTGGAAGCCAGATTACCAAGGGTTGAAGACTAAGTGCTATGGGAATTTTTAGAGGGAGAGCAGGGAGATGAGTAAAAAAGTAAAGCCTGACAGTGAGATGTTTTCTTTTAATATAGCATATATTTACTACTTTCCACAGACAGAAATCTTCCATATTTTCCTAACATGCCTTTTTTTCCCCCTTTCAATGCAGACTGCATACAAATTTATCAGTCTCTCCTACCTCATTGGTTTGATGTGAGTACCAGATTAGGTAATGTATGTGGAAGTGCAGGAGATGTTATTATAAAGAAAGAACATCTCCTACCTAGGCCAATTATAGCTATTCCCTTGTGTTATGAGTACAAAAATAGAAATTATCCCTAATGTGATATAATTATTAGAAATTATCACAGAATATGAGAATATTATTTCTAGTTCTAAATTACAGTAGATATTTTATGGGGCTGATCTTCAATGACATCCCATTTCAGAAGCTAAACTAGCAATGTGTAGAGCTGACAGTAGATAAACCTTTAGAGAGAGCAAATTCTTTAATATTTTAGCACACAGGAAGACCCAGAAACAGTTAAAAGCATGATCATAGCATAAGGTGCTTGCTTTTACACCTAAAAAATACATTTACATCTTTAAATATATTTAAGTGAATACTCATGCATGGCAATTTTATAAGGGAAGGAAACAAACATTTATTAAGTTCCTAATATGTTTATTGTTCTGTAAGAAATGACCAGCAGGATGAATACAGAGAGGACTGGCGAGACTTACATGAACTGATGCTAAGTGAAATGAGCAGAACCAGGAGATCATTATACACTTCGACAACGATATTGTATGAGGACATATTTTGATGGAAGTGGATTTCTTTGACAAAGAGACCTGAGTTTCAATTGATAAATGACGGACAAAAGCAGCTACACCCAAAGAAAGAACACTGGGAAACGAATGTAAACTATCTGCATTTTTGTTTTTCTTCCCGGATTATTTATACCTTCTGAATCCAATTCTCCCTACGCAACAAGAGAACTGTTCGGTTCTGCAAACATATATTGTATCTAGGATATGCTGCAACATATCCAACATATAAAGGACTGCTTGCCATCTAGGGGAGGGGGTGGAGGGAGGGAGGGGAAAAAAAAATCGGAACAGAAACGAGTGTCAATATAATGTAATTATTAAATAAAAAATTAAAAAAAAAAAAAGTTCCTAATATGTGCCAGGCACCAGCCTACGTACTTTACAAATATTCTCTTATTTAAACCTCATAGCAACCTTGGAAAGTAGATGCTATTATTATCCTCATTTTACATTTGAAGAAACTAGGGCTTAAGTGACTTGCCTAGGGTCACACAGATGGTAAATATCTAAGGCCAAATTTGAACATAGTTTTTCCTGACTCCAGGCAGAGGACTCTAATCATTAACTTTTTCTACTTGCAGATGAAAAAACATAAACAAGCAGAGAAAGAAAAAAGTTGTTCAAGTAGTTTTTATAAAAACACATGGTCCCATCTCAAATTTGATAAAAAGTAAATATAAGAGTTCAAAAATAAGAATTTAGAAGGGATAGACTACCCTATATTCCTGTTACACAGTCACAGATTTGAGACACGTGGAATTTCAGAGTTGTAAGGGGTTTCAATGGTCTCCTAGTCTAACACATACCTTATAGTAAAGTAAAGTAAAAATAACTGAGAAATGGCCATCTTACTTGTCCTTGAAAAACTGTAGTGGAATGTACTACTTTCAAAGACAGTACATTATATTTTTGGATAGCTCTGCAGGAAAGTTTTTCTTGCCCCTTTGCAATGTCCATTCATTGTTTCTTCTTCCATCTAAGACAAAGTAGATACATTCTTTTAAAAGACAGACCTTTATATATCTGAAACAGCCATCAAACTTTTTTCTGTTCCTAACAGTTATTCCTAACTTTCATTTCTGGGCTGAATATGGTGCTTGTCATATAGTAAGTGACCAATAAATGATTGTTACATGATTGGTTAACAGATTTATGATAAGGTATTGGAATAGAATTTATTATGCTTCAGATGAACTAAAAAAAGCAAGTGGGACCAATTATGATCTTGATAAGATAATAACAAAACCATACATGATTAAAAGAGATAAGTAGGGAAACATTTATGTTTAAAGGTATTGTAAACAGTATCAATAATCAGTACATGTATACTCTTAAAAGTTAATCAATTTATAAAAAGTAACAAATATTAAACTGTAATGATTGAAGATCTCATTGTACCACTCTCAGATTTTGTCAAATTTTACAGAAAAATGAACAAAAAAGAAACTCATGATTGGAACAAGGAGGAAGCTCAGTTTAGTAGGAAACAGAGTGATGAGCTTGGAATTGGAAAAACCCTGAGTTCAAATCCTGTCTCAGACACTTACTATATGACTTTGGGCTCTTAGCTTAATCTTTCTCACACTTAATTTCCTCATTTTAAAAATGAGATTAGTAATGGCTCTCATCTCACAGGATTGGTTATTATTATAATTATTTTTGGATATTAGAAAAGTTAGATATAATAAATTTCTGGTCAATATTCTATAAAGAAAGTAGATATAGTAGTAATGGTCTACTATACTATGAAAGCAGTAATCATCAAAACTACTTGGTAGAAGGTAATATATGCCTTAGAAATCAAAAGTAGGGGCAGCTAGGTGGGGCATTGGATAGAGCACCAGCCTGAAGTCAGGAGGACCTGAGTTCAAACCTGACCTCAGACACTTAACACTTCCTAACTATGTGACCCTGGGCAAGTCACTTAACCCTAATTGCCTCAGCAAAGAAAAAAAAAAAAGAAGGAAAAAAAGAAAGATATCAAAAATAAAATCATAAATAAATTTATGAACAGAGAAGGAAACAGCTTTTGCAGTTATAAATTGAGAAGGAATTCACAACCAAAGAGGTATTTGAATACCAATCTAGACTATAAATGCATAAATTTTATTAAGTAAAATTGAAAGTTTTTGCAAAAATAAAATCAATGCTGTTAGAATGAAACAGGAAATAGGTAGCTAGGAAAAAATATCCTTATAGCAAGTCTCTTGACTGAATGTCTGATATCTAAAGTTTAAAAGCAACTAATTCAAATATACACATTCACAAATTAAATATATAATATATGTATATGTAAAGATACATTGACCAATGGATAAATGATCAATGGACATGAATTATAATATCTTCAAAGTGAGAAATTTAAGTTCTCAACAATCATATGAAAAAAGTACTCTAAATCACTATTAATTAAAGAAAAGAAAATTAAAACAACTCCAGACTTCTACCTCATGCCTCGCAGATTGACAAAGATAACAAAAAAGGAAAATGATAATTTTGGGAGTAGCTGAAGAAAGAGAGGTACACTAATGCTGTCATGGTGGAATTGAGAATTGGTCCAGCCTTTTCAGGAAAGCAATTTGGAACTATATTACAAAAGTCACTAAAGTATACCTGTGCCTCAGTAATATTGCAAAGAGATCAAAAAAATGAGAGAAAACATTCACATAAACAAACTTATAGCAAGCCTATTTATTTATTATAGTAAAGAAATGTAAATTAAAGGAGTCCCTATTAACTGGAAAATGAAAGAATAAATTATGAGACATGAGTGCAATAGTGCTAAAGAAATGATGAAAAATAATTTCAGGAAAAACTTTGAAGATACATGAAATGATGTAAAAAGAAGTAAGCAAAACTAAGAGAACTATTTACACTATGAGAAAAAAATAATGAAAAGATTTTTAAAAATTTGATCAATGGAATGACTCCAGTAATCTGATGATGATATATATTATCCATTATTTAAGAGGGAGGAGACAGTCTCAAGGTGTACAATGAGAGAAACATATTTGGACATATCAAATGACTGGATTTTTTTCTGCTTGATGGTATTTTTGCATCATTTTTTATTTACAATATTTTAAAATTTTCTGACTTTAAACACTAAATAAAATTAACATCCCACACACTAAGTAGAACAGATTATGAGGATTGTGCTTATAATTATGTACCTCTACTACATCCAGCTTGCCTTTTCTTTTAAATGTATAATAAAGTCAATGTTATTTTCAAAACTTCATCTGTTTTCTTCTGAATTGCTTTCTGTTCACATTTGTGTTTTTAAATTTCAATAACTATCTTTTATTTTTTTAATCTTTTTTTTGATAATATTATTACTAGCTTACTTCTTGGCTGAACCATCCAAAGTGAGGTAGGAGGTAAAGGACAAATAAAATAGATGTAAAATGTTGTAAAAAAAAAAAATCAGACTGGCTTAGTAGAATGAAAGCTCTGACAGACTACATTAAAGTAAATGCCTTTTAGGTATACAAGACTGTGTAAGAATTTTTCTTTATTTACCATATAACAGTGGAATATTATAGGTATGGAATAATGCAAATATTCTTAGACTTACTTTTTGTTTTGCTGTTTTAAAATTTTTTTTAAATCTTTGTCACAAGAGGATGGTTCACTAGCTTGGGCAAATATCTGTAAATGTTGTAAAAAAAACTAAAGACATTGTAGCAAACTCTGGGTGGTCCCTTGGCCTTCCTCCTTTCTTTATGAGAAAAATCATGGTGATGGTGGTATGGAATACAATGTTAATTAACAAGAAAGGGAGGCTGCTACTCTTTCCCTAATCCTAGCAACATAGTAGCTGTGGGGATATGAAAGCTTTAGTTGGGGCTTGGCTAGGTGAGCTAGGCCATGGACTTGAGCTCCTGGCTACATATTCTGCTTTATATTTCTACCTGAGCATAGGGATCCTGAAAGTGTGATCCTGTGATGGACATTTCCAGCTTTAAAGGCAGTTTCATGAAATCAAGAGGTCAGAGTTGGCTGGCAGCAAGAGGGGTTTTTCCTCATCAGAAAAGATGACCTATTGGCAGGAGAATAAGTCCAAATCCTGTCCTGATTTGCCAAAAGACATGGACCTGGAAACTTTCTAGACAACATATAGCTGCAGTGGACAGTGCTTACTCAGCAGTATCTCAAATTTCATGTTTTGATGTTTGAGTATCAATATCCAAAGAATATACCAGTAGTTGCTACTGCTGCTTAACTTTTTCTTTCAGTGCATACTTGTGGGTCATAGGTGTGAAACGCATTTCTTTTCTTTCTTTTTTTAAATAATAGCTTTTTATTTGTAAAATATATGCAAAAATAGTTTTCAACACTTACCCTTGCAAAACCTTGTGTTCCAAATTTTTCTTCTTTCCATCTCCTACGCTTTCCCTTAGACAGCAAGTAATCCAATATAGGTTAAATGTGTGCAATTCTTCTATACATATTTTCACATTTATCAAAGCATTTTTTTCTAGAGAGAAAATAAACATCGTCCTATATTTGTTCTATATTGTATACTGAGTACCTTTTTATTTCTTTTGGGGAGAGATAAATCCTAGTCGTGAGCCAAACTTAAGAGCCTTTTCCGGGGTCCTGGGGTAGATGTATAGAGAAAGCTTGAAACAATGAGATAAAAAAGAGCTTGACTGCTTTCCTTATAAGGTTCCATTTATATGAACACAGGTCCAGAGATGAGAAGGGTCCATTTCTAGAATAGAAGAGGGTGAGCTCTCCAGACCTCAAGAGGTAGTTCTTATTGTTACACTTTAATAATATATTCTAGAATTTACCCAGGAATAAAAGTCTAGTTGGCCCACAGTGTGCGCAGTCTCTAACCACTTCCCTCTAAAAATTGAGCTATTTGCCTTTCTCTAATCTTGCATCACTTGCCCTATTTTCTAAGACCTTTTTTAAATTGCCAATAATTTCTGAGTAATCACATTCTTTCATACCTTAGAATGTGATTCTCCTGGGCATCATGACTTGGATGAAGAGATAACTCGGGTGGAGCTAGATGGCATAATGGATAAAGCAGAGGATTTAAGGCACAGGAGTGTGAGACCTGGAGTCAGAAAGGTCTGTATTCATATCCAGCCTCAGATACTTACTGTGTGACCTAGGTAAGTCATTTAACATCGATTATCTTCACACCCCTCCCTCCAAAAAAAGAAGCCACCCCCCCAAAAAAATTCAAAGGGGTAACTTGATATAATGTCTAGGTTGCTAGACTGGGAGATGGGAGAGAATTGGATCAAATCTACCTCTTTTATTGTCTACCTTTGTGAGCATGAGCAGGTTCCTTTATCTAATTTAGCCATAGTTTCCTCATTTGTAAAATGAAGATAATAATGCCTTTAATACTTCACAAGGTTGTTATAAGGAACAAATGAAATAATGCACTTTCAAGACTTTGATATTTTGTGAAACCCATAAAAAATAGATAAATGTCAATTGTGGTTACTGTTACATAGAAAGCATCTAGATTCTTTCTTAATATCTCCTTATTTGTTCTTGTTAATCAAGGATAAATCTTACCACACAATATAACTCTATCACATCTTTGATCTTTTCTATTCTGAGGAATATCCTAATTTGAGAATTACATTCTAATAATGCATGTTTTAGAATTACATTTCTAATAATCTAAAACTATAATACTAGTTATTTTCAGTAATATGTATAAGTTCAACCTGATAGAGCTTTAGTTCATCCTACTTATTATTCCTATTATACGCATCTGTATGTTCTTCCTTTGTTTCAAAGAGTGCCAATGACATCATAGGGTGAAGTCTTAATTTTCAATGAATTGCATTTAAATGATGCAGAATTGCAGAGTTGTCAGCCTTACTTACTCTCCCATCCAGAGTCCTCAGTCCTTTTGTCCATGGAGACAAAAGTCAGGGCAGCTGTCAATGGCCTGAGATGCAGAAGGGGAATCTGATCTCTGATCAAGCTTTAAGCACTCCCCAGCACCTGCTTTAGCTACCTTAGTGGCTTATGAAACAAATTGTTCTCATCCATGTATTCCGCCAGAAGTCTTTACCTGCGTGGGATAGACTTCTCCCAACTCACCTGTGACTCTGAGGCAGGCCAGTTACCCTCAATTTTGGCTTCTTTGACAATTTTAGTGGGCTGTGGTCACTGTGCATGCTACAACTTCTTGGGTCCACGAGTGAAGAGTTGGTGAGAGACAGAGAGCAGAACTGGCTGAGCATTACTAAAATGAGCTTAGCAAGCCCTCCCTGAATATCCAAACATTCCATGGATGTCTGAAACTGTGCTTTCTCCTTCTTTCTTTTGATCTGTGGATTACTAGTGTTTCTCTTGGTACTCTCTGATTTAATGTGGGCACTTTTCTTCCTTCCTTTCCCTTTTCAACTTCTCTGGGCAAGATTCCTGGCTAAGATATATTTTTATTGTCCCTTATTAAGAATATTCTGCCCATCATCATCAGGCCTTTATGGTGATGTTTTAAGGTTTAGTGTTGGCAGAAACACAAACAAAACACACATTGTTCACTGAAGCCAGATCCTCATCTCTTTCTCTCTTCTTTTTGGGTAGATTTTTGGCTAACCCATGTGGTTGACTGCTCTAGCCAAATGCCTGTTTCTTATGCCTGTTGGCTGTACTAAAAGCTCCATGTAGGATGGCATATGTAATTAAGATATTGATTTTTTTTGCCATTACTGTTAATTTACAGATTTAATAATATAGGGCATACCTAGTATGGAAAGTGTAGCATTGGCTACCTTCTAGCGTTAGCTAGAGGGCTATCATGATCCTGCTTTTGAACCAAAGAGTCTTCTTTTTCTAGGGAAGAGAAAGGAATGTCCTACCTTAAAAATTCCTAGTCATGTGGGTATTAAAATGATTTTTGCTCTGGGCAGAGGAGAGTAATAAAAGATCCAGTTTTCTGGGGATGGAAAATAAAAATATTAGGGTATGCCATCTGGGGGAAGGGGTTGGGGGAAGAAGGGGAAAAATTGGAACAAAAGGTTTTGTAATTGTCAATGCTGAAAAATTACCCATGCATATATCTTATAAATAAAATGCTATAATAATAAAAAGAAAGACTTTCAAAAAATAAAAAATAAAAATATTAGGGTAAAAAATGCAAGCAATGTGAAGTTATAATCGCAGTAACATTTTACTAAGAATAAGAAAAAGAATTTCTCAATCTGTTCATTTTAAATATGAGATGCCGTGACTTAACTTGACAATTCTGAAAAATATAATTCATTCTTTACTTGTTTTCATTTTGAAACATTTTTGTTGTGAAAAAGTAAAAGAAAAATATTAAACACCATGTGTAAGGGTAGAAAGTGGGCCCAAACCTGAACTTGCCAGTTTGCATTTACAGTACAGTAATTGCATCTGTGTTTGTTACAATGTTGTCACATATGTCTAAAAACATATATTGTACCATGTTGACCTGAATTTAAATGAACTTTAAATAGATTGTGTTTCTTTGTGGGTTTTTAACAACACTAACCAAAATCTAAAAGTGTATTAATAGAAGTATAGTGATCATTTGACCTGATTATTTAGTACAATTAACCTTAGAGGCAGAGTAGATGGTTACTTACACGTTCTAATTTAAGGTATACACAGGATGATGATTTGAAAAATCTAAAAAATCTTCTTCCTTAAGGTATTCTCCTTTCAATGTAAGCCACAATACTTGAAATTCAGATTCATATTTTGGAAGTAAAGCAGTCTTAAATTTAGAAAGTTCCTTTTAAAATGCAACTATTCTCAAGAAAAGAATCATCTTATTAATTATTATTCATTAACATTTGAGATATCAGGAATTAGGAGCAATTAATAGGCCCTGAAGGTTATGTAAAATTCACAACAATAAAGAGGTCAAAGTAGTATAGAAATCATTTCATCTAGCACACAAGTTTTTAAACTATGGGCCATGACTCCATATGGGGTCTCATAAGTGAATGTGGGGATCATAAAATTATGAGTTGTTAACGGTAAATGTTTAAGTTAAATAACTATTTTATATACCTCTACATATATGATATCATGTAAAAATTTCTCAATCAAAAAGGGATTGCAAGTGGAAAAAGTTTAAGAAACCCTGATCTAGTATACAGTCAAAAATAGCAAACTGAAATGTGTAACAGGTATTTATATAGGTCATACTAAGTCTGAAATTTACCATCTTTGCATATGCAGATCAGAGTGTATGTCACCCAAAGATTCTAAATATTCCAACGGGAGATGGCAAAAAATCAGAAATAGTGTTATCTGAGAGTGGGTTAGGCCAGGAGTCAGGATGAGTTGAGTTCCAAATCTGGCCTCAGATACTAGCTAGCTGTGTGATTCTGGATAAATCACTTAATCTGTTAGCTTCAGTTTCCTTAAAATAAAATGAGGATGATAATAACACCTATTTTCCAGGGTTATGAGGATCAAATGAGGTAATCCTTGTAAAGCATTTCACATAGGGACTGGAACATAGCACTATAGAAATTCTGGCTATTGTTGCTATTATAGTAGTGAAAAACAGCTAGTTTCCTATTGGGCCACAGAACTACCTGTTTGTAGTGTGGGCCACACATTCTGTTGGCATACTTCTTAATTCTTGTTGTCACTTCTAGAATCTCCTTCTACCACCTGAACTAAATAACTTCTCTTTTGAGGTTCACAGTATTCAGATTTATCATTGTATTCAGATCCTAGTGATTATATATTGATTTCCTAAGATATTTTCCTTCCTTTCTCAATAAATTCTGAATAAGTCTGATTCATAATGGTCTTTCTTCTCTGTCTAATTCTCATAGTAGGGGCCTTTGACATACTTATCAGTGATTCTAAAACACCCAAATTTCACAGTTTCTCAGTCTAATCAATTCCAGTGATATATTTTTCCACAGCACAGAGGTGGTCATAACCTTGATCTTGCAGTCACCCACAAACATCCCATATCCTTGTTTGCAAATTCCAAAATTCCCTTATCTGATAATGATCTTGCATCATTCCATCTTTCTCTAGACCTTATGATCTTTAACCCTGTTCTGCATCTTTATTTTTCCTTCATCCCTTTAGGCCATCAATTCTTTTGCAGTCATCACCTCTTGCACTGGCTATACTCTAGTTCCTTTCCTGTCTTGGTCTCTGTGAATTAATTCAGCTCTAAACTGTTCTCCATTCTTGAATCCATTCTTCAAATCCAACCCTGGATTATTGTCACCCTCCCCAGCTCCCTTCTTTCATTATGTTTGTGCTGCTGATCAAAGCTGTAGAAAAATCACAAAACAGCACACTGAGTCCACTGCACATTCATATTATTTTATCTTAATTGAGTACATCTAAATATTCTATTCCTCCTAAATCAAGTGGCTGTGCAATTCCCCACAGGAATTGCTTTAAGACTTCTTTCATCTTCTGAGCTCAGAAACTTGTTTCCTACTTTATTGAAAAAAAAAAAATTGAAGCCATTTGTGGGAAGCTTCTTCCTCTTCTTTCTTTTTTTTTTTTTTCATCTCATCTCAGTCAGTCATTTTCCTCTATTTTCTTTTCCTTTTTCTGGTTTCTAATAAAGAAAGGATCTGTCTCTTTGTTAAAACCAACCTCTAAATGTCCACACTTGATCCTATCTTCTACTGACTTCTCCAGTAGTCTGTCCCCACTATTTTCCTCATATTCTGTCCTATCTTCAATCTCTCCGTATCTACCAGTTTCTTCCCTGCTCATCTTTCCCTCTTCTTTAAACAACCCTCACTTAATCTTTATCACTCCTCGGAATTATCATCTATCTGTCCTTCCCTATAGGGGAAATGAATGAGATGACAATTGTGTGAAGTTTCTTCCTCTCCTCTCTTTCTTCTCATCTCATCTCATTCAGTCATTTTCCTCTACTTCCTCTCTTCTCTGGTTTCTGATCTTAAAGTTTCTGGTGATCATCAAAGTTAGTAATGACCTTTTAGTTGTCATTTAATGGCATTTTCTCAATCTTCATTCTTCTTGACTTCAATGACACTTGCCAATTTCTTCTTACAGATATATTCTTCTCTAGGTTTTTGCAACATTATCCACTCTTTGTTTTATTTGTCTGATTGCTCCTTCTCAGTCTCCTTTGCAGGTTCTTCATCCATGTCACATCCACTAACCATATGTCCTATAAAGATCTTGTTTTTTCTTTGCTGTCTTGTTTATGATATCATCAGCTCTCATGGCTTAATGATCATTTCTGTGCAGATGATTTCCCAATATATATTTCTGGGCTTAATTTTTCCCCCTGACCTCATCACCAAATCACCTTAATTTTCTCTATCTGAATAACCCATAGGAATTACAAAAATCACACATCCAAAATAGTGTATATTAATTTTTCCCTAAACTCTCCCCTCTTTCCAATTTTTCTTTTACTATGAAGGACATCATCATTCTCCAGGCTACCCAGGGTTGCATCTTAAGCTTCATTTTTAAAATTAATTTTTTAAAAAATAATAGCTTTTTATTTTCAAAATATATGTAAAGATAGTTTTTAACTATTCATTCTTGCAAAATCTTGTGTTCCAAATTTTTCTCCCTTCCTTCTTCCATTCCCTACCCTGGATAGCAAATAATCTAATATATGTTAAACATGTGTGATTTTCTATACATATTTCCACATTTATCATGCTGCATAAGAAAAAAATCAGATCAAAAAGGGAAAAAATGAGAAAGAGAAAAAAAAGTAAGCAAATAACAACAACACAGGTGAAAATACTATGTTGTGATTCACATTCAATTCCCAGAATATAGAGGGCAGAAATTCTGGAGAAGTATGCTTGAAATAAAATGTTAACTCAGTGGAATTGAAGAGATAATGGTTCTCTAGTTCACATATATACTTTGTACTTAATATGATGATGTAATGGTTCTCTAAGTTCACACATAATCAGTATGCTGTGATGATGTGATGACAATAAGGTATATAAGGGCTAAGAAGGACTGGAAGATAGACATTCTATCTTTGACCAACCTCGTGGTGGTTCTCATGTCTTCTGCACTAAGATCAAGACTAGGCCAGAAAAAAAAGAAGCTAGACCCTATTCTTGACCATTCTTGTGGTGTCTATCGTGCTGAGACCAAGGCCCATTCAGAAAACTAGCCTGAACATTACATTAGAGTCCTTTCTCTGGATTCAGTCTTCTCCATCACAAGCCTCTGGAACTGACCTGAATCACCTCATTGTTGAAAAGAGCCATGTCTAACACATTTGATCATCATATAATCTTCTTGTTGTTCAGCTTCATTTTTAATTCCTTGCTTTCATTCCCCTCATATATCTTACAAATTGCCAAATAGTGTCATTTTTACTTTCACAGCATCTTCTGTATGTCTCCTTCTCTCCATTAATAGGACCGTAGTCCTAAGTGAAACCCTCACCACCTTCTATCCAGTCTATTGCAATAACCTTTTAACTAGTCTCCTTGCCTCTTCCCATTCCCATCTATCTTTCTCTTAGCTGCCAAGGTGATTATTCTAAAAAGTTTAGGCCAAGTGTCTTTTATCTGCACAGGGAGACTAACTGCTGCCTCTAGTTAGTCTCTTCAGGTGTAAAGACCTCAGACTCTGGGTGTAGAAAAGCTGTGAGCCTTCTATCTTTTGAGTAGCTCAGGATGTTCCCCAAGAAAAGACTGCTTGGGGCCAGGCCATGAATCCTCCATCTGCTCCAACGCAAACATTCCCATCTGTTCTAGCACAAGGCAACCTCTTGCCAGCCCAATCTCCAAATGGGGATGTAGAAAACTTCTAGTGTAAAGAATAGCAATCCTTCCTTTGACTTAGGAACTTCCAACACCTCCTACACTTGTCATTTAAGGGTAGAAGACTGGCACCTTCTTCTCCATGATGAACTTCCTCACACCTGGTCATACCCTTTATATCCCATTGACTTTAAAAATCTGGTATATCATCATCCAAACCCACTCCACATTCCCTATCATCTGATTCCTCTTTTCCATCCCCTCCACTGTCTTCCACCCAAAGTTTCATCCTAACTCCACCCAGCTCTTCCACTATGTCCTTTGGAATGACTATCGCATAGGAAATAAACTTTCCTTTATCTAAAATCTTTTCTTCTCCCATGTTTTCTATCTATTTGCAATCACTAAATCCTGGCTTTCTTCTGATGACACAACCTTCTTAATCACCATTTCTAGTACTGGTTGCACATTCATTAATTTTCCTCAGCTCACTAGTTAAGGCCAAGGAATTGGAATACTTCTTGTTCCCCACTGCCACTTCCAGATTCTACTTCTTCCTCTATCACTCAGAAATCTCTTTTTCTTTAAGGTCCAATTTATTCGTATCTATCATCCAAAGTCCTATTGTCTACAGATTCTCTAGATTACTCCCCTTCCTCAATGGGTGTGATACCTTTCTTAAAATTTTTCTTTCTTCCCTAAGAAAGTTGAGCCTAAGAGAACCTCAACATACATGTTGAATCTTTCTCAAATATTCTCACCATTCAATTACCTCCTCAGACTAGTTACCTCCTATGAGCTACTCCTACTCCTCCATACCATTCCCCAGCTACACAAAAATATGTGTACATATTTATAGACACAAATGTGCCATCTCCATGTTTGAGAATTCCAAAATCTCCTTATCTGAACATAATTGATTAGCTTTTTGCCTGTCCCTCTGCCTTCTCTTTATCTGCACTGTGACCTTCATTTCCTTGAATTCTCTCCCAGGCCATCTTTTGTGCACTAGCCACTCCCCTATTCTCTTCAATTTTGACTCCTTGGTGAATCAACTCTAAAATGTTCTCCTTTCTTGAATTCCCAGCCCCCTTATCATTTTGCCAATTATGCTCAGTCATGTCTCAACCTTGGATCACTCTCACCATTTATAATTTTTGTACCTATACACATGCAACTGAATGAAGGTGGGGAAAGTCAAACAATTGTTCTGACTGTATCCACTACAAATGTTACACAGCCTCAACTGGATCCTCACTGCTACCTTCCTTATCAACTCACTATCCCACTCTCAACAGTGGTTCTTCCAAAGTTTTCATCCCTTTTCAAATCTCTCATGCCTCCTACTACCCCCATTCTCTCAACCTTACCTCAGTTTTATAGAAAAAAATTGAGGCTATTCACTATGAAATCCCTTTTCTTCCCCCCTCCTTCCTCATCTCCTATCACTAGAATCCACCTCTGTCACCACTGATTCCTATGATGGCTTTACTCTTTAGCAAGACTAAGCTCTCCAGTTGTCCAAGTGAATTCATTCTATTCCATTTCTTCCCTAAAATTTCCCCGTCATCCTCACTCTTTCATTTATTTTCAGTCTTCCCTCTTTCCTGACTTATTTCCTAATGCTTACAAATATGCTCATGTCTCCTAGAAATCAACAAACAAAAACCTCACTTGATCCTTTTATCTCTGCTAACTATTGTTCTATATATATTTTGTTCTTTGTAGCTAAACTCCTCAAAAAGGTCATCTACAATAGGTGCCTCTACTTTCTCTTCTCTTATTCTTTTCTTAATTTCTTAGAGTCTGGCTTTCTACCTTATCATTCCACTAACATTGTTAATGATCTCTTAGTTGCCAAATCAAATAATCTTTTCTCAATCCTCATTCTCTTTAATCTCTCTTCAGCCTTTAATACCATTGATCATTCTTTCTTCTTTGAATTTCTTTTTTCTCTATATTTTCAGGATACTACTTTCTCCTGGTTTTCTTTCTATCTATCTAGGGCAGGTAGGTGATATAGCTGAGAGAGTCAGGAAGACTGAATTCAGATATCACTTCAGACACTTAATAGTTTTATGGCGCTGGACAAATCATTTATCCCCCTTTGTCTTAGTCTCTTTATCTCTTAAAGAGCTGGAGAGAAAATGGCAAATCATTCTAATATCTTTGCCAATAAAATCCCAAATGGGGTTGTGATGCTAAGTCAGATATGATTGAAACTATTGAACAACATCATCTACCTATTTGCTCCTTTGACTCCTTTGATGGATCTTCTCCCAATCACACTCTCTAATCAAAGCTGCCCCTCAATCCTGGATCCCTTTCTCTTCTCATATTCTATTTCACTTGGTGATTTTATCAGCTCCCATGAATTTAATTACTCTCTCTAAACTGGTGATTCTCATCTATCTTTCCTGCCCCAATCTCTCTGCTGATTTTCAATTTTGCCTCTTTCATATGTCTCAAATTGAATGTCCAGTAGACATATTAAACTCAATGTGTCGCAAACAGAACTTAATAGCTTTCCCCCTAAATGCTCCTCCATTATACTCGTTCCCTGTTACTGCAGAAGGCAATACTATCCTTCCAGTCCTCAGGTTCACAACTTAGGAGTCATTCTAAACTTCTTAATATCTCTCACCCTCCAAACTGTTGCTAAGATCTGTGGATTTCATCTACTAAATAGTTCCCCTTCTCTCCTCTGATACTGCCATCACTCTACTACAATTCTCATCACCTTGTATCTTGATTGCTCTAATCTGTTGATGGGTCTACCTGCCACAGAATCTTTTTCCACTCCAATCCAATTCTCCATTAGATACTAAAATGATTTTCCTAAAGCACAAATCCAATCATGTCAAACCACTACTCAATAATCTCTAGAGGTTTCAAATTACCTTTAGGAGCAAACATAGAATCTCCTGTTTGGTATTCAGAGCCCTTCAAAACCTAGCCCCTACTTTTCCAATTTTATACCTTATTCTCTGCTTCATATCCTTTGACTCAGTGATATTAGCCTCCTGGCCATTCCTAGTCTTTTGTCTCAGACATTTTCTCTGACTGTCATCCAGGTCTGGAACACTCCCTTCTTCATTCTATTAATGTCCTTAGGTTCCTTTAAGTTCCTGATGCTAAGTGAAATGAGCAGAACCAGGAGATCATTATATACCTCAACAATGATACTGTTTGAGCATGTATTCTGATAGAAGTGTATCTCTTCAATAAAGAGAGCTAATTCAGTTTCAATAGATCAAAGGTGGACAGAAGCAGCTACACCCAAAGAAAGAACACTGGGAAATGAATATAAACTGCTTGTATTTTTGTTTTTCTTCCCGGGTTATTTATACCTTCTGAATTCGATTCTCCCTGTGCAACAAGAAAACTGTTCGGTTCTGCATATGTATATTGTATCTAGGATATACTGTAACCTATTCAACATGTAAAGGACTGCTTGCCATCTGGGGGAGGGGGTGGACGGAGGGAGGGGAAAAATCGGAACAGAAGTGAATGCAAGGGATAATGTTGTAAAAAATTACCCTGGCATGGGTTCTATCAATAAAAAAGTTATTTAAAAAAAAAAGGCTGAAATACTATCTTCTACACCCTCTTAATTCCAGTATATTTCCTCTTTTAATTATTCTCTACTTATTCTGTATGTAGTTTGCTTTGTATATATTTGTATGTTGTCTCCCCTTAGACTATAAGATCCTTGAGGTCAGGAACTGTCTTTTGCCTCTTCTTGAATCCCCAGTGCTTAGCACAGTGCTTGGCACATAGTAAGATCTTAATATTTATGGACTAATTGATTTCAAAGGTCAAATATAAACTCCTCTGTTTAGCATTTAAATTTCTTCATAACTTGACCCTCTCCTGACTTTCCCTTTCTTCTTTTATCTTCTTACATTCTCTTCCCATGTTCCAACTTTATTTTTTTATACTTTCTCAAACATAATAATCTATATGCCATCTACATGCCTTTGGGTACTAACTGTCTCCTGATTCTAGAATGTTTTTCCTCCTCATTTCCTTTAGTTTTCTCTGACTTCTTTCAAGACTCAATTAAAATCCCATTTATACTTAGAGACTTTTCCTGATGCCCTCAAACTGCTAATGCCTGCCCCTTTTAGAATTCTTTTCATCCATTCTATTTATCTTGTATGTATCTAGTTATTTTCATGATGTTTTCTCCATTACAATGTAAGGTCCTTGGAAACAGGGATTATTTTTTTTTTATTTGTATTTCCAGAGCTTAATCCAATACTTCGAAAATATAAGAGTAATAAGTAATTTTTATTATTGAAACCATATCAGTTAATGGGTCTAGGGCAGAACTCCAGACCTTCCCTATGCAAGAACCTGGAAAACACACTGTGCTGTTGACAGGAAAGGTTTCACTCACTTCTGGAGTTAGTCAATCGCTTTTTGCAAAGCTTTAAATGCTACCAGGAATGTAATCAGTTATTAAAGAGTCTAAATGTCACAGGCTATTTTTTTGGTTGGTTTTTTATAAGATTTTAGTTTGAATTGAATTTTTTTGGTATCTGCTTTTTTAAAATAGTATTTTATTTTCCCCAGATACATGCAAAGATAGTTTTCAACATTCACCTTTGCAAAACGTTGTGTTCCAAAATTTTTCTCCCTTCCCTTTTCCCCAAGACAGCAAGCAATCTGATGTAGGTTAAACTTGCCATTTTTCTGAACATATTCCAAATTTGTCATGCTGTGCAAGAAAAATCAGATCAAAAGGGGAAAAAAGAGAAAGAAAAAAACCCAATTAGGTTCACAAGACAGAATAGTCAACTATAGCAATCTAGTGTTTGACAAACCCAAAGCCCCTAACTTCTGGGAAAGAATTCATTATTTGATAAAAACTGCTGGGATAATTGGAAATTAGTATGGCAGAAATTAGGTATGGACCCACACTTAACACCATATACCAAGATAAGATCAAAATGGGTCCATGACCTAGGCATAAAAAACAAGATTATAAATAAATTAGAGGAACATAGAATAGTTTCTCTCTCAGACTTGTGGAGGAGAAAGAAATTTGTGACCAAAGATGAACTAGAGACCATTACTGATCACAAAATAGAAAATTTTGATTACATCAAATTAAAAAGCCTTTGTACAAACAAAACTAATGCAAACAAGATTAGAAGGGAAGCAACAAACTGGGAAAACATCTTCACAGTTAAAGATTCTGATAAAGGCCTCATTTCCAAAATATATAGAGAACTGACTCAAATTTATAAGAAATCAAGCCATTCTCCAATTGATAAATGGTCAAAGGATATGAACAGACAATTTTCAGAGGATGAAATTGAAACTATTACCACTCATATGAAAGAGTGTTCCAAATCATTATTGATCAGAGAAATGCAAATTAAGACAACTCTGAGATACCACTACACACCTGTCAGATTGGCTAAGATGACAGGAAAAAATAATGATGAATGTTGGAGGGGATGCGGGAAAACTGGGACACTGATGCATTGTTGGTGGAGTTGTGAATGAATCCAACCATTCTGGAGAACAATCTGGAATTATGCCCCCAAAATTATCAAATTGTGCATACCCTTTGATCCAGCAGTGTTTCTATTGGGCTTATATCCCAAAGAAATACTAAAGAAGGGAAAGGGACCTGTATGTGCCAAAATGTTTGTAGCAGCCCTATTTGTAGTGGCTAGAAACTGGAAAATGAATGGATGCCCATCAATTGGAGAATGGCTGGGTAAATTGTGGTATATGAATGTTATGGAATATTATAGTTCTGTAAGAAATGATCAGCAGGATGAATACAGAGAGGACTGGCGAGACTTACATGAACTGATGCTAAGTGAAATGAGCAGAACCAGGAGATCATTATACACTTCGACAACGATATTATATGAGGACATATTTTGATGGAAGTGTATTTCTTTGACAAAGAGACCTGAGTTTCAATTGATAAATGATGGACAAAAGCAGCTACACCCAAAGAAAGAACACTGGGAAACGAATGTGAACTATCTGCATTTTTGTTTTTCTTCCCGGGTTATTTATACCTTCTGAATCCAATTCTCCCTATGCAACAAGAGAACTGTTCGGTTCTGCAAACATATATTGTATCTAGGATATACTGCAACATATCCAACATATAAAGGACTGCTTGCCATCTAGGGGAGGGGGTGGAGGGAGGGAAGCGGAAAAAATCGGAACAGAAACGAGTGTAAGGGATAATGTTGTAAAAAAAAATTACCCTGGCATGGATTCTGTCAATATAAAGTAATTATTAAATAAAAATTAAAAAAAAAAGAAAAAACCCAAACAACAACAACAAAGATGAAAATATTATGCTTTGATCCATATTTAATCTCCATAGCTCTCTCTCTGAATGTAGATGGCACTTTCCATCATAAGTCTATTGGAAGTGCCTCAAATCACCTCCCTGTTGAAAAGAGCCAAATCCATCATAGTTGATTATCGTATAATCTTATTGCTGTGTACCATGCTCTCTTGGTTCTACTCCCTTTACTTAGCATCAGTTCATGTAAGTCTTCCCAGCCTTTTCTGAAATCAATCTGCTCATCATTTCTTATAAAACAATAATATTCCATTATATTCATAAACCATTACTTAGTCATTCTCCAATGGATGGGCATCTCCTCAATTTCCAATTTTTTGCCACTACAAAAAGATTGCTACCAACATTTTTGTACATGTGGATTTTTTTCCCTTTTGTATGCTCTCCTTGGGACACAGATCCAGTAAAAGATACTGCTGGATCAAAAGGTATAGAGAATTTGATAGCCCTTTGGGCATAGTTCTAAATCACTTCCCAGAATAGTTAGATCATTTCTGGAATTTGGCTATGATATTCCTGGGAGCTTTCATTTTGGGATCTCTTTCAGGAGGTAATTAGATTCTTTTGATTTCTGTTTTACCCTCTGGTTCTAGAATATCAGGACAGTTTTCCTTGATAATTTCTTGAAAGATGATATCCAGGCTCTTTTTTTGATCAGGATTTTCATAAATAAATAATATAAAAATTATATATACATATATATACACATATATATTGAAAATAAAAAATAAAGCTAATTTAAAAATTAGCTCTCTTGGATCTATTTTCCAAGTCAATTACTTTTCCAGTGAGATATTTCACATTTTTTTTTATTTTTTGGTTTTGATTTATTGATCTTGATTTCTCATAAACTTATTAGCTTCCATTTGCTCAATTCTAATTTTTAAGGAATTATTTTTCTCGACAAGCTTTTGTGTCTCCTTTCCCATTTGGCCATTTTTGCTTTTTAAGGCATTCTTCTCCTCATTGGTTTTTTCTATTTCCTTTTGCATCACTCTCAATTCTTTTTCTAATTTTTTCTCTATGTCTCTTACTTGATTTTCAAAATTCCTTTTGGGCTCTTCCATAGTCTGAGATCAATTCTTATTTTTCTTGGAGGTTTTGGATGTAGGAACTTTGACTTTATTATCTTCTTTTGAATGTGTTTTGATCTTCCTTAACATATACTTTCTATGGTCAGAAACATTTTTTTGTTGTTGCTCATTTTCCTAAACTGTTACTTGACTTTTAATTCTTTATTAAAATAGGACTCTATTTCCAGAGTGGAGGGTGCACTGTCCCAAATTGTTTTCAGATGTCCTTCTAAGGACCTGGCCACAACCTCACTATCTGCTCCTGGAACTGTGATTAGTTATTCCCCATCCCAATGTAGCTGTAAGATCTAGTGTGTTAAAGCAACAGAATCCCACCTTGGAAGTCCTTCTAAGGACCTTCTAAGTAGTTTTTGGCTGGAAAATGTTCTACTCCATCTTTTTGGGTATTCTGATGCTCTGAAATTTGTTCAGAGTCATTATTTAAAAGAATTTGGAGCAATATGGGGGGCGGTGTTGGGAGAGTTTCTGCCTTTATTCTGACATCTTGACTTCACAAATGGTTGGATCATTTTACAACAGTGCATTAGTGTCCCAGTTTTCTCACATCGCCTCCAACATTTATCATTATCTTTTCCTTTCATCTTAGTCAATCTGAAAAGTGACAAATTTTATCAGGTAAGAAGTGACTGGGTCATTCTTTCCTTGGGCTGGAGAAAGCCACAGATTGTGGATTACAACTTAAGATACATATATAAAGTTGAAAAATCATCTCCTAATAAGCTACCACATCCATTAGCTTCCTTTTGTTTAATCAAATAAAGATCAACTAGTTCCAGAGAAACTGTGGCCAGTAGAATTGATAGCAGATGCTATAATAACATATATATAAGATTTAAAAAGTATTTTCTTTTCAACAATCTTGTGAAGTACATAGTGCAAGCATCCCTCTCCAACATTTAAGAAAGTTAAGACCTTGGGAGATTCAATTATTTGTTTATATTAGAGCTCTAAGTCCTCCAGGGACAAGAACACTTTAGGGGCAGTCAGCAAGCCCTGAGGGAAGGAACATGCCTGAGGAAATAGGGGAATGATCTGAGACAAAAGTCTCAAATGGAATGTTGTACAAGCCCATAATCATAATGGGAAGAGAACAAGTCTTTCCTAAGTCACAGATTGATTTAGAAAACTAAAAATTAACAGTATCTAAATTGTATTGCATTTTTGTTTTATTAAACATTTTATAATTATATTTTAATCTGACTTTAGCAGAATACAGATGACCAGTGCATTGTGAGTTTGATTTGTCTGCTCTCAGACTAGTAAGATATGAAACTAAACACTTTACAAGTATCTCATTTGATTCTCACAATGATCCTCAGAGACAGGCTTTATCATTATCTTCATTTTACAGTTGAGGAAACTGAGGCAGAGGGTTAAGTGACTTTCCCAATATATATCTGAAACCAGATTTGAACTCAAGTCTTCCTGACTCCAGACTTGGCACTCTAAATTGGCACAAAAAATTCAAAGAAAATAAGCCTGAGGTACTAATCACTGAATGAATTCTAAAGGAAATAGTCCGAAGTTGGTGGTGATGATGACTGGAAGCTAGAGGAAAGAAGTCAGAAAGGTCCCACTGGGAAGAAAGAAATACAAGGCATCAACAAGTGACTGTTTCATGTCACTTTTTATTCAGTCAGTGATCTTTGATCTATATTTTTCTGTTTTGTGCTTTTGTGGACCTGGACATATTAGGGCTTAGAAAACAGAGACTTACAATGCTATAAAATTACCCATGCATATAACTTCTAAATAAAAAGCTATAATTAAAAAAAAAGAAAGAAAATGGAGACTTAGAACTATCTAACTCTGTGAGAACAGTAGTTTCTTTATCGTGACTCCAAAAAAAATGATAATCATAGTTTATCACAGTTTCTTGGTTTCATATTAATTTTTAGGCTATGTAATTCAAAATTTGCTTTTATAGTCTGTGAATTCAAACAATTAATGTAAACATTCTCCATTTCAGTTCTGGTTATCATAAATTTAGTTAAATTATTACTGTGTCCTTAGTTGAAATAAATTTTAATCCTTATAAAATGCCAAGAGTACAGAGAAGAAAAAAAAATCAGGGAAAAAAGTTCATAAAAAGATACATTTAAAAGACTTTTAAAAACTATTAAAATAAAATTTAGCAAAAATGCTGCCAAATACCTATATAAAATTGAAAAATCATCTCCTAATAAGCTACCATATCCATTAACTTCCATTTGTTTAATGAAATAAGGATCAACTAGTTCCAGAGATACTGTGGCCAGTAGAATTGACAGCAGATGCTATGATAACATGCACATAAGATTTACAAAGTACTTTCTTTTCAACAACCTTGTGAAGTACATAGTGCAAGTATTATCATCCCTCTTCCAACATTTAAGGAAGTTAAGACCTTGGGAAATTCAATTATTTGTTTAGTAAGTATTAGGATTTGAATTTAAGTTTCCAGGTTCCAAGTCAAATACGAAAATATCAAAGAACTGAAAAGTCTTCATCTTAATAGTACTTGTTCTCTGTTTATTAAAAAATAATAAATTAGCTAGTAATATGACACTTTTGACACTTATTGGATGCTGTAATGTCTGGGCTAGCTTTATTGAGGATCTCTGGGTGGGCCTTGACTTAGCAGAAGAGTCACCACGAGGATGGTCTGGGACAGAGTCCGAAGTCGAGCTCAAGCACACTCTCTCACACACTCGAGTCCGCTGATTTCAAGTCCTCTCAGCTCTTAAATACCTTCATGCAATTACATCACTACAGCACACTAAGCATGTGCCAACTGTAGAACCATTATATCACCATATCACACTAAGTACTACCGTGTTTCCCCAATAATAAGACCTATCCTGAAAATAAGCCCTCCCCTTACTGTGTAAGATTCCTCTAAAATAAGCCCTCCCCCGAAAATAAGCCCTATTGAGATTGCTACTGTAGTGAAGGTGATCTCCTGTGCTACACGCTACATTATGGTACCCTCTGTATGCACTGTCCATTTCTCCCCAGTGAAACGCACGCCACGCTCCGAGCTGCATCCAATCAGAGCTGCAGCAGTAAGCGCGTCATCCTGTTCTTCCCCAGTGATTTGCTTGCTGGCGCCATTGAGAGCAGTGCCATGGAAGAGAGCTGAGGCAGGACAACATAAAAACCCAGTATGTAAGTGGGAGTGAGGGGCATGATGGAGGCTAAAAGAAGAACTCAGGGGGCATCATGGAGGATAGAAGGAGCACTCAGGGAGCATGATGGGGTTAAAACATTATTGAATAAAGGTACTTTTTTTTGTTCACATTTACCTGTTTATTAAAATTGCTGTCAATGTTCATTAAAATAAGCCCTCCCCTGAAAATAAGCCCTCTGGTGTTTTTCTGTCCAAAAAAATAATAAGACAGTGTCTTATTATCAGGGAAACATGGTAAGTATATATGAACTAGAGAACCATCATCTCATCAGTCACACTGAGTAAACACCCTGCTGTAAGTATTTTTGCTTCAAGTCTACTTTTCTCAGAGTTCTCCAATATCTGTGGTCCTCTACAGGATACTAACTTAAATAACTTAATTTGAGTTCCCCAAATTCTAAAACAATGATGTCAAATAGGAGGATTCCTGGACTACATATTGATTTGGAAACCACAAATGAACATTATCTATGTTGTATTTTATTTTCATTTATTTTGTTAAACATTTTCCAATTATGTACATTTTAATCTGGCTTCAGGAGTACCCAGGTGGCAATGGGCTGTGAATTTCACACCTGTGCTCACAGTTAAATCTCAGAACAGTTGCTTAACCACATTAAAGAAGGCAATACTACACCTAGTTCCCTACACCCAGTGAAGTCACAGATCCAGTCCAAAGAGAAAGGAAAAAAGAAAAGCCATCAACTTTGTGCCCCATTTTTTAGGGTGCTAAGTAGCCTTTGGTATTTGACTAAGTAAGGTATAAGGCTAACTACAATTCTTTGATTTCCTTTGAATTGTGATTTGTATGTATCTATCAATAAAAAATTATATGCCAAGGACTGTTTTAAATCTTTATGTAACTACACATACATATATACATATAGAATGTATACATATATGTTTAAACATACTTTGTTATAATCATTAACTCAATCTAAGTATATAGAGTGACAATGTTCCCTAAGGTCTACTTGATTTCATTTTTTTCAGCTTTAGGAAACTTATTTTAGTTGAACCTTCTGAGTTCAGTCACAATTACTCTAAATCTTTAGAAAAAATTCCTAAAACTTAGAAATTGAGCTCTCTGACTTACCTTATATTTATAACTATCCCTTGTTAATTCCCGTGGCCTTGTGGCTAAAGCAAAATTCAGTTTATTGGTAACATCTGGGTAAGAAAATAATAAATTATATTTTTTGTTTCTATGAAAAGATGAGCTTCAGTAGAAGAGGTTGGAGAAGAGTATCTTTTCTCTGCTGCTTCTCTCAATCTGGATCCTTGTCTGAAAGATACAGTCAAACACTATTCTTGCTGTCTCTCTTCTTTACTGTAGCTAGTTCTTCCCTTTGCTTCATATTTGCACCAGCCTCTAGACCAGATTCAGACTCTCTTCTTTCCTATCTCTGAGAGAACTTATTCCTCTTATATAAAATGCTTAAGACTGACTCAGTCTTTCTTACATGGGTTTAGATTGGTTCAGGGGGGTAACTCAGAACCTATTCACACTCTGTTGTGATTGCTTGAGTCAATTAAAAACAAAACAAAACAAAAAAGCAATTTGTACCCAGTTAAGGTACCATATAGATGGATGGTTTCTACTCCTTCCTTAGACTCACACATGTGCATGCTCTCATGACTTTTGAAACTTTTTGGGACTAAGACATTTGGGACATTCCATATACACATGAATCCCCTTTCATTAGGTATCCACTTCAATATTCTTTTTCTATATCCCTTTTTAAAAATAGCAACCAGTCCCTGTTCTTTCATCTTCTAAAAATCCTCTACATTTAAACTTGATTTTTTTGACATGTAGTAATGTGTAATTGCACATATGACCTGTGAAAAGGAACTTCAAAGATCCTATGCCCTTCTATAGGAAACATTGTGCTTCTCTCTCTCATAATATGAATTCATAAAAGAACTCATCTTAAAAGCTAATCAGAACCCAGGTCAGAAATGATTTTTATTGATTAATCATAACAGATTGCATTTGGAAGCTAAAATAAATTCTCCAAATCACCCTCCTGATTAAGAAGAGATAGCAGAAGATGAGGGCTGCTGTCAGAAGCACTGATGAGTCTCTGAAAAGGGCAGGCAAACTGACTTTCTGACTGCTAAATGAGTTACCTGGATAGTAGTCGCAACAGCAATGATTCCATCCTCTATCCTGCCACATGTAGTAAATCAGCTTTTGCTGTGATGTATTAGATTTGATTATATTAATACTTCAGCTTGTATATTAAATATACATAGTTCTTAAAGCAAATTAACTATGCACTTATTAAGTGATCTTCATATGCAAAATTTTACAAGTTACTTAAACACTATCAATTTATTTAAGATAAATCTGCTGTTAACTTGAAATTACTCCCGTTACAATATTGATAGTGGAGAAAAAGCACTAAAATATAGGTCAAACAAATTGTAATATTTTAAAATTCAATTAATATCTCAGTGAAGTTCTCTATAACCTTAAATATTCATAAAACCTAAAATTATTTAGCTTTTGCCATATTTGAGGCCACTGTTTGGCTTTCTTAAATCTCTACTTTAATTTTAAATATTTAAGTAAATCACTCTAATCTAAGTGAGAATGCTGGGTTTTTCTTTCTTTCTTTCTTTCTTTTTTTTTTTTGCTGAGGAAATTGGGGTTAAGTGACTTGCCCAAGGCCACACAGCTAGGAAGTGTAAAGTGTCTGAGATCAGATTTGAACTCAGGTCCTCCTGAGTTCAGGACTGGTACTCTATCCACTGCACCAATTAGCTGCCCTGAGAATGCTGATTCTTACGTCACATTCTTAAATTTTTATTTAGATGAAAGAATCAAAAAGTAACTGAAAACTAAATTATATAACCAAAGGACTAGTGGATTAAAGAACAAATTACAAAAAAATGGTAGAAAATTTTATCAATGGCTAAGATGACAGGAAAAGATAATGATGAATGTTGGAGAGAATGTGGGCAAACTGGGACACTAATACATTGTTGGTGGAATTGTGAACTGATCCAAGCATTCTGGAGAACAATTTGGAACTATGCTCAAAAGGTTATTAAATTGTACATACCCTTTGATCTAGCAGTGTTTCTACTGGGCTTATATCTCAGAGATCTTAAAGGACCCACATGAGCAAAAATGTTTGTGGCAGTCCTTTTTGTAATAGCAAGAAACTGGAAATTGAATGGATGTCCATCAATTGGAGGATGGTCAAATAAGTTATAGTATATGAATGTTATAGAATATTATTGTTCTATAAGAAACAATTAGCAGGATGATTTCAGAGAGGCCTGGAGAGATATGCATCTTAAAAAACTTTAATAACAATAATTCAAAACATTCCAACTTAAGCAACAAAGTAGGAAGTCTGAAAATTAAAGAGATTAATAGAATTTGAAGCAACTCTCCTCCCAAATCCCAAAACTAAAAGACAGCCTATAGCATTAAACTGATAAAATCTGGAGAATCTAATAAAACAGATAAAGTGTTTGAGAGAGAGAGAGAGAGAGAGAGGGGGGGGGGGGGAAAGCAAATTGTTTCAAAAATGAAAAAATAATTCACAATGATTGAAGTGAAAATAAAATTCTTAGAAATGATCTATGATAATATACTAACAGAACTAATAGTAATTTAGAGAATGTGAATGAATACTTACCCCTCAAAAAAAACCATAAAAAGAAAAGAAATAGACTGTTAGAATAATCTTCCATCATAAAAAGAAGTTTGACAAACCAAAAATAAACTCCTAAAGAGAAAAAAATCTCTAAGATCAATGGATTTACAAATAAATTCTATCAAACATTCCAAGAAAAATTAATTCCAACATTACCCAAATTGATTTCAATAAGCCATCCTACAATACAAACATGACTTTGATACCTAAAACAAATTCAGAGAAGACCCTTGCTCTTCTGTCAGATAACAAACATGTTCTATAACAAGTCATAACAAAACCATGACAAAAAACCCTCACTTACATAATTATCAAACAAAATCAATTAATTTTAAATAGAATCAATAAAAAAGATACAGAATCAATTTAAACCTCTGAATACCTAATCTGTTCTACTCACTGATTTTTTTTTAACCAATGTTAAATTGTTTTCAGAATTACTGCTTTATAGTATATTTTGAGATCTGCTGGTAGACTTTCATTCCTTGCTATTTTTCATTATTACTATTTATGTTCCTGACTCTTTGTTCCTATGATTCTCATTATTATTTCCTGAGCTTTATAAAATAATTATTTGTTATGGCACTGGATAATTAAGTTAATTCAGGCATTTGTCATTTTAATTATATTGGGTTGACCTATCCATGAGCAATTTACATTTCTTCAATGTAACTTGGTAAATTTGCTCCTGGTTATATTTGACTATAAAAAAATCTGGTCTGTTATCTCTATACCTTGCAGCTGGATTGAAACAATGAATGCTTCTTAGAGATAAAACAGAAAAAGAAACCCATAGTCCAGTATTTCTAATTGACAGAAAAATTATAAATTAAATATTAGCAAATAAACTGCAAGAACATATTAGGAAGATTATATGCTAAGGTTGGATTCATTTTATATCAGGAATTCAGGGTTCTTTTTACCATATGGATTAATATAAAGTGAATCAACATAATCAATTAAAAACATTATTAATAGGGAATTGTGATAAAATTCAATATCTGTTTCCGTTTAAAAAAATTATAAAACTTAGGGGAAAAAGGTCTTTCCTTTATATAATACGCATTTTCTATTTAAAAACCAAGCACAAACACATATAACAGAAAAAAATTAAAGATCTTTCCAGTAAGGACTCAGAGGAAAAAAAATCCCATTATTACCATTGTTACTCAACATAGTTATAAAACTATTAGTTACTATTATAAAATAAGAAAGTGAAATCAAGGGAATAAGCATAAGCAAAGAGGAAACAATTATGGCTTCTTGCATGATGATTTACTTAGATAATTCAAAGACTCAATAAAATTAATTAATAAAATTAATAAATTTAGCAAGGTTTCATAAGTCATTAGCATTGCTGTCTATTATCAACAAAATTCAGAAAGAAGTCTAGAAGAGATATTCCATTCAAGACAACTACAAAAGATATAAAAGATAGGAGCAAATCTACCAACTATATTGAACAAATACTAATAGCTCATGGGTAGGTCAACCCAATATAATAAAAATGACAATGCCCTGAATTAACTTAATTACCCAATGCTATAACAATTAAATTGCCAAAGAACTATTTTATAAAGCTCAAAAAATAATAAGCAAAATCACGTGTCAAGTCAAGAACATAAACAGCAACAATGAAAAAATGGCAAGAAATGGAGAGTCTACCAGAAAAATATCAAAGTATACTATGAAGCCTTAATTCTTAAAACAATTTAGTATTGATTTTAAAAAACAGAGAGGTCAGTGGGTAGGTTAGATATTGAGAAGTTTAAATTGATTCTGTATCTCTTTTAATTGATACTATTTATAATTGATTTTATTCTGTAATTGTTTTTATCAGGGTTCTTTGTCTCTGAAGCCAGTTTTAGAATTGAGCTAGCCTGTAATGGCTTAAATTGAGAAATCCAGTTCTCTGGCTAATTACTGTTTTAGTCTTGCCTCAAGACTCAAGGAATTGCTTTAAAGAATTTAGATAATCCTGGGAAATACCCCTTACTATAAAGGAGTCAGCTTTAATATATTCATGCCACCAAGCTATCCTTCAACAATATCTGGTTTGCTATCCAAATAATTTGGCCTGTTACCTCTAGAATTCAAATGATGAACACTTCTTAGTCACACAAAGGCTGGAGATCATTGCTAACTCCTTAATATCAAACTTCCAACCAGTCATGTTGTTCCTATTGCCTCAGCTATGTAACAAATCATGTTGTCCTCAGCTTCAGGATGTCTCCTCTCCTGTTTTTTGTTCTGTGCTATGAGGTGCATTTTCAATTTGGAGTCTTTGATATAAATTGAGGCAAGCCATTGACCCATTTTATTCTCATGAGACCAACCACAACAAAATATTATCTTGCTCAGAAAAATATGCCTGTTTATCCTTTTGTTAAATTTCACTCATGCAGTATGCAATATACAGAAGCTAGGGATCCTTAGAAGCATAGTTTTCAATAAACACAAAGCCTCAGTAACTGGGGAAATAACTCACTATTTGATAAAAACTTATGAAAAAACTAATAAGCAGTTTTGCAGAAATTGGATAGAGATTAACATCTCCCACTACATACTAAAGTACACTCAAATGGATACCTGACCTATATATAAAAGATCATATCATAAACAAATTAGATGAGCAAGGAAGAAATTACCTTTTAGACATAAATATTGGGGAGAAGTCAAGATTTTTAAAAGCAATGGCATGTATTATATAAGATAAGATGAACAATTTTAATTGTATAAGATTTAAAAATTTTTGGACAGACAAAACTAATGCAGTTAAATTGGAAAGGAAATAGGTAACAGGGGAAAATCCTTGCTGTAAGTTGCTTTGATAGAGATCCAGTATCCAAAACTGATAAAAATTGATTTAAATGTGTATTACTAAGAACCATTTCCCAAAAACTAAATAGATTATGAACAGGTAATTTTCAAAGGAAGAAATCTTCGATATCAATAGTCATGTGAAAAAATTTCCATTCATCAACAGAGAAAGTCAAATTTAAGTAACTCTGAAGTTATACCTCTTGTCCATCATATTAATAAAGATGAAAAGAGTGGAAAATGTTAAATGTTGGAAGCACTATGGGCACATTAATGCATTGCTTGGAGCTCTCAAAATGTTTAAATTGTGCATTCTTTGGCTTTTAAACCCCATATGTTCAATCAATTGCCAAATCTTTCCATTTCAGTCTTCACATTTCTTACATTTACCTCCATCTTTTTCCCTCCCTCAAAGCTACTATCTTTTTTTTTTTTTAATAACTTTTTATTGATAGAACTCATGCCAGGGTAATTTTTTTACAGCATTATCCCTTGCATTCACTTCTGTTCTGATTTTTCCCCTCCCTCCCTCCACCCCCTCCCCCAGATGGCAAGCAGTCCTTTACATGTTGAACAGGTTACAGTATATCCTGGATACAATATATGTGTGCAGAACCGAATAGTTTTCTTGTTGCACAGGGAGAATTGAATTCAGAAGGTATAAATAATCCGGGAAGAAAAACAAAAATGCAAGCAGTTTATATTCATCTCCCTCTTTCTTTGGGTGTAGCTGCAAAGCTACCATCTTAATTTTAGATCTTGTGGTATTCTCTTCTTTTTCTAAAATATGATGGTTCTCTGTGAGCAGGTTTCTTGGGGAAGTTTTCTGGAGGCATCCTTAGTTTCGGTTCAGAGTAATAATCACTGCAAATGCAGCCAGCTGATAAAATCCAATTTTTTTTTTTCCTTCCAAGTCTTATCTCTTTCCTTGGGCCCAATTAGCTTTCTTAGAGGCCTCTCTCTTTCCTTGGTTCCGAGAACTCTTGTTGCTAGTCTTTTGCTTCTAGTTCTGCCAGCCTAGGCCTCTAGCTCAACTCCGACTCCTGGCAATCTTCCAAACTGACTGACTGACTGAAGCTCATGCTCTTTTAGAGGTATAAACTCAAAGATTGACTCCTCCTTTGAGAGTGGGATTATGGGAGGTGTGAATTTGGATATCTCATACTGAACCCTGAAATCTCCCAAAACGTGTGAACTAATGTGTGAGCTAATGTGTGAACTCGCAAAGGTGTTAACTTAAGCATTGTTTCTATCAATATTAGTGACTTAATACCTTGTAAGGATTTGCTCTAATGTGTGAACCAGTAAGCATTGTATCAATTCCATTGAGTTAACACTAGGATTCTGACAAGGTCTCATTATCTATACTCTGTGATAGGCTTCTAGTTGGGCTTCATTGCCTCAAGTCTCTCCTTTTTTCCAATCCATCCACCACCCAGCTGCCAAAATGATTCCTTGGGTACAAGTCTGACAATGTCGCACTCTTAACAAACTTGTTGATTTCTAGTTTCTTTAGGATAAAATAAACTACCATTTCACTTCCAATTCCTTTTTCTCATTTAAAATTCTTCATATGTGTCTACCATGCTCTCTCAAGCATGGTTCATCCACCCTAACCTTTTAACATGTCACTAGACCTTCCATTTCTGTGCCTTTTCACTGGCCTTTCTTCTTTCCTGGAATGCACTCCCTTCTCATCTTTGCCTCTTAAAATCCATATTTAGTTGGGTGAGATGCTGCTGAGGGGAACACAGTGTGGAAAACTGCATGAGGACTGCCAAAATGGTTGTAAGCACAAATCTGTCACTTTTCTCAATAAACTCTATTATTCCTTACATACCTGAAAAGCAATATTCTTTCATTCTTATTTTGTCCTCTTCAATGCCTAGTTTTTAGATATATCTTACGATATACAAAATTATTAACACGTATATAATTTATAACTAAATTATGTCACATTGAGTGTGCATTTGGAAAATAATATTTTACTGATGGGGAATGTGTGCCATCAAATGATCTGGAGAGACCGGTAGGAGATAGTATCAAGCGCATGGGGAAACTATTGGTTTTGGCAAGTATGGTCACATTCCCTTTCAGAAATAGTAGCGGTGAGTTTAAATGATGGACAAGGATTTTGAAGTTTGGAATAAGACTGGAAAAGAGGAAACAGGGTAGATGGCTTTTGTTTCCTAAGTCAGATAAGAGACAGAAGTAGAGGAGGGACTGGAGGAAGCATATGGGACCTCAGGAAAAAAGAAGTTTGAAAGAGCCACTGAAGGGGAGTGGGGAAGTAAGTCAATCTGTTTCTGAGCACTTTAATACCCAAATGTGTAAAGGATTACCCATCTCACTCTTCTACCAAGACTCAGTTTCTCCTTGCTTCTCTTCTTGTTCTGGTAACTCCTTAATGTATTATATTTCTCACAGAAGATATTTACTTACTTAGAGGGAATCAGGGGATTTAGTCCACTAAATATTAATTCAACCCTTCCCCCCTTCATTCTTTATGCCAATTTGCTTTTGTTCTTTGAGGATTTCTTGTTCTTTTATCCTTTACTTCAATTTTAAAAAATCATCCATGAATATAAAAAAATTTCTTTATGTAACCTTTTCTTGAAATTTATTTTAATTTACTTGAATTTCTTTAAAATGCTTGCAAAGTGAATATTCTGCTCATCTCTGGATTTTTTTTTCCAGGACTACCTAAAAAAACCCTCTATTTTGTTGAAAGTCAATTTTTTCATTGTTGATTAATTTTGCAGCATATGTTATTTTGGATTGGCGCTCGAGATTGTTCTTTTGAAAAGTCTTACTCCATTTCTTTTCATTGCTTTTTCATGACTGTGGATTAATCCTGAGTTATTTGAATTAATTTTCTTTTATAACTAAAGGTCTTTGTTCTGGTTTACAAAATATGTTGTTTCCTGACAGTGACCTGTGGATTCAGCTTATCACTATTTTGTTTATATTAAAAAATTCTGGATAACTTTCTTGTATCATTACCCAAACTATAATACTTATGTTTTTTGATTCCACATAAACTCTTAGGAAATCTATAGTCAATTAATCAATCAACAAACATTTAACACACATATATAAACACAATAAGTATAAAGTAACTTTAAGTGGAAGGAGATAATTACATAGCTGAAGGGATCAGAAATAAAATAGCACTTTGGATTAGTTTTGAATATTCTAGAACATAATTTATTTTTTATTGAAGTTTTCAGGTTATAAAAGAAAAACTATTCCACTAATTTGGTGCTAATTTGATACTTTCTTGAGATTTTTCTTTGAGATGACTCTTGGCATATATAAAAGGAATAGGCTAAAGATGGCCATTCTTTTTTTTTTTTTGTTGTTGTTGTTTGTTTTGATTGAAGCTTTTGATCTTCAAAACATATGCAAGGATAATTTTTCACCATTGACCCTTGCAAAACTTTGTGTTCCAGTTTCCCTTTCCCTTTTCCCCATCTCTCCCCTAGATGGCAAGTAATCCACTATATTTTAACATGGTAAAAATATATGTAAATCCATTATAGGCATATGTGTTTATACAATTATTTTGCTACACAAGAAAAATCAGGTCAAAAGGAAAAAAATGAGAAAGAAAATAAAATTCAAGGAAACAACAACAAAAGAAGTGAAAGTGCTATGTTGTGATCCATACTCAGTTATCACAATCCTCTCTCTGGGTGTAGATGGTTCTCTTCATCACTGAACATTTAGAACTGGTTTGAATCATCTCATTATTGCAAAGAGCCACGTCCATTACAATTGATCATCATATAATGTTGCTGTGTACAATGTTCTCCTGGGTCTACTCACTTCAGTCAGCATCAGTTCCTGTAAGTCTCTCCAGACTTCTCTGAAATTATCCTGCTGATTGTTTCTTATAGAACAATAATATTCCATAACATTCATATAGATGGTCATTCTTTTAAGCTGTCCTTTAGATGCTTTTGACAACAGCATTCCATTACCAGCTTCAGTCTTATTAAAATAACCTTAGAAGTACAGCTCTGGGAGGATATAAACTTATAGGTTAGGCTTGTGTTATTAGCATTCGGGTCCTATAAGCAGATCTTGGCCTAAGTAACTTCTGACCATAGTTATATTTATTAATACTATTAATATTATTGTTAATATGAGTGCTATTAATGTATTTTCAATATGAGAACAGAAATTGTACCCATGTAGGGCTAGGATATAGCATGACTGGTCCCTAGGCAAAGTTCTGCTACAAAAATACTATGATGTGGGAAGAGAAAAATACTACAAAAACATTGCTACTAGTTCTTAATACATTCTGAGATCCTTGTGAATAGAAATTTTTTTTTTCTGTAGTTGAATTTCTAGTGACTAGTACAGTGCTTGGCACATAATAGGTACTTAACAAATGTTTATTGACTGGGTAAATAAATGAATGCATGGATGGCTACTTGTGATTTTGCAAGAGACATCCTATACTTAACCTACTTAAGTAGACTAGGCTACAAATCTCAAACTATTGATGCTTTAGTATTCTCTTTTTTAGGTAGAAGAGTCCTTAATATAATAATCAAGGGATTGAGGATTATAACTGAGAAGTCAGAAATTGGGGAGCAGTTCAAGTTCTCATATTCACCACAGTATAGCTAGTGTGCTTCTAGACAGGGAAAGTATAGATTTGTATATGAATCAGTGATTCTTAAAAATCAGAGGGAATCCAGGCTAATACCTTGTACAATACCCTAAACAAGAAATCCTTGAACCTCCGAATGCCTGCAGTGGCCGAAAACTCATTTTCCACCTTATCAGTGTCTCTTCTAAAAAACAACATACAGAACTGAACACCAGAGGTGGTTTTACCTGAGCATAGATCAGTGGAACAACCAGCTTTCTCATTTATGTACTCTCTGAGCCAATAAGGAATACATAGAAAATATAAAATATGTAGAACTGGGCTGCTAAGAATGCCACTAATCTTAGAAGTAGATTTGCACAGACATGTAGTCTAGAAAAAGCTACCATAATTACATAATTTATTGCTCACCTCAGATCGTAACAGCTACTACAGCAAGTAAACTAGCTCTGTATTCCTATCACTGTCCCAACAAGATCTGAACATTTCTGATGAGAGGAGACAAGTTGACTGAAGACCTAGTGTTTTAAATTTTCATGGCTAGAATAAATGATAGACTCTAAACTCTATGGAATAGGAAATTACTTCCTTTCAAATAATCTTAAATTCCCTCTAGACCCTGTGACTAATAATCAAACTCATCTTGAAAAGGCAGCCATACCACAATTATAAAAGTGTTTCTCTATGTCAGTTCCATTTTCTGATTTGGAGGTATCTTGATTGCTAATCAGCATGTTACATGATTATCTGCTCAAAATTGCCAAAGATGTTTCTACTTTTGCCATTCTCTGTGTATCGTGTTTTCTCAACTGAAGTAGTGGAACAGCAATGGAAAATACAGCTAAGTATATTTAGCCCCACCATTAAATTGACATGTGAATTGAGGGACAGTATGATATAATGGAATAATCACTGGATTAGGAAGAAATGAAATTTAATCTTAGTTCTGCTATTTATTGGCTCTGTGACCCTAAATAATCTAGTTAATCTTTGTAGATATGATTCTTTATCTGTAAAATAGAGATAACACCTCTTCTTTTGAGTTTACAGGGTTGTTATGAGGAACAATTGAGTTTATATTACTTCTCTGAAAATACAATATAAATATAAAGAATGCTATTATACATTATTTAATGTTTGAATTTCTTTTCCCATTGTTAAAAGGAAAAAGAGAAAAAATGAGAAGACAAAATAATTTAATCAGTGAATTACATTTGTTATCAGGCTAGAATATTGCAGAGAATGAAGGCTTACCAAAAGTAGATAGGCCCCCATGCAACACCAGGTCATATTTAAGGTTATTATTTTGTTGAAGTTTTATGAAGTTCACTTGTGCTGAGCTCTATCTACTGATCAGTACCCATCTCCCAAATAAAGCTGTCAATTTCAAAATTTAGATGATCAAGAATATCAAGCTAGTCAACACAAGGATAATGCAGAGTGAATATAAGCAGACAAAATTACAAATAGCTCTAAAGTAAAACGTAGCCACTGTACCTTTATACCTTTGGTGATAACAAAATTAAGATTTATGCTTTGGCTAAATTTAAAAATTATATTTCCTCTAAATAAAAAGCATATATATATATATATATATATATATATATATATATACATACACACACACACACACACACACACATATATATATATTAAAGCTTTTTATTTGTAAAACATATGCATGGATAATTTTTCAACACTGACCCTTACAAAACTTTGTGTTCTAAAATTTTCACCCTTCTCCTCCTACCTTAGATGGCAAGCAATCCAATATATGTTAAAGATGTACATAATATATTTAAACAGTACCCTTAAGACCTCTGGTACCAACTTTTAATTTTGTTTCCTGGTTAGTTATGTATACAGAAAAGCAAAAAAAAAAAAAAAACCCAAAAAAACAAATGTACAATCCAACTTCATATTAAGTATGCTTAAAATTCATTATCTGCTTAATTTATATGTTGATTCTTAATGCATCCTAGTAATAAATCCAAAGTTATTAAGCACCTATATGCACCAAGTACTATGCCAATTATTTGGAACATATATATAATAAATGAAACAATTGTTGGAAAATTGAGGTACTTCATTGGTCACTGAATAATTTATGACTCAAGAGATTTAATTGACCCCACCAAAATAATCTTTGAAAGATATCAGAACCAGATTGAAAGTGGGTCATTGTGACCTAGAAAGTGGCTCAGGAGATATTCAAGGTCCAAGATAACAAAACATTTAAAGGAAAGAAATTGTTTCTAATATAGCAGCCTCTCTTGGTGAACTTTGGTACTATGACATATCAGAAATATGAAAAGTGCTTGGCCAGTGAAGTTTAATCAGATTTGATGTGGATATTACAATGATTTCATTGGCTCAAATGATGTTTCTGGAAAAGTAGTTGATTGGAGAGGTACAGATAATGTAGGGTGGCATGAGTATCTTAAGACAATTCACACTAGCAGACATTAGAATAAGAATTAGGTCATAAATTATAGCGATTAGAGCCAAACAACTAAACTTTAAATTTGGACTAAAGGCAGGCTGAGGGAATAGTTTAAAGATGTAATCTCCAAGATCTTCCACTGGTCATCTACTACTCCTGGAAGGTGTCACCTTCGTATCAGTGCCTCCACCACCACCACTACTATATAAAATCTTACTCTGAGCTCTCTCCTTTTGATATCTTCCTCAAACTAAGTTGTATCTTAATAGCTTGTATTTATTTGCATTTATTCTTTTTATGTTTAACATGCATTTGTTTTACACCTGAATAAATAAGTAAATCTGAAGGACACATAGGAGATAATATGTGCCAGTTGCGTCAAACCACTGCTACCACTACATCCTTTCATGCTCTCCATCCCCCAAACCCTAAAAAAAAACAATGACCTTTCTCCTGCTTCTAACTGGTATCCAAAGTCATAGTTCAAGGAAAGTAACTCTTGAGGAGATACAAATTTACAAATGACCCTGACAGTACTGTAGCCACAGCTACTGAGGCAGAAAAGTTCTTTCCATTAAAGTCATTAGTACTGACAAATGGTCCTGTATCAGAAACAGATATGTTATCAATGGGACTGACATTACAGAGAATGCATTACAGTCTTACAATTAAAAATCTCCTAAACCTATTGTCTTCCTCTTTAGAAATTAAGTTTCTTGAGAGTAAGGGCCTTTTTTTTGTTTAATATACTCTTGACACTGTACGTTGCACCTAGTAAGCACTTAAAAATTCTTTTATTTACTTAAGCAGTCTTCCCATTAGAAGCTCCAGGAAAGTACTATATCATTCTTATTCATATCCCAGATGCATATTCATACCTGGTACACAGTATGTGTTTAGCAAACAAGGAAAAAAGTAGGTAGTAAGTGATTAAGGATTCTTGTACTTGTACTTTATTTAGTTTAAATAAATATTTATTATAAATTATGAATATAATAAATATATTTATTAAAAACATTATTTTGTTGTCCTTCCAACTGTAATCATACTAAGAAAGGATTTATCAAATGATACAGCAGAAGCAGGGCTAATGGTGGTGATGTATTGCAATTCACGGTGTTCTTGTGCCCTGAATCCTGAGCTATCTCCACCAGTATCAGGAAGATATAAATAAATGAAAGGTGTTCTATGTTCTTCAAAATAGATCTAGTTCATCATCCATGCCATCAGTGATCCTAGAAGACATACCCTAAGAATGTGAAATGTCAAACTGCAGACAATAATGTCTACCTTTTCCTTTCTCCAGTACAGGCTTACCTATCCTACCCTGATGTGTTAAATGGTTTCAAGTAAAATACAAGATAAAAAACATTATAGGCTTCAGTCAATTCCTTGGGAAGGGTGGGGAAGAAATCTGCATTATTGTTATAGGGAAATCCAAAGAGAAGCCTGCCCTTACCAATGCAGGTCAACATCTGTTTTTCAATTTACACTCTTAAAATTACCTTAGAGTACCAAATATTAACTTGTCAGAGGCAGGATATAAACCCAGTTACTCCTGACTTCCATGATAGAACTCTAATCCCTAACCCTTATGTAGACTCATTTCCTTTTCTTGTTTTTCAGTCACTTTCCAGTTGTTTGACTCTGTGACCCATTTGGGATTTTCTTGGCAAAAATACTGGAGTAATTTGCCATTTCTTTTTCCAGCTCATTTTACAGATGAAGAAAATGAGGCAAATGGGGTTAAGTGACTTTTTCAGTGTCACACAGTTAATTTCTGAAATTAGATGTGAACTCAGGTCTTCCTGACTCTAGGCCTGATGTTCTTTCCATTTGAGTCACCTAATCCCTTATTTCCATGCAAAATCATAATAAATAAGTGATTGCAAATAGGTTATTATAATCACCTTATCAACCCGTCAATAGACATCAAGCTATGTGCTAGGCCTTGAATTAAACAATAGTGATTCAAAAATCCCCCAAAGCTTCAGCCTTCAAGGAACTTGTATACCCATGGAAGAGACAGCACATAAACAGATACACATAGGGTAGAGTAAAAGAAAAGTAATTTCAGAATGGAAGGGCTTTTGGGAAAAGTAACCTTTGATCAGAAATTTTGAAAGTTCAAGTTGGTGATACAAAGAGGCAGAGGCAAGGCAAGGACTCCTGCAATTTTACAAGGCAAGTGTGGCCAAAATATACCAATGATATTATAAAATGTTATTGATGGGGAAGAAGTCTGTCAACCTAACAACTCCAACTCCTGATAAGAAAAATGGAATTTAGCATAATGGGGCTTGAAGCACTTGCATTTGACCTTGTTCCCTCTCTCCTAACCTTGTGTCAAGCTTTATACTTCCAAGTTATTATATACAAATTAGAGATAACAGAATAAATTTGCTGTAGAATAACTGAAGAAAAAAAAAGCAAAAATTGTCTCCAAGTATCAATGTTGGATGTGTAGTACAGGATAGAGTTGGCTTTTGGCCTCACCTCAGTTCAAGTCCTACCTGCAATATGTTGTGTGACTATGGGTTAATCACTTAAGTTCTCGTACTCCAGGCAATTCTCTAACCTAGTATCTTAATTCCCCTTGGTTCATCTTAATCTATATAAATGAAAGGAATTCTATCTATAGGAATTGGTTATTTCAGTGAAACAGAATCAAAGTAGAGAAGCTTTACAGTTGGAAGAGACCTCTTTTTAAGTTTATGAGAAGTAAAATGATTTGCCAAGGTTATATAGGTAACAATAGCAAAACTGGGATTAGAACCCAATTTTCTAACTCTAATCCGACACTTTAAGCACCACCAAAAAAAAAAAAAAAAAAAAAGCCCTGCTACAATTCAGTTAGAAATGTTTCCTAGTCTTTAAGAATTATAGTGTAATTTAATTAGTAAACCAACTGAGTAGGAAAGAAAACAAAATATTTTGTTTGATTTATTAAGTTGTATATCATGAATGTTTATCATGATAAATATATTGTGTTCAAGTTCAAAGATAGTAATATCAATAATGAACAAGGATCCTCTAAACAAATATTTAGAACACCAGATGGGCTACATGGTATATGATCGGCATCTTAGGAAGGAAAATGTGTGGTGTTTTTCTTCTTTAAAATAATGGTTCTCTCTGGGAGCAGGTTTCTCAGGGAGGTTTTCTGGAGACAGACTTAGTATCAGTTAAAAGTAAATAATCACAAAATGCAGCCAGATGCTAAAAGTTCTGATCTTTTATTTTCTCCAATATAGCCCGATTAGTTTTCTTTGAGGCCTATCTCTCTCCTTGGTTCTAAGAGCTCTTGCAGCTTTGTCCTTTGCTTCTGCCTCTGCTTTCTTCAGCCTCCAGCCAGCACAAAGGTGAATCTGTCTTGCCTCCAAGAGAGGGCTTCTGGTTCTCAATCTCCCAGAGTCCCCTGTGTCTGTCCCACAGTGCTCCTCTCCAACCCCTGGGAATGTTCCAAAGTAACTCCTGACTCTAGCTCAACTCCCAACTCGTGGCTTCTTCTGAACTGATGCTCCTCCACTCTTAATCTTTTCAGCTGAACTCCTTTGACTGGCTCACTGAAGCTCTATTTATGCTCCTTCTCCAAGAGAGGGATTGTGGGATATGAGAGAGTGGGATTATGGGTTTCCTCCCAGAGTGCTCTCTGGCCCTAAGAGCTTCAAGGGAGGTATGAATTCACAAAGTTATCAGTTAACTTTGTGAATTTCCCATACTTGTGAATTCCAATGAGTACTTAAATACTTCTTGCTTATATGAGCTCTCTAAAGGTGTGAACACAAGCATTATTGTCTATCAGTTCTACTTAGTACCTTGTTTCTTCTGGCCCATAACATCTCCTTGTAAGATCAGATCAATCATACTGAACCATACTAAATTAGATAATTATTGTCTCTATCCACTCTAATGACTTTACATCCAACAAAAATGTATACTATAATATCCCAGATTCAGAGTACTAATTCAATATGGCCTAAATGATTTTCTCCTACCTGGAGAATTTAGATTGATTCTTAACTGAAAATGAGTCAGTAAATTAATTAGTGTATGAATCTACCATTAATGTAGGTAAACAAAAACAAGCCACTTTTACTTTGGGGACTGGGGATAATAACTCTCTGATGGTATCTTATTCATTAATAATAAGAAATTTTTTTAGTAAAAATAATACCATTGTCTATATCCCAAAAGGAAAAAAACCCACATGTACAAAAATATTTATAATAGCTCTTTTCAAGGTGTAAATTATTAGAAAATGAAAGGGTATCCATTAGTAAGATGTGTATGCTTTAAGAAATGATGAAGGGGAATGGTTTCAGAGAAACCTGGGAAGACTTACTTGTATGAACTGACGCAAATGAAGCAGGAGAACAAGTTATAAACAAAGTTATATAAACAAAAACATTATAAATAAACAGTTTTGAAAGGTTTAGAAAATAACTAATATAATGACCCAACTTCAGTATAGGATGAAACATAGTAAGCACCTCTAGATGGAAAAATGATACTTATGGATACATATATAATAATGCTAATGTGGGGATTTATTTTGCTTAACTATACATATTTATATTTTCCTTGCTTTTTCAATGGATGGGGAAAGAAAATTCATTGCTGAAAATAAAAATTAAAATTAAATGTGTATCAAAAACATGAAATCACAGATCTATTGGAATAATGCTAATACAACTTAACCAATTTCCCCTCAATTGAAGAAACTATACTTCCTCTTAATTGGAAATGAACCAGTAAATTAATGAAAAAAAATTTTTACAGTAAATGAACAAAAATTAACTTTTATGGGGGGGGTGGAGGAGAATATAACTCTTATGGTTTCTTGTTCATCAATTAGGGATATTCTTAATAAAAGGATAATATAAAATTAGTTTAAAAACCATTCTAGTAATAGTTTAACAGAAACTGGAGTTTCTTCTCCTTCCCCCCCTTTTATTTAAAAAATAGGCAAAATAGATGTCAACTTTCCCGCTCTAATTGATGAATTCTTCGTGAATTTTTAAAAAAAAATTTTTGATTAATCATAGTCAATCAACAGACATTTCCTAAGAATCTACTATGTACCAAGGTGATCAGTCTTGGGGACAAATACCCCTTGCTCTGAAGCTGAGTCTAACGAGGGAGAAAACACGCCCATGCCAATTATGTATAAACAAGCTATATATAAAAAGGATAAATTGAAAATAAATTAGAGGGAAGACTCTTCATTTGTGGGGGATGGCTTATCAATACAACTGGTTTCTTTAATAAACCTAAGTATGGATAGGCAGTTAAAACCGTTTCTGAAGAGGGACCTGTAGGCTTCACCAGGCTGACAAAGGGTCCTTGACACAAAAATGGCTAAGAATCCCTATTAAAATAAAAAGATTTATTCCAGAAGCTTTCTGACCTTTTAGTTCACGAAGAGCTTACAAAAACAACAAACCAATTCCCAAATGACGATCGGGAACTTTCTAGGTCTGTTAAACCAGCACCACAAGGTCACGAAAGGGAAGAAACCCCAACTTGTTCTCCCACGGAAGGCACGAGGGAGATTCTGCAGTGAGGACTAAGAGATGCAGCTTTCGAACGGTCCAGACCCGCCTGGGAGCAGTGCTCTTCCGCAGGAGGGGAAATCTAGTCACGAACAGAGCCCGGTCGGCTCAGTCGAATCGGGGTCTGGGGGCAGACACGCTTTCGCAGTCTCAGTCCTCCCCAAGCTCGGAGCCGGGACGCCGGGGTTCTGGGTTTGCCGGGAGCCGCCGCAAAGCTCGCCGGGAAGGGAGGGGATACAGGAGGACGGCCAGATCAGAAGCGTGGGGGTGGGGAAGGGCAGGGTCTCGGAACCTCGAGGTCTCCAGTCACGGCACATCTCAGTGTATAAACGGACTAGGCCTTATGCATCTGCAGAGTGCAAACTGTAGGCCCGATCTTCCCGGCAACCGGGCTCCCAAGCATCCCGATGGGCGGGGTTAAGGGTCGCCAGAAAACAAAAACAAAAACACAACAACAAAACTCTAGGCCCTAGGGCGGAAGATTAGGCACCGCCTCTTTCCAAGGACTACATAATCCCTCCGCCGCGGGCAGCGCAGCGGCTCTAATCACCCTCCGCGACTCCCGCCTCCTCGGCCGCGTTAGCGTTATTTCCAGCAGATTCCGGCGACGTGACTCTCTCTCTGTCGGACGCCCACACAGGGCGTCGGACTCTTCCACCGGCGGCTCCGCCCCCAGGCGCAGTCCCGCCGGAAGTGCTCTTGTGATCTCTCCATGCTTCTGTCCCACCCCCCCAGCGGCTAGCCTTGCTGGGGCCGGAACAAAATTCCGTGAGTGTGGGGGGGCCGAGAGGGAACCATTTGCCGGGGACACGAGCAGGAAGAAGCTCTCCTCCTGGAGGAGGAGCGGCCCAGAGGGAGAAACGTGAGTTGAACGTTTCATGAGGCCGCGCGACGCTCGAGCTGGAGGCTGAGCCAGAGCGGGAGCCGGCGTGGGAATGGTCCCGGTGCGCGCGAGGCGGGCACGAGCATCAGGTGAGGGGACTGCGGGGGACTGTTTGTCCTTGTTTGGATGGGTGGGGAGGGGGAGCCGACCTCCTGACTGTATGGTGGAGCGCGCCACGGACTGAAGTCTGGACCGTGGAGGGACTGAGGGAGGCTCAGGTGGGGCACAGGGACTGGTTTGGGATTCGAGAGGTAAAGCCTGAAGAGAAACCAGAGTTGTGTCCTTCCCCGAGTCGGGTAGTGCCACCACTCCCTCCCCCAGGCAGGTTCCCTGTGGGCTGCATTTCGGCCGTGGGAGGTGGGGCGTGTTCGTGGGCTTGGGGCTCTGCTCTGGACTCACCTCCGATGTGAGGCGTCCTCATCCACATCAAGTACCGGGAGCTGAATCGCCCCCAGTGTCCCTAGGGCTGGCCCTGGGACCACATGGGGTGACACTGCGAGCCCCGCCGATGGTGGCGGGCTGGGACTGAAGCTGGGTCTTGTCAGCCCGTCCTGGAGGTTGGGAGAGAACTGAACTCGGGGACCAGCTTAACCACCTCTCCTTGTGAACACATATATATATAAAGTCAGTAGTCTTTGGTCGGGTGATATCGATCAGTTTGCATTAAGTAATGCAGCCAACCGTCCAGCCTAGGCTTTGACTCGGATAAAAACCTACTGACATGACTGCTGTCTCTCCAGGTGATAAACTACCTGCCCAGCTCTACCGAGGGTGTTACTTTAAAATATCTAAACTATTAGCTTGAATGGTTCTGAGATGTTCAGGGTTCTCCATTTCAGGATGTGTTCAAGATTGTCTTTTAGTAATTCAGCCCATTATTAGTTTATAGCTTTTGTTAGGAAGAAGGGGATCCTAAAGAAAAATAAAATCACTTTGTGCATTTAGCGGGTAAATGGATTTTTACATTAAAGAAGGTATTCTTTTCAAGGTAGAGGGCCATTTTTCTTAAAAATTAATGTCTAAGGATAGGTCTTTGTGAATTGTAAGTCAGTTTAAATACCGTTCACAAATTTACTTTATTCCCATAAGTGTAGAGTTTGAATTATCTGAATTGAAACATAGCAAGGAAATATATTGAACTGATACGGCTTGTGATGAGTGGATGAGTGGAGGGAAGAATGTTATTTAGATTCAGATTAAGACCAAAGTAATTTCCTTAAGTATAAGATGATATCAAAGATTTGGGTTAAAATTCACTTTGACAATGAATTATTTTAGCACGTACTGAAATTTTTTCTACCCAAGAGATTTTTAGGATAGCCCTGGAACAGTGCTTTTCAGCATTTGAGAACTGCAAAAGGTTCCCTTAGCAGGTAACCTTAGGATTCCCTAACTTATTATCTGCATAAAATTTGTATTATTTGTATTTCTGTTTCTCATATAATTTATATAGGTTATTCAACACACATACATAATCACCTCCAAAAACCCCTAAATATTTCATTCTTGTCAGGAAAAAATATTATTAAACCTGAGGAAATCTTATGGCAATCAAGGTAGGGGGAACAAGTGCTCTATGCATTTCCTCCCTCCTTAGAAATTGAAAACAGTTAAAGGATTGTTTTAAAACATGTTCCCAGAATAATTCCAGAATACTCATTTCAATTTGTTACTAGAATTAAAGTATCTTATCTCCAAACTCCGTTAAGTATAGCTTGCCTTTTTGCTAAATTATAAAGCTCTTTTTAGATTAAGTACTATTTAGGATATATGCTGTTGGAAATGAATCTGAGGGGCAGGAAGAAGATCTTGCCCCAGTCCCACAACAAAAAATTTGTGTGACTAATGTAACAGATGACTGTAAAAGATAAGTGCCAGTTCTAATACAATATATTTTTCAAATTGTGATTTGGATAATAATTTCACAGACATTTTTATCTTCGAATATTACTTAATTTTCAACATATACTTAACACAGACTTTTTCTAAAATTAAATGGCTTTTCTAAAAATTAATTGGATTTTGACTTAACTGCCTGTTGACTTTTTTTTTTCCAGGGTTCATTGAAAAATCCTTAGTGATATTGACTAAGGACATATTGACAAGTTACATAAATTAGCCAATGACTCGGAATGATGGATTCCCAGAAGATTGGAAATGGTTTGCCAGTGATTGGACAAGACACTGGTATAGGGATATCTACACTCCACATGGTGGGGTATTTGGGAAAAGTCAGTGAGCTTGTTTTCCACTCTGTGCAAAGTTGTTTTTTTCTTCTGTTTTTGATCCATTAACTAATTTGGTTTTTATTTTTACCAAATAACTTTTTTTTCTATAAATTATGCTTTCCACGGAAATCTTATGGCAATGGCGAAAGATTATTTTCATATATTTACCTCTGTTTTATTGACATAAGAAAGTGTTTAGTTTATCCTCACAAATTTATGGTTTACCTTAAAAATCATGGAATCTGTTCATTGTTGATATCACTTTTTGTTTACAAATAAAAATGATGCTGTTTTAATATAGAAATCTTTTAAAATTAGTGACATTCTTTTTTGACCAACAATTTAAATTTTAAATCCTTATATGCATTTCTTTTATTTGTCATATTAAAAAACTATTTCTAGTGTAACTGTTAGTGTGAGAATTGAAAAGATTTTCTAATGTATTTTCACTTCTTTCTTTGATCGTGTATGGGAATACATACATTTTACCTTGTTTTATTTCTTTCTCAGAAGTGTGATTCAGCTAAACTTACATCAGATGGGTATTGTCCAGCCTGTAGAAAGAAAGGAAAGATCAAAATTTTAAAGTCTTATCGAATCAGTTTTCAAGAATCTATCTCTTTGTGTGAAGATCCACAGGTAATGAATTAATTTTTAGGATTTTGCTAAAAGGATTCTTGTATTTAGTTAGAATCCATAGGTAACCTACATTTTTTGAACTTTTCTCAACTACTCAGTCAGCATTATTAACTGTGTCCCAGATGTTGTACTACTTTACTGGGGATATAAAGATAAAAAATAAAGCAATTTTTATAAGTAATTATGATACTAACCCTTAAATTTCTGAATGATCTTCAGGAACATCCATGAGAGTAATTAATAGTAATTTATTATTATAGTAAATTATTTAATTTATAGTAATTATTATATTTTAGTAATTTGTAGTAGTTTACCAAATCAGGGACATTTGTTTCTAGTTCTCCAGTGAGGGAAAAAAAAAACAAAACCCATGTTTTCTGTGAAATGATAGTAATATTTACATACTTAAATTCCAGAAACTATTAATAAGTTGCATGAAAGAGAACTCCTAACATAGTGAACCTATAGGAGAGAAAAATCTTATTTTTACAAGCAAATATTTTATAGTTTTTCATTCGATTTTAAATTTATTCTGAATCATATTAATTTTTTTTTTTTTTTTGTCAGCCATGTACTACATATTTTAAGAGCAGGCTAGTTATGCTGAGAAATTTTAAAAATAATTTTATTTATGTTTTATTGAAATTGATAAGGGTTGTTAAAATGGGAGCAAAATTATTCACCCTATCAAGATAGAAAATAAGTTAAATGTCTTTGAAGGCAATGGAAAAGTAACTGATGTGGATATGGTTTACTTATAGCATGTAACTAGAGTTAATATATGCTGTAGAAAATGTCTGAAATACATTATCAAGGACATGTATCACCAGAAAAGACATGTATCACTGGTTATATATCAAAAACAAGAGACAAGTAGACAGATTAAGTATAGTTAGTATATCTGAGATAATAGAAGAGCAAGATGAAGGCCTCTGGCATGATGGGAAAAGCATAGATAAGGATGAGAGAGAGAGAGAGAGAAAAAAATGAATCTTGTCAGTTGAGTACTCTTACACTGAAGAAGTCAGGGATTTTTGCATTTCCTTTTTATGGAGTTCTCTTTTGGTCTTCAGATTTATTTAGTTTTTTTTTTTTTTTTAACCCCATCCTCTAGCTCCCAAGAGTGTATTGCTGTTATATAAGATTTAAAAAAAAAAAACCTGATTACTTTTTGCTTTCTCTTTATATTAGTTATTTGAAATCAGAAAGTATGTGCTCTTCTCTATTCCTGAATAAGACAACAGTTAATAACATTAAATTTTGTAACTTCGTTTTGTAGTTTTCATCTTTTTTGATTCTCTTTTTCCTCTTAGTGCATTTATCCACTGGGCTATAAGTCACTGGATAACATTATAGTTCCTATTGATTTGGAAAATTATCAACCTCCCTCTAAACAGCCAAAGAGGAAGATCTTGGAAAGTAACAGTGTTGCTTCATCTTTGGAACCAAATTCAAAGGAAGATGGCAGCAATACTTTGTTTGACAATGAACATACTGTGAACAGTGAGGTTACTCACAGACATGATGAATATAATTTATATAGAACTTCATCAGATTTATCTGTTATGTTACAAGACTGGCAGCAAAATCCAAACAGGGCACCTGAATCTTTGCAGCAGAGTGTGATTTTGGAAGCTGAAATTGCAGACCAGATAACTGAAGAACCTCCTTTGATTGTTGGCTCCCAGACTGAGAGTGTTCCAAAACCTGAAGTGGATGCAAGTAAATTAGAAATCCTACTGGAGGATAAAAGTTTGCCTTTTGCTGAATCTACATGTCTTCAGTGGAGAAATGCATATGCTCTCTGTTGGTTAGACTGTATTTTATCAGCATTAGTGCATTTGGAAGGGTTAAAAAAAGCTGTGACAGAACTATGTCCTAAAGAAGAATCTATTATCCAGCAGTTGTATACCAAATATAATCAGGCAAGCCTGCTTTTGACTGCTCATCATATGAATGGTGCTAAAGGTTGGTAACTGCATTGTTTTGCTTTTAAGTTATGTAATATTGGTGATGGTTGCATAAACTATGAAGAGTTAAGTATACCAATTACCACTCATTTAACAGATGTCTTTTTCTTGGACATCGTTTTCCTCTTCACAATATTTGTTCTGTCCTGTGAAGTTAAAGGTATGTTTTTCCTGGTGGTAAAGACAAGAAATAATAGAAGTTGATTGATTCTAACTTTTTTGTCTTCTGTTAGTGTTGTATGATCTTTCCTAATACTTGGTCCTATTTTTTCCTTTCCTTTTCATTTTTTGAATATTTAAAGCCCTTTTTGTTTCAAGCTTTTGCTTATCCTAATCCAATTTTGCTGACACTTTTTAACATTTTTTTGTATTTGTCCTCGGTTATATGTCCTTCCACTGTTTTTGGTGATAATAATTGACATTTATATTATTTCAATATTTCAATAATGTTTCAATAAAAGTTTTCTTTTGGGAAACTTTGGGAAATAGGACAAATATTCTGAGCATTTTATCTATGTTTATATGACTAATGAGTGGCAAAATCAGTCCTCTTACACCAGAAGTCCAGGATTAAGTATCCTGCCCTCCTATCAAAACACTCTTTAAAATCTTGAGTTCATCATTGTGCTTCTTTACCTAGATTCCTCCCTCAAAGCCTGATTGGCCTTACTTGAAATTGTTACAGTCAGCATTACATTTTAAAGAGCCTTTATATTCTCTTTCCCCCAAAAGGATTCTTTTGGGATCTTTGTTCATGTGATCTTTAACTTTTCTTTGAACTTAAGAACTTAAACTTACTTTTTCTGAATCTACAAGTGTCATGCATTTCTTCCTGTTAGAAGCAACAGAAAGAAACAGTATTCCTTCCCTTTGCCCTAGCACTACTCTTTCTTCTTTATTTAGTTTTTTCTTTGAGTGGGTGGTAGCTGCTTCTTCAGGTTTGACTGCTGAGGGCTATAACAGTATTCCTCATTTTTACTCTAGTATTGTTCTATTTTCTTTAGGGTTTCCTTGATTGTAAATGGCAGCTTTCTTTAGAAGATATGGTTTCTTTACTCTTCATGGAAATAATATCACATCTGTTACATAGTTATATTGGAACAGAATTTCTTTTTTTTCTTATAAGTACTTTCCTTCATTTGCCAATCTCTTTATACTCATTTTGACTTCTCTTTGACCTTAGCAGTATTTCCTTGTCTTTGGGTCTTTTTCTTTTTTAAATTTTTTTCTCTTGTGTCTTTTTCAATTTGGCCTAGATACTGTTAATCTTTTGCAATAAGCAATAGTATAAAGAGACATTTCTCAAACTATTTCACCTTGTACAATTAGGAAGAAAGCCATCTTACATTTGAAACCTGAATTAACCATTTCAGGCAGGAAACGTGCATAGTATATTCGCTGGAGATTTCTAGAACTAATCCCTCAATGTCCATATTTCCTATATCTCAAAATGAAGGTATTTCCTGGGAAATTCCATTTCTTAACTGTTACAAAGGCCGAAACAGCATAATCTTGTAATTTCTCTTCTTGAAAAGTACTGTTTACCTACTTTTTAATAAAATTTTAAGAATTGGGACATCAGTGATCTAATTAAGTCCCTATTCAAATCATAAATATAGTTAACATTCCTAATAAAATTAAGTATCTTTAGAAACTCCTTCCAATTAGAAGGAATTACTATTTCTTTAGGTAGCTCTAAACTTTAACTTTTCATTCATTGGCATGTTGTCTTCTCCAGCCAAGCAGATTAATCCCATTCCAAATATTTGAGACAGCTATGGTTTTTTTTTTCTTTATATCTGACTATCTTATGTTCAGGCTGAATGTGTCTGGTTACATTAAGTCATCATGATGCCATTACTTTGTTACCTCTCTTGCTATCCAATCACCTAGAAATGGATGAAGTACTACAGATGTGTTTTGACTAGATCAGGACATGCTACTTTTGTAAGGGTGCTTGCAAGGGATGTTTGTTTTTTTTTTTTTGAATCTGTATTTACTACCAATACAGTTTAGCATTGATTATGCCCATTGTAGTCTTATACACCTCAGGCAATAAAAGATATTAACTAATTTGTTCAGGGTTAGTAACTGTTTGCCAAGGACAGTATCTCAACCCAGGACTTTCTTATTCTGAGATTGATCTTCTATTCCACACTGCTTCTCTTTACAAGTCTTATCCCCGGGAAGACCCAAGTGCTCCAAGTAAGTTTGAAGTATGTATAACAATATGTTTTATAGGTTTTTGTTCTTCATCAAGGAATGAGCCTTTGTGAGCTTAAACTATTAAACATCCCTATAGGTCTAGCATAAAAACAGAATTGTGATTGAGAGAAATAGTATCAGGTAGATACTGACTTCCTTGAAAAAAAGGGAGAATAACCTGGAAGTTTATAAATTATTGCCATCATTATCTGGATGGGGTGTTATATTTAGATAGAATGATTTCATGAAGGACTTATACCCAAGTTAAAAGTGGCCCAGTAATTCATGTCATCAAACATTTATTGAAGACCTGTTGTGTCCAAAGGAGATGTTGTATGCTAGATATGCAAAGACAAAAACAAAACAATCCTATGTTCTATGTTGTCGAAGCTATTGTAGTCAGGGAATATAGCATGTTCACGGCTGAATAAATACATAAATCTTTTGAAGAGGGATAGAACACAAATACCTTAGGAAATCAGGGAAGTCTTCCAGATGAGATTATTGTCTGTAGGCCTTAAAGATAAATATTCTGAAAAGGAGAGATGAATGAATGAATGAATGAAAAACCACTTATTAAGCAATCTGTGCCAAGCATTGTTGGTGTTGGGTGTACCAATAAACAAGTGGAGAAAATTCCTGTTCTCAAGAATCTTACTCTTTTTTTTTGCAAAGTTATTGGAATTAAAGTGACTTGTTAGTGTCAAGTGTCCAGGCCAAATTTGAACTCGGGACTTCCTGACTCTAGGGCTAGTGCTTTATCTACTTTGACACCTAGTTGCTCCAGGATTCTACATTCTAATAAGGAGAAGAATAGATGGTTTGGTTTGGAAAGTTATAGGGATAATGAGATTGATACATCCTTACCAGGAGTGTTGGCAGTTGATTTGATTATAGTTCAAAAAATAGAAGGGAAATGGGGATGTAAAACAGGGGGATACCTGCATGATGGCATGGCAGTTAGTAAAGAGATGCAATTAGTGATAAGATAGCCAATGAGTGAAAGTATGTTGGGAGCTGATTCTAGATGTAATAGATGACTGAGTGTCCCCGTCTGCAAAAAAGACCTCAGGGTGGGAGTTATAGGCATGAAAGAATTAAATTTTCAGTGTTTGGTTTCTGGTTTAGTTCTGGTCAAGAGGGAATGCTTTCTAAGTATGGAGAACAGCTTATTCCAAGTATATGAACAGGAGGTAAAATGCCAAATATGGGAAACAGCTAATAGCTCAATTTAGCTATAATTTAAGAGGGTACAAAAGGAAGTAATGTGAAATATAGTTAGAAAGTAACTAGGAGACCTTGAGAGCTAGTACTAAGGTGTTCATAATTGTTAAGAATGTTTTGTATATGCCTTTTACTTTCTTTTTTTAATGTGCCAGTTGCCTTTTACTTTTATATCTTAATTGCATCTGAATAGGTTTTCCTTTTGTAGCAAAGAAAACAGTACGCAAAATCAACAGGATGACTGCGCGCACGTGCACACACACACACATATATGTATATGTTTATAATTCTCTACTCATAGTCTCCTATAAGAAAAGAAGGGAGATATTTATATACCAAAGTCTCTAGGGCCAAGATTAGTTATAGCAATTATTTATCTTTTGGCCTTATTTTAATGTTTTTGATTTATATTATTATAGTCATTGTGTTTTATTCTGCTCATTACAGCATGCATCAGTTCATATGTCTTCTCTTGTTTCTCTGAGTTCCTTATTTCTTGTGATACAATACTGTTTCATGACATAGGCTAAAGTTTGTTTCCTAATTGATGGGAACTCACTTGTTACCACTTTCTGTTTTTATTATAAAAAAGTATCATTGTGCGTATTCAAATATATGGATGTGGTGATGTTTTTTTTCCCTATCTTTGACCTTCTTGGGACAAATTCCCAGTAGAGAGTTCTCTAGAGCAAAGAGTGATAATAGTTTGGTGACTTTTCTTGCATAATTCCAAATGACTTTGCAAGTTATTTATAGTTTGGGCTTGGACTCCATGAACAGAATATTATTGTATGTGACTTGGAGTTCATAATTTAGGATAGATAATTGTAATTGAAGGTTTTTGAATATGGAAGTCCAAAGTTGGTTTTTTTACTTGAAATTTAGAGCAATGGCTCTCAAACTTTTTAGTCACAGAATCCCTTTACATTCTCTAATTATTGCAGTTCTTCTCTTCCAAGAGTTTTTGCTTTTATCTATTGAAATTTAAATATTCAAAATTTAAAATGGCTTAATATTTTGAAAATAATTTGGGCCTCCTGAAAAAGGATCTCAGGAACCCCCAATGGTCCCTAAACCTTACATTGAGAACCTTTAGCATGGAAAAGAGATTGGAAGAAGGCAGTTTTGATAATTCTGGTAAGATGATGACAAGTTGAGCTAAGATAGCATTGTAAATAGAGAGAGGGGAACAAATGTGAAAGATGTTGTGGGAGAAGAATGTGGTCAGTATTTAGCTATTGATTGGATATAATGGGATAAGAAAGAGGGTCAAGGATTATTCAAGATGAATAATATGTTCAGTAGGAATAGGAAAGTTTGGAAGAGGGACAGTTTTTTTTGTTTTTTGTTTCCTTAATAGTAAATACATGTAAAGATCGTTTTCAACGTTCACTTTTGTAAGATTTTATATTCCAAATATTTTCTCTCATTTCCCTCCTCCCCAAGACATTAAGCAATCTGATATAGGTTATACATGTACATTCCTTTTAAACATATTTCCATATGGAGGGGAAAGTTTCAGGGAAAGGTGAAGAGTTCCATTTTATTTGTGGACTTCCAAGAGGTAATGTCTAGTAAGCAATTGATAGTACAGTACTGAGACATTAGAGGGCAGTACAAATCCAGCCATAGACAACTTACTACCTGCGTGACCCTGGGCAAGTCACTTTAACGCTGTTTGTTTCAGTTTCCTCATCTGCAAAATAAACTGGAGAAGGAAATGGCAAACTACTCCACTATCTTTGCCAACAAAACTCCACATGTAGTCATGAGAAGTGACTGAACAACAACAATAACTGAAGACATTTTGCTCGTGTGTGTGTTAGTATTAAAGAGCATATATATTGAAAGGGTAGGAAATGGATGATAGTCTACCAATGGAAAATAATAAGTAGCCATAGAATAGCTCGAGAACCAGGAAAAACTTACGGTAAAGAGAATCTAGAGAGAAGTCATCAGCAATATCAAAACCTGTCAAAAAGACGACTGAGGAGAGATCATTGGGTTTACATTGGGTTTATTAGTGATCTGAGTGGTGAAATAAATTGCAGGGGGGTTGATCAGGAAGTAGATGCTAGCAAGCTACCATCTTTTTAGGAATTGGCTCCAAAAGGAAACAAAAATATAGGATGATCATATGTAGGAGAGGATCATAGAGTCAAGGGAATTGTTTTTTGTTTGTTTTTAAAGCATGGTGGTAGCCTTAGTATTTCATAGGCAGCACAAAAAGGAGTCAGGAAAATAGTTAGTGTGTGAAAGAGACAGTCAGACATGGGAAGAAAAGAGGAACAGAAGCTATGGCAAGCTTCTGGAGGAGATAATAAAGGTCATGAGTAGAAAAGAGGATTGATTGGCTCTGGAGTCAGAGGATGTGGCAGGCCATTTAATGTTGTGTATGGAACCTCATTTTCTCATCTGTGAAATGAGGGGGGTAGGATGAGTTGACTTCTGATGTCCCCTTCCAGCTCTAGATCTGTGCCCTTAAGAAGGAAAAGTAATTATTTTTCTTGGACTGGACAAGAAGGAGAGAGCCGAGGTGAAGAGACAGAGAGGATGGGAGAGAAAGGAGTCTCCATAGATGGCTTCTATTTTCTTGGTGAAATAGGTGGTGAGGTGGTTAGAGAGTGAGGGGTGGTATGAGAGTATAAAAGGGTTTGAGGTGAAAGGAAAAGGTTTGAAACCAACTATTTCAATCAATAAGTATTTTAAAAAATATATTCCTCCAACTACATGTAAAAAACATTTTAGCAATTTTTAAAATTCTAAATTGTCTCCCTTTTTCCCTCCTCTTTTTGAGACAGTAAGCAATTTGATACAGGTTATACTTGTGCAGTCATGCGAATCACTTCCATATTAGTCATGTGAAAGAGTGCAGATAAAAAAACATGAAGAAATATAGTATGCTTCAAATTGCCTTCAGACTCCATAGTTCTTTCTGTGGAAGGAGATAGCATTTTTCATCATGAGTTCTTTGGAATTGTCTAGGATCATTTTATCATTGAAAATTTATTCTTAAGTGATTATTATTCAGTATTACTGTGACAATGTTCTTCTGGTCTTGCTTACTTCACTTTTTATCACTTCACATAAATGTTTCCAGTTTTTTCTAAAAGCATTCTTCTTCTCATCGTTTCTTAGAGCATACTAGTATTCCAGTGCTCTCATATACCACATTTTGTTCAACCATTCCCCAATGGATATCCCCTCAATTTCCAGTTCTTTGCCACCACAAAGAGAAGCTCTCAAGCTTATTTATTAATAGCTTTTTATTTTTCCAAATACATGCAGAGATAGTTCTCAGCATTCACTTTCTTTCTTTTTTTTTTTTAATTTTATTTTATTTAATAATAACTTTATATTGACAGAATCCATGCCAGGGTAATTTTTTACAACATTATCCCTTGCACTCGCTTATGTTTCGATTTTTCCCCTCCCTTCCTCCACCCCCTCCCCAAGATGGCAAGCAGTCTTATATATGTTAGATATGTTGCAGTATATCCTAGATACAATATATGTTTGCAGAACCAAACAGTTCTCTTGTTGCACAGGGAGAATTGGATTCAGAAGGTAAAAATAACTCGGGAAGAAAATCAAAAATGCAAATAGTTCACATTCGTTTCCCAGTGTTCTTTCTTTGGGTGTAGCTGTTTCTGTCCATCATTTATCCATTGAAACTGAGTTAGGTCTCTTTGTCAAAGAAATCCACTTCCATCAGAATACATCCTCATACAATATCATTGTCTAAGTGTATAATGATCTTTTGGTTCTGCTCATTTCACTTAGCATCAGTTCATGTAGGTCTCTCCCAAGTCTCTCTGTATTCATCCTGCTGGTCATTCCTTACAGAGCAATAATATTCCATAACATTCCTATACCACAATTTACCCAGCCATTCTCCAATTGATGGGCATCCATTCATTTTCCAGTTTCTAGCCACTACAAACAGGGCTGCCACAAACATTTTGGCACATACAGGTTCCTTTCCCTTTTTTAGTATCTCTTTGGGGTATAAGCCCGATAGAAACACTGCTGGATCAAAGGGTATGCACATTTTGATAACTTTTTGGGCATAATTCCAGATTACTCTCCAGAATGGTTGGGTTCGTTCACAACTCCACCAACAATGCATCAGTGTCCCAGTTTTCCCGCATCCCCTCCAACATTCATCATTATTTTTTCCTGTCATCTTAGCCAATCTGACAGGTGTGTAGTGGTATCTCAGAGTTGTCTTAATTTGCATTTCTCTGATCAATAGTGATTTGGAACACTCTTTCATATGAGTGGTAATAGTTTCAATTTCATCATCTGAAAATTGTCTGTTCATATCCTTTGACCATTTATCAATTGGAGAATGGCTTGGTTTCTTATAAATTAGGGTCAGTTCTCTATATATTTTGGAAATGAGGCCTTTATCAGAACCTTTAACTGTAAAGATGTTTTCCCAGTTTGTTGCTTCCCTTCTAATCTTATTTGCATTCGTTCTGTTCAGCATTCACTTTCACAAAATCTTGTGCTCCAAATTTTTCTTCTTCCTCTGCTCTCCTAAACAACAAGCAATTCAATATAGGATAAACATGTACAATTCTTTTAAACATTTCTGTATTTGTCATGCTACACAAGAAAAATCTGATCAAAAGGTGAAAAAAAAAATTAAGCAACAGCAACAAAACTGAAAATACACTTTGATCCATATTCAGTCTCCATAGTTCTGAATATGAATGGCTCTTTCCATCACAAGTCTATTAGAATTGCCTTGAATCACCTCATTGTTGAAAAGAGCCGCGTCCATCACATAATCTTGTTTTTGCTAGGTACAATGATTTCCTGGTTCTATTTATGTCACTTAGCATCAGTTTATATAAGGGAGACATGTATTTATATGTGGATAAATCCAAAACAGAAGTGAGGGAGGGCAATAGCTTTTAGGGGATCAGAAAAGGCTTTCTTTAGAAGATGTTTCTTGAACTGCATCTTGAAGGATTCTATGTGATTTTTAGGAAGCTGCATTATAGGCATGAAGAAGAATGATACAAAAGCATAGAGAGTGGTGTGTGAAGAACAATTAGAAGTTTTTTTGGACCATGAAGTTCAAAAGAAGGAATAATTTATGTTGAGGCTGGAAAGATAGGTTGGTAAAGGACTTTAAAAGCCAGACAAAGTTGTGGGGTTTTGTATCCTAGGTACAATAGAGAACCATTGGAATTTGAGTAGGGGAGTCACTTGGTCAGATCTTAGTTAAAGAAAATTGCTTCTAACAGTTTTATAGAAGATAGACTAAAGTAGGAAGATTTGAGGTAAGGAGATCCATCACTTGGTAAGCCATTGCAATATCTAGGTGAAAGGTAATGAGATTTAGAGCTAGGTTTCCAAGGTAGTAGCCATGTGAGTAGTGAGGAAATCATGGATGCCAGAGATTTTATGAATTTGGCAAATTAGATGTGTGGGTGAGGGAAAGTAAGAAGTCATAACCTCTGTATTAAAGAAATACAGAGGTATTGAACCTAGGCTATTGGATCTATGATGTCCTTATCAGAAGTGGGAAAGAAAGCATTTATTAAGTGCCATGTACTATATTAGGAGGGACTATGTTCCATGCATGGCAAAGTACAGCGCGATGGGAGAGTGTAGTGTATGAGGAATCAGGTCAATCTGATTGGACTATGAGGGCTCCTCTCCCATTTTACACCTCCCCCCGCAAAAAATAAAACAAAACAAAAAAACAAAACCAATCTATTCCACTCTGTATCTCTGTTTTTTTGGTTTCTTTTTGTTTGTTTTTTTGCTGAGGCAATTGGGATTAAGTGACTTGCTCAGGGTCACACAGTTAGGAAGTGTTAAGTGTCTGAGGTCAGATTTGAACTCAGATCCTCCTTACTTCATGGTTGGTGCTCTAACCACTATGCAATCTAACTGCCTCTCTCTGTTTTTCTTAAATAAATTTTGTCTTGATAAAATCCACATTGTAGTTCCTTAATACTTGAACTTCGTCCTGGTTACTTGCTGAGAGTTTTTCTTTGAAGTAGAAGCTATGCATTTTAACTATAATACTTCTGAGATTTTTCTTTTGGGGTTTCTTTCAGAAAGTGACTAATGTATTCTATTTTTATTTTACTCTCCCGTTCTAGTAGATCTGGGTAGTTTTCATTCTTGATTTCTTGAAATATAGTATTCAAGTTTTGTTTTTATTTTTAAATATAATTTTCAATGAGTCCATTGATTCTTAGATTATTTTTCCTTAATCTCTTTTCCAAGTCAGCTTTTCATCAGATATCTTAGATATTCTTTTATTTTTATTTTTTTGTTCTAAGCTAGTCTCTGTTGTCTCATTTCTTTTCTTCTAGGTATTCATATGCTTTTTGTGGGAAAATCTTTTTTAAAAAATTTAGTTTCTGCTTACCATAAACAGATTTGCAATTATTTTTAAATTTTGTTAACAATGAATTCTGTCTCCAAATTGAGTTCCTAAATGGAGCTTTGTGCCAGGACTGTTGCTTACTGTTGGGCTTTTGGATGAGATGATTAGTTCTTGGTCTTGCCCTATTTTTTGTGAGCTTAACCTCCCTTAGTTTCTTATCTCCACATCTTTGAGGTTCATAGTGCTGGACCATTAAGGCCTAATGTGATGTTGCCAGACAAAGCTCTTAAGAGTTTCATGAGCCTAGACTGTTGTTCTGTTCTGTTCCTGAGTGTAGCTTCTGGTGGTTCTCCATAGGATTTATATGAGGTTTTCTGTGCTATCTACTTTCATTGCCTTTGGACACAGAGGATCATTGCAGCTGCATGTATCCTGTCTTTATATGTCTTACCTCTGATTGTGCTTGAGAATTCCCCCTTTCTTATTAATAGCAAGCTTCTGACTGACTTTTTTGTGTAGTGGAAGAGATCACTTAATATAGTTTGTTGTTGGATTTTTTTAATCATTACTTGGCCTGGTGTGAATTTCAGGATTTTGCTGGCCTGCTTTCAGCCACTGATTGTGAGACCTTGGACATTTAACCTAATTGCCTCATTTTCCATATCTGTAAAATGGGATAATAATAGCATCTATTTCTCTTGGTTGTTGTGAGGATCAAATGAGATACTTCTAAAACACTTTGCCAATCTTAATGTTGTACATAAATGCCAGCAATTGCTGTGATTGTCGAGGTCATCATCATTATTAATTAGTGATCTGGGTGAATTGCTTTACTGTTTCAGATAGCCATCTTGGCAGGAAACTCAAAACTCAATATACATTTATTGAACACTTTAATGCTGGTTACTGTGCCTTAACACTGGAATTACAAAAAAAGGCAGTAATGATCCCTGCTCTTAAGAAGCTAATTTTTTAATGAAGGAGACATATTAGATACATACAAGAAATATTCACAATAGGTGGAAGATAATTTCAAAAAGGAAGATATTAGCAGCTGAGGGGATTGGGAAGGGTCTTTTCAAAAAGGTAGAATATGCCTAAATGTTCATAGAACTGAAAGGAAAATATTCCAAGAGTTGTGGACATGAAGTATCTTGTGTGGAACAGCAAATAGGCCAATGTAGTTGGGTTTGTAGAATGTGAGGAAGGGGAAGGGAGTAAGATGTAAGAAGATTAGAATCTAAAGTCAGGTTGGGAAGAGCTTTAAATAGCAAATGGGGCAGTTCATATTTGATCCTCGAGGTTAATAGGAAACTCCTTGAATTTATTAAAGGGCAAGGATGTGGGTAGGAGGCAGTGGATGACTTGGTCATACTTGCTCTTTAGGAAGAAGATGGATTGGAACAAAGAGAGGCTTGAAACAGTGAGTCCATTTAGAATGCTGTTGAAATAGTCCAGGTCAAACATGAGAGCCTGAATTAAAGTGGTAGTTGTGAGAATAGAAACAAGATTTGTTAACCAATCAAAATGAGGGGTGAGAGTAACTTTGAGTCAAGGATGACACAAAAAAGATTGCCAGTCTGGGTGACTGAGAGGTTCCTGATGTCCTTGCAGGTATTAGTGAAATTCAGAAGGGGAAAAGGATTTGAGGGGGAGAAAAATAAGTTCTGGAATATCAATCAGTCAATAAATGTTTTAAGTGCATACTTAAATATGTACTAGCAGTGGTAAAGAAGGTAGAGGTAAAAAGTGCTATCTGGTACAAGGGAATGTTTCATACCAGAAGAAAGGAGCTTTTTGAGCTTTTTAGGCAGCTTTTTGAGCACAGATATTTATGAAGAAGAGAGAAAAGCTAGCTCGGTCATATTATAGAGTGTAAGGGAGAGAGTACTGTCTAGTGAGGCTTGAAAGAGATGTAGGAGCTAGGTTGTATAGAGTTTTAAAAGCTAAACTGGAATTTATTTTTTATTATAGAGGCAATAAATAGGAAGCTATGTAATCAGATCTGTAGAAATTCAATTTGGCCACAATATATAGGATGGACAGGAGACTAGGTAGGAGGCTGTTGTGATGATCTAGGCAAAAAGTGATGAGGGCCTGAACTAGTTGGGGTAGTATAACTGTCACTGGAGAGAAAGGACTAGGATGTGAGAAAGGTTGATATGATAGAAATGACAGGATTTGGCAGCTGATTGAATGTGTTAGAGAAGAAGAATGAAAATTCCAATACAATGCTGAGATGACAAATCTTTGGAATTAGATACACATGTAGTTTTGGGATTTATCTGGATAGTCATGGCAACAAGTATTTATTAAATAAGTGCTTTCTATGCGCCAAACCCTTTGAATATGGGCAAAAAGAAAGACAGCTCCTACCCTCAAAGAGTTTTCATTTTATTTGGGCTGGAAAACACATAAAAGAGAGATGAAAATAGGGGTTTTAGAACCAAGAAGGTAAGGTACTGGGGTATCTGCCTAGAGATAATTGAACCCTGATGATAAATGGGAGCTAATGAGAGCATCAAATGACAAAATAGAGAAAGAAAAGATAAGAAAACCCTAGATAGAGCTTTGTTGCTATTTTTCTTTTTTCTTTTCTCTCCTGACTTACTTGAAGATTCAGCAAAAGAATGTGAGAAGTATTGGTCAAACAAGTAAGAGGAGAAGTGAGAGAGAAGAGAGCATTTACAAAAACCCAGAAAGAAATGAGTATCCAATAAATTGATAATCATTTTTAAAGCATCTGATATGTGCCAAATGCTATGTGCTAAGCATTGGGAATAACAGAAAAAAGTATAAAATTATCTCTACTCAATGATTTTTAAGTATGCTGTGAGGTGTTCTTTGGAGAGTGAGGGCACAGTGTTCTGTGGGAGGCTTGAAGAGAGGTAAGGGTTAAAATTTTTATGTTAGAAGTAGGGATAGCAAATTGATAAGGGTTAGATATTTCCTCACTATAATGAGGGTCCAGTTGAGATAAGAAATTTGTCATAGATTCAATAAGCACATGTGCCGATTTCCCTCCACTTTATTCAGCAGAATAGGAATAGAATGAAAGAAGTGGGTGAGGAGAGTCATCCAAAGTTGGGATTGTGATAATGGGATAAGGGGGCAAGAGAAATATTGATTACTAAATGGTACATAAGGATCCCTGCAGGTTATGTGTTGACTTGGAAAAGCATACATTAACAGTATCTATGTTTTATTGTACTTTTGTGTATTATTTATTTTGTTAAATATTTTCCATTTAACCAGATTTAAGTCTGGTTTGGGCTGCATTCAAGAGTGTTCTGAATCACTTGTGGCTATAACTAGTGCTAATAGTATCTGCTCTTCAGTTTATACTCTTGGATACTCTTTCAGTGTACCAAGAAAATTAAATGTACCCAATGTCAGGCTACCAGTTTGTTTTTGAGATATTTCTGATTTGAGTTTCTCTGTCCACTATTAAATGACTCTCTAAAATCTGATTATAAAAAAGACAAATTAATAAGAATTTTACAAAATGCTAATGTATACTCTACATTTTTATTTTTAGATGAAAGTTGTATAAAGAATGTTTCAGATAGACTTCGAAAGGCTGAAACTCATCTAAATGAAGTCAGAAACAAAATTTTTGCTAAGCTTCAACCAAAACTTCATTGTAAGTTAGGTAAGTAATTTGCAATGATGGAAGCGTTCTGTCTTTTGTAGTTGGTTTCATTTTCTTTTCTTTTTCTTTCTGTACTTTAGTATTTTATTCTTTTCCAATCACATGTAAAGATAGTTTTTTTATCATTCTTTTTTTTTCATCATTCATTTTTATATGATTTTGAGTTTCAGTTTTTTTCCTCCCTCTTTTTTCTCCCCCTCCCCAAGACACCACCAAGCAGTCTGAAATAGGTTATATATGTATAATACTAAATACATTTCTATATTAGCCATGTTGTAAAAGAAGAAATAGAAAAAAGGATAAAACCATGAGAAAGAAAAGAAAGTGAAAATAGTATGCTTTGATTTGTATTTAGATTCCACAAGTTCTTTCTCTCAATGTGGATGGCATTTTTCATCATTCGTCATTTGGAATTCTGTTGGAACATTGTACAGATGAGAAGAGCAAAGTCTGTCATAGTTGATCATCTCACAATGTTGCTATTACTGTGTACAGTGTTCTCCTGATTTTTGAGGTTCAAATTTCTTTAGGAGAATGGTCTTCAAACTTTTAAAATCACAAACCTATAGCAGCTAAAACTTTTAAGCACACATTTTAATATTTATGTTGTGTTCATGTATTTCTTCCATAAAATGTAAAATGTGCACAAAAATTGAAATTTAGAATGGATGAGATATAGTTTGATAAATGTTTTTCTTTTTGTTTTCACTAAAAATATTAATATGTAAAAGTATTAATGGAGCATAACAAATATTAATATTTTGTGAGATTTAATATATTCAATAATGTGTTGATTTATTCTATTAAATTTATTATATATGATATTTAATATTCATATACAATAATTATATCATGTTATTTATTAAATCATATTGCATTATCATTTATTAAATTAATTGTATTTAATCACACTGAGTAATATATTTAATATATAATATATTAAATTAATACATTAATCTAGTATATTTGACTTATTTGTTAATTATAATATTTATTATATATAATATTTATGTGTTATATATTATGTTACATAATATATAATAAATGTATTGTTATTTATTAAATTAATGTATTAATTATTATATTTAATACAGTGTGATTAAATATACTGAATTGTTTGTGTCCAAGATAGGATGGATCTTGAAGACTAGGTCTTCTTACTTCACCAAGTCTCAGAGCTCAATGGCAATTCATGGTCCCAATCCTACTGCTGAGAGGCATTAGTTTTGACATTTAGTTTCCATTTTTGAGTAGTCTGGTTTAGCTTTCCTTAAACAGTCTGTCTCTACAACTAGAGAATTGCTTTATTTGTGCTCTACTTAGTGTGGGACAGCAATCAGTCATTCAGTTGGTTTGATCAGTATAGTTTGCCAAGCAGATCATTTCTTTTTAAAATGTAATTTATACTGAAAGATAAAACAATCAGGTAATTTTAGATCACATAGTCAATGATGTGTAACTCAAGGGGTTGAGGGGCAGAATGGGAATAATGGATTCTCAGATCTCCAGACTCCTATCTTCAAGTAGATTTCTCATGGGCATCTTAAATCATCTTTCTTCCTAAATTTTCTATTATTATTGAGAAGCCATACTCCTAGTGACCCAGGTTCAAAATGTAGTTGTTGTCCTTGATCTCTCATTTCCTAAATCCTTTGTCTAACATGCTTTTATTCATGTTGATTTTATTTTTATAGCATCTTTCATTTATGCCTCTTTCTCTTCTTTGACACTATCATTACTTCATTTCTAAGCTATCGCAGTAGCAATCTCTCCCTGCTTCAAGTCTCTTCCCACTGAGTCTATCTTCTACTCAGTGTCAAACTGATTTTCTTAAAGTTCAGGTCTGACTATGTCATCTCTACTCAGTAAGCTAAAATGACTCCTTATTACCTCCAGGATCAAATATAAAATCTTTCTTTGTTGTTTAAACCCCTCTACAATCTTCCTTGTCATTTTTCTTGTCCAGTCTTTCCAAGCCTCTCTCTCTGCCTCCCTCATATTTCATTTCCAAACTGTAGGCAGTGTCACTGTATATTTCTCTTATCTGGAATTCTTTTCCTTCCTCTCTACCTCATGGTTTCTTTCACAACCCAGGTAAAAATAACATTTTACACACAAAACCTTTCCTGATCTCCTTCGATGTTTGTGCCTTCCCTCTTTGGATAATTCAATGTATCTTTTATATATTTCATTATGTAGTTGTTTGCATGTTTTATCCCCCATTAGAGCTTGAGAGTTGAGTATAAAAGGGAGATTTATTGGTTGTAGAACTGGAAGCCAGCATTTACAGATATGCACAAACACATGTTTGCATACATACATACATATATGTATGTATATATGAATACATGCAACAAAATTCTTCTCCATATCAGTGGAATCTAATAATCTAATAGACTTCCCAGCTTAGGACAGAATAGGTAGTAGATGGATTTTTTTCCTCTTTTCTTCAAGGCCAAGCTTAATAATTATAGTTAGTTTTCTTTTAAAGATAGCCATATTTGGTGATCTTTAACAACACTATTATTCTTGAAATTAATTCTTCTGAGAAAGAAGTAGACTTTAGCCAGGGTGACTAGGAGTCATGAGGAAGGTTTTACTCCTATTTCTGCCATTAACCAATTGTGTAGTTTTGAGCTTGTTATTTAACAAGTCTGAACTTCAATATGTGAAATAAGGAATAAAAATACTAGAACTAAGATCATTTCTGGTTCTCAAATTCCAGGATTTTTTTTCACAAATTATTTCAAGATCTTTAGCTAAAATCATTTATGACTAAACAAAAAAAACTTATAATAATCTTGGATCAAACTTGGAACCTAATTTCTTAGGTTTTCTTTAATTCATCAGAGAAAAATTGTCCTTTTCCTTTTCCTTCCATTCTTTTTCCTACTTTTCTTTTTCTTGTCTCCCTACTTGATTTATGCTTTTAAAATAAGTTGTCACAATAGTCTTGAGGGTTGAGGGGAGGACAGGCTGGGGAAAAGATGGAACTTTTAGCTAAGAAATTGTGAGAGTGGTGGGGGAGGGGAGGTTATAAATTTTTTCCAATTTAAAATTAGGTGTGCAACCATTATTTAGCAGATGACAGTTGTATTAGTAAGTAAAATAACTGATATTCTTGATTGTTTCGTGATTTTGAAAGCTTTTTTTCCTTTTTTAAAGGTAATATGGAAAGTCCTGTGTTTGCATTTCCCTTGCTTCTACAAATGGAACCTCTCATTGAAACACTCTTCATGTCATCTTTTTCGTGGAACTTTGAGTGTTCTCAGTGTGGAAGCAAATATCAACAGAGGTTAGATATTTTTATTGAAATTATTTTTTAAAATATTAAAACTTTGTAAATATGCAGGCACAGAGAATTTGAAAAATCTTTGCTTGAATAATCTTATAGTTACAGTTCCAATTGTGTGCTTGTATCTAAATTTGCTCCCTGCAGATTGAACAATCAAGGGATACCCTGTGGGTTGTTTTTTTCTGGGGGGGTGGGAGGTGGGAATAGGGGAATAGGATAATTTAGTTCTATTTAGTATCCTATATATAATAGTTTAGATTAAACATGTTTAAAAAGAGAAACAAACTATCTAGTGCTTATAGTTTCCCTGGATTTTCTCCTTAGTAAAAGTAAATAAGAATCTTTTAACACACACATGTGGTTGTTTCACTCTTGCTTAGGATGAGCCTGTTTAATTATAATAATTGATATTTACTAAGTCTGCAAAGCAGACTTTTGTGTATATTATCTCATTTGAGTCTTACAACAGTTAAGCCCCTCTAGTTTTTACTACTGATAATCAGATCCCTGTAATCAGCTGAGGGAATGAAGGCCCAGAAGAGTTGACAGTAGGTTAGCATTAAGTGTGGAGTTTTTCTCACTTCCCCCACCATAATTTGAGGTTTCTGATTGCCCATTACTGCCTCTGAGAGGAGGGAGATCAATTTCAGGGTCATAGGATTTGACAGATATTCTCAAAGAATAGTTACTTCTATTTTCTCATTCCTTCCTTCAGTCCCATGGAAGACTTACCATCCACCATGGCCATCCTATTTTCTTTCTCCTGACAGAAGTGGTAAACTGAGCTATGAGCTGCCCCAGCTTTGAAACCCCTCGGTGAGATGGTCATGTTGTAACCCTTGAGTTTGGCACCTGGGGGTGAGCATGGGAATAGGCAATTCAGTCATTTTTTATCCCTGGAAAAACACCATGAACATCTTTTTATCTATTTAACTGAAATCGGAGAAGGAAGAGATTCAGCTATATCTGTGCTTTCTCCCTTTCTTGGAGAATGAGAGAAGTTGATGGGTCGTTTGGAAGCCTAAAGTTAGGAACAAACTTCTTTTTGTCATCCATGCAGTTTTGTATAATTTAAGAAGAACTAGATTTGGATTCACGAGATCTGAATTCTTGGCGCAAATTACTTAAACCATATCTGTCAAATGAAAAGTTTGGTTAGAATAGCCTCTTAAGGGTCTAGTTTAATACATTGAGATTACACATGAAAACAGATCTTTTATTTGATTCTTGTATTCACTAATAAACTAGAAAATACTGATCTCAGTTATATTTATTAGTAGAAAGATTTTTGAGGAGAGTAGTGAGATTTTAACTTCATTAGCTAATTTTTCTGATGGCTGTTTCAGACACAAACAAAGCAGATCTCTTCATAGCTAGAAAATAGTTTATCTTCTTTTATTAATGAAAAAAATCAAGAAAAGGCTGTGGCTAGAAAGTGGAAAAATGAACTTGTGGGCAGAGCTAGGCAACATTAAGTCGTTATATCATGTAACTCCCAAAGTGGCTAAACAGTTCAAGGAAAAATACAAATATCACTAATTTGTAAGACTGAGAATACTTTTTTTAAACAAACAAATGAAAATTTTTTTTAAGTGCCTTGAGACTATTTTCTGTTCTAAGGTAGTTTGATTTAAAATCACAGATGATGGTTTTGTAGTTTATATTTTGGCATTTTATATGATCATTTAAACTGATTCCATTATTATTGCAAACTTGAGACTTTTTTTAATAGAAGGAATCACCGAGAGGTTGTTTTCTATTAAAATCTTCGATAGTATTCATGTAGATTTGATGTCAAATTAATTTGCTTCTTTTTCTCCCCTTCTTTTTTTTTAGGAGCAAAACTAACTAAAAGCAAAGTTGAAAGTGAAATTAGCAGGTTATCAAACTTTTCTTAGCATATTTGTTACAAATGAAAGCTGAAATAGCTAATATCGACTACAAGGGAAGAATATCAACCAAATTCATTTATTTGTTCTGTTGAATATTCTATTTTCAACATTAATTCTCCAAATTAAGCTTTACCTAGGCACTACCAGTATATCAAAGTGATTTTCAGTTGACAGTGATATGAAATGCAAAAGAGAGAAAACTATATTTTATCAATTTGCCTTTAGAATTTAGAGACTAAGAAAACTATAGTTGACAGACTTGCTAATTTCTCTTGTTCAAGATATCTATTGGGATTCTTATAATCATTTTTAAAACAATAAAATCTTTTCAGCCTTCTTTAGAGTTTTCGATTTTTAATATTTTAGGGCTTAGCATATTTATGATGCTTGATCACTATTAATCATTGTTATAAATTAAACCTAACTTTCTCAGATGGATTTTTTTTTTTTGAAGAGGATATGTTTTGGAGAGGATTTCATTGTCCTACTGAAGTCTTATTAAAGTCAGTTATGTGCTCAATGGATAGAGAACTTGGCTTGGATTCAGGGAGATTTGATTTCACTAACTAGCTGTGTGTCTTGGGCACATCAGCTGATCTATTAGCCTCAGTTTCCTTAACTATAAAATGAGGTCCTAATAGCACCTAATTTTCAGGCTTGTCTGAAGATCAAGTGAGATAATAATTGTAAAATGCTTGACATAGTGCCTGGGACATAATAGGTGCTTAATATTTTCTTTTGATTAGCTTCAGTGAAAAAATTTTTTCATGCAACCTTGCTTAAGAAGTTCTTAGATAATACATGTTGTACTCTCATAAAAAATGTGCAAGAAAATGGAACAACTTATATATTTTTACTAATACATAATTTCAATCAACTTTTTCTTCTCTTAAATGCTAGCCATATTTTTCTTTCAAAAATTTTGACCTTTTCCATTTCTGACATGTGCTCATTCACTCCTAAAGAGGATTGTTCCCCGTCTTTGGAGCTTGGTTTCAATGGAGAATTTAGTTTGGATGCCTTAACTGGCTTAAAACCCCTACAGCACAAATCTCCACAGCCCAAGATATATTCTAGCCTCAGCTTCCCTCAGTAGCAGGAATTAAAGCCATGTGTTACCACACCTTACTCATTTAAAATTTTAAATGATTAAAAAATTATATTTAAAGTTAGTGTGAATGCTGACATGGTTGCCACATTAATCATTTTGGAAAAAGCTAAAGTTCCTTGTCTTTTTTTTTTTTTAAAGCAGTTTTGAACTTTCTAAAGTGAATTAAGCTAGATAAATAAATACTAGCAATATTCTAATGAATGTAACAATGTATGTACTTCGTTTTGCCTAGGTGTTCAAAGAATCTGATAACCTTCACAAACGTAATACCTGAATGGCATCCACTTGATGCTGTCCATTTTGGTCCATGTAATAGTTGTAAAAGCAAATTACAAAGAAGAAGAATGGTCTTGGAAAAGTAAGTTCAATTTTCTTCCAATAACTAGTATAGTTGTATATAGGTGTAGGTGTTTTAAAATGTGAAGTATTAAGTAACCCATAAACTTAAAGATACTATTTCTCATTATAAAATGTTTTTAATTAATCAAATTATAATATTATAGGGTGAAGTATGGTTGGTAATAGTAATTGAAAGAGTCTGGATATGAATGACCTCCCATGTATTTTCCACATAAACAGATCTCTTCAGGTCTGGTGGCCCTTCTCAAGATCATTTGTGGGAGGGAGCAGTTGAAGTGGGATAGAGTAGATTTTCACAAATCCTAGGTGATTTTTCTCTAGTATGTGCCAGCTGGCAATAAGAAGGAGGAATTAGAATCAATGAGACCCAGTTTGGCCTCTTCTTTGACAGACCTTCCTCTGAAGGGAAACTAGAGCCAAAGTGATGCTTTATATAGTTTAAAAAAATCCTGATGCAATGTTTAATTTTGAAATTGGAACCTTTACATTTGTGTTTTGCTATCAAAGTAGATCTTCAATAAAGTGGATTTTCATATAGTCCTTAGGCTATTTTACAACTTTTAGTAACCAGATTTGTAAATATGAGAGATAAAAGTCTAATTGTCAATGGAAAACCAAATTATTATATATTATTTATATCTATATAACATATCTAGATATAGGAGTGTATATATATATGATATTTTAATGCAGTTTCAAAGTAATCTTTCCCTATGGAATGATCCCCTCAAGCCTCTTAGCTCTTCTAACTCATTTACTGTCTTCTGCATGTGCTCCTTAATCTAGATGTGTCATAAATTTCTTCTCTCATCTCTTTATGTACTTTTCCTTATTCATATTTCCATTTCTATAACTAGAACTATAATTAAATGCTAATTTCTAGTCTTTAACTCTCTGTCTTTCAAATTGCAATTTCTAATTGCTTACTCTTATCCTAAGTTCACAGTTCAATCTCTGCCAAGATATCCTGCTAGCCTCTTCAGTGTAGTATGTCTAAACTTAGTTTCATTATTCTTTGCTCTGAAATCTGTTCTTCCTCCTAATTTCCCATATTTATAACAGCATTGTTATCTTCAGTTCCTGTCTCGACTCTTAGTGACCAAAATCCTGTTGAATTTACCTTTAAAACACCTCCCATCTATTCACTCTTCTTCATGCCTACTGCCAACATTTCAGTCATTTCAGGGCCTCATTACCTCTCATTGAACTATTACAATAGTTTTCTAACTAGTCTTTCTGCTGTCAATTGTCAATGCCAAATTAATCTTCTTAATACATAATCATCTTAATATTCTCCAGTTCAAAAGTCTTTAGTGACTTCCAATTACCTGGCATTTAAAGCCTTCCATCATCTGACTTTAATGTGTTTTTTTTTCCCCAGCATTATTTCATACCACTTATTTTCATATATTTTAACCAAAGAAAATAATCTCTTAAATATATATAGCTCCATGGTTTTGTGTAAATCATACTTGTCATTTTTTTTTTTATATCGTATCCACTTGTGGAAATCCTGTCTAGATTTCAAGATCCAACTCAGATCCATCTTTTTTTTTTTTCCCTTCCCTCTGAGGCAATTGGGGTTAAGTGACTTGCCCAGGGTCACACAGCTAGAAAGTGTTAAGTAAGACCAGATTTGAACTCGGGTCCTCCTGCCTTCAGAGCTGGTGCTTTATCTATTGCACTACTTAGCTGCCTCTAGATGATATCTTCTTTATGAATACTTTCTCTCTTTCTCCTGCCCAGTCAAAAATGAGCTCAAATGGTACCTGTTTGTACTTCTCATGCTTTAACATGATACTTTGTATTATAGTTGTCTGGGAACGTGTCACCTCCTCTTTAAGTTTTACATATATTAAGGGCATGGATTATATATGCCTCGTTTATCTTTCCATCTCTTTTAGTACCTACAGTGTTCTTGTGCTTATAATAAATAAGCATGAATTTAAATCAGTGAATGATTTGACACATTTAATATTTCATTTTTTAAAAGACCATTAAATTAAAAAAATTAAATCATATTAGCAAGAATTTGATCATTGACCTATCTATGTTAATTTGCTTTTTGAGGAAAATCTCAGTTATGACTTAGCCTACCTTGGTTATTTTTTTGGCAGTATTTTTTTTTTTTTTTAATGGGTTCTGTAGAAGTATTTCCCACTCTTTAACTAGTATGAATTAACTTTAACTAGTATTAAAGTTAATGTTCACCTCCCTGATGAGTGGTTTATCACTTACAAAATACGTTTCTTTTAAATATACTCAATTAAAGGTGAATTTCCATTCAAATGGTTAATTTTTTTACAGATGTTCAGTCTCTTTTCTGGAAATGTGGAAAGTAAACTCACAGCTAATAAGGATTTCACTTATGCTAAGTAGAAGAGACAAATTACCTTGTCATTTATAGTGGCCTTTTTTATGAAAAGATCTGAGATAGAAAAACATTGTATTTATTTTTATAGTGTATTACATTTTATAAAATATCATTTATACATTATTTTCATAAAATCTCATATTCTTAGGTACTAGTTTAAAATTTTACAAGGAGCTTATGAAAACCTTGTGTAATCTATAACAGTTAAGTTTTGAATTTTTTACAAGTTATTTGATTAGAACATTGAACAATTTTACTTTTAACATTCTTCAGATCATTAGCAGAGCACACATTGACTACTCTTCTATGGGAAGGAATCTGTGACATATCTTAGGAAGCAATTAAATTCACATAAATTTATGGAGCAAGTTAGGATTGCTATTTTAAAAAAACTGTGCTGACATCTTAAGATAGTAGACTTGATTGGATATAGGCCTTGAAATCTCATCCTTTCTCTTAAGACAGACAATGTCCATTCTATTAATACCATCTTCCTACAAGTGTTTCATTCTAGGGTTGAGGTAGTGTGTTTCCTTCCCAGCATTGAGGTAGTATGTTTCCTTCCCAGCCCTAGGCTCTTACCCAGGCACTGAGTAGTTTTGGATGACACACTTGGGGAAGGATGTTGATAAAATGGAGCATTTTTGGGATGGTGAGGGAAGCTCAAACCCAAGCACTCCAAGGGTTAAAGGATTAGGAGTAGATTTAGAGGGAGACATCAGACCCCATCTGACATTTGACCCTAGAGAGACAGATTTTAGTTCCCTATGGAAAAAAGTAAAAGGAAATTCTTATGCATGTAGGGTCTTCAGACAAAAGTGTTATTGTAGGAGGTGATGGCAAATCTGTTTGGATTAGGGGACTTTGTAGAGTCCATTTCTAGAATTGTATGATCATTGAACCTAGGAAACCTCAGCTGTACATGTTCTGAGTTGAGAAGAATTGAATTATAGGAAATAGTTCCCAAGGGATCAAAGAAAAGAAAAAGTGAAAAAGAGTCATTGTGAGAAGGTTTCCAGAGAATTCAGAATTATGAACTAGAATTAGAATTCAGAACGAATAACTAATTCAGTTTTGCTTTATTTCATTTCACCTTAGGCACTGATACTTACGTTATTGCTAATCTGCCCTCTACTTGGCTGAAGAATAAAATCATTTTTTAGGATAGTCACCTTTTACCTGGATTATTATATTTGCTTCCTATTTTATTATTTGGTATCAAGTTTCAGCTTTCTGCAGACTATGCTCCATAAAAAATTTGTCTGATTTTCATGATGTGAATGTCTGACTGTTCACTAAACCCTTGTTTAACATTTATTCCACCAGTTTTCTCAGTTTTTTATACATTAGCTTCACATGCTATGATCCAGCCAAATTGACCTTCTTGTTTTTCCTTAAAATATAATACTCTTTATATTCCATCTCTGTGTATTTGCAAAGGCTAGAATAGACTTCCTGATTTCTGCTTTTTAGAATCTTTATTTCTTTCAAAGCTTAACTCAAGTACCCCTTATTATATATGAGGCCTAACTGATTGATCTATTTATAATTGTTTTTCTTTTTTATTATTCAGTAGTATTTTATTTTTACAAATATGTGCAAAAATAGTTTTCAGTGTTCACCTTTGCAAAACCCTGTGTTCCAGATTTTTCTCTCTCTCCCCCTTCCTCTCCAACTCCCAAGGCAGCAGACAGTCCAATAGAGGTTAAACATGTACAGTTCTTGTAAACATATTTCCGTATCTGTCATGTTGCACAAGGGAAAAAAAAAAGAGGGAAAAAAAACAAGTAAACAAACAACATTAACAACAAAAAGATGAAAATGCTATGCTTTGATCCATATTCAGTGTCCATAGTTCTCTTTCTAGGTGCAGATGGCACTTTCCATCACAAGTCTATTGGAATTTCCTTGAATCGCCTCATGTTGAAAAAAACAAAAACCAAAAGACAACTTTTTGCATTCATTTTTACAAGATTTTGAGTTCAAGATTATTGTCTTCCTCCTTTTCCCTCCCCTCTTTCTAAAATGGTAGGCAATTTAATACAGATTATACATGTGTTAACATGTAAAACATATTTTTGTATTAGTCACAGTTAAAGAAGAAATGACTCAAAAAGAAAAAAAAAACAAAAAAAAAGTGAAAAACGGATGCTTCGATTTGCATTCAGTTCTTTTATCTATTTTCCATCATGAGTCCTTTGTACTTGTCTTATTATGTTGCTGAGAAGAGCTGTGTCATTCATAGTTGGTCATCATAATGTTGCTGACACTGTGTACGATGTTTTCCGGTTCTGCTCATTTCACTTTGATCCATCTATTTTATGTTTATTTTTGTGTACAATGCTTTCTTTATTAAAATAAAAGCTTCTTTAAGGCAGGAGCTGTTTAATTTTTGTCTTTGGGTTTCTAGCATTTAACACAGTTCCTGGTATGTAGAAGACATTTAATAAATGCTTGCTGATTGACACATCTATATCCTAAGTTTTTTTCTATATAATTCTTCAACCTAAGTTGGTAAAGGTTAGAAATTTGAAAGAATTAGAATGACTTCTGATTTTTCTAGCAAACTATTTCTTTATATTTAATAGTATTTAGTTAATTCATTGGCCAAAACATTCCGAAAAGAATGATTTTCGATGTTAAGCTAATAGAGGATTGGGTCATACTATTTTTATGAATGAAATACAGAGTGTTTGAAAGAGATTTTAGCATCCAGCTTGCAAATATGATACATACTTTCATAAATCAGAAATAGAGTGTGGTGTGACTCTTGATATATAATGAAAAATGGAGAATTAGGAGTTAAAGGCTTAGAAAGAAACACATCTTTTGTTTTATGATAGGAAAAAAATGGGGAAATAGGATCAAATACTTAGAATTTTGCTGTATAGGCAATTTTGGGGGGAATATATTCTACATATTGAGAGGTATTTGCAGTTTGAAGATTTGATTGCATTCCAGCTGAATGCATAATTAGGAATTATTTGTAATAATTGTGTGATTAATTTAAAATGTTAAGAAACATTGAAGTTCATTTCAGCTGGACATTTTGAGAAACTGAGTTTTGACAGCTTTTGAAAAATCAGTAGAAGGTATACGTGACAGTTTTCTTGAAGGTTGAAGAAGGATTCATTTCATTCATACTTAATTTAGGGCCCAACTTCAAGGTGATTTAAAGGTCATCCATAGATTTGGCAATTTATTCTTATTTTCAGCAGTATTGGAGATAGAATTTTGAAACTTTGGTTCCCAAGAAATTATTTTAGGGCTTTTTTTCCTTTCATTCTTTTGTTTTTACAAGTTAAACTCTTCTTCCAAATACAATTTTAGGTTTGGAAGGGATCATAATCCATTTAGTCTGATTAGTATCTAAACAAAAATTCCTTCCACTCTGTACTCAACAGGTGGTTATCAAGCCTTTACTTAAGACCTCCAGTGAAGGGGAACTCCTTGGCTTCTCTAGCCTTTTCCCTTTTGCATTTTCTCTGTTAGAGCTATTCATAGTCCTTCACAGTCTGCTGCCATCTGGCCTCACTTTTTTCCTTTTAACAATGACTTTAGTGAGCAAGGTTATTTTCACTTTTATTTTCCTTCTTGGAATCCCATGGCCTCTTGTTCTGTTACCATACATTTTTTTCCAAAATCCATTCCTGGATTATCTCTCTTCTTCACACCAAATCAGTGATTCATGCCTCTTGTCTTGCAGTCATACAGTGAAAAACCATCACAACTAGACCATCAGTAGCCATACTAAAACGTTGTTTCAAGAATTGAAGACATTATTCTGAATAAGACCAAAAAGTTCTTTATTGTTTAGTTGTTTTCATTCATGTCTGCCTCTTTGTGATCCCATTTGGGATTTTCTTGGCAGAGATATTGGAGTGGTTTGTCATTTCTTTTTCCAGCTCATTTTACAGTTGCGGAAATGGAGCAAACAGGGTAAAGTGACTTGCCTAGGATCACATAGCTATTGAACTATGGAAGATGAATCTTCCTGATTCCAGGCCTGGCACTCTGTGCCACTTGGCTGTGCTTACCTGGAATACTATACTTCCTTAATGCAGCCTAAGATTACATGAAATTGGTATTTTTTAAATGGTTTTATTGATTCTTTCTTATATTCAATTTTTGAACTCTGCAGATGGCCTTTCTCACATCACCCCCAACCAGTAAACCTTTTCCACTTAACAAAACTGTTAAACAGAACCAGGTAGCACAGTGATCAGTTGCATGACAGTCTACCTGTATTATCCCCACTTCTTTACCAGGAAGCATGTTTCATAATCTGTTCACCAAGACAAAGATTAGTAATTATAAAGACTCAGGTTTAACTTCCTTTGTCAGTTTATATTGTTCTCCTGATTCTACTTACTTCACTGCATCAGTTAAATAATATTCTTCCCATTTTTATCTGATTTCCTTATATTTTAAAATGTTTCTTTTTCTTTTTTTTTAAATTACCAGTTAGAACAACTAATTTGGGGAAATCTCAGAGAATAAATTTTTCAGGGTCTGAGTTTGATTGTGCAAGATGGCTATGGCTACTTAAAGATTTCCTTATTAAACATAATGGGTATATTTTGCAAATAAATTTTTGCTTAATGGACTGTGATAGAACCTTATTGCATGATAGCTTCCAACTGTGAGTGATAACCCTTCTGAGGAGGGTTTTGTGTTACATACTTTTAAAAGAGTTCTAAAGGTTCTAATTAAGAAACATCTGGAGAGTCTCAAAAAAAAAAAAAAAATACTGCTTCAAGTGTGTTAGCAGTCAGCCCTGAAAATGAATTGTATGTGACTTGTTAGCTTCAGACTGTCTTTTGTATAACAAGACATATGGTATTATTTGTTTGACTTCTCTTTTCTGTTTCTCTCTAGAGTATCTTCAGTATTTATGCTACACTTTGTAGAAGGCTTGCCGAGTAATGACTTGCAGTTCTATTCATTTCATTTTGAAGGCTTTTTCTACCAAATAACTTGTGTGATTCAATATCAAATGAATGAGAAACATTTTATAACTTGGATTTTGAATTCTGATGGTAAGTATAACTTGCTTTTTGCAACTCATACTATTAAGAATGAAGTTTTAAAGTAATTTTCAAAATAGACAATAATTACTTTCTTTTGATAATTCTAGTTGATTCATGTATGTAGTTAAGAATTCAAATTAAGTTTGCAATCTTTTTTATCCTTCCCTTGAAATAGAGAAAAACCTTATTGACTTAGGGATATGTGTATATGTACATATGCACATGTAGATATTCATGCATAAATAACATACATGTGTCCATATGTAAAGAACAATGAGAGGGGAATTTGCTCATTCTACTAAAGGTCTTAAATAGAGAAAGCTGAAGAAAAATTCCTTGACCTCTTTTAATATTTTTTGCTGTGGTTTATCTATTCTCAGATATAATCATTAAATAAAAGTTTTCTGCTTTATTTAGACTAAGCTCATGAAAGTGATAAGCTTAATTCCCAGAAATGAAATTCATATAGTTACATTTGCCCAGTGCCTGTATTCCAAACTTAAGCATTTATAGATTCAAAATTGTGTCTTTCCTTTTCCTCTCCTTAAAGGTGATATATATAATAGTGAATCTGTATTTTAGTTTTAAAAGTGCATTTGGGCTAACAGTAACTACAGCAAAGCTTTTATTTCTTCCTGATTGATTTTTCAGTCGGTATAGCTGGAATTACAAACTTTGTCTTTTCTCTTGTCTCATGCCGCTCCCTGCCTTGACCCTTTAATTGAAAATTTGTCTCATATTTTACTGAAAAAATAGAAATTGGTTTTCAATAAACTCCTTCTCTCCCTCCCCTCATTCTGTCTCTTTATGTCTCTGTCTCTCTCTGTGTCTCTGTCTCTTTTTTTTTCTTTCTTTCCCCCTCCTTCCACTTCAAAATGCCTTCAGGTTATCCCCCATTTTTGTCTCCTTTGCTCATCTTTGATGAAGAAGTAACTCTTCTTTCCAAAGCCAATTCCTCTTTATGTATCCTTGATCTCTCATCTTCTCTAAACCTCTTTATTCTTGCTTCTTCCTTTTCTTTACATGGCATAATGGGAGTTGCCTTATTATGTATGTCAGGAACATAACACACATCTTTTCTATAAAAGTTGGTTTCTATGAAGTATTGTTCCTTCCCCTCCTTCCTCACAGTTGCTGGAGTTCAGTATATTTGTGGTGGTTGTATTATATGCAATGGAAATATTGGGTTATTTTGAAAATAAAGGTTTTCTCAAAGTGAGGACAGTTTAGGATGTTATCCTTGGGGTGTGCCTTGCTGCTTCTCTGGGCAGCTTCTCCACTTTTATCATACTGAGTTTAACTCTTTTCCTTATTAACATAGTATGTGCCATATAGTAAGGATGGAACTGTTAACTTTCTTGGTTTATTATAAACTTTTGTTTTTACTAGAAAATGAAGTCTTCAACAAACATGTATTTTCTTGGAAATGTTATTGATCTCTTCTTATTTTTACATTGCTTAAATTTCTCTCAGAATCTCTCCTCTTCTCCCTCTCAGAGTTTTGTTCCATTTAAGAAGGGATACTTTTTGAAGAGGGAAAAAAGAATACAAAGAAGAAGAAAATTAATTTTTTGATCAATATCTCAATTTGGAAAATGTGTTTGGAAAATAAATGCAGTGTTCTACACTTGGTGGCATCCCACCCCTGCAAAGAAGTGGGGGAAGTTGTCTTCTCCTTTACCTTTTTTGGAGCCATGCTTTCAATAAATATTCATTGATTCATATATACAAGACATTATTGGGGTCCAAAGACAAAAATTTAAAAAATAGGATCTGCCAACACCTTGTATTTTTGTTACCTTATGTGTTCCACCAATGCCATTCACTCAGTTTACTGTTTAATCATTGTCTCAACTTCCACTCTTTTCAGCAAATTGTAGATGTGAAAAATTGAAAAAGAAAATAATGGAAAAAGAAAGACAATGGCTTCTTTATATTGTTCCAATATTGTGATATTGTTATTGAAATAGCTCATAACATAGAGAATTATATTTATTGTTTATTGCCTGTCCTTGAGATCAGCTAATCAGTTAAATCATTGACTCTCATCTACCTATTTGACCTATGCAAAAAAAAAAAATTGTTGTTTGTCAGAAAAAAATGGTATTGTCTTTTTATCTGCTGAGTGGTAGAAGATTTGAAAAAGAGTTCAGTAATCAAAGAGGTTAAAAGAATGCATGTGTCTTGAAGCACTTTCTGCTTGTAGGTATCAGAGACTATAGGAATAAACTATAGTAGCTTACAATTGTCAGAAAGAAAGTGTTGAAATTCTACTTGAATTTTGTTATATTGAAAATATCTTAAATAAATAGATCTTTTTGTTATATTCTGACAGGATTTAAAAACTTATGTCATGGGGGCAGCTAGATAATGCAGTGGATAGAGCACCAGCTCTGAAATCAGGAGGACCTGAGTTCAGATCTAATCTCAGATACTTAACACTTCCCAGCTATGTGAGCCTGGGCAAGTCACTTAATCCCAATTGCCTCAGCAGAAAACAAAACAAAAAAACTTATGCCATAGCTTTTTATATCTATATATTCATTCTTTTAGCTCAGTTAACCAAAAATTATCTAACAAAATTGTTTTTGAGACTTAATTTTTGGGCATGGTAGTTTTTTTTTTTTAATATTGAGGGGCTAGAAGATGGGGAGAGACACAGGGCAAACTGAACTATCCAAATTACTGCTTTAATTCTTCAGGATTGACATATAAGAACACTATCTTTGTTATTAAAGGGGAGGACCTTTAAGCATTTGTCTGAGACAGGTGCTCTCATAAAGATAGACTCTGTTGTGAAGGATTATGCAGTAGTCAAATATAGAAGCAGGAGGAGGAAAAAAATAGTCATTTTTGATTTTTAGGGAGGGAGTTTGCACATATACAAACTGAGTAACCTTTGAGTGTTTAAGTTGTTCACTTTATTTTTTCAGGAACTTGGCTAGAATGTGATGATTTAAAAGGACCATACTGTAAAAAACATCAGAGATTTGAAGTTCCTGCTTCAGAGATTCACATTGTTATCTGGGAAAGAAACATTTCTACAACAGTAGATCAATCCAGTATAGCGTTTCCAGTTCAAAATACAGAAAGTTTCAGCTTGAGTGATTCCAAACCAGAATCTCTGGCATTGTGTTCCGGTGATGATGCTGCCACTGACATGTTTTCAACATTTGATCAAGACAATATTTTGAGTACTCCAACTACTGATCCACAATATGGAGTAGGCACAGATCATGAATACAATTTACTTTCTGGTCTAGAAGATTTGGTAGACAATGATGTTATAACTTTGACACTTACAGAAATTCATGTTGATTCTGAGGGCAATCCAATTGAAAATCAGCCTGTGATAGATCAGTCTCTGATAAAGGAGAAGGCAGTTGCTGAAATGGACACTTTACAAAAGCAAGAATTAGTATTAACTTCTTCACAGTCAGCTCCATATGAGGAAATCCTTGTCCAACCTCAAACTCTACCTGCAAGCATCCTAACTCAAAATGCTAGTATTGATTTGAAATCAGATCAGCTGAATCTGGAAAATACTTCGGGTATTATTTGCATTAATAACACAATACATGTGACTGCTCTTCCACAAGGAGAGAAACCATTACAAATTGAAGAGACAAAAGTTAAATTTTCTCCACCTGCCTTGGAGAAGGGTGCTGTATCAAGTCCGGTCCTTTCACCAACGGTTGAAAAACTTATATCAAAACAAAGTGTCTTATCTCAAGTGTCTAATTTGAAAACAGCAAATAATATTGCAAGAGATTCCCAAAGTGTAGTCCTGGATTCAACACATAATTCTTCACAGTCACAGAAAAAAAAGTTTGTAGGAAGTTGGGTAAAAGGATTACTAAACAAGGGAGTTTCTTTTATGCCATCTTGTGCCTCAGCTAATGAAAGAAAGGTCCATTTGCAAAAGACAACTGACTTAAACTCTCTGGTTAAAAGGGCAAATAATTTTCGAGGCTTTAAACCTAAAGGTATAACAAATCAAACAAGTCCTCAAGCACCCAAGAAAATGTCTAGGTCTGTATGCAACTCACTTCCGGTTCTTAATTCTTCACCATCAAATGTAAGTACATCTTTACTACCTGATGAAGTTCAGGAAGGTACAAAGGTTTTGACTAAATCCTTGCATAAAAATGTTCAGTCCCTCTCTAATGGAATATCTTCTAAGCACAGTTTTAATGGAAATGAAAATCACATCTCTTCAGGGACACATGAGAGTCAAACTCACAAACTTCGTCTAAAACTTCTTAAAAAACTTAAGGCAAAAAAGCAAAAGCTGGCCACTCTTCAAGCTCTCCAAATAAATGGAAAGCCTCCAAAGAAAATTACAAAACTTTTGCCCCAAGATACATCTCAAAATGAATGTGAATCATTACAAGGCCTCTTAATGGAACTCCAGGATCATATCAGTGCCACAGATAATAAATCTAAAGATACTGCACATTCTAATATTGCTCTGCATAATAGCCCAACTCATGAAGAATTTTTAGCAGAATTACTGTCTTCTACTACAACTGTTGCCTCATCAGAACTTCCAAGGGAAAGAGAAAATGATTGTGAGTATTTGGAGATGATACATAATCATAACATGACACCAACACCTAGTGACTTTGTCAGTGGATTCTCTTCCTCTTATCCTAGCAAAGACCATAATTATTATAGTCCTGTAAAACAAAGTCAGTATGAAGTTCAGATAGACTCAATAACAAATAATTCTTGTGCTAAAACATTAAACTTGGAAAATCCCTTAAAAACAGATATTCTTGATGAATTTTTTTCCACTTCAGTATTAAATTCTTCAGCAGATGACATAGAGTACTTACCTCATTTTGATGAATATATGTTTGACAGTTGAATGTTTGTCAGTGTTTTTAGAATTTAATATTTGTAATATTGCTTTAGAAAAAATATTAAATTATGTTTTCAAATAAACTGCACGCTGGCTGTGCTCAAAATGTAAATCAGAAACACTGGTTTGTGAAATGTATTGTTTATTTGAACAAAATGTAACATACTGAAGTCTTTATTTCCCAAAAAGCACTTCTGATTTCTGAATTAAAATGATCGAAGTTCTGTTTCTAACATTTGGGGATTAATTTTTTATTTTGTGGAACTAAAGCTTAGTTTTCTACAACTTAAAAAGGACAACCTTTTGATCTCTACTGTTTAAAAATTATAGATAAGGATAAAACTAGTTTATAAATACCAGGACTTTTAAGTAAAATGTATGACAGAGCTTATTAATGGACTTCAAATAGGGATTCTGTGTTGAAAATGTAATGATTTTATTAAAGGAATCTTTGAATGGCATAGATGACAGTAAATTCTCAATAAATAATTGTAAACAAAATATTGCTTCTTTACACTCGTAGAAGAGAACTTCTCCACCTATATATCACATTGGGCAGCTAGGTAGCACAAGGGATAAAGTTCTAAAGTACTGGACTCAGTAAGAGTCATTTTTCCAAGTTCAAATCTGGCCTCAGACTCTACCTGTGTGACCTGGGCAAATCAATTGACCCTTATTTGCTTTGGTTTCTTCCATCTGTAAAATGAACTGAAGAAGGAAAAGGCAAACCAATCCAGTGTTTTTTCCAAGAAAACTCTAAATAAGATCAGGAAAAGTTGGACACAATCGAACAACAAAATATGTTCACCCTTTCCTAAATGTGTTGTTTTCCATAGTAAAGTGATGATAGGGGTAGTATGTCTCAGTTGTTTGTACCTGGAAGAAACAATTTTGTTTTCCCATATGCTACTTCCAGATTGCCAGGATGTAGGGAATGAAGTGAATTGTCAATGTCAATGTACTTTACGTGTCTTGTATATCTTATTCAACAAATGTTTAAATAACTGCTGAAATGATTGTAAAGGGGGTAGCCCTAGTTACCAAGAAAGAATAGATAGGATTATGAAGGTGAGCATTAGGTTATTTCACCATATTGTGAGAAAAAATATAGAAATATAGCCTAATTATACTATTTAAGGCCATTCTGGTCCTCTGATATTACAATGAGAACCTTGGATTTTCAGCTGTTTTAGTGGAAAGTACCAGAAATAGTTGACTGGATGTCTCTCTTCCAAAAAACAGTAGGACAGCTCTTAAAGATTGGTCAGAGAATGTTTAATATTAATTTATTTTGTCACTACAACTTGATGGGAAAATCAGTCTTTTTAATCTGATCTTTTTAAGACAGGGATTCTTTACTTGAGAGTCTGTAAACTTAAATTTTTTTTTTCTTTTTAATACTATGTATTTTATGCATTTCAAAACATTCTGGGAAGAGGTTTATAGGCTTTTACCAAAGGGGTCTGTGATATGCAAAAAGGTTTAGAATCTCTATTTTAAAAAATATTTTTCAAGACATCCTTTCCACATAAAACACAAACTCATTTGAAATGCCTGTTTTACAATGTAATAATAATGCCCCAGGAAGAGATTTCTGAGTAACCTTTGTTTCTCCCCCTCCTCCCTTCCCTTATAAATAGTACAGTATTGCTTTAAAATGTTCAGATTCTTCTCTAAAACTTGAGTATGTAAATGGGTCAAAGGACAATACAGATAGTAGACTGAGGAGTTGACCTTAATAGCAAATCTAAGAGAGATGTGGTTTCATGTGCCATGTACAAAAAGCTTCTAAGAGACAACTCTGACTTAGTTTGGAAACTTTCAACACATGCTACAAATGTCCTGTGATCCAGGAACATTTTATTGTTAAAAATATTGGTTGACTTTCCTTCTAGCAAATGTATGCAACACATACTGTAGAATGTATACAGAACTGTGCACAGCAGAGGTAGTAATTCAAGACGATGCTGTGAATCCGTGCCTTTAAGGAGCTTCCCAGTGTAAGAAGGATGATAGGAGACAGATAAAATGAAAGTCTTTCAATAAAATGCCTAACAATATGATGTTAAAAAATGGTAGCACTTTCTACAAGTACTAAAGGAATATAAGAGAAATCTCAAATATACCAGAAGAGTGTTTTAGAATTGAATTCTTGAGATATGCCCACAGGAGAGGTTATAGAAAAAGAGACTATCAGTGTAATATTGCAATTTTCAAATGGAAAGGAAAAAAAGACTTTTATCTTAATGAGAGTGAATTAGCATTATGTAGCTTAGTGAAATGCCCTGTTTTAACTCTTGAATTATCATGACATCACTTAGGAAAGGAGTTACCAACATGTGCTCAGTGCTTAGAGAAGTTACTACCATCTATCACAGTTTTCTAAGGTAGTGTAACCAAGTCCTATTTAATAGGAGGATATGACTATACATTACTGGAAAACTAGAAATGTGATCTTTTTCAAATTCTACAGAAAGTCCACTGTTCAAATATTAGAGAATTTCAGAGCTTAGTCAACACTAGGTGTTTGGTACTGTGTGCCAGTGCTTTGCTTACAGTGTATGAACAGCATCTCTAATCCACTTAATTACTTTGTTGATTAATAGCATCTAGTTGCTCCCTGGCATTTCAGTCTCTACTTACTTTACCCAGACTTAAAATTTAAGCACATAAAAACATCTCTGATTTACAAAATATTTGAGGGTGATCAGCCTTGTTTAGCCTGGTATTAAAAAGACTAGCGAAATAAAGAATTAATCTTGTTCAAAAGATGTGAACTGTTTTCCAAGTTTGAAATGGTATCAACCATATGTGAAAAAATGCTTCTAATCAGTAATAATGAAAGAACTATATTATGACAAGCAAGATGTCTTATCCATCAAATTGGAAATAAAGTTTGAAGGCTTATGGGAATAATGTTTGAAGACTTGCTAAACAGTGGAAAAATCTTTGAAATTAAGATTGAAAAGTTAACAGTTCAATACCCCTTGTCCCAGAAATCCCACTGTGGAGCATGCACCCCACAAGGTAACAGCTAAAAATATTCAGCAATTCATGGTAGTTAACTGGAAAAGTACATGCACTTGGGTTGGGAAAATGTTGAACAAATAGATAATGTATACAAATATAATGGATGCTGATGAACACGAATTTAGAGAAATAATGAAGACATAAACAGATATAGAGCAAAGAAAGAACCAGGGGAATATTAGACAAAATTTATAGGAATATAAATGAAAACAAAATTAAAAGATACTTCTATACAATGACTAATACTCATGTTAAAATAGTCTCCGTGAAGAAATACTAAATTATAAATGTAGAATGTTGCATGTCCTGTCAGTTGTAACTACTGTTATTAGATGGTTTTGCTTAAGCTTTAAAAAAAAAAAAGCAGGATTGGAAGGAATATTGGAAAATGATTGTTGAGTCAAAAAGTGTATCAATAAAATATCATTAAAATCTTCAAAAAGTTAACCTAGTTCTTCCTTAGTCAACTTTATTGTGTTATTAATTCATGCTTTGCTTCAGTGAATCTGAACTCACTGATCTGTTTGTTTGGTGTATTCCCAACACCTAGCACAGTTCCTGGTATGTCATAGACTATTAATACTTTGTTAATAAGTTGAAGACCGAAGTTCTGGTTGTTTTAAATTATTTAATTTCAAAAAGTTCATAGAAATTAGAGTGAAATGAGATCTTAGAAATAATTCCAACTCATTTATTTTATAGATGAGGAAATCGAAGCACCAGGCTTGGAGTCAAAATTGAGTTCAGATCCAGCCTCCAAAACTCCCTTTGTGACCCTCCATATGGCTCAGTTTGCTTATCTATAAAATGAGAGTAGTAATAGCACCTATGTTATAGTATTGTGAGGATCAAATGAGGTAATAATTGTAAAGTACTTAGTGTAGTGCTGGGGCACATAGTACATAAGTGTTTTATAAATATTAGCTATTATTACATAGTTCTTCCCTTTAATAGTGCAGATCACAACTTGTCTATGCCTTCTTACCTGTTTTTCCATTTTATCCTGTCAGGTTGTTTGTCTTGACAACCTCTTTGCTCTTGAAGAGCACCATGACATCACGATGCCGTGACATGCAAGTGAATTGGATTTGAGTGAGGGAGGTCTATACTAGATCACCTGTGTCACTTTCCCCTCCAGATCCATCTAGGTTTAGTGGCCAAATATAGATCAAGACAACTGGATTTATCCTGTCAACTAGCATGCTAGAAACCTTTGTTTAGGTCTTTTAAACATTCTGTAGTGCAAAACCGTAGCTGTCATTTGACATTTCACTTGGTATATACTTTGTCCAGTTCTTTTTGGGACATCTTTTTATACCAATTATTTTGCACAAGTCATTGGGAGTATGTTGCAGCTGACTTACACCTGTGTGCCTCCCTTGCCCTTTGTGCCACCTGTATTTTAAAATTGTGGTGTTCTATGGCCCACAACTTTATAGCATCATTGGTGCATAACTGATACTTAAAAAGTAGGTTTTTGTGTCAGGAAGCAAAGTGGAGTTATTGAAATTAAATTCAAGGATTTATTAGGCATCTCCTGGTATTGTCTTGGATACATGGGATACAAAGACACCTCCTCCCCTTGCAAAATCAGCCCTCAGTTCCCCCTGCCCTCTAGGAACTTAAATCCTACTGTGAGAAGTATGTATTCAAAACAAATACAATGGAGTGGGGCTGAGGCAAGCAAATTCAAAGTAATTTGGGAAAAAAAATAACCAGAAAATCAGGAAATCCTCTTATAGCAGGTGATATTTGAACTGACCCTTCAAAAAGTTGTATAATCAAAGAGATGGAGGCTAGGAAAGAAAGCCCTCCAATTCATCTGTGCAAGAGAAATAGTAAGTAAACCAGTTTGGCTAGAATAACATGTGTGAAGATAAACAATGGATAATCATTTTTGAAAGATTGGAGCTAGATTATAAGAACTCTAACTGCAAGAAGTTTGTATTCCATTTTGTAGCCAATTAAGAGCCACTGAAACTTTGAGCCAATGAAATGGCCAGAGGCAGCTAAGTGAAGAATGGATTGGAGAAAGGAGAGATTTAAGTAGAGACCAATTAAGAAGCTGTTTCAGCAGTCAAGGCCTGATGTATCCTGAATTAGGTAGTTGTGCGATGAATGGAGAAAGGGGGAAATGTTTAAGAAATGTAGTAGAGGTAAAATTGACTCAACTTGAAAAGAAACTGGCTAAGGTGGCTAAGAATGAAGAAATGAAGACTTTTAGATAACCAACTTGGATGATTGAAAGCATAGTGTCCTTTTTATGGAAATTAAAAAGAATGATGGGTTTAGAGGAAAAGAATTCTCTATTGGATGTGGTGCGCTTGAGACATCTATGGAACATCTAAATGGAGATGGACAGCAGCAACTGGTCATATTGACTGCAGCATAGGGAAGGTGAGATCTAGACATCTAAATATGGACACCACTTGGAATCTACGGGTGAAACAATATGTTGATCATGGCTAAGGAGACTGAGGACTGGTAAGAGGAGAGTCAGGAGAAAATAGTGTCTTAGTAATGTAGAATAAAAAATCTATCCAGAAGGATGCTCTTCAGTGCCAAAACTTCAAAGAAGTCAAGAAGAATATGGAATGAGAAAAGGTTATTTATTGCTAACATCAACTCTTGCACCTTTCATCCTATACTATCCACTGCCTTTTAAAAAAAAATCTGGCCTTTTAATTATTTATTTATTTATTTATTTTTTGCTTCTTCATATTCCTTAGCTCCTTCTTTCCTGTCCACTTTCCCTTTTCTCCCCCATTCCTAAAAAAAATGACCCTGCCATTCACTCAAGCTTTCACCATTCATTTCCATGTTTAAGATGCAAATTCATAGAAAAAGATGTTTATACTCATTGTGGCTTTCCACTCATTTCTCAGACCTTTATTTGATTTCTGTTTCATCACTAGATTGAAATTATTCTACCCAAGATTACTAGTGATCTCTTTTTTCCTGCTAAAACCAATGAACTTTTCTGTTTTGGTCAGAGATTCAGTTGAATGAATGAATTTCTTGATTCTTTCATCCATTTATTCATTTTTTTTTTTTTTGACTATCATTTGCTACCTGACCTTAATCATTGAATGGGTGCAGCCTCAGTCAGACCTATTGAAGACCATAGCTCAAAAAGGCCTGGGTCTCCCACTGCATCCAAAGCCATCTCCAGTTGTCCTGATCTTTATCTGGCCACTGGATCCAGATGGTTCTTGCACAGGCCTCCCTTCCTTAAGTCCAAGACTTGCGTGTCATAGCATCTCATCCATGATGTCCTGGTCCTCTTCAAGAACACAGGACAAACAACAACCATACTAGTGGGAACACCTGTTTCATGTTCCACCTGACAATATGTATTATTAAACAAAATAATCTGCACTGCACCTCTTAGGGAATCTTATAAGCTCTTAGCATATGTATAGGAGACATTTATAGTAGTCTTTTAAATTCCATTTTGTTCCACCAAGTCAAGAGTTTTAAAAACAAAACCAACAATAAATCTTCCATTCTGTATACTTTCAGTTCATTGTATTACAGTGTAAATGTAGTTTCCAGGTAGAAAAAGGTCTGTGAAAACTTGTGTGTTCTCATTTTTATCAAGAATATGTTTAACATATATATAGATCATTCTTGTAAAGATTTTTTTGAGATGACAGATTAACTACTATGACTCCTGAGTTATTGATGTCTTCTCAATCATCCTTTTTTGGAAACTGGAGTGGGAAGGGTAGGCATGATTTTTTCAGTATATGTGGCAAATATTTTGAGATATTCTGCCCTTCAAATATCTTGAAAACTGATTTCTCAATGCTTTGAAAAACAATAGGAATTTCTTCCTACTATATGTGTACATCTTCCTACCCATATGTGTATATCTTTAGATATGCATACATATATGTGTATGAACTATATTTCTCATGGCTATTAAAATATTCCTCTGTATTTGGAATGCTTCCCTCACAGATATAAATAATGATAAATAATATTCTGGTTATGCTGTCACAATAGAGAATATGATCAATTCATTAACATCTTATAGTCACTGACAAAGCATTTTTGTCTTTCTTTCCTAGTAGTTTCTCTTCTCTCTTTGACAGGAGGGAGATATCATTTCAGTTTCTGTTCTCTGGGATCTTCATTGGCTTTTTATTTACTTGAATTCAACTTTCTTTTAGTAAAATTTTTGTTTATATATTTTAATCCTGGATATTAATTTTTTCCAGCTTGCTGCATTTATTTTCAGGGTGGTCTTTTTTATATTAATGTCTTTATGAACAGTAATCCTATGATAAATTTTCTGTTGTCTCTCAGTGCACAATTAAACGTATTCTGCCAACTCTTTTATTTGACTTTCCAAGAAGAACTCAGTCATTACCCCACTGAGCTGCAACATCTTTGGTTTTTAAAAATAATTTCATTTAGAGCTTAATTTCTGATTATATACATAATGTTAATGTTGATATGATTCATTTCTTCCATGCAGAAACAACTCAATAAAACAAAGATCTACTTAGAATATCAACATTTAAATTTAAAGTAATTTTAATATGATGTTCTTTGCCATTTACGCCCCTTTAGGTCTTCAAAGTTATAAAATGTATACATAATTATTTGATTAGTATACCAAAACCAAAGTGATGCAAGTCTAATTATGTCCCTGTTTTTAAAAATGAAAAAACAAGAGATGGTCTAGAGATGTGAAGTGAATTGTCAGAACCAGAACTAGAAGTCTGATCTTGAATTCAAATCTAATGACCATTATTCCATATCATGCTGCCTTCAGGGCTGGATTTACTATGAAGTCAGTTTTGACTAGGATTTGAATTTTGAGGAGAGGAAGTTAGGGAATGGTAGGGTAAGAGGAAAAAGAAGACCAAGAAATAAATAATTCTAGCCCACCATGGCAATGGAGAAACTGAATAACTTCAGATTCTCTGGGCATGTCCCACCCTCCCTACCTTCTGGACTTCTGCTTGATTCTTTGGCCAAGAATGGCCATCTTGTATGACTGTCAGTTAAAATACTACTCACCTTTTGAAGCACAGATTAAGAGAGATCTACATGGGCGCTCTTCCCTCTCCACTTTCTGATATTCCAGAAAGTAAGGAATGTGGCTTTCCTTTAAAGCACTTTGTCCTAATCATGAATGTTTATATCCTTCTTTGCATTAAATTTATTTGTGTATGTTTTATTCTGTCTATATCTCTCTCCAGACTATAAATTCCTTGAAGGAAGAAACCATTCCCTACATCTTTACATCACACTTTGGTATTAGGCTCACATTATGCATTCAATACATTTTGTTTAATCTAATTGAAATTCCAAGATACCCAGAATCCTGTTACAGTTATAATTAAATTCTCAGGTCATGAGTAGAGAAAGATCAACAAGAAAAGGGTTAATTTTTGTCTTTTTGGTTTATGCACACAAAGGCAACAAATCTATTGTTTGAGGCAATGGGGAAGTTGTATGTGACTACCATATTGCAAAATAATTAGTAGGGATGCAGTGCACAATTATGTTGTGGATGCTTTGGAAAGTGCTGATGTTTGTCTACATATTAGATTCCTTTCATAAAAGATTTTGGAATGTAGGACCTATAGTAAGAAATACAGACTGGGATAAAATAGTCCCTAATATACACATCAGCATCTCCATTAAGGCAAATAAAAATTATTAACCATGAATAGAACTAACTCTAGACAAAACTGAAGTAAGTCAAATTCTGCCCACTTCCCAATTTCCTCTTTATGCATTCCTATTTCCCTTCTTTCCACCCCCTTTAATTGATTATATATATTGGAACTCACTGCTACAGAGTCCAAAATCATTCTCTTTTCATTCCTATAAAAATTCACTCCTTATCTCCACTAGTTGTCATGGAAGAAAGTAAGCTGATAACCTAATTCATATTAAGATGTGAATTCTGATAAAAAGTTTCAACTGTACATTCTGAAGAGTATTTCCATCCTTTAATAGTAGTAATCCTTAACCTGCAAGTTTCAGATAATATAGCTTGTGAATATACCAAGAGCAGCAGATAATCAGGGCCTTACAGAGTCTTCTGGCACCTATCAGGCAACTCCATAGGTGATAGTTCATAGTAACTCATAAAGCTGGATCGTATATGTCACTGTTGATATGTTTAAGCAGATTATAGCTGGGGTACGCCAATAAATAGTTGGCTTCTAACTCTTTGGAGGGAAACAAGTATGCATGATGTATAAAATTTGATCTGAATTATTAACATTTTCTTCATCACTATCTTGAATCTAGACAATCAACAAAACTCCAGATCAAGTTCAGAATTGTAGCTTTGCTCATTTCTAAGATGGAAATGATGACATTGAAAATTTAACAATTAGCTCTCCCCATTCAAGTTAGTTGCAGCATGTACTGGCTACAGTGTTTTACCAACAAAGTAACATATGCCAGAAGTTACTTAAGTTATATTAGTGAGGTCATGTAAGACTGAAAAGGGGAGATCAAGCATGTATTAAAAATGAGAGGCAACAAACAGATGGCTGGACAGTTTAAATGCATGTTGGTACCACCAAGCAGGTAAAAGAAAGATCCAGAGAAAGTCTGCTCATTTATAGAGGGTTTATAGAAAGACAGAAATAAGAAGCGTATATTAACAGAATAGAGAAGTTTTAAAAAGCAATCACAAAGGAAGAAAGTGAATAAAGTGAACTCTTCCTCATTCTTGACTCCCCTTTCCCCTCCAAAAAAAACCCAAAACCCAAACAAACTAACCCCTCCCCCCATCAAATGGTTTCACAAACGAATTCTCTCAAACTTTTTAAGAACAATTACTTTCAACAGTATATAAACTGACCAAATAGCTTTCAAAAAAACAAAAACAGAGAAGGATCTTACCAAATCCCTTCTATGACCCAAATATAGTCCTGATGCATAAATCAGGGAGAATCAAAACAAAATAAAATTATAGATCAATATCCCTAATAAACATTGATACAAAAATGTAAATGAAATATTAGCAAACAGGCTAACATGACAGTCGTAGGACAAGGATTATACAATATGACCAGGTTGGATTTTTGATTTATATCAGATTCAAGGTTGGCTAATATTAAGAATCGGGACAGCTAATTGGTACAATGGATAGAACACTGGACCTGGTATCAGGAAGAACTGAGTTAAAATGGGGCCGCAAAGATTTACTAGCTATATGACCTGTGTAAGTACACTTGCCTTAGTATCCTTATCTGTAAAATGAACTGGAAAAGGAAATGGCGAACTACTCCAGTATCTCTGCCTAGAAAATCCCAAATAGGTTTATAAAGAATCAGACACAACTGAAATGATTCAACAAGAACAACAAATTAATGTTGGGAAAACTATAAATTTCATTAAACATATAAAACAAAAGCAATAAAAAACCACATGGTTATATCACTAGATCCAGAAAAAGCTTTTGGAATATATCTATTTAAAAACAAGAAAGAAAAAAAGGCTCAAAAGCAAAGAAATAAATGAACCTTTCTTTAACATAATGCATAGTATATAATCTTAAAACAAAGAGCTAGCACTTTAAGAAGAATAAGCTAAAATTCTTTCCAATAAAATAAAGAGTGAAACAAAAATGTCCATTGTCATCACTTTTAATAATATAACAATTGTTGGCTAAAGTAATAAGTTTAAAAAAAAAAAAAAGGAAGGAATAGGTATGGTAAAGGAGATGATATATGATGGTGTACTTAAAGACTCCTACTGAGTCAACTAAAATATTAATTGAAACAATAACTTTAGCAAACTTGCAGTGTATAAAATAACTACACAAATTATCATTTCTGCACAGTACCAATAAACTCAGGAAGAAAAAATAGGAAAAAGAAATTCCATTTAAAATAGCTATAGAATGTATAAAATATTTGGGAGTCTAATTACCAAGATACACACAAGTTATATAAATACAATTGCAATCCATTGTTTACAGAAATAAAAGATCTAAATAATTAGAAAAATATTAAATTCTCATGTGTTGATGTAATAAAAGTTTGGATCAACATAATAAAAATGACAATACTATCTAAAATACTTTACTCATTCAATAACATACCAATCAAAGTATCAAAGGATTTCTTTATAGAACTAGAAAAAAAAAGTCAAACAACAGAGCTTGTTAGTAGCAGATCTCAAATTAGCCTACAAAGAAGCGGCAATTCTTCTAACAATATTTTACTAGTTAAAAAATAAAGAGTTTGATTCATGAAACAAATTAAGTATGCTACATACAAGAGCATATCTATCTAGCATCCTAGTGTTCAAAGATCTCAGCGCCTGGGATAAGGACTCACTACTGATAAAAACTGCTAGAAAAACTAGTCAACAGTATGAAGAAATTAGTTTTAGATCAATACTCTACCTCATAAACCAAGATTAGTTCAAAATGGGTATGTGACTTAGATATAAAGTCATATCATAAACAAAGAGAAAAAAAAGTTTAAAATAACCTATTGGACCTATAGAGAAAGGAAGATTTAATGACCAGACAAGGTATAGAAAGGATTATAGAAGATAAAATTGATAATTTTATTACATAAAATCAAAAAGTTTTTTTCACAAGAAAATCCAATAAACCTAAAAATAAAAAATGGGGAAAATCTCAGTTCTCAGATATGTAAGGAACTGATTCAAATTTATTAGAATAAAAATTGTTTCCCTATTCATAAATGGCCTAGAGATATGAAAGGGTAATTTTCAAGAGAAGTGACAAGTAGATATTTACAATCATATTAAAAAAATGTTCCAAGTCACTAATAAAAAGAGAAATGAAAACCATTCTGAGGTTTGACTCCACTCTCATCAGAGTGACCAAATGACAAAAAATGAAAATGACTAATGTTGGAGGGCTTCAGAAAAACAGGTACCTTGCTGCACTGTTAGTGGAGCTGTTTGTGTAGGCCTAATCATTTTGAAAATCAATTTGAAATTATACACAAAAGTTACCAAAGTTCCAAGGCAATCCTAAAAAACTTTGTATAGAAAATGCCATCTGCATCCACAAAAAGAACTATGGAAATGTAAATCAATACATGCTATGTTCACTTCTTTTTTCTGTTTTTTTTCCCCCCCTCTCCTATGGTTTTCCCCTTTTGTTCTGATTTTTCTCTCTCAACATGATTCATAAAGGGATGTGTATTAAAAAATAAATTTTAAAAGTTACTAAAGTGTGTATGTCCTTTGACTGTTCAGTTTATTAAAAGAGGTCAAAGAAAGAGGAACAAAAGTCCTCTTGTCCAATCTAAACATACAAAATAATTTACAATAGTTTTTTTTCTTTTTCTTTTTTGTGATGGTCCCAAACTGCAAACTAAGACATTGTGTCTGTCATTGGAAAATGGCTATTGTTTACCCTTCACTTTTTTAAAAAAGTTTTTTATTTTCAAAACATATGCATAGATAATTTTTCAATATTAACCCTTGCAAAACCTTGTGTTCCAATTTTCTCTCTTCTCTCCCTCACTTTCTCTGGATGGCAAGTAATTCAATATATGCATACATATTTATACAATTATCTTGCTCACAAGAAAAATCAAATCAAACATACCCTTCATTTTCAAAGAGGACAGCATCACAAAGTGATGACTTGATTTGTGATATATAAATATAATGGATTATTGCTGTGGTGTAAGAAATTAAAAAATAATTTCAAAGGGACAGGGAAAGACTTGTCTGAACTGATATAGTTATTACAGTATGTAAACTCAGAAGAGCATATAATATTATATCAATACTATAAAAATGAACTATTTTGAAGACTTTTATAAATTGAGAAAGAATGAAATGAGTTGAATCAGAATAGTTTATAAAATTGTAATTACACTGCAAAAGTAACTTTGAAAGTTCTAAGAACTATGATCAATATAACACCATTCATCCATAATTCCTGAAGAAAAGTGATAAAATATGCCTCTGTCTTATAACAAAGAGCAGATGATAGACACACAGTACAGGAGGAGATAAGTTTTTATGAACACCATCCACGTAGGAATTTGTTTTGTTTGACTATTCATATTTTCTAGAAAGGTTTTAGTTTTTCTTTTCTCAAAAGAAGGGAGGCAAGGAGGAAGAAAAATAATTTTCATTAATTAAAAGGATAAAACAATTTTAAAAAATACAAGATGAGAACATATGTGGAAGTTGTGGTTGTCTTTGTAAAGAAAACACTCACATGGGCCTCTATGATTGGAGATTGGTGCCACATACTTAGAAATCTCAGAACATCTCATTTCTCACCTGGCTTCACTTTATTTTGTTTTTAGAACATAGGTGGTCATGACCTTCCTGACTTTTCAAGGAGATGAGAACCCCAAAAAAGAAGGTGATCATGTCTTTCCTGACTGTTCAAAAAAGGGGTGAAAACATCATTAAAAAAGAGGTGGTTATGCCCTCCTTGACATCTCAGGAAGGGAGATGAAAACACCAAAGGAAATGGGAAATCAAATCAGATTAGTGGGTTTCTGAAGGGGCTCACTTGAAACAGGTATACATAAATCCATCAATATGAGAGGTATTACACATAATTTACATAAATTACGTAAGCACATAGCAATCTAACATAGGCTAGTAGTGATGTAACAAATAACATGAATCAACATGAAGAATTATACATGTCCATAAGTCCTAGATATAGTCCAAAAGAAATCTATTGCCCATTAGTTCATGGGCCAGAAATCCAATAATTCCTGGAAGTTTTGAAGTCCTGCAATAGTTTCATCAACAATTTTTCATCTTGGGGAATCCAATGATTCCTGCAGATTTTGAAGTTCTTCAACAGTCTCATTATCAGCCATGCTCTTTCAGTGTCAGATAATGTTTTTTAGGTCTTCTCCTTTGTTTTGAGGTTTTTCCTCTTTTTTCTGTCTCTGATGGACAAGGTGAGTGCAGATTGTTGGCACCCATCTGATTCCTTCTCCATCTGTAGAAATACAAGCAAACCCTCTCTCCCAGGCAGTTAACCTATCTGGTCCCTTCCATTCACCACTTTCTGGATCTCTCCATATCACCTGGCGATTACCTTGGAGCTGCTCACACTGGACACAGCCCTTCTGATGGGTTAAAAAAGCCTGTAGTCTCTCCATTTGTAATCCTTTTCTCCCATCTGATTGCTTTTTGGCTGACTGATAACATCAGAGTCCTGAACTTAGAAAGATGTAACCTGGGCTGCCATCATGCCCCACCTGTCTTTTGATTGAGGTCTTAAAGCTGGACCTATCTTCCCATGTTCATCATAGTCTGGGTATAATAAGCATTTGTGCCCACTGTGGCACAGTGTCTTATGATCTCCTCTAAAGGAGCATTTTTGTGTAGTCCCCATATATTTCTTTTGCAAACCTCATTGGCATTTTCCTTAGCCAGATGTCTGATCATTATGTCTGTAGCTGCATTATCTCCAATGTTTCTTATTACAGCTGTTTGCAAATGTCCCATAAAATCTGCCAAAGGTTCACTGGGACCTTGCTCTATTTTTGTGAAGGCTTCCTCTTGATCTTTCCCTGGGAGGGAACCCCAAGCTTTTATAGCAGCAGTAGCAATTTGCTCATATGCTCCTATGGGATAATTAATCTGTTCTGAATTCTCTCCATATTGACCTTCACCTGATAGTTGGTCAAAGGTGATTTGTACATTAACTCCAGTTTGCTTATTGTGTTGGGCTTGAACCCTACATAATTCATGATACTCCAAAAGCCACAACAAGTTGTCCCAGTTCTAAATATGTCCTTGCTATGGATTTCCAATCACTAGGGGTTAGGATTTCATAAGCCAAAATCTCTAATATCATCTTAACATAAGACGATGTAGCCCCATAAAGAATGCAACCCTTTTTCAAATCATTGATTTTTTCCAAATCAAAAGGAGTGTATCTTCTCCTTTTTTGACCTAAAGAGTCAAGCTCTTCAATCACAGGGTATGTATTTATAAAATCAGATATATCCTGTCCTTTTTTAGCCTTAACCAATGCTTTTTGTAATTATGTCTTAGTCTGCTTCATAAGTGGTGCTGAATGTGTCACTGCCTCTCCCCTTCCTCCTTCTCCCTCGACCTTGAAGGGTTAATTGAGGGAGGTAGGTCAGGGGATGGGAAATGTTCCTGTTGTGAAGTGCCATACTCAGAATTGCACTTAACTCCATTCTTATCTGATTCTTCATCCTTTTCACCTAGTTTATTTAGAACCCCCCCTCCTGCTCTTTTGTCTTTTTCCTTATTCTATAACTTATATAATTCCCTAAAGCCAGTTGTATTAAATTATATGTATTAAGTATGTCTTTGGAAATTGAGTCAGATCCATTATCATTGTAAAATTGACATAGTTGCTCTCCTACTAATTTCCACTCCTCTAGATCCAATTCTTTTTCCATAGAGAACCAAGGAGATGTGTACTGTACAGTTTCTAAAAGTTCAGTGATCTGCTCCCAAATTATAATCAAACCTTGGCTTTTCATAAATCTGACAATGCTCTCTACACATATTCCTTGAAGAGGAAAAGAAGGCTGTTTTCTAAACATCTGTCCCATTTTAACTGAAATACTACTTTACCCCCCTTAACAAAGTTTCCTTGTCTATTTTTATACTCATCCTAATTCTGGGTCACAGATGAAGGTTCTTGGTCCCATGCTGGGTGCCAAAATGTAATATTCTTCTCTAAAATGTAATATTCTCTGGGAGCAGCCTTCGTTTCAGTTCAGTAATAGCCCCAAATGCAGCCAGGAGTTAAAGTCCAAATCCTTTATTGTCTCCTTCAAAGTCTTGTCTCCTTCACTTGGGGCTCGCCTAGTTTTTCTGGAGGCCTATCTCTCTCCTTGTTTTCGAGAGCTCCTGCCGCTAGTCCTTTGCCTCTGCCAGCTTCAGCCTCCAGCCAGCACAAAGGTAGGAGATGGAATGAATCTGTCTCAGCCTCTGAGAGCTTCTAATGGGCTTGTCCTTTCTGGCCTTGACAGCTCCTCCTTATATGTTCCACACTGAGCGTACACCAATCATTATATCACTAGGAAACCATTATTTTTTGTAGGATTAAATCAATGCTAAACTGTCTTCTCAATTCCACTTCTTAGCACCTTGTAAGAATCCTAATACTTTTCTTTTCCCATTATCCCGGGAAATTAATTATTAGAATACACTTCACTACCTTGCAAGATCCCAGAAGCTTTTGGCTTTCACTATTATCTTTTGTCCCTCTAATATTCACAGAACTTCTGCTTGACTGCCTTCTCAAATTCCTGGAACTGGTTCTTTTTGATCTTCTTATCCCACACTTCTTGTGGAATATATGTCTTGTATTCAGCAGAAACTTGATATTTGTTGAATTGGGTTAACATTTTTAAACTGTATAATCTTGGGCAAGACACAAGACTCTAAATCTCATTTTCTTTATCTGTAAAATGGGGATAATACTTCCATTACCTACATTGCAGAGTTATTGTGAAGAAAGCAGCATGAGAACCTTATCATGCTCTAGAAATGTGAATGAGTTTAGCAGATAAAAATTGTCTACTGTTTAGACTAAAGTTAACATTTCAAGGTGAATAATTTAATTCTGTGATCCTTGCTAGTACTGAAATAAATTGTATATGCTAAGTATTTTCTCTCTTTTAGAAGCTTCTATTCCTGCAGTCCTAGTATCTACTCATTTATATGATATGATTCCCACAGGTAGGCTTATTTTTATAAATAGATAACTGATTTTACCAGAGATAAAACACCTGCTTCTGTATTTTGATTTTTTAATAAAAGATAGAGTCCATCTTCTTTATTAAAATAGCAATTCAAAATAGATTGCTTCTGAATAGAAGATGAGCTTGCTTAGAATAATCTCAGAATTATAAATAAAGAGTAAGATTTAAAAGAAATAGACACCTCGAACTATAATGCAACACCCTGATGACTGACAGAATGTTATTCTTGTTCTTAAAAATTCAGTCTAACTTTTGTGTTTTCTCAGACTTATTAGGTAGGGTTCACTTGGAACCCTGTCTTAATGACAGAAAAAATTGGACTACTTATGTTCATTATTCCAGTCTTCAGAGATAAATGAGGAGTTCTTCCTCTTCCTCTTCTGGCCAGCTAGCAAGTACACTTTGTTGTTTCTGGGTTGTTGTTTTTTTTTTAAAGACCCTGAAAATCTATTTTCATTTTGTTGTTTGTTTTCTGAGGCATCAATTTTGTCTCTTCATAAGCTCCATGATAAATAGGGTAACTCAGTTCTGACTACTATATTCTCTGTCTCTCTCTGTCACTGACTTTCTTTGTCTCTCTGTCTCTGTCTCTGTCTCTTTCTCTCTCTGTCTTTCTGTCTGTCTCTGTCTCTGTCTCTCTGTCTTTGTCTCTCTTTCCTTCTTTGTGGCCTCAAATTGCCAAAAACTCCACAGAAAAGCAAAAGATGCCACACATCCAGTGAAGTCCCTGCAATCAGCGGAATAGTTTTGGTACAGCATCTTCAAGCCTGTGTTTAGTGGGCCTTTGCAAATTTTCCCTTGATTTCAAATATTTTGAACAAAACAAAACTATTTAAAAACACAAATGTGCTGCATATAATATTTGTATATATATACACATGCAAAGCAGTACATTTCTATATAACATATTAATTATTCTGATGGATTATTCTTTCAAGTGTTTCTAGTCACCAGTGGAGAGAAGCAGAGCTATGTGTTTGTTCCTATTGCTTTTTAGCATAATAGTGATGTGGTTGGATACCTTCAACAAAGACAAAAATGGCATCAAGGTCAGTTACCCCACTGATGGTAAATTATTTGACTTGAAAAGGCTGCAAGCCAAGACTAAAGTGGAGGGAGTTGGTGGGTGACTTTTTGTTCAAAGATGATTGTGTACTCTTTGCAGCCTCTGATGCTGAGATGCAACAAAGTATAGATTGGTTCTCCTCTGCTTGTGGTAATTTTGACCTGACAATTCACATCAAGAAAACAGAGGTTCTCCATCAGTCTGAACTACATAATTCATACTAGGAACTATCAGTTATAGCAAACGGAGAAATTTTGAATTCTATGGATGAGTTTACTTACCTTAGCAATATACTTTCCAGAAATATACACATAGATAGGTTTTATTCTTTCTTTTTTTTCCCGTGAGGCAATTGGGGTCACACATGCAGGAAGTGTTAAGTGTTTGAGACCAGATTTGAACCTGGGTCCTCTAAACTTCAAGGCTGGTTCTCTATTCACTGCCCCAATGTACATACAGATAGAGATCTGGCAATATGCATTGTCAGAATTAGTTCAATGTGTGGGAGGCTTTCAAGGAAAGTGTGGAAGAAAAGTATTAAGCTATCTATCAAACTGATGGTCTGCAGAGCCATCCTGCCGGTTCTATGCTTGGGAAGCCCAGACAGTCTACCAGTGCCTTGCCAGGAAACTGATTCTGGAGATCACCTGCAAGATGAGGCTCCAGAGCCTGAGGTCCTTTCTCATGCTAAATTGCCAATCATTCAAATTCTACTGCAGAGAATTCAACTCCAGGGGGCTGGCCACATTATTCAAAACTGCTTCAAAGGTATTTTACAGATTCACACAGAACGAATGCTGAAAAATCCATACAAGGACACTTTCAAGGTCTCTCTGAAGAACTTGGAATCAAAGATGAGACATGGGAGACACGGGCACAGGACCGCCCAGCATGGCATGCTCACATCAGAGAAAGCCCTGAGCTCTATTGTAATACTGGAGAAACTGAGGCAAGAGAGAGGTTGGAGAGTTTTTAATATTTTATTAGAGGGAGAGATTTACTGGGGCCAAAACAGGATCCATGTTGACCCCAGCAGGTTGGATCAGACTGTTATCTCAAATTATCCCAGAGGACAAGGGATTCTAGGGATTCTTATAGGGCTTCAGTGATAAGGGAAATAAAAGTGGGGATAGGGAGGGCGAGGCTTGAGCACTGGTGAGCAGGAACTTCCAGAAATGGACCATAAATTTGGTTCTGACAGGTTGGGGGTAAGGAAGGATCATAAATTCTGATAAGTTGGGAGGAGGAGGCAGAATGTCTGGTTCAGACGGTTCCGTCTAGGTATCAGAGATAAGCCATCTAGAGTTTATGACTCTTTGGAATGCTAGAGTAAGTAGCCAGGGCTCCCAGCCCTAATTATCTCAGTCCTAATGGTCAGGAAAGGGGGTTGCCACCAGAAAGATTGAGGCAGAACAATTCTGGGAAAGTGAAGTAGAACAATTCAAGGAAATTGAGGCAGAACAATTCAGGGAAAGTGAAGTAGAACAATTCAAGGAAACTGAGGCAGAACAATTCAGGGAAACTGAGGCAGAACAATTCAGGGAAATTGAGGCAGAACAATTCAGGGAAAATGAAGTAGAACAATTCAGGGAAACTGAGGCAGAACAATTCAAGGAAACTGTGGCATAACATTATGAGTAAAACAGAATTGTAGTAGTTCAAAAGAAACATGATATGCACAAATTTAGATACATCTCCACCCAAATGTGCACATGGACTATTTGTGCCTAACCTGTGGTAGAGCCTTCCTAGCTCACATGGGTCCAATCAGCCACAGTTAGACATACTCTATCTTGACCCCAACACAGTCATTTTGATCTTCTCCTACCAGGAAGGCCAACCACCAACCAATGGCCAAAATTTCAACCAGTCAATAAGCATTTATTAAGCAACTTATTGTGGAAACAAAGAAAAGTTTTAAACAATGTAAATGGAAGGTGATTTCAAAAGGAAATAATGTCAGTAGCTGGAAGGGAAACTACAAAGACCTCCTATAGAAGATGGACATAAACTGAGCCTGGAAAGAAGCCAGAGACACAGTGCCCACCACATGGTAGGTACTTTATAAATGTTTGTTAATTGAGTTATTGAGGAGGCAGAGCTGAAGAGGGAGAATATTCTAGGATTAGGGAACAGAACAGCCGCATTGTGAAAAGGTACTGATCTGGGGAATAGACTATTGTGTTAGAAGAACCTGGAAGCTGATGTCCCCAAACTCCATTGTTTCAGATCTACATGAGAATTTCATTAAAATTAGTCCATTTCAAATTATGCTAAAAAAAAAAAGTCACTAAAATGTCCATCCCTTTTACCTCAGAGATCCCATGCCTAATTAATGTCCCACATATTTGCTTTCTGTGTTTCTGCTCTACCAGGGTATTCTGATTAAGATTTATCTAAATGGCATTGAACTTGAGATCATGATTGTTTCTTTTTTTTTGCTTTTGTGTCCTCAGTACCTGATACATAGTAGACAATTATTAAATGCTCATGAACTAATTGATTGATTGATATATAGACTCTATATATTTGCAGAACAAATTGCAGTACAAGAAGATGAAATGGAACATCATGCAATTATAATGATCAAGATTGAAGAAATTCTTCTTTCATTACACAGGTAGGGAACTAGAAGAGTGGAATATTGCATATGTTGTCAGACAAAATGTATGAATTGGTTTTATAGCATGCCGCCTGTATTCTTCCCTCAAATTTGTGCCCCCACTAACAGGTTTAGTCCCCAATGGGGCTGCTACTCCTTCAGGTTCTAGTGATAATGGTAGATGGTTACATCTACTACCATAGTTCATAATTTCTTGTCAATATGCTTCCACCATGAACAATAATCCAAGAAATTCAATAAGCTGTTGTTATCAAAGGCATTTATTGACAAGGTGCGAGAATTGAGGGTAAGATATCCCTTTGGCTGGTGGCAGGTTTTGTGAAAGAATTCACAAACTCCAATAAATACAGGCACAAGGTTTGTGGCAAAGAATGGGTTTATTTATGCTAAGAAAATAGTACTCTAAGAAGATAGCTTTCTTAGAGCATAAAGAATCTTGTTAGGATAGTTTTGCAGAGATGAGTTTACATTGAAAAGGAAATATCTTCATCAATGGGCTAAAACCAGAAGGGCAAATAGCTAAAATGGGTTTACACTGAGAAGAACCAAATTCTCAGCAGGCCTTCCTGATTAGGAATTAGCAAAGATGGGTTAAGAAAACAGTATGCTGAGAAGACAGCTTTCTTAGGAGGCAAACTAGATTAGGAATTTAGCAAAGGTGGGTTGATAGACCCTTGGTTATATCAGGTCAGTCTTGGCTTGGAGTTGGAGAGCAGTTTGAACCACTCAATAGAGAATGTTGACTATGCCCCAGGCTGAGATTTCCAATTGAATGAGATTATTTATCTGGGAGTAGTCTGAGAAGGATATGCCCCTCCCAGAGGCTAGGAGGGTTTGAGAGTCAGGAGCACCCTTCCCCCCAAAGGTCAGAACCTTTCAACCCTTCCCCCCAAAAGATCTCAGTTTACATCAGTGTTTTCTCAACAAAAAGTGGGGAAGGTAAACTGTGATTTTTGGGGAAAACATCTCCCCAGAAAAAGTAACATTAGAAATAAAAAACCAGAGTTACAGGGTTCTGTAAATAGAGATCTCCACTATTGTAGAGATTTCCTGCCCCATCAGGCTATTCTGTCAAGATTAACATTAGAAAAAAGCATTATCACACTGAAATGAATCTCTTGAGGCTTCAAATTTAACACTTCTCTCTTCCTCACTCCCACCCCCACCCCAATCACTTGATATCCTGTCCCTCTTCTTCAGTCTCGGAGATAAGGAAAGTGTCTAAGTATCCTTACCTGATATGCTTCTTTTGTTGTTCTCAATGTCACTCTAAGGCTGGCTAAAACCCTATATGCCCCTGTATATGTGTGTGTGCCTTCCTTTGTTTAGGAAGTTGCCATCCACCTGGAAACTGCTAATTAAACTTTTTATCTTTTAGCCCCTCATTGTGATTTATTGACCTCTAGTCAAATGGTTCTAGTCAAGAAGGATCTTAGGATCTCTGGGTTGAGCAATTTCTTAATAAATTATTGCTATAGAACATTGACTCTCCTATAAATACACACAGGGTGGGGAGGGAGAAAAAAGAAAGGAGGAGAGGAATGAATTGTGAAAAGAATGACATTAGGCCTAAAGTTAGAGTAGTGAATCATCTATGGGGATCACATGTGGCCCAGGAAATTTACAACTCTGGAATTGTGGGGTGTTGAGGATTTGATGTCCTTTCTCCAGGGAATCACATTGTCTTTGCTAGGTGGCCAAGATGACCAGAAAAAAATTATTTTGCTTCTGGATTTATTCTTCCATAATTTTCAGATTGAGGTTCAGCTTTAACCCTTATCCCAGGTGCTACTCTGCTTTTTCAGTAATATTATTAGCCTAGAATAGGCTGAAACCTCTTTTACTCCTCTTGATGCTGTTTGAGTGGTAGATTAGTGGCTATAAGAGAGTTGTTAAGAATCCCCTTTAAATCGGCCTCAGGTTTTAAGAGTGAAAGAATTCACTTATTCCTGAATTATTAGTTGCAAATGAAAATTTATTGTTAGAGAGAAATCAGTTTACCAAGAGACTGACTTCTGTAGTGACAGATCTATTGGAAAATGGAGTTTTGCACTGAGAATGCAGTTCTCAGTGGACAGAAGGTCCTGGCAGCAAAGGGAGCTACCAAGGTCCATCAGCAAAAGACCTTCATTGAAGGAAGCTGTTATATTAGGTGTCTTGGTGGGGGCTGGAACAGCCCAAGCAGGTCAGACTCAGTTGGGGCTAGTGGGTGGAGTCCCAAGTTGGCTCATCTACAAGCTGGGTTTCAGCTTGAGCTGGAATTTGAATTGAATAAGTTTCCTTAATTGAATAGGGTTGGAATTCTAGATTACTGAATGAAACTGTGTTGTTTCCCTCTGTCCGGGTCCCTCACTGAGGCAGAGTTGAAGGAAATTTTCTCCTTTGAGGATTTTTAGAGTTTCGAGGTCCCTTCTTCATTCTATAACCTTGGATCTGAGATTTGCTAAATGTCAGGCAGGAAAAAGAGAGGGGAAAATGTTTGTATAATTTCTTCTTTGTACATCTCTTTATTGGTCCAGACTGGGCCCCCTTCAGGGAGAGATGTTACCTTAACTTACAGTGACTATCCAATATGTTTCCTGAATATTCATTTCTGCATAAGTAATCTATGACCAAGCAGTGGACATTTGCCCCGAAATCCACCAAACAATTCTGGGGTTCAAAGATCTCCAGATTTTTAAGTCTAATATTCTGTGATTCAGTACAAATGTGTATTGGACCAAAAAATATGGGACAGTTTGTACCCTGAGGGCAAATTCATTGTCTCTAGAAGCAAAAGGTGTGGAATAACTCAATCATTTTTGATAGACTTCATCCTTACATCTAATAATCTCTGGCCTTGCCCCTCAGCCTAAGAATTTGCTGACATCTAAAAGACAACCATACTGGTTGTTTTTTTTTTTTTTTTTTTTTTTGTTTTTTACTCTTCCAAGAAAAAACTCTCTTCATGAGGGGAAAAGGGAGAAACATAAGGTAATGTCATATAAAAATGAAAAGCAACAATTAAAAATAAATAAAAGGAAAAAAGTGAATCCAATTCAACCAGAAAAAATAGTCTGTCTTTAAGTTTTCCTTGCACAGGAAAACATGATTTATAACTCACACAATACACATGGATTTTTTTCATTTTAGTTTTATTTTTGAATCCTTATCAGGGTATGTGTAGGTTTTTCTGTTTGCCCTATTGTAATTCCTTTTGGATGATGATAGCAAGAATTAGTTGCTGTAATGCCTGGCACAGTGCTCTTTAAAAGGGATTTTTTTCTAAACTAAATATTTTAAGCTAAATATTGCCTGTAGAGACTGTCTTCCTTCTGCTCCTGCCTTTGTCCAGACTCTGCTGGAGAAGGTTGACTCGCGTTCCAGGAAGAATGCAGCTGCCTCTCCAGCTTCCAAGGAGAGTGGCAGTCAACCTTGACTGTCTCCCACCGTTGTATCTGAAGCATATGGCTCACACTTCAATCAACAGTAAATATATCTGCACAGCAGGTAGTTGTTGGAGCATTTGATAGTGCATAAACTGAGATCCAAAACCTGAAAAAAAAAAAAAAAATGTCTTTTCAGAATCACAGCATTTCAGAATTGGAAGAGATCAAGAAGGACTGAATCAGAATCTAACAAAGCTCCTAAATGATTCTACCTCTGCTTTAAATCCCGCAGGGAATGGACTCTACTTTTTGCCCAGGCAGTCTTTTCTACTTGGATAGCTCTCATTGTTAGGAAGTTTTGCCAAAATTTGCTTCTTTGAAACCTCTGGCTCATTTTTCCTACTTCTGCCTCCTGGGGCCAAGCAGAAAACATCTTCCACACGAATTACCTTCAAATCTTTGAACAAAGGTAACACGACCCCACTGAACTGTTCTCTTCTCCAGGCTAAGCATCCCTATTTCTTTCAAGGGATCTGCCCATGGCACGTGAAGACACGCTGAAAGGTTATCTTAGTCATTTACCACCCAGTCTCACAATGGGCCAGGCACTGTGCTGAGCGAAGAAAGGCCTACGCGGAGTTTGCATTCTAATGAGGGGAAAGGTACTTGGAAAAAACTAGGTTCATACTCCCGATAAGGGTTTTTCAAAGAATCACATTTTTAAATAACTGAAGGAAATGATAAATTTCATTTGAAGGTTCCTGAAAATAGAGATAGAATTCCTTTCCCATTCATCTGTGAAATCTATTCACGGACCTCAGGACTCCTGTGCTAAAAGTCACCACGTTAAAACTTTTAAAACATTTTCCTAATCTTTTGCAAAAGGAAGCACACACACACACACACACACACACACATTCATGTCTGCATTTGAGTATATATACACATCTAGATCTGCATCTCTCTCCCCTCTCAATCTTGCCCTCCCTTCCTCTCCCTCTCTCTCTCTCTCTTCCCCTTTCCCCCTCGGTCTCTATCTCCCTCTTCTCCTCTCCCCCACTCCCTCCCTCTTCCCCACTCTTTTCCTCTCTCCCTCCTTCCCTTTCTTCCTCCCTCCCTCCATCCCTCCCTTCTTCCCTCTCTCCTTGATTCCCCCTCTTGTCCCCCCGCCCCCTAATACGCAGTAAGTGACAGAGGGGACTACAGAGCCCTTGCATCCCATCACCTCGTTTACCGTACCTGCCAGAAAGCAGTCTCCAACCGTTCTCCCTCGAGTATGTGCACGGAACCTCTCCTGGGGACTGCACTATCTTAGCTTTAGATCTCGAACTGTGTTTTTATTTTTACACTTCCTCAAGTGCTTTTAGAAACAGGATGGGTGTTAAAAGATTTTTTCCCCCTGATGATTATCAATGTACGTTCTGAGAGCTAAATTAATAGTTTCAATGGCATTGAATGTGCCTACAGAATGGAATAGTGATTAACACAGCTTTCCAAAGACTTTCGAGGAAAGACGTTGCAATTTAGCCTTTGCAATGCCAGGAGAAGGCTGGGCAGAGCTGCTGGAGACTGAAGGGAATAAAAACAGCTTATGGGGCGGATCCTCTTGTGTATGGAGGATTTCAGCAGAAAACACAGTTGCGAGAATTCTGCGGAAAAGGGGCACATAGAGGAGTTGCTTTGCCAATTCCCATCAATGAAATGACAAACGAAGGAAAACATTGAGTTACACCACTCACAATTTACCAAATTCATGAAGGGGGAACTGAAGATATAAAGCCATAAATTTTGTTAGAAAAATGTCACTTAAGAAAACTTGTTTCCGCCCGGTTTCGAACCGGGGACCTTTCGCGTGTTAGGCGAACGTGATAACCACTACACTACGGAAACTGTGCTGCAGCTTAGCGTCATTCTGGCTTTATTTATATTCAATGTAATAGCGGGAGAAAACTGGGAAATAAAAAGAGGAAGCTGGGATGATTTAATGAATGAATATGCGATTGTATTTCTCTCGACCACGGACAGCAAGGGTCACTTCGAGGACGACGATTCTCTCTCTCTCTCTCTCTCTCATTTTGGAGATTGCCCGGGAGACCAGGCATAGGCAGGACTGCAGAGCAGAAGCACGCTTCCCAACCCAAGGTCGTGGCGCGGGCGGCACGTGCTCCAAGGTTCTTTATTTCGCAGCTCTAAGAAGACCCCAAAAACCGTTTATTCAGGTTCTCTTTCGGCTTCTTACAGCTACGAATTACAAAAAGGAGGACCAGGTTTTGCAAGTACAAAGAACGAGCGCACGAACTACACGTAGCCCAAGCTCCGCAACCTCGCCAACCCGTGGCCCTAGGCCTAGTAACGTATGGTAATGAACGATGGGCTGAGCAGAGGAAAGCAATGGGTGATTTTCCAAATAGGAAAATTCGCCGCTGCTAAGATTTTCGCTCTGTACGAAAACACTTCTAGGCGTACGTCCCTGGGTGGGCTCGAACCACCAACCTTTCGGTTAACAGCCGAACGCGCTAACCGATTGCGCCACAGAGACCCGCGTGCATAGTTTGTGGCGCCAAGTATATATGTTTGGTTGGTGGGCAGCAGGGACCAGATTGCCTGGCACAGCTTCGCGTTCGGAAGCGGCAGAAAAAACTCGGACTAGTGGATTTCAGGAAGGGAGCCACAAACCCTGAAGAGGCGGAGGAGGAGTCAGGCTCGAAGCGGAGATCATCTGCAGCCGAGGAGAGAGCCGCTGCCCGCCTAATCTCGCCGCCCGGCCTAGGTCCCAGCTTCTTGGTTAGCTCGTGGCGGGTCTCGCGGATCGAGGACTGTACCCCGGGGCGGTGCGAGGGCCCGTGCACTCTCTGCTCGGTTTCATTTCCAAAGGCACTTGGTCTCGGGGGGAGAGCCACGGATCTCTAGAACCCCGGGAGGGTGAGACGCCTCGGCCCGAGGGTCACCCAGGCGCCCCTAATGCCTTCTTTTTGCATTCTTTCCCTATGTGCACAGGACGTGGCAATAAGCCCGGGAATAGGGAGTGCGCCCGTGACTTCTGGAGTAGGAGGCCCGCCCGCGCTTTCTCGGCATCCGATTACCTTAGAATATTTTGGACAGAAATTAGAAAAGTGAATTTCTAAGTAATTAAGTAGGAAGTTAAATGACTTGACCAGGATATCACGGCCTGTCAGTGTTAGACGCAGGATTTGAACCCCTTCGGATTACTTGACGGAAAATAGAGACTGGAAAATCCTTTTATTAAGATTCAGCTGGCCAGTCCGCTCGGGTCCCACCTCCTTCCTTCTTCATTCCTCCTTCTGGAGGTGAGGAAGGGGCTCACCTGCCTAGGAGTGGAGACCAGACTTCCATAAGCCCTGGAACTTTGGTTCAACTTCTGCTCTAGGAAGTGTTGGAGAATGCGATCCCAGGAAGCCCTCCAGAGCTCTCCCCAGCGAGCACGGTTTGCCATGCTCCTGACACAGAAAATAGAGTTTGCCCACCATGGGAATGAACCTCGTTTCATATTCTGGCACCATCGTAGGCTGTCTTTCTGCTAGTAGAATAAACTCCTTCAAAGCAGAGATTGTTTCCCCCTTTTATTTCCCTCCTATATTCTCGATACCTAGAACTAGGCCTTTCAAAACCAGGACTCAGTGGTTCTCAAAGCATGGTCTAGAGAACCCTGGGGATCTCCGAAACCCTTTTGGAGGGTCTACGAATTCAAAAATAATTTTTATTCCCGATATGGTAAATGTCTATAAATAGAATCCAGATAAACAAAAACGCTTTGGAGAGATCCTCAATAATTTTTAATAGGATAAAGATACTGAAAACAAAAGTTTGAGGACCACTGAGAGTGTAGGTTCTTAATAGATGCTTGTTGAATTTCTTTTAAAAGGATGGTAAGTCAGCACTTTGAAAAGTTAACAGCGGTTGCAGAGTCAGGATAAGAGTAGTTTGCAAATTAGCCATCTTTCTCTCTTTTCCTTGGAGAGTGTACTGGGCTGGTAGACCCCGCTGACTGCTGGAATCCTTTTCTAGATTTTAGCAAAGCATTCCATTAGGCCGAATGTTAATTTTGTGGAGGAGATGAATACAGTTGAATTTGATTATAAATTCAGTTGGATTCACACCTGGCTCTATGCATTCACCCCCAGGTAGCTGTAGTTGGTCCTAATATTGATTGCTTTCCTCTATGGCTTGGGTAAAAGAATAGGACGGCATGCTCATCAGAGTTTGGGCCTGTGATCCCAGTAGACACCGTGGCTAGGGAATTGCTGGGTTATAGTGGGCTGTGTAGTATGTACCCAACTCTTAGTAGCCCCATTCAGGGTTTTCTTGACAAAGATACTGGAGTATTTTACTATTTCCTTTTCCAACTCATTTTACAGATGAGGAACTGAAGCCACAAGGTTAAATGACTTGATCTGGATCACCCAGCTAATACATGCTCTATTCACTAACTACATCCCTCCAAGTAGATCCCCCCCCAAAAAAAAACTATTCTCCCAATTTACATTCTCCCAGGATGGTAGCACAGGGCTGCTCATAAGATGAGCCAGTGAGCCAGGAGCTTTGACCTACTCCATTTCCTCCAGAGAACTCAACTTTCTGATGCAGAGTTTAGTGCAAGTGGCACAGGGGATAAAACACTGGCCTTGGCTCAGCCAGACTTACCAATAACAAACTTGGAGGGTGGCTGGCACAGTGGGTGACAATCAGGACTCAGAAAGATCTTGGCAAACTGGAACTATGAATTTAAGATAAAATTTATTAGGAATAAGTGGAAAGTCATTTTTGGGAATAAAAAAAAAAAAGAGTACCTTCAGAAGTAAAAGATGAGGGAGACTTGGTTAGTCTATAACTTGTCTGGAGAAAAAAGATACAGGAATTAGCTTATAAGTGTGCTGTAGCAAGTTGATTTTATATATATTACATACATATAAATATACACACATATACACATATCATGTATAATATAATATATACCTATACATATTACATATACTATACATTTATACATATACATGTACAATACACACACATATGTACTATATATAAGTATGTGTGTATGCATATATGCACACACACACACATACATATATATGTTAAACTCAACATGATTTAGCAGCCCCCAAAATGAATGCCAACTTGGGCTGCATTTTGAGATGTAGGACCAGGAAGGTGATACCCTTACTGTTCTCTGCGCTGTAATATTACACCTTGAATCCTGCATTCAGTTTTAGAAGTGTCAGATTTTAGGAAAGCCATTGATAAGCTGGGGACTATCCAGAAAAGGGCCACCAGACTGAGGCAGGACTTCAGTAGCACATCAGAGGAGGATCCATGGATAGAACTGGGAATGTATAATCTGGTTAAGTGAAAGCTTAGAAGCAACAGGAGAGCTGAATCTGAATACTGAAAGCCTGTCCTGTGGAAGGGATATTAGACTGTTCTGCTTTGACTGGGTAGAAGTTGCCAAGAGGTAAATGTAATCTTTATATTAAGAAAAACTTCTGAACTATTATTGTTTAGTCATGTCTAACTCTCCATGAGTTGGGTTTTCTTGGCAAAGGTACTGGAGTGGTTAGCCATTTCCTTCTTCAGTTCATTTTACAGATGAGAAAACTCAGGCAAACAGAGTAAATGACTTATTATGATCATACAGCAGGTAAGTATCTAAGGTCAGATTTGAACTCAGGTTTTTCTGACTTCCATTCTGTCCACTGAACTACCTAGCTATTCCTCTGAACTTTTAAATCTATTTTAAAAAGTTCCTAGTGTGCTGATTTATGAAGTACTGAGGCCCTCACTTGAGGTATCCAAGAATGAGTGGCTGCTTAGTTAGGTATGTTGGATCCCTTGTAGAGAATCCTTGTTCATAGGTGGATTGGTCTCTGAGATTCTGTATACAATTCTATGCCTCTGGGGAAGAGCAAGGGAATAAGCATTTATAGAACACCTACTATGTACCAGACACCATGCTAAGTACATTGCTTCTTCCCCACAACCATGGGAAGTAGGTGCTATAATTAGGTCTTTTTTTTTTTTTTTTTGGTTACAAAAATCAAGACAAATAGGGTCACACAACTAGTTAGTGTCTGAGATCTGTCTCCAAACTGGGTGAGCTCTCTACTGTGTCAGCGCCCGTCTTATTCTTCTGATCCAGGGACTCCTTACCTAAGTGGTCTTAGATGTATGTTTTCTTTGCCCTGTTTCTCTAACTGTAAACTAATAACAATAATATAGGTTTTCAAAGTGCTTTTACTCAAGAATCTTGTTGTACAAGCAGCCCAGGTAGACAATATAGGGATTTTTAAATCCTGTTTTGTAGGTGAGACAACTGAGTCTCTGTGAAGTGAAATGATGAGGGATTTGGACTAGATTATCGCTCGGGTTTTTTCCTAACTCTAAATCCTTAGGATTAATAATATCACTTTCATCACTAGGTTCTTGTGAGGATCAAATCAGAATGAGATAATCTGTGCAAAGCTCCTCAGAAACCTTAAAGTAGTACATAAATGTGCTGCTGCTGCTGTTATAAATGATCACATTCATGACAGTGAATCTTAACACACATCCTGGTGGAGAGAGACATCTGTGTGAAGTTCTAAATTTGCCTTGGGAGCATATCTGAATGCATCTCTAATCTGGTTGGGCCCTGAGGACCTGAACTGATCCTTAACTGGGTCTTCCTTCCTTCAATGGGTATGGAAATGACAATGACTTTCCTTAAATTCTGTTACACAGGAACTTGGTGTAGACTGGATTGATAGAATGAGAATAGAGGGTGACCAGGGACCAAGGGATCTAGCTTTGCAACTGAGAAAAGATGGAGGGCCTTATCTGCCACCCTTGCACATCCATCCTCGGGTCTTAGTTAAGGGATGGTAGTTGTTGAAGGGTATTATTAAAAAAGAGACTTGTAATTGAGGGAGAAGGTAGATGTGAGAAGTATTAGTTCTCCCTTCTATCTGTATCCCTCTCCTTTTATCTCATGGCCACTGGCTAATTTCTCATGTTGGAGAAGATGAGAAATACCCTCTATGCCGCAGTGGTTCTCAAACTTTTGTTTTCAGTATCTTTATCCTATTAAAAATTATTGAGGATCTCTCCAAAGTGTTTTTGTTTATCTGGGTTATATTTATAGACATTTACTATATTGGAAATAAAAACTATTTTTGAATTTGTAGACCCTCTAAAAGGGTTTCAGAGATCCCCAGAATTCTCTAGACCATACTCTGAGAACCACTGCTCTACACCATACTTGGTATTTACTGACTCCCAATAGTAAGCGGTGACTTAAAAGGGACTCCTCCTTAACCTCTGGAAATTTTGACTGCTATCCCCCTCATAGGAGGGGAGAAGTATTTCCTAGCTCATTTTCTTCCTTTTATGGCACAGTTTAAAAGCCTCCTATCAACTATCCTTTTTTTTTTTTTTTTTTTTTGGTCTCACCCTAGTCTTGGACCTGTGATATTTACAGTGATTCTCTTTAAGTCTCAGTGACATATAATAGGGACTGTACCTTATGCAGTGACATATAAAGAGCTGTCCTTCCTGCTTCTGGCTGACCACCTGTGTTGGCTTAGCATTGAAGTACTTAGGGGATGCAAAGCAATCTCTCTATTGGACCTTTAGCTAGGTGATGGCTTGGGGAGAGACCTCTTCAGTTTAAAAGAGCATTGGAATCACTCTTCCTTCTATCTTCCCACATGCTAAGTACCTCTCTTCTCACTAAAATTCCTCTGAAGGGGTTGGGAAGGGTCCAGAACATGGTGTCTGCCAAGTGTAGCAAAAAAGCAAGAGCTTGGCTGGGGGGCTGAACCTGGGTCTTAACACTCTAACCTTCCTTTCCCATTTTATACTTCCTTAGACATAAGTACAGCAGTCCTGAGCTGTACATTTCCAGCCTTGAATACTACCATATGAGTTTGAGAAATCTGGAGATCTTGTGTCCTGTGTCAAAGTAGAAAGTATTATTTCTATATACACTAGAGTGTTTTTTGAAGGAGAAAATAATTACCTAGCAGAGGTCCAATGCTGCCCATGGCCTGACCTACCAGAAGATGTAGACTTGGAAGGGGCTATTTATATATTATAGAGCTAAGGTAAAATATCTATTCAGCAGTCTCACCTTGACATTTTAAGTATCAACTTCCCAGGGAGGTATTGATTAAATTATTGTTGTTCCTTGTCAAATTTTCTATTAATTTGTGCTTGTAAGTTTTGTCTGTGTTAGTTAAGCATTTCTTTTGAGTAGCAAAAAGAAATAGCTACCCCATATCTGATTTACACTGTACATCAAATATCTCTATCTTTTTCCTTTGACAGAATTCTAGATATGAGCCAAACATGTTTTAGGGAATTTTCCCCTAGAGCTCTAGAGTGGGTTTATTAAGAGTCAGAGACTATGAGGAAAAGGGTCTGACCTTTATTTTAGATGGATAGATGCTCCCCAATAAATGAATCTGGTCCACATATGCATGAGCCCAGTACTGAGAAGAAGGCCCTTAGTGAAGAACAGCAGAGTACAAGTACCTAGCCCTTCCTCTACCCAGCAGCAGTGGTATATTATTACAGAAATATATAGAAGTTTCAGTAATGGGTTAAGGTTTCTATTAGGTGAGGACCCAAGAGCTCATTTTGAATGGATTAGAGATTAGGGATTCTAGTACATTAATTAAAGCACAATAGCTAATTTGGAAAGAATAAATTTGGACAAACTGTCCCTTTTTTGATGTTCTCCTACCACTCCTTCCACAGTGGGACAATGTATGTGATTACCAAGGCAAGTGTGGGACTTCCCTGAGCTTGGTCTTTTTGGGTGAATACAAACAAGTTTTTGTCTCACAATGCCATTTATTGCCTAAAATTAATTTCTAGTGGCCTGCCTGGATTGTGAGTAAAGTCTTAACCTGGATAAGGTTTTGAACTGAGAATGAATTATCTATACATTGAACAAAATATACATCGCTATCTTGAATAGTAGGAGACCTCTCTTAAATTTATTAAACTCAAAGTTTGGTGGTGAAAAGGGCTGGGGATAAACCTAGGGGGAAATACAGAAATGAGTCTGTGACTTTTAGAAATGAGACACAAATGTAAATGATGATAATACAGAATAGACTAAGAAAAGAAAAGTATTATTTGAGAAAATTTGGAGAGGTCATTCTGATCAATGGGAAACAGGATCAAGAAAGGCTTTTTCTATAGAAGAGATAGAATATAAATTGGGTGTTGTGCACGAGTGGCAGGTATGAGCAGAGGAAGCTTTGTATGTCAGTGGTTTGATTTGAGCATAAAGAACAAGGGGTAGATGAGTATATAATGATAGATAGGTGGCTTGTGTCAAACTCGTGGCCTGTAACAGTCTCTTGCAGCCCTAGGTGAAAATGGAATTGGGAACTGTTTAACAAAATAAATGAAAATACAACATAAATAATGTTAATTTGTGTTTTTCTAAGTCCAACTGTGGGCCTATAAGAATCCCTTTCTATTGGAATTTGATACATATTATGGATAATCTTGAATGCTAGGCTAAGAAATGTGATCTTCTTTGCTAGGGCTTTAGTGTTTGCAAAGTACGTAATCATGTTACAGTAACCCTGTGCTATAGATTTTACAATATATTTCTCATTTTACAGATGAAGAAATCAGAAATAGATAAAGGACAATGTTTCTCCCCAGACTTATCACCATTCCCTTTCACAACCTAGCTTTGTGTTTAATAAATATAGTAGGGGTCTATCACTCTACACTCAAGGTTGCCATAGTATATTTGTATTCAATATATAGATAGTAAAGAGGACATATATGCTCAATATTAAGCTTTAGAATGATACAATCAGATCTATGCATTATAAAAAAAATTAATTGGGTTACAGTATATGGGATGGTATTGGAATCCTTACAAAGTGTTAAGTCATTAGAGTTAATAGAGACAATAATTATCTAATTTAGCATGGTTCAGTATGATTGATCTGATCTTACAAGGAGATGTTATGGGCCAGAACTTGAAACAAGGTATTAAGTAGAACCAATAGAAACAATGCTTGTGTTCACACCTTTAGAGAGCTCATATAAGCAAGAAGCTCTTAGGGCCAGAGAGCACTTGGGAGGAAACCCATAATGCCCCTCTCGGATCCCACAATCCCGCTCTTGGAGAAGGAGCATAAATAAAGCTTCAGTGAGCCAGTCAAATGAGTTCAGGAGAAGCCCTCTCTCGGAGGCGCAACCAGATTCATTCATCCCACCATGGTGGCTGGGCTCCTACACTTCCCCCACTGTAACCAAGGCTGGTCTGAAAGGCTCTCCAGAAAGCCCCAGCCCCAGCAAGGAGACAAGACTCAGAAGGAGCACTCTGGGAGACTGAGGGCCAGAAGCCCTCTCTCGGAGGCAAGAGAGATTCATTCCATCTTCCACTTTGGTGCTGGCTGGAGGCTGAAGGACAAACCTTTGGATTTGGAGACATTTGGAGGGAGCTCTTGGAACCAAGGAAAGAGATAAGAAATAAACATTTGGATTTTAATCAGCTGGCTGCATTTTGGGGTGATTATTATTTGAAACTGAAACTAAGGGTGCCTCCAGAAAAACCTCTCCAAGAAACCTGCTCCCAGAGAGAACCATTATATTAATTTAAAGTAGAAGAACACCACAGGATGGATTGGTAGGGAAGACACTGAAATCAGGTATACTAGCTCAGATAATAAACAGATTATTGTTGGCAGTGGACGTAGTAAGGAGATTTAAAGTTGGTAAAAATGGAGAAAAGGGGACATATTTAATATCGATTTGCCAAGAGTATCCTTTTTCTACAAATATCCCCAATTAAAAAACCATTATTAGATTAGATCTTGCATACAAGGACTGTTGGGCTATTTCCTCCCTTTTTTTGCTAACTCCTTGAAAGAGTTGTCTCTGCTGAAGGGTTGACTTTCCTCTCATTCTTTACCAAAACCATTCAACCTCATTATTCAAATAAAGACTAGCAGTAATTACTCGAGGACTAAATCTTGAGGGCTTTTCTCAGACCTCAGCCTTCTTGACCTCTGCAATGTTCACTAGTGTTGATTACCCTTCCCTTGGGTATTTTTTTTCCTTTCTGAGATTTTGTGACTCTTGTGTCTTGGTTCATCTTAGTTCTGTCTGACTTCAGTTTCCTTTGCTGGATCTTTCCAGATGCCGTGCCAATTAAAGGTGTTATCCCCCAAGGCTGACATAGGACCTCCTCTTTTTTCTGTCTATACCATCTCACGGGGTGATTTCATTATCTTCCCTGGGTTCAATTATCAGCTTTATGCAGATGTCTCCCAGATCCCTGGGAGTGTACAATCTAATGGAGGAGATAGCAAGCAAACAAATACCTGCAAAGCAAGCTATACACAGCGTAAACAGGAAATAATTAAAAGAGGAAAGCCACTAGAATTAAGAGGAGGTAGGGAAAGTTTCCCAAGATCTGCTCATAAAATAGGTTTCTGCTCTCTCATGTCCAAAGGAGTATGTTTTGCCTCTTTGGCATAGCTGCCAGGACCCTGCCCGCTGTGAAGACATTCTCTTCTCAGAGGAAAAAACTTTTATTATTTCTCTGCCAGGACTTTGCCACTGAAGAAGTCAGTCTTTCTAGCCAAGCTGGCTTCTCATCCAACAGTAAACTTCCCTTTTTGCCACTTAAACCTTTTGGGTTCGTGAATTCTTTCACGAAGGACCTGCGCCTACTAGAAGGGCATTCCCACAACTCTCTGACTGCCACTAGAACCCCATCAGGACCATGGGGGGCCAGTGATGCTGGATTGATGAGGATGCTTGGTGACTAAATTATAAGAAGCCAAGAAAGGTAGTTATGAAGGGCTTTGAGTGCCAAAAAGAACGCTTTGTTTCTGGAGGCAATAGGGAGGCATGGAGTTTACTGAATCCGTGTGTGAGACATGTACATCTTGTCCTCCAACTTTTGTGTCATTTTCAAATCCTGTCTCTCTCACTGGCCCCTCATAGCACCATATATCTCATCAGTATCTTTTCTCCATTGACACAGCTATAGCTCCAATTCAGATCTTTATTACCTCTTGTGAAGGCTATTAGATAACTTTCTAACTAGCTTCCTCTATCTCTTCCTCACTGTGATCCATGTTCCATATAGCTGCCAAACTGATCTTCCTAAAGTGTAGTGCTTTCCATGTCAGCTCCCCTAATCAATAAACTCCAGTGGCTTCCTATTGTCTCCAGGATCAAACATGGATTCCTCCCTTTGGCGCTTCACAATCTAGACCCTCATTAGTGCTAGCATTTATGTAGTGCTTTAAAGTTCACAAGTTGCTTTAGAATTATCTTATTTAATCTTCACAACCCTGGGAAGTAGACGCTATCATTATCTCCATTTCAATTGAGGATATTAAGTGACTAGTTCAGGGTCATATAGTTAAGATCTGAGACAGGATTGAAACTCAAGACTTGCCCACACCAGTTCCAACATGGCATCTACTTTGTCCCCTAGCTGCCTGTTTTCCCTGGCTTTTAAAATGTATTACTTCTTTTCACACATTCCACTGGATGCTCTTTCTTTACACATGACACTTTTTTCTTTCCTATCTCTCTTTGCATTGCCTGTCCCTTATACCTGCAATGTCATTCCTTCTAGCCTTTACCTATAAAATCCCTGATTTTCTTTAAGACTTAAGTTAATTGCTACCTGTGGCAGGAGTCCATTCCAGGGGCTTACACATTGCTAGTGCCTCCCTTTCTAGGGCTACTTTTCATATCCTTTATGTTTATTTTATATATATGTGTGTGTGTGTGTGTGTGTGTGTGTGTGTGTGTGTGTGTATGTATATATATATAAATCTCTTTCATTATAATTTGAGGACAGGGGTTCTCTGGTTTTTTTTTTTTCTTTTTCTTTTAAGTGTCTTTCACACTTATCACACTGTTTGGTACATACATAATAAGTACTTAGGAAATGCTTGATTGATTTCTATTCTGTAGGTAGAATGGAAAGAACTTGGAAATTGATTGAGAGGAATCTGAAAATAGCATAGAGAAGTCAGCAATAGGAGCAGGTTTTTTTTTTTTTTTTTTAACCTTTTCTTCTTCTTCTTCTTCTTCTTCTTCTTCTTCTTCTTCTTCTTCTTCTTCTTCTTCTTCTTCTTCTTCTTCTTCTTCTTTTTTTTTTTTTGCAAAGGCAATTGGGTTTAAGTGACTTGCCCAGGATCACACAGCCAGGAAGTGTTAAGTATCTGAGGCTTGATCTGAACTCAGGTCCTCCTGACTTCAGGGCTGGTGCTCTATCCACTGTACCACTTAGCTGATTCTAGGACTAGGTTTTAAGAAAATAGCCAGTTGGTTTTTAGACATAATGACTTTGAGATGTCAGTGGGGAATTCAGGCAAACATTCTAGGGAGGCAGTTGGAAAAATGAGTCCATATCTTGGGAAAGATGGGATATATAGAGTTGGGAGTTGTCTATAAAGGGAATACTTGAAATTTTGGGAGTGCATGAGATAATTAAGAGAAGAAATAAATATCAAGAAGAGGAGGGTATCAAGGACAGAACCTTGATGAATACATATTAAGGAGACTGGGGACAAAGAAGAGCTATGGAAAGAGCAAGAGAAGGTATGATCAAAGAGAAGGAAAATCAGAAGAATGTTGTCTAAACTTGAGATACTGCTTGGCTTGAACTATAGGGGCTGGAGCATTCACCCCTCCCTGCACCAGACTTGCAGTTTGACCAGGTTTAGTCCTGGGGAGCCCAGGTGCCATGCTCATGGAAGTTAGGTAGGAGAAAGGATAATTTCAGAAAGGAAGAGAAGGTGAGGAGATGGACCAATCCTGTTTGAAAATATATTGAATCAACTTTTCTAGCTTTGCAGTCAAAAAGAAGGCTCTTTACAAATTTCCAATTTAGTACCTCAAAGATGAATCACTCATGACCAGAAGTAGGTTCCTTCAGGCTTCCATGTGGTCGACCTGGAACTATAATTAAGCATGTTCTATGAGGAAGAAGGGAGTCTAAGAACCAGAATGTAAGGAAATATTAAGGACAGTTTTAGTGTTGTAAAGCAAAGATAGATTGCAAAGATGAGGAGGAGGTAAAAAAAAAAAAAAGTCTAATTTCTTTCTCAAGAAGTTTGTCAGAGAAATGAAGGGAAAAAATATGGGTCAATAATTAGAGAGCAGAAAATCTCATGGGATCACTTTGGGGGATAAAGGAGATCTGAGCATGGTAACAGAGGGAGACAAGGAGACAAAGTGAGAGAAGGTAAAAGTCCTTGGTGGAAGGAAGTAGGGGATAGAGAATGATTGGCAGAGCAAGGAGATTAGTTAGAGATAGGAGGGAATGGGATTAAGGGTCCAGGTAGAGCTTTGGCAAGGAAAACGTCTCTTCTTGTGAAAAGTAGAGAGAATGTGGAGAAAATGGGTGATGACAGAAAAGTTTTTATGTGTGAAGAAGGGGAGTTGAAGTGTCTCCCAATGGGATGACCTTGGACTCTGTAGAGCAATAGCTGGGTTCATATGGAAAGAAGATTGGGAAGAGGTCTGGGGAAATGGAATAAGAAATAGGATAAGCCAGGAACAAAGGGATTACTGAACAGCCATCAGTGTTTCTCTGAGGTTGAGTTATGTGAGTTTATAATAGCTGAAATGATCACATTCAGACATTTAGTTGATAGTAACTAGCTTTTTAATAATGGTAGTTGTTTGAGAAGATTAGAGCCTTTGAAATAAAGATAGATTTTCATTTTGTCTTGGGTGTTTTAAAAGTAATTTTAAAGGCAGAAGGTGGCCAAGACAATCTGCTAAGGTCATCCTTTTCCATTCCTATGATTCTTTGATCTTCAAGGATAGTGAAAACATAAAGAGAAGTTCTCATTCATTATTTTTTCCTTATTTACAATCATAAGGTACTGTTGCTAGATCAAAAAATCCTTTCTGGGCATCTAGTTATTTTTAATACACGGACATACAGGCTGTATGGGGTTTCAAGGAGGAGTACCCCTCGGTATGAGGGCTTTGTTGAACCCTTTCTGGGGTGCTCATCCACCTTTGGTGTTCACCTCTCACCCAACCCTCACCTGTGAATCCAAGAAGCTGTAGTAGGCTCAGCTACACCCCAGTAAAACTATCTCAGACAGGTGAAGGATAAGCAACGGGCCTCAGACGGTTGGTGAGTTCGGGGATGGAAGACTTCCCCCAGCCAAGGGCAGATGAGAACAGTTTGTTCCAGCAATCATGAATCGGCTGAAGCAGGCTCTGTGGAGGCTGAAGCCTGGGCAGACCCTGCAGACTCTAAGGTCACCGGCTGCAGCCTGGGCCATCACCAGTTTTCCTGATTTTTGTCCTGCCACTGGACTTTGATAATTCAGGAAGAGAGCAAGAGGCAGATGACTTTATACAACTCTGTCTCCCATCCAATTCGCACAAGTTAAAACAGCACCCGCAGAGTCAGTGAAGGACAGACACAAGACCTTGAAAGCAGCTTTGGAGACAGAAGCTTCTTCCTCGGGGAGACTAGTCACAAGGCGCCCAGAGAAAGGAAAGGAGAGGTATGTGTTAGAGAGATAGAGCTTTTCAGGTCTGCTGCAGCCTTCCTCATTCTGTGTCTGAAGGTATGGATGGCTCAGTAACACTCCTTAGCTATAGATGTCCTTGAAGCTGGGAAGAACTGAATTCAGATCCCGAGGAATATACTTATTATCTGTGTGGTCCTGGACAAATGACTTAATCTCTATTTCCTTCTGCTTTCTCATCTGTAATATGATAAGGGAGGAGAAATATCATAATAGTACCTGCCACCCAGGGCGATGCGGAGGATAAAATGAATTAATATTGTAAAGTGCTTTGTAAACCTTAGAAATAGTAGTAATTGTTATTATTAATTTCCCAAACCTTAGTATCATTATGTCACATAGAACTTAAAAAAAAGAAAATAGCATTGTTAAGTAAATTTAGCATGGTTTAGGTGCTTCATAGAATATATGAGAGACTTCAAGAAATAGAATGGACAAGCAGTGCCCAGGGAAATTAGCAGCCAATATCACGAAGCAGCAGCCGCGACACTACCCCTGAAATACAGATAGAGGGCGGTAGGCATTTATCCTGGGGTCCTGTGGGCTTTATGATCTATGCCCTACGAGGCAACAATTCCACTTTTAGGCCTTGCAACATGTGTAGTTTAGTTCTGCCAGCAAAGGGGAATTACTGCATCAGACACCCAAGTAAACTTCTGCTGGGAAAATAGCAACAAATCTATAGCAGCAGAAGGGACAATAGTCAAAAATATTTCCATCTAAGATATCTAATACTCTCTGGTAAAGACAATTGGGCAGCAGTATGATATATTAGACAGGGCATCAGAGTCCTGGTTATGCTATCTCCTGCCTTAGCTTCCCCACCTATAAAATGAGGATTTTGGAGTAAATGGTTGCTGAGCTCCCTTCAAGTTTTAAATCTATGATTTTATAAGATTTATAAATTATAAATAAATATAATTTTATAGATCTTATAAATTTTTTTATAAATTTATTTAAAAATTTATAAATAAATATATCTAGGATATTTATAAATAAATACAAATAAAGAGAATTTGTTTCTTCCTTTCTAAAATGAGAATAACACTCATTTCTACATTCCCAACCTTACCAATTTTTGTGAAGACCAAATGAAATAAGGGGGATAAAAGTCAAAGCATTATAAAAATGCATTGGAAAAAATGGAGCTCCAAATTCTTTCTATTATTTTTAAAGCAGTAGATTCATAAACTCTAATTTGTAATTTATGACAATGAACTCTGTAAAGTATTTAAAAAGAGAAAGAAAAAGAAAATGTCTGTATCCTTCTAGGGATTTTGGTACACTAGCATTAAATATTTAATAGAGTTCTAGAATCTTTTTGCTTCTATTTTACATAGAGTTCAAATCTAGCCTAAGATACTTCCTAGCTGTGTGACTTTGAGTGAAACATGTAACCTCTGTTTGCCTCAATTTCCTCATCTGTAAAATGGGGATAATAATAATACTATTTCTGGCATCAGATATTTACTAGCTGTGTGATCTTGGGTAAGTCGCTTAACTCTGCTTACTTCAATTCCCTCAGTTGTAAAATGGGGATAATAATAATAATATTAAGCTCCTTAAGTTGTTGTGAATGTGAAATGAGATTATAGCTGTAAAACTCTTAGCGTAGTACCTGTTACATAGCAAGTGCTATGTAAATATAATAGGGCAGCTAGTGGTGCAGTGGATGCAGTGGGAAGGCAGGTTCATAGGTAAGAATTTCCAGGAGATGGGACTGGTTTCTCAAAGGCAGCACCTGGCTGAAAGGGCAACAGCATCTTGTTTTTCTGCCCCCTGCAATTAGCTGCTGGGGCCCACTGCAGAGGGTTCCACCAATCCTGGAATCAGAAAGACCAGAGGAAACCCCAAATGGGATCACCAAGAGTTGCACACAACGACACGTAAATATTAGCTATTATTAATCCACTGTGCTCGTTAACAGCAACTATCTTTGGGTTTTGTCCCTCACTACACGAAATACTATTAGTTCACAGCATTGGAAGGGCCCTTTAAGATTACCTAATCCTGGCCCCTTGTTTTACAAAAGTGCAAACTAAGACCTGGAGAGGCTAATAGACTTGGCTGAGGTCACCCAGCCAGTGAGGTTTTCTGTCAGGATGGTGAGGGCTTGGGTAGGTTTCTTGCTTCAGTCTGAGCAGGAGTGGGCCAGTGATGTGAATCTTACTGCATAAATGGAAGGATCATCGGGAAAGCTGGATTAGTAAGAAGGAAGGGGATGATAACCTGCCTTCATATAGTACTTTAATGTTTTTGAATTGCAGTTACAAACAAAGGAAATTATTTCTTTTTATATGCAGGAAAAACACTGTTGATATCACTCCCAGGCAGAAGGGGTGGTGTAGGTCACTCAGCCTCAGATAATGGAAATAATAACAGCAGCTACCTTTAAGTATGAGATTTAAATCGGATAATATTTGTAATGCACTTAACTAACACATCGCCCGGCACACAATGGCCACTTAATAAGGTGCTTATTTCCTTCTTTCCCTGGGTTCAACAGTAAAACTGATCCCTTTCATGCTGTTCAAATGAGTATAGTTCAGTTTTAAGTACCACCAGGTTACCAAGAAAATAACCATTAATTCTGTGAGCTAGGAAGACAATTCTTCCCAAGACTTCAGAAGAAATATTTTATTAAAGAAATTGTATCAGTCTATTTCAAGTCTGTAGGGTTCTTCCTCTTTTGGGGAATCTTTTTAAATCTGTCTCGATCACGCATTTATTTATTAGTTCATTCAACCATTCATTCATTTATCTATATGTTTATATTTATTTTTAATTTTTAAGGCTTTTTATTTTCAAAATATATATATAGTTTTCAACATTCACCCTTGCAAAATCTTGCGTTCCAAATTTTTTTCTCCCTTCCTTCCCCCCATATGCTCCACTAAATGGCAAGTAATCCAATATATATCAAACATATACAATTCTTCCTTACATATTCCCACAATTATCATGCTATACAAGAAAAATCAGATCAAAAAGGGAAAAATGGGAAAGGGGAAAAAAAAAGCAAACAAACAATAACAAAAAAGGTGAAAATACTATGTTGTCATCCACACATGCAGATGGCCCTTTCTATCACAAGACAATTGGAACTGTCCTGAATCACCTTGCTACTGAAAAGAGCCATCATCGTACAGTTTTGCTGTTGCTGTGTTCAGTGATCTCCTGCTTCTGCTCATTTCACTCAGCATCAATTCATGTAAGTCTCTTCAAGCTCTCTGTGTTCTTCCTGATGGTCATTTTGAACGAGATAAAATGAGATCTTTCAAGACAGTTGTGAAATCGAGTAAGGCTTCATCTATTTCAAAGTTTGAGTAGGCCTGAAGGACTTTAAGGTCAAGGTCATACTTAGTGTCTCCTCCCTGCAAAGTGTCTCCTCCCTGCTATCTTAAGGACATACTTAAAGTCTCTTCCTGCTATCCCCTCCCGGTTAGCCCCCTAAGGGCATACTTAAGTCCCCTTCTTGTTATCCTCCCTATTTCAGCCAAATATGGGCAACTATGTACTCGTTGGTCAAGTTCAATTTCTTGGATAGTTCCCGCGTTTAGAATGTAAGCTCCTCAGCCAATAAGGATGAGGGTCAGTGGTGGGAGGGGGAATTTGCGTTAGGGATAAAAGCGCCGACCCTACCCACTATGGTGCCTCCTCCCTTCGATTGTCTGCTGGATTAATGAGACGCCCGTTCTCCAGAATGTAAATAAACTTTGCTTTGCTTCTAGAGATCTATCCAGTTGTTTTATTAATGGTTTCTGACCCACACAGTTTCTTACAGAACAATAATATTCCATAGCATTCATATACCACAATTTATCCAGCCATTCTCCAATTGATGGGCATCCACTCAGTTTCCAGTTTCTAGCTATTACAAAAAGAGCTGCCACAAACTTTTTGCACATGTGACTCCCTTCTTTAAGATCTTTTTGGGATATAAGCCCAGTAGTAACATTGCTGGGTTAAAGGGAATGCACATTTTTAAAGCCCTTTGGGCATAGTTCCATATTGTGCTCCAGAATGGTAGGGTCAGTTCACAACCTCCCCCCCATATGAACCAATAATGTATTAGGGTTACATGTTTTAAAATATATTGCATATTCTATTGGAAGCTGCAAAAAATAGATATGTTAGCCAGCTAGTGAGTCATCTGTACAAAGACTTTCATGGCATGGTAAGTTTGATGTCTTTGGCATAAAATAACATGGTCAAACTGTCTATGACTTGAGAACACTGGGATTCTTGAGCAATTCTCCAGGTTCTGTCAGTGACACTTATTGAAGGTAAATCCTGAGCCTCTGAATGAGGCTTGTCATTTGATAACCTTAACATACACAAGTTTGTCAGTGGTTTATCTAACATGATTCTCAACTGATTGTCTTGGACGAAAAAACAGTCAGGATGTATTGACTCCAAGGCATTAAAGTCTCATCCCTGAAATGCTAGGGGTACTCAGACAGGAGTGGGAGATGATTAGGAGGCTTCTAACAGAAGTCTGGCTTCTATTTGAGTGAGAATTGGAATAAGGATCTTGAGAACTAATACAGACTTCAGTTGTCAGACAATGTAATTTTTTAAAATTTAGCTTAATATGACTTTTTTTTAACTAGGGAAGGGATTAAGTCACGATAATGTAAATGAAAAAAGATAGCAATAAACATTAACCTCCCCCCCATACGAAACTTCTTGTTTTATAGTTGTTTTATTTAATATTATTGTAAAAAACTATCAACTTTTTACAAAGGATATTTATTCAAAGATATAGCAAGAACTAACATAGAAACATTTCACCTGGTACCTCCAGCTTATATTCATTTCATGCTTTGTAGTAGTAAAGTCAAAACTGCTCAGTACTCCTATAACACTGTACTTAAGGTTACCAAGGTTGTGGACAAGGTTATAATGGCAAGACTGATGGATGAATCATCTCAGCTTCTGCTGACCCAGATCCATAAAGTTACTCTTTCATACTCAGGACATCAATGCTGTATTGGCTACAATGACTTTGTAGCCAGGCTTTGGAACACTGGGATCCCAGAATATCCTCATGATGGAAGTCTTTAAGCCGTAAAGTTCTTCTCCCTTTCATTAGAAAGGAAAAAACAAAAAGACCAAGGGATGAGTCTTATTTCATGAGGCTGTGTGGCTTCAGAGCAGAGATGTCAGGAACAATAATCCTAACTTCTTAAACTGTGGTTTATGACCTCATATGGGATCTTATAACTGAATGTGGGGGTCTTGAAATTATGATTTATTTTCAGTATGATTTATATGCCCATTTTATATACTTATATAACTGGGGTTGTGTAAAAATTTCTTGGATGAAAAAGGGTCGGGAGTAGAAAAAGTTTAAGAACCTGCCCTAGATCAAAGCTTCTTAAGCTGTGGGTTGTAACTCCATTTGGGGTCACGCAACTGAATGTGGGGGGTTTAAAATTATGATTAATTATTAGGAAATATTTGATTTATATACCTACTTTATAAGCCTATACACCTAAGCTTGTGTAAAAATTTCTCAGATGAAGTTTAAGAATCTCTACTCTAGATCCCCCAAGAACAAACGAGACAAAAAAGCTAGTGGCTGATGCTGATGAACATGTTTGACTGTCTCCAAAGCTAAGCAGAGAATCTCTCTTCAACATGTGGTTATTTGACCAGAACCATTAATAGAAATTTTCCAAAGTCTCTGCAAGTCACTTCCCTTAAGCATCATCATGATTCTATAGGAGCAAAATCTTTTACATTTACTCTGTTCAGACAGAGCATCAACCAAACATGTTGATTTGTGCATGTGCCAGACCTCTATTGTTGAGATAAGAAAGAGGAAAATAAAATTTATACTTCCAGAGTTGTGAATTGTCCAGCACAAATGGGTTTTCTTCACTCAAGTGCTTTATTGAAAAGTTAATATTGCGTGTACCCATTTTCTCCCCCCCAACCAAATACTGAATTAATTGGTGATAGGCGGTGATGTAGGTTATATATGAATTGTGATATATTAAATATTCATTTGCCTTAACATGAGTATCTGTTATAGTATATCTTTTATGTTATTGTTAAGTAAACTTTAAAAAGTTTAAGATTTAAAAATATCATTTAGTGAATGATTGGTTGAGTAAATAGAAATGCATTTGTGAGGATTCAAGAACTAAAGTAGTGGATAGAGTAGTGAGTATGTTTCCCCTTACTAAGGTTACTCCCAGGACACTGAGATAGTTTGAGTATTTACATGTATTGGTAGACCTTCTTTGGGAACCTAGACCTGCCACTATGAGAGCAGGTTGAAATAAAGTAAACCAGCAAAAAGAGTTGATCACACACCTATGTGACATACTTCCCGTAGTAGATGTGGATCTGACATGATTCTCAACTGAAAATCTTGGATGAAAAAAAACCAGGAGGTAGTGATCCCAGCCAATCGGATTTAGAGTCTCATCCCTGAAATGCTAGGAGTACTCAGGGCCCTGAGTGGATTACTTCATTGACCTATTACATAGACAAAAGTGTTTGAACTATTTGGGAAGAAATAGGGAATCAGTGAAGACTTTTCAGTGGAGAACTGACATGACCTGATAGGGAATATTAATCTATTCTAGTATAAAAAATAGATTGGAAAGGTAAAATAGCTTTGAATGCAGGAACATCAAAACAACAACAATAATATCTTGTATTTAAATGATGCTTTAAGGTTTACAAAGTATTTTGTTTACATTATCTCATTTGATCCTAATAATAATGTTGCTAAATAAGTGGTATTTGTCCTTATTTTATAGTTAAGGAATTTGCCAGTCAGCTGGTTACTAAGTGACCAAGGTAAAACATGAATCCAGGTCTTCTTGACTTCAAGTTTGGCACGGACTATCTATCTATCTATTTATCTATCTATCTATCTACATCATGTTTTGTTAGAAAGTTGTTGAAATTGTCCAGGTAGGTAGTAATGAGGACCTGTGGTAATAGTGGAATTAAAGTGGCAATTTTGTGTATAATTATCCTCTAAGAAACAACTCTATCTTCTGGTTGCTGGGCCATCTCCATAGGGATTCAATGAACATGTGTTTAATGCCTGTGAAGTGACTGGATTCCTAAACCTCATTATTGGAGACTTCATTCTGCTCCAAATGTAAATCAAATACTATATATGTTGGCAAGAATCTATAACATTTATAAGAGTTCTTAAACCTATAGAGCAGATTAGATTTTTAATTTGTCCTGGAGCTTGATACTTCATTAACACCTGCCTTTGCCTGCTGATCTTACAATCAATCCATCAAGTATTTACTGAACACTCTACTGCAAACTCTTTCCTGTGCTAAGTGCTAGGAGAAATGAAGTATGATATGGATGACTTTCTCTTTCTTTCATTGGTTAGGAATGAAAATTCTCTTTCGAACATTTAACTCCCAAATTGTGATTATTTATTAGTCTTTTGAACCCTTCATAAATGTGCTAGAAGATACAGACTACTTGAAAAGGTCCAAAGGGATGCTCTCAGCATGGCCTGACTCTGGAGGTCAAGAGGTTTTATTTCCCTTATTTGCAAGCTGAATTTGCCATGATGGACTGAACCTAGAGGGAAGCCTTGATCACAAGGCATAAAGAAGGTCATTGCATGAATGGGAGACAGTTACCTGTACTTAGCAGCAAGAATTCAAAGTGAGGCAGCTCTCGCCCATCTTCTGTGTGGTTTAGTTCAAGGTAACATTCATGGTACCTTCCAGGGGCATAATGAGAAGGGAAAGGAATTTACTTCCCCTAGCTAAAATATCTGGGGCGATTTGGTAAGGAAGTGGAATGGTAAACAAAATATTTTGATCTAGGGGGTCTTTATATATGTATAAACATATGTTGGTAGACCTTCTCTGGGAACCTAGACCTGATCTCTCTCTCTCTCTCTCTCTCTCTCTCTCTCTCTCTCTCTCTCTCTCTCTCTCTCTCTCTCTCTCTCTCTCTCTCTCTCTCATAGATATATAGATAGATGTATATAAAATATCTTGTATTTAAGTGATACTTTAAAGTTTACAAAGCACTTTGTTTACCTTATCTCATTTGATCCTAATAAAAACTTTGCTGAATAAGCGGTACTTCTCCTCATTTTATAGATAGGGCAGCTGAAGCTCAGCCCCACCCTAATTAGTGGGATTGATTTATTGTTTAAGATTAGTTTATTGCTAGGTTAACTAGGGCCTAGTTAACAGAAATGACTATTGGTTAAATTATTTACTTTTAGGGAAGGAATTTGAGACTATTGATCATAATCAGTTTAGCAAACCATATTAATGCAAAGTTAGTAAACTCTCCTAATCATAGTGCCCTTGTGGCCTAGTCCCTGTTAATTTACCCAGTAACAAAAATTATATATAAGGGCAGAGATCTGGGAAATATAAATTATTAAATTAAATATTTCTTTTTTTATATAAAGCTTTTTATTTTCAAAAGTTTTCAATATTCACCCTTGCAAAACCTTGTCTTCCAAATTTTTTTTCTCCCTCCCTTTCCCCTATCTCTTCCTCTAGATAGGAAGTAATCCAATATATGTTAAACATGTATAATTTTTCTATACATATTTCCACATTTATCATGAGGCACAAGAAAAATCAGATCAAAAAGGGAAAAAATGAGAAAGAAAACAATATGTAAACAAACAACAACAAAAAAGTGAAAATACTATGTTGTGATCCACCCTCCATTTCCACAGTCCTCTCTCTGGGCTCTCCATTGAAACTGTCTTGAATCACCTCCTTGTTGATAAGCGCCTCATCCATCAGAATTGATCATCGCATAATCTTGCTGCTGTCATATCTCCTTGGCTTGAACCTTTGCCAGGTCTCTTTCCTGTTCCCTCCTTAGGCTAAAGGAAGAGATTATGAACTTCAAAGAGTCCAGAAGATTTTGGACTTTCTATCTTCTCATTGGTGTTTTAGCAGCATCCCTACATCATCTGATGGTAATATTTGGATGAGAACCTGAGGACAGATAGATGAAGGGACACATCTTGAACACCCCTTGAACACCACTTCTAGAATGCAGGAACTTTTGTCATGTGTGCTCTATAGGATCGAGTCTACCAGGAACTCAATATATTCTTAAATTAAGGAGAGTTAATCACAGACATTTTTTTTTTGGGGGGGATGTTTTATACTAATTTTTGTACTGCTTTAACAAATACCCCTTTTTAAAACCTAATTAAATCTGACTCTCTAAATTGATTCTCAATTACTAATTTTTGAAGCACAACAATGGGGGCTCAAGCAAATGAAATTTACTGGTAAAGGAGAAATGAAATCAAGCTCTGGGAACCAAGTCTGATTGATGAGAGTAGTGTTTGGATAAGGATGCTCCAGAGTTTACATGGGCTACAATAGTGAACTCGATGCATGTCTTCACTCTCCTTATTGATGATGTGTATGTTTGTGAGAGAGTGGATCTCAGGTTTACAAGGGAAATGTTTTATTATTATTATTCATGCTCTGTGGGCAAATGCTTATTTCAGCATATGCCTTTACTTTCATCTAATTGTGTCATAATCTACCTATTAAAGATGAAGTACTGGTGAACCTTATAGAACTGTAGTTTTTGGAGTGTGGACTTACAAAATATCCCAACCTGTGATTGTTATTCGAGGGTGCAATGGAGTGTGATAACCCCAGAGTAGTGCTACATTAGCAACCCTGGAGGGGGAAGAGTGGAGCCAAACACCTTTATTTTTCATTTTGTTTACTGTCCCTCTTACAAGATGATTATCCATGCATAAACTCTGATTCCCGTGCATGTGATTTTTGTTGAATAAATAGCAGTACGGTTCTGTGGAAAAAGTGTTGGATTAGAAGACAGAGGACTTGAGTTTGAATCCTGACTATACATTTGCTACTTGTATGACTTTAGGCAAGTAACTGAAATGCTTTCAGCTTTAGTTTGATCATCTGTAAAATGAGTGAATTGGACTAGATCTAGCTTTAAATCTGTGATCTTATAGATATATTCATACAGTGTTTTAGCGTGCTGTATGCTTAATCTGTCTGTGGTTGATGGGTAGCTTATCTATTTTTGTAGTCATCTTATCATCTTTAAAAAATATCAGTTTGAGGGGCAGCTGGGTGGTACAGTAGATAGAGTATGAGCCCTGAAGCCAGCAGGTCCTGAGTTCAAATCTGGCCTCAGACATTAACACTTTCTAGGTATGTGACCCTGGGCAAGTCACTTAACCCCAAATGCCTCAGGGGAAAAAAAAATCAGCCTGGATTTCTAGAAAAGACTGGGAAGACTTATGTGAACTGATGCTGAGTAAAGAAAACCAAGAAAGCTACAATGCTTACACAGTAATAGCAGAACTGTATCATGATCAGCTATGATAGATCCAACTCTTCTCAGCAATTCAGTGATCCAAGGCAATTCCAATAAATTTAAGTTTTATTTTGTGAGGCAGCTTGCCAGCCTTGTGAGGTTAAGGTATCTTAACCTATTTGTGCCATCTAGCTGTCTCAGTTCCAATAAACTTGGGATGGAAAATGCCATCCTCATCCAAAGAGAGAACCATAGACACTGAACGCAGATCCAAGCATATGTTTTTATCTTTTTTTTTCCCGTTTCTTTTTTCTTTCTCATGATTTTTCCTTTTGTTCTGATTTTTCTCTCCCAAGGTAAGTCATATGGAAATATATAAAAAATGAATGTACGTGTATAATCTAAAATTTTTTAAACTAAAAAAAGAAGTTACATACACAGTATAAACACATACACAAATATCAGCTTGCAGTAGATTATCTACCTATCCATCCTTCCTGTAAGACTTTCCTGTGAATAAATGTTGGAGATATTTGTGCTATGTTTGTGAAGCAGTCTGTGAATGGCAAACATCCTGGAGATGGACTCAAGGCAACAACATGGCAGTGTGTGTGTGTGTGTGTGTGTGTGTGTGTGTGTGTATGTGTGTGTAGGTCAGCTTTTCTTTCTTCTCAGTGATTTTCAAACATTAGGTCTGTATGCACCATTTCAATTAAGATTACCAGGAAACTTGCTTGCTTGACTTTTAGGTCAGAAGGGTCTGTTTGGCTCAAACCACCAGGAAGTATGGTGTGAAGGACATGACTTCTGTTTAGAGGAAAGGGGAAGGAAGTTTGAGTGAGGACTTTCTCCCTGTGTACCTAGGAGAGTTCCTGGCTACTCTCCTTGACTTGGTGAAGGGCAAAACTAGATGAGCTAAATGAAGCCTTTGGTTGTTACTTCAGACCATCAGCTTTCCTTCTTTCCTTCCCCACTTCAGATACTTAAGAAGAGGGATTAGGGAAGGGCTAATCACAAATTCAAACCTCATTGCCTATTTTATCCTTCTAACTAGACTAGAGGCAGCTCCTTTCTCCAACCCTCAAGAAAATAAAGCATTCTGTTCAGCTTAAGGGTCACAAAGGAAGGTTTCTGGCTACATTCTCATCAGTGTTTATTCAGCACTTCAGTGCTGAAGTATTTGCACTGTTACTGGATAATACTTCATTTACAAGATGTAGCTTTTATCCATTCCAGTCTAATTATGGATAGCACCATCCCCGTCATCATTATCAGTCTTAGTTCCCTTCTTTTTATTAGGAGTTTAAGTATATTATGAAATTTAGAGGTTACATCATTCCAACTTATTTTCTGGTCTCTATTAATGGAATAGAAAAGGATTTGTTAAGCATTTGCTAAATGCCAAGCACCATATTAAACATGAGAGAGAGAGAGAGACAGAGAGAGAGAGAGAGAGAGACAGAGACAGAGAGAGAGACAGAGACAGAAAGAGAGAGAGAGACAGAAAGAGAGAGAGACAGAAAGAGAGAGAGGGGGGGGGAGGGAGAGATAGAGAGCTGCACAAAGAGAAACAGAGACAGAGACACAGAGAGACAGAGACAGAAAGAGAGAGAGAGAGATGGAGGGAGAGAAACACAGACACAGACACACAAAGAAAGAGGGAGTGGGGGAAAGAAAGGGGAGGAGGGAAAAGGATGGTCATGGAAGGGAAGGAAGGAGAGAAGGAGGAAGAGAAAAATGAAATGCTTCCTTCTCTCAAGGAGCTTACCTTCTAATGGAGATGACAACATATATAGGAAGATTCAGCTTGAAGACAGATGCAAAAGCCTAAGTCTTTGCAAAGCAGAGGTGCAAGGCAAATAACTAGCTAGTAAGTAAACATTCTGGGTGGTACAAAAGGTAGAATTCTGGGCTTCGTCTTGGGAAGATTCCTCTTCTGAGTTTAAATGCAGCTTCAGACACTTATTATCTTTATGACTCTGGGCAAATCCCTTAACCCTATTTGCAAAATGATCTGGAGAAGGAAATGGCAAACCACTGCAGTATCTTTGCCAAGAAAACCCCAAATGGGATCATAAAATATTGACATGACTGAACAATAACTGAGCTCGCATGGACTCCAGGCCCTGTGCTTAGCACAGAAGGTACAAAGAAAGGCAAAGTTCTGAAGGAATTAATGATGGTGATGGGGAACACGATATGCAAACACCCACATATGAACAGCCATTTACAGGATAAATAGGATGTAATGAACAGAAGGAAGGCACCAGATTTAGAGAGATAGAGAGAGGAAGATACCTTCCTATAGAAGGTGAGATATTAGCTGGGGTTTGAGGGAAGCAGAATGGTGAGGACAGGGAGCAATGAGAGTATTCATTACTAACCAGTATTAACTAGTATATGATTACTAACCAGTGATTGCTGGGAAGGGGGTTGTGAGTCAAGTTATTGGAGTGGAGTGAGGTTCTGGATTACCACTGGCAGGGGATGGGGTAAAGAGGTATCAGCATAAAGCTATAAGGGGAAATCTAGTGCCTGATGAGAAGCAGCCCCACTTCTAATGGAGATGACAACATAGATAGGAAGATTCAGCTTGAAGACAGATGCAAAAACCTAGGTCTCTGAGAGCAGAGGTGCAGGGCAAATAACTAGCTAGTGCCTGATGAGAACCAGACCTGGCTTATTTTAGAAAAACGTGGAAAGATTTACATGAACTGATGCTGAGTGAAATGAGCAGAACCAGGAGAACAAAGTTCACAGTTCACAGTAACAGCTTATTATGTAATTATTTATTACAGATTATGTGATTATGTAATGATCAACTATGACAGACTTAGCTCTTCTCAGAAATACAGTAATTTAAGACTTGTGATGAAAAATGAATATCCAGAGAAAGAACTAGGGAGACTGAATGGAGATCAAAACATACTGTTTTTATCTGTTTTGTTATTTTTTTCTTTCTCATGGTTTTTTCTTTTTGTTCTGATTTTTTGACAAGATATGGAAATAAGTTTAAAATGATTGTACATGTATAACCTATATTATATTGCTTGCTGAATTGGGGAGGGGAGAGGGAAGGAAAGGAAAGAGAAAAAATTGGAATTCAAAATCTTACAAAAATGAATGTTGAAAACTATCTTGACATGTAATTGAAAAAATAAATTACTATTGAAGAAAAAAATTATAAAACTTATTTTTAGTAAACTTAATGCCATTTCATATATGTGTTTCCATATACCTTCATTCTTGCCATTTTTTCTAGCCATTTAAGCCATGTGATGTGAAAAGAATGTTGGATTTGGAGATATTTGGATTCTAGTCCCTGCTTAGCTGGTTATCCCATAGTTCAACTTGACTGCAGTTGAGTTTACCAAGGAGACTTGTAAGAAATAACACTGGAAAGATAGGTTGGAGTTAGATTATATGGTATTTTTTAAAGGCTAGTGTAAACTTGTATTTATCTTTTGGACAATAGGGAGCTATTGCAGATTTTTGAGTGGGAGAGTGATCTGGTCAGACCTATTCTATGACAAGATCATTTATGAAGATGATTTTGACTCAGAGGAATTGGGTACAATGGATAGAGTTTGGGGTCTGGAGTCAGGAAGGCCTGATTCAAATCTGATGGCAGACATTTGCTATCTGGGTGACCTGGAGCTAGTTTGCTCCAGTTTCTTCAACTGTAAAATGAGAATAATAATAATAATAATAATAGTATCTACTTACCTACCTACCAGAGTAGTTGTCAGGATCAATTGAGATAATATTTGTAAAGTACTTAGCACTGTGTCTGGCACATGATATGTGCAATATAAATACCAGCTATTCTTATTTCTTCTTCTTATTATTAATTAACTTTTCTGAGCCCCTGTATCTCACTTATAAGAGAAAACATGGATTGATAGCTTCTAAAGTTTTTTTTTTAGCTCTTCATCTTAACTAACAGGGAAGCCAAATGGAGGAATCAATTGAGCAAAAATTTCCTCATATTTTCCTGTAAATAACATTAAAAATCTGTCAAATTGAACTTTGGGGTGGCCTAGCTAATGTCAGAGAGAGGCATTTCCCCCTTCCCCCAGGCCAAGATTACTTAGAAAATTGAAGGAAAGGTCTGTGATAATGCATTGGGATTGATACCCCCAGGCCTTGGAGGCTACAATGATGGGGACAACAGCAACAGCAGTTTCAGGACCTCTCAGAGAGGATAAGGGTTTGGACAATTAATCAGAAAGAGATTATAGGGGACCCCCCCATGGATACTTGAGGCAGGGTCTGGAGCCAAGTGGCAGCTTCACTGCACATTACTGTGTGGAAAGGAGTGCTTGTGGTTACAAGGGGGCAGGGACCCTTCTCAGTTAAGCACCTGAGCTCCAACCAGGAGAACAATGACCATACTTCTCCCTGAATCACACCACCTTGAAAAGCTTGCGGATCTCCAGACCTAAATGAAAACCACAGGGTAAAAAAGCATGCTATATTCCCTATCCCCCAAAGAGCAGAGACACATTTTAATAAAAAAGTGAAGTTCAAAGTCAGAAAACAGAAAGTTGTTTTCACAATTTCTGTTACTCCTTGTCTAGAATTTCAAGCTTTGGTTTTAAATAGAGTTCAAATTTGGGGCTCACTACAGGAGGGAGAGTGGAAACAGTGATCAGAAAGATAATAGACTTTTTTTTTCCCCCCTGAGGCAATTGGGGTTAAGTGACTTGCCCAATGTCACACAGCTAGGAAGTGTTAAGTGTCTGAGGTCAAATTTGAACTCAGATCCTCCTGACTTTAGGGCAGGATAATAGACTTTTGAGGAGAGAAAATCATTAACAGAAAAAAATTAGTTTGAAGGGAAATACATAGTTAATTATCATAAGTTAATGTGATATGCTCACCCATAAAACGGAAGTAGATGGCAGAATGGATTAGAATCCAAAATCCAATAATTTGTTCTTTAAAAGAGATACTCTTGAAACAAAGACACACATAGAGTATAAGTAAAAAGCTGGGGGCAGACTCTAATATGCTTCAGTTAAAATTTAAAAGGCAGGGGTAACAATAATGATCTCAGATGAAGCAAAAGCAAAAATAGACCGTGTTAAAAGAGATAAACAAGGAAATGAGATTTTATTTAAAGGTACCAGAGAAAATAGAGTAATTTTTTTATTGTAATTCCAAACATTTTTATAATAATAGCTTTTTTCAAAATATATGCAAAAATAGTTTTCAACATTCACTTTGCAAAACCTTGTGTTCCAAATTTTTCTCCCACCTTTCTCTCCCACCTCCAGACAGCAAGTAATCCAATATAGGTTAAACATGTGAAATTCTTCTAAACATATTTCTATATTTGTCATGCTGTTCAAGAAAAATCAAATCCAAAAAGAAAAAAAAAGCCAAGAAAAATAACAATAACAATTTAAAAAGTGAAAATATTATGCTCTGATTCATATACAATATCCACAGATTTCTCTCTCTCGATGCAAATGGCTCTTTCTATTACAAGTCTATTGGAATTACTTTGAATTACTCCTTTGTTGAAAAGACATAACACCATCACAGTTGGTCATCACATAATCTTGTTGTTGCTGTGTAAAATGTTCTACTCACTTCACTTAAGCATCAGTTCATGTAAGTCTTTCCAGGATTTTCTGAAATCAGCCTGCTCATCATTTTTTATAGAACAATAATATTCCATTACATTCATATGTCATAGCTTATTCAGCCATTTCCCAACTGATGGGCATCCACTCAGCTTGAAAATAGAATAATATAAAAAAATTTATAGCAAATTTCTCTGATTACACTTTCATTTGTCAAATATATATGGAACAGAGTTAAATTTATAAGAATATTAGTCATTTCCCAATTGATAAATGATGAATGAATATGACTAGAAAGTTTTCAGAAGAATTCAAAACAATCTATAGTCATATGAAAAAATGCTTCAAGTCCCTATTGATTAGAGAAATACCAATGGAAACAACTCTGAAGTACCACTTCATACCTATCAGAAATGACAAATGCTGAAGTGAATGAAGGAAAATAGGTATATTAATAAACTGTTAGTGGAATTATGAATGGGTTCAAGTATTCTGGAGAACAATTTAGAAACTCAAAGAGCTATGAAACTGTATATACCCTTTGATATAGCAATAGCACTACTACAGCTGTACTTCAAAAAGATCAAAGGAAAAGAAAAAGAATCTATATACATAAAAATATTTCTAAAAGCTCCTTTTCTGGTGGCAAAGAATCAGAAACTGAGAGAATGCTCATCAGTTGAGGAATGGGCTGAACAATTGAGGAATAGCATACAATTGTGATGGAGTACTTTTGTGCTATAAGAATCATGAAGGGATGGTTTCAGAAAACAACAACAACCCACCTATTTGAAAATGATGCAATGTGAAGTGAGAACTGAGAGATGATGGTACACAATAACAGAAATATTGTAATGATCGTCAACTGTGAAAAACTTGGCCACTTTTTTTTAATACAATGATCCAAGACAATTCCAAAGGACTCATGGTGAAACACCCCCCCCCCCTCCCACCCCTCATCCCAACAACAACAAACTATCTGCCTGTAGAGCAAGAACTTATAAAGTCTGAGTACAAATTAAAGTATAATTTTCTCTTCTTTTTGTTTTTATTGCTTTTTTTGTGATATGACTAATAATGAAAGATGCTTTGCTTGATTTCACACATATAATTGATATTATTTTACATGCTTTCTTAGGGGTAGGAGGAAGAAGAAAGTTTGGAATGCAAAATTTAAGTTAAAAATGTTAAAAATAAATAATAAATTATTTAAAAATAAATAAAATGATTAAAAAGTGGCATTTGATAATCTTTTTATTAATTGATAAAATTTTTATTAATAAAGAGATATTCATTCTCTCTAACCATTTGTTCTGATCTTTTGGAGAATCTAAGTCTACATTTTCTATAAGCATTTATATGCTTATGCATATGATTTGCAAAACATTTATATATGTCATAACATTTGTTCCCCACAACAACCCTTGGAGATAAATGTTATTACCATATCCATTTTTTAGATGACTGAGACTGGGTCTGAGAGAGGTTAAATGACTTGGCCAGATTACATAGTTATGAACAGGATTAGAATTCAAGTCTTATTGGTCTTGGGCTAAGTTCTATATCTACTAAACTGCCCAAAGGCCACAATTTAGCTTGAGATAGCCCTTGATTTTAGAGTTAAGGGAGAGTCACAGCATTCTGCTCCTAGCATTTCTCCTGGAGCTGTCAGGCAGCAAACACTATATTGAATGTTCCCTGGCCCTTTCTGAAGTCACACCGGGTTTTTGAGTAAATAAATGACCATCTTCCAGGTGAAAGATCAGGTTTGATTAAAAAGGATTCTTGTTGTGATCTGCCAAAATGTTGTGAGCTTTTTCTTCTCAAAAAGTAGCCAGGTGATAAAAGTTCAGATCTTTTATTATCTCCAATATAGCCTGGTTAGCTTAGAGGCCTATCTCTCTGCTTGGTTCCAAGAGCTCTCTCCGAATGTCGCCAAATCCAAAGGTCTGGTCCTTCAGCCTCTGCCTCTGCTTTCTTCAGCCTCCAGCCAGCTCTATTCTTCATGTCATTCCAGTGAAATCTCGACTTCCTCTGAAGAACTTCTTCGACTGGCCCATTGAAGCTCTATTTATGCTAGTGCTCTCTGGCCCAAAGAGCTTCAAGGGAGGTGTGAACTCATTGAACTCCAATGAGTAAAGGTGTGAACACAAGCCTTGTATTAATTAGTTCTACTTAGTACCTTGTTTCAGGTTCTGCCCAAAACATCTTCTTGTAAGATTAGATCAACTCTAATTAGTTAGCAGTTAGTAAGGATTCCAATAGATTCTAGCAAGAATTTTGCTGGCAATGACTAAATAGTCATTGATAGTGATAGTCATAGGACAACATATTTCCTTTTCCTTTATAGAGATGGACAATGGAAGCATCCTTGAACTCCAGGTTGAAGTTACGGGAATCAGATCAGTATGAAGAAATGTCATATGTGGTTGCCTGAATGGAGGCAGACCCTCCATTCCCACATAACCATTTTCCTTATTCTCTCTAAGTAGCATAAAAAGAGTTTAATCTTAATATTTTCCAGGAATTTGACGTTGCCTAAGAAAATCCCCCTCATCTAGGCAGAGGCCCTATTATTGAGAATTCCCTGTCACTACCCCTTTAGGGAAGCTATGTGGTTCAGTGGATAGAATGCCACGCTTTTGAAATAAGGAAAACTCAATCTTCCTGAATTCAAATTGGTCTCAGGCACTTAGTTGCTATATGGTGCTGGGCAAGTTATTTAACCCAGTTTGCCTCAGTGTCCTCATCTATAAAATGAGCCGGAGAAAGAAATGGCGAATCACTTCAGTATCTATTCCAAGAAAATCCCAAATGGGATCATGAAGAGTCAAACACTACTAAAACAACTGAATAATATCACTATCTCTGAATTACCTCTTGATGAGAGCATATGGTTGAGACCATGGACAAGTACAACATGCTTCTTCTTTTGCTATTTTAAGCTATTGCTTAACTATTGGTGACCAAACAAGATCCACTCTTAGCTGTGCTATGCTTTTCTGATCTGTGCCTTTTTAGAATGTCCTAAATATGTCTTGGAAACTTTCTTTAAAGCCTGAACCCTAAAAGGCAGGTGGTCCAAACCAATAAAATTATTGCTAGTGTGAAGTCAAGCATTTTAAATTTATTTTATTTATTTTGTTAAATATTTCCTAATCACATATAAACACATTTTTAACAATAATTTTGAAAAATTTTAATTTCCAAATTTTCTCTCTCCCTTTCACTCCTCTTTGAGAAAGCAAATGATTTGGTATTGATTACACATACCAAGCAATTATTTTTTTTTTCTTAATACTATTTTATTTTCCCAAAGTATGTAAAGATAGTTTTCAACATTCATTTTGTAATATTTTTTTCTCCCTCCTTTCTTTACCTCTCCCCCAAGACAGAAAGCAATCTAATACAGGTTGTACATGTACAATCATTTTAAACACATTTCCATATTAGTCAAATTGTGAAAGAAGAATCAAACAAAAAGGAAAAATCATTAGAAAGAAAAAGCAAGCAAACAAACAAATAAAAAATGAAAATACTATGCTTCTATCCATATTATATCCATAGTTCTCTTTCTGGATGTGGATGGCCTTTTCCATCCCAAGTCTATTGAAATTATCTTGGATTACCGCATTGTTGAGAAGAGTTAAATCTATCATAGTTGATCATCACATAATCCAAGTACTTATTTTCATAATACTGAAGTTCAGAGTTGTCCACATATTTTCTCAATGAAGAATCTTTTAGAAGAAAGAAATAATAAAATTTAATCAAAGTCTCAAAGTAATTTTTCACATTTCTGTAACCATTATTAAGCTGATTGATTCTCTATACTTTAACATTACTTGATGCTAATTGGATATAAAAAAAGATGTCTGGGAAGACTTTAGGCAGATAGGAAAGCTCAAACCTATTAAATCTGAAGGGCTCTGATCACTTTCATTCATATATTGTGCACATACATGTGTGTGTGTAGAGTTATGACTTGAAAACTTCTATTTTCCATCATTTTCCCTCAACTTTTATAACAGCACTATTTTTCAGTGTGTTATCTATTTTCTTTCTAAGCTGTCTTATAACTCCTTCAACTGATTATCCCATAGAATCTCAAACCCTGAAAGATAAGAGGAAACATGACATTTTCCTAATCATGGAAGTTTACCTGGAAATCCGTGATTCTAAATTTTCTTTGTACACTAGGGTAGGGTGAATGACTTTGCTAGTAATACTACTATATTTGCTACTTAGAAACTTGAATGTTCTTCCTCCATGGTTGCTGAACTGACAGTTTTGAAAGCTTCATTTCCCATCTGCATATATGTAACTGTAAACTTTAGGCCACTAAGAGAAACCGAGGGTAACCTCAGCAGAGTTGGAGCCAATGGGATAGAATAACTAGCAAGTTAGCTGGGGTAGAAGAGGAGAACTAAAAAAAAGAAATGGGGAAAAAGAAGAAATCGGAAAATGACAACATCTAGTCAATAATTATACCTATATGGGAAAGAGACAGAAAAGGAAAAGGAAAGGACAAGCAAAATAATAAAGAAGTCATAAAATCTTAGAGATAAGCTTGTTCAACCCCCTCATTTTATAGAGGAGGAAAAATTGGGGAAATGAGATGCCTGAGAGAAGAGAAGAAAGGATTGAACATTGAGATGGAAGACTTTTTTGTTTCAATTTCTTTATGGTTTAGATTAAATGAGAACTAAAAGAATCCCATTGCAAATATAAATTGATCCAATTATTTCATTTATATGGCATTTTAAAGTTTATAAATAAGTTTTCAAAGAATGAATGAATGAAAAGCATTTATTAATTGTTCATCTATGTTGATCACTGAATTATGTACCAGGGCTACAAATACTATAGAAGCATACTAGTCCCTGTTCTCATGGGAACCATTTTGAAGTCTATGGACATTTTCTCAAAATACTGCTTTTGAATAATTATTCAAGGAAATGAAGGAAATACTAAATTTCAGTTAGAGGTCAGTAAAAACTAAAGTAGAAGTTTTCCCATCCAAAGTTAAGGAACCCTTAGAATCTGTTCATGGATTCCTGATTAAGCATCCCTTGGATAGATAAATGGATGGTTGGAAGGGATCAAAGCTTGGACTGGGACATATGACCAATTAAGTGTTTTGTGTTATGTGAATTTGCACTGGCTAGCCTCTAAGTGGACCAACATACCTGAGGTAGCGTTCCTATGCTGAGCAGATAGAATCACCCAGAATATAGTCCCAGGAAATACAGTGGTCTGAAAGGTTTGTAGTATCTCATTTGACCATCACATATAGCTTTGTAAAGTAGATACAATAAATGTGATTAATCTCTATTTTTGCAAGAAATTGGGATTCAGAAAAGTTAATGAACTTGCTCCTGGCAATATGGCTAGTAAGTCTTGGGATGAATTTGAATCTGATTTCTTGATTTCAGGTCCGGTTCTTTTTCTACTGGATGATATGTTCCTCAGAAAAGTAGTTGAGATTTGTTCTCGTTAATTCTGGTGTTTTAGGTTTTATACCACTGAAAATAAAAAAAATAGTTCCTGATTTGAATTCATGATCAGCACTAACCTTAGAAGAAAAAAAAATAATTAGAAAAGTTAAAATGTTTCCCTTTTGGATAGAAGTATACAAGCTAAGGAATGCACACTCAACTTGACATTGGGAAATTTAAAATAATAACATTAGAAAGAGGGATGAATAACAGTATGGTCAAATCTCCTAGGTTCTCATATCTAGTTCCCTGAGTGGGCAAGTAAAGCCAGAAGCTTTCTTCTTTCTCCTTAGGGTATTTTCTATTTTGTTCTACTAAAATAAAAAGCTTCCAAAGCCAAAAGAAAAGGCCTCAAAATAAGAAAAATAAAATGCCAAGTAAGTCAATCTAGCAATCAATCAACAAATCCTTATTGAGTGTCCTCTCTCTATAAAACACTGCCCAGGTATTGATTGGAGGTTTATCATTAGAGTTGACTAGAAGAAACACCATGGTGTCTTATTGAACTCAATTTTCCCTTTCAGTCCAGAGATATGTTTTGCTCCTATGGAGGAGAGAAGGATATCTTCTACATTGTTCTATGTCATCACTCAGAGAAGGGAATCACTCATGGTATAGAAATCTGTCATAGGAAGCTATTATATCCATTTTATAAAAGGGATGACTGTCTTAGTGACACATAGGATATGGATAATACAGTGGCTTCTCACAGAACAGGTGCTGGGATTCTCTACCCAAAAAAATAACAAACTGGGATAAGACCTTCTTCCATGAGTTTATCTAAACTCCACCATCAGTTTGCAGGTTGGGAAGTGGGTACTTTTTTTTTGCTGAGTTTTGAAAAGTAAGAAAAATAGGATGCTTATTTAATAGCCAATTATCTAAATTCTCTGGAAAATCAAATTAGCTTTTTCAAGTTAATATTGTTGGCTGATTAGTTTTTGTCTTCTATGTTTGAAGAGAAACCAAAATGACACCATTATGTTGGGATAAAAGTACAGTGTGTCCAACTGTGGCTGATCAGACTAAAATGAGCTCAGAAGGCTCTATTACAGGTTGGGCACAAATAGTCCATATTAGCATTTGGAGTGAGATGTCTCTAAATTTGTATGTCTCACATTTATTTTGAACTTCCACAGTTCTGCTTCACTCATAGAGCACAGTGCCTTCTGTAATGTGTATCCTGAGTGGTCATGTAGCAGCGTCTTACATATCTCACAATTGATACCAAATCTTTAGAGGGACCTTGAGAGTGACCTTGTCTCACTTCTTCTGACCTCTGTGTGAGCACTTGAGCCGTGTGAATTCTATGTAAAATAGTCTTTTAGGTAAAGGTACATTTGGCATTCAACAACATGGCCAGCCCGTCAGAGTTGTGCTCTCGGCCGTGGAGTTGGAATGCTTGCCAGTTTAGTTTGAGAAAAGACCTCAGTGTCTGGTACCTTATCTTGACAGGTGACCTTTAGAATCTTCCTAAGACTATTCAAATGGATGCAATACAGTTTCCTGTCATGATGCTGGTATATCATCCAGGTTTCACAGCATACAACAATGAGGTCAGCACAACAGTTTTGTGATTTTCAGTTTGGCAAATAGCCTAATATCTTTTCTTTCCCACACTTTCTTTAAGAGCCCTCCAAATGCTGAGTTACTTCTGGCAATGTGTGGATCAACCTCATCCTCTATGTGTACATTTCTGGAAAGTATAATGCCAAGACAGGTGAACTTATCTGTATCATTTAAAATTTCTCTATTTGCTATAATTGATGGTTCCAAATATGAATTGTGCAGTTCTGGCTGGTGGAGAGCCTCTTTTTTTTTTTTTTTTTTGGTGTTAATTGTCAGCTAAAATTAGCACAAGTGACAGAACATCAATTCATATTTTGTTGCATTTCAGCTTCAGAGACTGCGTTGAGCACACAATCATTTGCAAACAGAAAGCTACACACCAATTCTCCCTTCACTTTAATCTTGGCTTGCAACCTTTTCAAATTAAATAATTTACCATAAATGTTGATACTGTTTTCATTGTTGTTGAAGGCATCTGAAAACAATCCTGAAAACATTATGCTAAAAAAAGTAAGGGAGCAAGCCTGTGATCCTGCTTCACTCAATTGGTTCCTGAGAAAGTACGAGAGCATCCTCTATTACCCAGAACCCATGCAAACAGGGCATCATGGAACTGATATACAATACTGATGAACTTCTCTGGGCACCAAATTTTGCTATGATCTTCCATAAGCACTTATGACTGACATACTAAAGGCCTTGGTCAGAGCAACAAACATTGCATACAGGTCTCTGTTCTGCTTCTGGTATTTCTCTTGGAGTTGTGGGTGACAAATATTATATTGATTTTGGCTCTTTCTGAAGCCACGTTAGTTTCTCAAGTAAATGTCCATTTTCCAGGTAAAGGATTAGCTCAAGGAGGACTCTGGCACGAATCTCATTGGCAATGATTGCTTCCATGAAATTGTTCCAGCACAGCCTATTTTCTTTTCCTTTATAGAGATGGACAATGTACATGTCCTTGAATTCCATGTTGAGGTTGTCAATATAAAGGGAGGTGTTATAAGGATCTTCTGGCCAAGATGGCTGCCTGAATGGAGGCTCAGTTCCCACATATCTATTATAGAAAAAGTCCTGAAATTTATAGTAGTTTGAATAATGATCAAGAAATTCAACGAGAAGCTTTAATAGTGACTTCTTCCACCCCATTCCTACACAAAAATTCAGCTGGAAGTTTATAGGCAAGAATAAAGCTAATATCTGCCTATAAAACCAACAAGACCCAGCCTTCGATACCAAAGGCATAGTTCAGAAGGCTCTGAGTCAAAAGGTACCAAGATGGAGACTCCCTGAAAAAGTTCTAGAGAAATAAAAAATCACCAGAATGGTAAGCAAGCTTCCATATGGGACTTTGGAAAGCTCAGATTATATTAACTCTGCAGAACTCAGACTAGGATAGGCACTTTATTATTGTGCCTTTCAGTTCCTCATACTCTGTCCTGAGACATTATAGCGAACCATGAAGTTCTAGTGCCTAATCATCAAAAATTCATGGTAGGGGTAGGGAAGGAGTTAATCTCAGAAAGTGAGGTTAGCAAAGATACCCAGGGATCAAGTAAAACTAAAGTAGGACCAGCTATTTGACCTTAAAAGCCAGCAAGGTTTGGAGCTTGGTCTTATCATAAAGTTCACTTCATGATCTAAAGCTAGAAAAATGAATAAATTAAACTCAATTATCAATCAATATAAAAATTATTCTAAATACAAGAGTTGCTTGGAAAGGGGAGAATAAACTTAGAGACTAAAAGGGAAAAAAAGATGGATTTTCCACAAAGACTGCATGAATACTTAGAAGAAGTGAAACAAGAGATAAAGAAATGAAGTAAAAGCACTGAAGGAAAGAATTAAAAGGAGAATAAATAACAGGAGAGTGTTTTTTCATTTAGGAAATGGACTTCTTAAAACTAAAAGAGACTGAACAGGAATAAATGAATCCACTAAAAGACAACAAGAAATACCAAAACAAAATCAAAACATTGACAAAAATAGAAGAAAATGGAAGATACTGGATATAAAAAAAATCAACAGACCCAGAAAAAGTTAAGGGAAAAGAATTTAAGAATCATTGGAGTCCCTGAAAACAATAAAAAAAAGTTTAGAGACTATTTCAAGAAATCTTAAGTCAAAAACTCCCCAGATTTATTATTACAGAGAAAAATTAAGCAAAATCTCCATTCATTTTCTGAAAGAAAGAAAAAGTTCTAGGAATGCTTTAGGCAAGATCAACAACTTCCACATCAAAGAAAAAAAATTATACGAGAATTTGTGAAAGTATTAATTCAAATACAAGTTACTTTAGTCATGATCACAAAAGATCTAGCCTGTATATTAGATGAGAGGAGGTCTTGGAACACAGTTTTCCAAAAGGCAGAAGATACATTATTATAATCAGAAATAGTTTGCTTTGCAAAGCTGAGTACAATAGCCCTGAGGGGGGGGGGGAATGGACTTTTAAAAAATGAAAATGGTGAGTATTTCATTTGAAAAGAACAAAACTGAATAGGAACTTGGAAGTATGAAATTGGAATAAAAAAAAGTGAATTGATTTGAACATTCTAATGGAGGAAGAACAAACAGGTGTTCCCTCAGAAGCTTAAGATCTTCAAAGTATATTATTATAAAAGCTAAATAAGAAAAACAAAGGTCCTGGGGTTGGATTGGTTCTGTTCTGAAAGTTTAAAGAGAGGAAAGAGAAGGAAGGAAGAGCAGAAGGATGAATATACTAGTTTAGAAAGGAGAAACGAGTAGGTAGAACTTCCCTATAAGTTGGTGTGTGAAAAGAAGAGTATACAAATATGGAGGAAGTGATAGGGAGAACAGACATCAGATGAAATTTACTGTTATCTGAAATGTATATAATGAGGTCAAATGCAGACACTTGCACACACAAAGAATTTGGTGTAGATATACTTCAAATTCAACAGGAAACAAGTAAAAATTTAGAGGATGGTATAAAAAAATATTAATACCAGGGGAAATAGACTTAAGATGGTCAAGCTTCCTGATTGTAAGGGAAGGGGGAGGGAAGAGAATGAGGATTAAAGGAACTAGAATGTGGTAATAGCTGAACAAATTGTGTTATATGAATATAATGAATTTTCATTGTGCCATAAGGAATGTTGAAAGAGGATGATTTCAGTAGATCCTGGATATTAAGAACTGATGTAATGTGAAGTGAGCAGAACCAGAAGACCAATGTTGTAAAGAAAAAAAAAATATGAAAGACTTAAGAATACTGATTAATGTAATGACCAACCATGTCTCCAGAGTACCTATGATGAAACATGTTCTCTACTTTGTGACTGAGAAATGATGGATTTCATGTAAAAAGAGACACTTTTTTGGACATTAGACATTGTGTGGATTTGTTTGACTATGCTTATTTGTTGTATTCCTTTAAAATTTTCTCCAGGTTTTTAATTGGAAATGATAGGGTTCAGGGGAAGAAAATTAGTAATAATGAAGTTTAAAAAAGGGATATGTTGAAATATTTATTAAAAAATTAACAGAAGGAAACAAAGTAAACAAGTCAGTTTTGCAAGTAAGATGTAGAATTTATTATGTGCCTTTTTAAAGCAAGTGATGTGAAATGGTGATTCACTTTTAATATACTTTTTTTGTTCTGCTGTAAACATGAAAGTGTTTTAAAAAAAATTTTAATTTCAATATAAATAATTTAAATTAATTAAGGTATTATAGAAAGAATGTCTTTTATGTGTTCTGAAGGATGGAACAAGAATGATTTATGTTCATAAAGTCAAAGAGTGGGTCTGATAAAATGAGAAATTAGAAGTTTTTATAAAATATTAGCATTTGACAAACTCATACCTAAAAAAAGAACTGAATTGCTATTCAATAGAAACATCGCTGAGAAAACTGGAAGACAATATGGCAAAAGATGGGTTCAGATCTATATCTCCCACCACAAGTCAGAATAAGTTCTAACAACACCACCACCAAAACCTAATAGAAAAAAAATAGCCTTTATTACCTCTCTTTTAATCTAAAGTCTGGAGATTAAACTTTTAGAATGTCAGAGCTCCTACACAGCCAATCATTGGACAAGAGAAAAATCTCCCAGCTGTTTTTTCCTCCTTTTCTCATAAGGACAATTTGCCTTGATTGTGATAATTTTTTTTTTTCCTAAAAGGAAGGTCCTCATTCTAAAGTACAAGCTTTGGGACACAGAGCAGCCAGTTGATCACTTTGTCTACTTTTTAATTTCTGTTTTTGGATCAACAAGGTTAAATGTTTCTATCCTGAGCTTCCATATGACATAACTTGTAACTCCTGCTCAGTGTTCAGTTGCTAAACTGCAAACATTTGAGAGAAATCCCTTCCCAACAAATCTCCAAAGGCCTACGGAATCTGAGCTGTTTCCCATCGCTTTTGCTTAACCCTGAAATTCTTTTGGTTTGCCTAATAGTCAATCATCAATCAGTAAATAGTTTCATTTCATTTCATTCATGTATTCATGTATTCATACATTCATTCATTTATTTTAACAAACATTTTTTAAGTAACAGATTTCAGCAAGTGAATTGTCAATGGAAAGACTTAGCAACCAGAGCCTCTATATGTGGGGCTCCTTCAAGATATCACCCTCCACCTTAGTTAAGTTATTTATGTAATAAGTTATTCTTTGTTCCAAATTCCTGCCTTTATCTCTAGTTGGCACAAAAATGACTAGTTTTAGACTTTGAACTATAAAAATAGGGCAGTTAGGTGGTGCAGTGGATAGATCACCAGCCCTGAAATCAAGAGAACCTGGGTTCAAATATGATCTCAGACACTTAACACTTCCTGGCTGTGTGACCCTGAGCAAGTCACTTAACCCCAATTGCCTCAGCAAAAAATAAAATAAAATAAAATTACATACATACATATATATATATATATATATATATATATATAAAATTTGCTTTGGAATTCATGTAGAATAGGAATAACTAACTTATTAGAATGTATTCTTACACACACACACACACACACACACACACACACACACACATATAAAATCTTATCTTCCTCCTACTAAATCTGACTGGCACTGTCACACTGACTAGACAGCATGTGAAATTTTGCCCTATTATTCTTCTCTCTTGGATAAATGAAGGACATTGACAGTAACTACTCTCACACATGGGAATGGTTTTCGAATCTTTTTTTAAAGGGCTGGGCTGTTTCATTTCTCAGCACATTTTTTTGGTGCCAAATGTTCATCAGGTGAAAATCTCCCTTGTCAGTATTTTTAGCTTGCTGCCACTCAGAGCACGAACAGCACCCAGAGCCTGGAACACTGCAGCTGACAGGCAATGATCCGGAGAGGAGGGAGCTTCCAACCAGGCCTTGTGAGATGAGAGTCTGTTAGCATGCCAGCCTATTAAGGGAGATGAAGTCAATGGCCTATGTTTTATAAAAGCCTCCTTCTCCTTATGGTGTGTGCAGCTGCCTTATTCCCATCAACTTCAGTGTAAGCCAGGGGCTAAAATGGTATGTTTTCCATGTGGAGGAATGTCATGTCATTACATTATGTGATGGTTACAGAAAACTTGCAGATATTGAATTGCTAGGTGATGTTTGGGGGCTATTAGGGTGTGACGTATATATGTCAAGGCTCTATTATTTCTTCAATGGAGCACCCATGCAAAACGCAACACATCAATAACTTAATTTTTTTTTCTTGATATCTTTTGTTTTTACATGGGCTTCACTTCCAAATATATCCCTCCTCCCTCCTTTCTACAGAGAACGATCTCTTATAGCAAAGAATAAAAAAAGAAAGAGAAGGGAATAAAGCAGTCCAGAAAAATTATCCAACACATTCACTGAGTCTGACTATATCCAGTATATCATAGTCTGTTTACCTCTATGAAGAAAGGTAATTTTCCCTCTTCTTCTACATATCAATCAGTTAAATAGATAAGTTTTAGAGA